>NC_081823.1:11836250-13048125 GCF_030704535.1 Vitis vinifera | reverse complement strand
AATACTCCTTGTAAACCACCAATTACATGATTCCTTAGTTTTTAAGTTAGTAAAAAGACCAAATATCTTTGTAAGAATTAGTTTTATATTAGTTTGCTATAAATACCTCTCGGGAGCCTGTCCTCAGAGAGGAGTTCCTTCTGTAACCATTTGGTAAGGAAGTAAAGGTCTTTTCTTTCTACTGCCTTACCTTATCACTTTGTATTTTCATTTTATTTCTAAGTTATGAATTCTCTGAGGAGTTTTCCCCAGAGAATGAGTAACTAAACCTCCAATTCCTTGGAGCTAAGGTTGCCGGGGAAGGTTCCAAGTGCAAGAATGCAAAGCTCTGTGGTTTTAGCTAGTAATGAAGAGGAAGTGAAATCCTTTAGTGATTTCAATGTTTTTAGTTAACTTAAAACACTTTGGAGTCACCTGGGCCAACACTTGGTAAGGCAAGTGATTTCCAACCGTGGAAATGCACTAGTTTACCCCTTGCGAGCCTTTGGTAGGTGACTTCAAGGTAGGATTTTCTGGAATTACCAACACTTGGTAAGCTTTTGGACTCTTAGGAGGCATCCATTAGTTATCTCTTGCGAGTTTGTGAAGGGGAATCCAAGGTTAAAGATCACCTTGAATGATAAGTGCTCGTGAGAGGCATGAACCATTGTAAGTTGCATCAGTGAGAGAATTAAAGTGAAATCTAATTGAAGGAGTCTCTGTACATCACCGGTTAGAGAATTGACTATAAGTTGAATCTCTAATGCGAGGAAATGAACCATCTGACCGGAGCTATGTCTTTTGCATGAGGAACCACCCCAGTGAACCTAAATCTCCAAGGAATGCTTTTCTTCCTAAATTATTCCAAACTTCTGTTAAGTTAGTTAGTTTAAGTCTCAACCTTTACAAATCAAAGTTTGTGTTTTATTCCTTAAGCTAACCGTGAAATGAAACAAAACCAATTCACTTGGAATTGGTATCCTTGATTGCTTGCAAATCATTCCCAGTGAACGATCCTTAGAGCCACTATACTATAGTAGCTTTGTATTTGCTACCCTAGTGTATGGTGTTATAGGTATAAATTTTGTTGATCACTTCCTCAATCAAGGAGCACCAGCTGAACACAAATCAGCTGAGACACCAATTGGGCATGAGTCAAATGGCGCCGTTGCCGGGGACATGAGTGTCAAGATCATTGTGATACCATTTTTGAGCACTTGTGATTTTCATCACAAGTTGGTAAAGTTTCTTTCACTTTACTAATTTTCATTCTCTCTTTGTTTATTTACAATCTAAGTTTATCTTTTTAAATTTTAGTCTAGTTTAATTTTGCTGTTGTAGTCCTCTGTTCTTGTTGTCCTCTGTTTTCATTTTAGTTGCAGCTGAATACTAGTTGTGTATGCCAAAGTGGATACGAGACATTGGAGGTAGGCTTGTTAAGTGTGATACACCTCAGAGAGGAGAATTTGAAGTAATCTTGAATATCATGGAGGCTGCACCTGAAGATCAGCATAGTCACCAAGGTCGTCAAGACAATCTCAATGAATTCAGATCAATGAGGGACCGTATGCATCCACCTCGTATGAGTGCACCATCATGTATAGTGCCCCCTACAGAGCAGCTAGTGATCAGACCATATCTTGTTCCACTTCTACCAACTTTCCATGGGATGGAAAGTGAGAATCCGTATGCACACATCAAGGAATTTGAAGATGTTTGTAATACATTCCAAGAGGGAGGAGCTTCAATTGACTTGATGAGGCTTAAGTTATTTCCTTTTACTTTAAAGGATAAGGCCAAAATTTGGCTTAATTCTTTAAGGCCAAGGAGTATCCGCTCTTGGACTGATTTACAAGCTGAATTCCTCAAGAAATTTTTTCCTACTCATAGAACAAATGGCTTGAAAAGGCAAATTTCAAACTTCTCAGCTAAAGAGAATGAGAAATTCTATGAGTGTTGGGAAAGATACATGGAAGCTATAAATGCTTGTCCTCACCATGGCTTTGATACTTGGCTATTGGTGAGCTATTTTTATGATGGTATGTCCTCCTCAATGAAGCAACTCCTCGAGACAATGTGTGGAGGAGATTTCATGAGCAAAAATCCAGAGGAAGCTATGGATTTCTTGAGCTATGTAGCTGATGTTTCAAGGGGATGGGATGAACCAACCAAAGGAGAAGTGGGAAAGATGAAGTCTCAGTTGAATGCTTACAATGCAAAGGCTGGGATGTATAATTTGAAAGAAGATGATGACATGAAAGCAAAGTTGGCAGCTATGACAAGAAGATTGGAGGAGCTGGAGCTGAAAAGAATGCATGAAGTGCAAGCTGTTGCTGAAGCACCAGTGCAAGTGAAGCTGTGTCCCAATTGTCAATCATTTGAACATTTGGTGGAGGAGTGCCCTGCAATTTCAGTTGAAAGGGAAATGTATAGAGATCAAGCAAATGTTGTTGGACAATTCAGGCCCAATAACAATGCTCCTTATGGAAATACCTACAATTCTAGTTGGAGGAATCATCCAAATTTCTCATGGAAGGCCAGAGCAACTCAATACCAACAGCCGGATCCACCATCTCAGCAATCTTCAAGTATTGAACAAATAATAGCCAATCTCAACAAGGTAGTGGGAGATTTTGTGGGAAAGCAAGAAGCCACCAATGCTCGAGTGGATCAAAGAATGGACAGAATGGAGAGTATGTTGAACAAAAGAATGGATGGAATGCAAAATGACATGAATCAAAAGTTTGATAACATCCAATATTCAATCTCCAGGCTTACAAATTTGAATACACTGCAAGAAAAAGGAAGATTTCCTTCTCAACCTAACCAAAATCCCAAAGGTGTCCATGAAGTGGAAAGCCATGAGGGAGAATCATCACAGGTGAAAGATGTGAAAGCTTTGATCACTCTAAGGAGTGGTAAAAAAATTGAGCATCCAACACCCAAGCCACATGTTGAGAAAGAAGAAGAGATGAAGAAAGGGAAGGAAATGGAAGATAAAGGCAGTGAGATCAGTGAAGAGAAGAAGGACTCTGATGCAACAAGGGAAGTAATTCCAGAGAAGGAGCTTCTGAAGGAAGAAATGCTGAATAAATCAACTTTTCCACCTTTTCCTCAAGCATTACAGGGGAAAAAGGGGGTTAGAAATGCAGCTGAAATCCTAGAAGTATTGAGGCAAGTGAAAGTTAATATTCCACTACTGGATATGATCAAACAAGTTCCAACATATGCAAAATTCCTAAAGGACTTGTGTACTATCAAAAGAGGGTTGACTGTAAACAAGAAAGCCTTCTTGACTGAGCAAGTAAGTGCAATCTTACAGTGTAAGTCTCCTTTGAAGTATAAAGACCCTGGAAGTCCTACCATTTCAGTCATGATTGGAGGAAAGGTAGTGGAGAAAGCCTTGCTAGACTTGGGAGCAAGTGTGAATTTGCTTCCATACTCTGTCTACAAGCAACTGGGCCTTGGAGAGTTGAAGCCAACAGCAATCACTTTATCTTTGGCAGATAGATCAGTGAAAATTCCAAGAGGAGTAATTGAGGATGTATTGGTTCAAGTAGATAATTTCTACTATCCTGTAGATTTTGTTGTTCTTGATACTGATCCAACTGTAAAGGAAGCTAATTTAGTTCCTATCATCCTTGGAAGGCCATTTCTTGCAACTTCAAATGCAATCATCAATTGTAGAAATGGGCTGATGCAACTCACTTTTGGTAATATGACACTGGATCTAAATATTTTCTATATGTCTAAAAAGCAAATCACTCCGGAAGAAGAAGAAGGTCCAGAAGAGCTATGTATAATTGATACTTTGGTGGAGGAGCACTGCAATCAACATATGCAAGACAAGTTGAATGAAAGTCTTGAGGATATTGAGGAAGGTTTTTCTGAATCTCCTATTAGGCTTGCTACTCTACAAAGTTGGAGAAAGATAGAAGGAATTTTACCTTTGTTCAATAAGGAAGAGGAGGCAGCTGTTGAAAAAGAAATTCCAAAACTCAATCTGAAGCCTTTACCTGTGGAGCTGAATTATACATATCTTGAAGAAAATAATCAATGTCCTGTCGTAATATCTTCATCTCAAACCAAGTCTCAAGTGAAGGATGCAAGCTTCAAATGGGATCCAGGCAAACTGAATCAGGAAGGGCAAAAAGTTTTGATGTATGACACAAGACTCCATATCTTTCCTGGGAAGCTCAAGTCAAGGTGGATTGGTCCATTTGTTATTCACCGAGTATATTCCAATGGAGTGGTGGACTTATTGAATTCCAATGGCAAGGATAGCTTTAGAGTCAATGGATATCGTCTTAAGCCGTTCATGGAGTCATTCAAATCAGAAAAGGAGGCAATCAACCTCCTTGAACCTCAAAAAGCTTAAGTGAAAAGGGTTTGCTGGGCGTGGTTTTACCACAGTCCAAAATTTTTGTAAATTTTGTAAATTTTCAAGTTGTTTTCATACTTTTGATCTTAGTTTTTGATCTTAAATCATGTTTTTAGGTGTGTTTTAATCATGTTATATGATCCCAGGTGGAAGAAATTTCAAGGGGATTGAAAAGAAAAAAAATCGGGTCGAAATTGGAGCCGAAACAGAGCAAAAACAGGGGAAAAACAGAGCTCTGCGAAATTTCGCAGAGTGAAGGAAACTTCTGCGAAATGTGATTTTTGTTGCCAAACCGCTCCGCAGCACTGTAGAAGCCTCTGCGAGTGTATTTCGCAATTGCGAAAGTGGATTTGGCACACGAGTGCCACTTCGCAGAACAGTAGCATCCATTTCGCAGCTGCGAAACGCGTTGCGAAATGAAAAAGCGTGATTTCGCACCAAAAGTCCCATTCCGCAGGGCATTTCGCAATTGTGAAAGTGGATTTGGCACACGAGTGCCACTTCGCAGCACAGTGACATCAATTTCGCAGCTGCGAAACTCACTGCGAAGTTGCTGCGAAAATGGCAAGTTGCTGCGAAATTGGCGTTTTGTTGCGAAACGTAATCTGACCCCTGGGCTTCCGTTTTTCCTATTTATACCGGTCAAAAGTGCTGCGAAAAGGGTTTCAAAAATCAGAGCACCATTCTCGCAGCCCCTTCATCTTCTTCGCCAAGCCACGCCGTCCGAACCTCCGGTCGTCTTCTCCGTTTAGCAGCGCCGGCCAAAGATCGATATTCCAAAATGGCACGAACGCGAGGGGCAAAGTCTTCATCCCCTTCGAACCGCAAAAGGAGTCTGCGAAAGGAGCCAAGTTCAGGCTCTGTTCCAGAACCTGCTCCAAAGCCTTCGCCGTCGAGACCACAACCTTCTCCAGTGAAGCCGGCGCCACCAAAGCCGCCGGCAAGGCGATATTTAACCAGGTCAGGTGGTCAGCCATTGAAGAAGAAAGCCAGGGTTGAGAGCTCTGAACCAATTGATTTGACTGAGCAATCCCCTGAGAAATCACCAAATCCTTCACCGGTACAAATTCCAGTGCCGTCACCGGTTCCCTCGCCAATTCCCTCACCAGAAGCAACTCCAATTCCATCGCCGGTACCATCTCCGGC
Organism: Vitis vinifera; assembly: GCF_030704535.1. Lineage (NCBI taxonomy): Eukaryota > Viridiplantae > Streptophyta > Magnoliopsida > Vitales > Vitaceae > Vitis > Vitis vinifera. The sequence goes on along the minus strand of NC_081823.1, from coordinate 13,042,619 downwards.
CCCCCAAGAAAAAGCTCAGGAGCCTCAAGCGCCAATTCCAGAGCCCCAAATTGCAGCTGAAGCACCTCTGGAAGAAGTGATCCGAAGGCCAATGCTGCCCCAGCCCCCAATCGAAGGAAACCTGGATTGCCGAACTCGGGCATTCCATTCTGAATTGTGCTTCGATTTAGCAGCATTTAGAGTGAGGCCAGAGCTTGCCCAATCATTCCAACTGCTGAGGAGATATCATATGGAGCATCTGCTAGCTCCAAGGGATTTTTTCTATCCCCGGGTAGTCACAGACTTCTACCAGACCATGACAACCAAAGAGGTAAGAAATCCAACTCTGATCCATTTCATAATTGATGGAAGACATGGTATTTTGGGAGCAAGACATATTGCTGAAGCCCTGCAAATTCCGTTTGAGCCAACCCAATTTGACAATTTTAAAGCTTGGGTAAATCCTACTGAGTTAGAGATGGTTAGCACCCTAACTGGAGGAGCTGCAAATCGATCACACCTGCTGAGGGGGGAGCTACCTCCAGTGATGTTTTTGATTGATGCCTTTTTGAGGCATAATATCTATCCCTTGCAGCATTGGACCCAAAGAAGGGGAGTTCTCTTGGAAGCTCTATACAAGATGTCTGAAGGATTCTTCTTTGGGCCTCATCATCTGATCATGGCAGCCCTTCTTTACTTTGAGGAGAAGGTTCATAAGAAGAAGCTTCAAAGAGCAGATTGCATTCCACTCCTCTTCCCACGGCTGCTATGCCAAGTTTTGGAACATCTCGGATACCCCTCTGAGCCTCAGCAGGAAAGAAAGAGAATATGCCGTGAGCCATTTACCCTTGATAAATGGAATAATATGACGGCCTACAAAATTGATCAGCCTGGGCAGCCTCAGCCAGCAGCAAGGAGAGCCTCCCCAAGACATGCACCTGAAGATATCACACTTGCTACTCCTGCCATCCCTCGAGCTCCACCAGCTGCACCTGCTCCATCACAACCATCCACATCAGCTGAGCCTAGGATGGCCATCCCTATATCTGAATATCGAGAGCTGTGCCATGCATTGGAGACTCTTACAGCTTCCCAGAGCAATCTTGCTCAGGAGTTGGCAGCCATCAAAGCATGCCAGGAGCAGATGTTAGCCTCTCAGGCTCAACAAGCTGCCATCCTAAGGCAGCTTCAAGTCCATTTCGATCTGCCACAAGCTGTAGAGCCCTTCATTCCTACTCCACCAGAGCCACACTCTCAGCCTTCAGAGTCTCATCCTCCAGAACCCGAAGCACCAGCTGATCCACCTACTGAGGAGGCAGATCCTTCTGCCTAGCAACTATCACCCCACTTATCAGACATTATATATATTTGCTGTTTATGTTTTTATGCATGTTTATTTTGTTTTAGTTGCAATGAAATCCCAATATTTTGGTACTATATATGGGATTCCTTGTGTTACTTGTCTTTAGTATTGTAATCAAATGAACTCAAAGTAATACAAGTTGACTATTTCTTGTTAAAAGTTAACATTAAGTTATTATTATTTCCTTTTCTCACATATTCTATTCTTTTTGAAACATGTGGTTTTCCCCAATCAATATTCGAATTTGATATCAGCATGGAGGTACCACTTCCTCCCTTTTATTACAGTCACTCAAATCACATTGAGGACAATGTTCAGTTCGGTTGGGGGGTATGAGGAAGGAAGTATTCTAAACCTTTTTGGTATTGCAATTATATTGGTTAATTAGTTGTAGTTTTTACTTTTTACTAGTGTTACTCTATTCTCCATGAATTTTGAGGAAAAATTTTCAAATTAAACCAAGAGAAATTGAACTGTTGTTTTTCACTTGACTTAGAGTATGGATTATGCTTACTAAAGTGGTTCAATTGTTGAAACTTCTACTGAAATTGAATTGAGTTCTTCTACTTTAAGCTATCCACACACTGTGCACATTAGTTTCCGATTATAAGATGAAAAACTATTTCCCTCTTGACTTAGAATAATTTTGAGACTTGGTATATTTGACCTCATTTGATAAAAATTGAAACACCCTGCAAAAGGCCAATGAGCCTTTGAAATAAAGAAAGTTGTTTGCTTGCCTTGAAACCCGAGCAAGGTCTGAGGGGCATATGGTGAAAGCCTTTAAAGCCTGGTGCCCTAAGCCTTAATTGGTTGGGAGACACCGACCTCAATGCTCGTTACAAGGGTGAATAGTAGAGCTAGCATATGGTAGATGCTTGGGTATTAGAAACTCATTCTTAAAAGTCCGGGGAAAAATCCGAGGAGTTAGTGGTTGAAAGATCCTTAAAACTTGGTGCCCTAAACCTTAATTGGTTGGGAGTCATCGATGGACCCCCATTACATGGACAAGTCAGAAAGAGTACCCCATAAAGCTACCTTGAAAAAAAAAAAAAAAAAAAAAAAAAAAAAAAAAAAAAAAGGATGAAAGTGTGTTCTTTTCTTATTGATTTTGGTCAGTTTGCTAAAGTGTTGAAAAGAGATAGGTTGGGGGGTGAGATTAGTAGCATATTATTCTCGGAACCTAAGGAACCAATACACATAGATTTTTGTGGAAGATCGAAGTTTAGTTCTCAGAAAGTGAAATGATTTTAAAACTTCAGTTTGCATAATGCACTCCCTTGATTGACAGTGGTTAGCATAGGTGTTATGACTCTTGTTGAGATTTGGGTTTGTATTTCTTTAATGATTCATGTGAGAAATAGATCATCATGCCACTTGAGAATTGATTTTGTTTAGCATGATGTTGTAAATTTTAGTATAATTAGCTATTTATTTTCATTTTTCTCTCCTATATTGCTAAGGGACTAGCAATATGTCGGTTGGGGGGAGTGATTACTACTCAAAAAGTGCTATTTGATAGCCTTTAATTAATCCTTTTTAACACTTTTGAGTAGTAGTTTAGGCCTTTTAACTCAATTGGCATGTTAAGGATCCTTTAAAGCAATTTTGATCACTTTGTGCAAGTTTTGGTGTTTTTGTTAGTATTTTGATCACCAAAGCAAGTCAAGAATGAGGAGAACTATGAGGAATCATGGGCAAAGCTTAGAATTCAATTGCCAAGAGTGAATCCGGATTGCAAGGAGAAAAAGCAAAGAGGATCAGTCATGGAGCATATTCTTGATGACAGTCGTAGCAGCCACTTTTGGAGCACTTTCTGAAGTCCAAATGATGCAAGCTATATACCATTTCAAAGCTCAGGAAGTCAACAATCCAATGCTTCAAACGGTGTGCAATTTGGAGTTGAAACGAAGAAGTTGCAGCCATTACAAGCCAGTCACTCTAAAGTGTTGCGGAATCGGCCTTTTGTTGCGAGAATTTCGCAGCACTTTTGTACAGCAAGGTGTTTCTCCTTCTGACGATGCACGAACCATGCCGCGAGAAGGGAGCTGGAAACTTCAAGATGGAAGCCAACTTCGCAGCCCTATGAAGACAGCTTGGTCTTGCGAAATAATTTCGCAGCCCTCTTGGGTGTCTGCGAAATTTCGCAGACCTCACTTTTCTCCTGCGAAATGGCTCCGGAAGCCTCCCGAAGCTTGCTACCGACATTGGGAGATATTTTCCATTAGATTTTTGTTGTCTAAATTCCAAAATACTCCTTGTAAACCACCAATTACATGATTCCTTAGTTTTTAAGTTAGTAAAAAGACCAAATATCTTTGTAAGAATTAGTTTTATATTAGTTTGCTATAAATACCTCTCGGGAGCCTGTCCTCAGAGAGGAGTTCCTTCTGTAACCATTTGGTAAGGAAGTAAAGGTCTTTTCTTTCTACTGCCTTACCTTATCACTTTGTATTTTCATTTTATTTCTAAGTTATGAATTCTCTGAGGAGTTTTCCCCAGAGAATGAGTAACTAAACCTCCAATTCCTTGGAGCTAAGGTTGCCGGGGAAGGTTCCAAGTGCAAGAATGCAAAGCTCTGTGGTTTTAGCTAGTAATGAAGAGGAAGTGAAATCCTTTAGTGATTTCAATGTTTTTAGTTAACTTAAAACACTTTGGAGTCACCTGGGCCAACACTTGGTAAGGCAAGTGATTTCCAACCGTGGAAATGCACTAGTTTACCCCTTGCGAGCCTTTGGTAGGTGACTTCAAGGTAGGATTTTCTGGAATTACCAACACTTGGTAAGCTTTTGGACTCTTAGGAGGCATCCATTAGTTATCTCTTGCGAGTTTGTGAAGGGGAATCCAAGGTTAAAGATCACCTTGAATGGTAAGTGCTCGTGAGAGGCATGAACCATTGTAAGTTACATCAGTGAGAGAATTAAAGTGAAATCTAATTGAAGGAGTCTCTGTACATCACCGGTTAGAGAATTGACTATAAGTTGAATCTCTAATGCGAGGAAATGAACCATCTGACCGGAGCTATGTCTTTTGCATGAGGAACCACCCCAGTGAACCTAAATCTCCAAGGAATGCTTTTCTTCCTAAATTATTCCAAACTTCTGTTAAGTTAGTTAGTTTAAGTCTCAACCTTTACAAATCAAAGTTTGTGTTTTATTCCTTAAGCTAACCGTGAAATGAAACAAAACCAATTCACTTGGAATTGGTATCCTTGATTGCTTGCAAATCATTCCCAGTGAACGATCCTTAGAGCCACTATACTATAGTAGCTTTGTATTTGCTACCCTAGTGTATGGTGTTATAGGTATAAATTTTGTTGATCACTTCCTCAATCAAGGAGCACCAGCTGAACACAAATCAGCTGAGACACCAATTGGGCATGAGTCAGTCATAAACAATTATTAATTTATGTGAGTCCCTAGTTATTCTAACAAGAAGGTGATAGACAGCTCACGTGACCAACTCATACTTTGAGAAAACCCCGTGATTGTTGCAGTTATATCATATCCATTGATCAGCTCATCCTCTGACTCAATCCCACAATAGTTGCAGTTATACCATATAATATTTGTACCGACTGTATATAAAAAGGCAGACCCACAATTATAACTGTAATTCCCTCTTGAATCTAGTCAATATGTGTGTATATAAACTCATGCAAATATGAATGAAAGATATTGTTTCTTGCCAAAATCTTTCTGCTGTTTCATGGTATCAAAGCCATAAACTCCACAGTCACTATTCCAGCAGCCACCCAAATCTTGTAGTCTCTTCATTGAAACCACCTTTTATTCCTATCCCTATGGCTGAAGACTCCTACTCCTCCGGGCCCTTCCCATATCACAGAGTCATCATGTCATGTGGAAACACTCCTTCAACCGCACTGGTGTCTATTAATGCAGCAACACAACTTCCCCTTGAAACTCATCGGTAGCAGCATTTATCCCTCTTGGAGAACAATGTTCTCAACACTACTTTATGGCTATGATCTGATTGGGTATGTTGATGGAACATATCCAAGTCCACTAGAAATGATAAAAATGGGTGACACTTTCACACCCAATCCGGAGCACAAAATTTGGAAACGCCAAGAGAGCCTACTTCTGCATGCTATCATGGAATCAGTTGATTCCACCATTGCCCCTCTTGTTGCATCCACTACATTTGCTCAAGAGGCTTGGGCTCGTCTATACACCACATATGCCAGCAAATTGAAGACTAGGATCTTAGGACTCCGAGAGATGCTGAGCCAACTCATCAAAGAAAATAAATCTGTTGTTGAATATATGACAGTAATCAAAACTATGAGCGATGATGAATTGGCTATTGTTGGATCCCCTCTTGGTGCAGAAGAAATGGTGATAAGTGTTCTCAAAGGTTTAGGATCTGAGTTCAAGGAATTGAGTGCAACAATAAGAGCTTGAGATTCTTCCATATCCTTTGAAGAACTACATGACAAACTAGCAGATCATGAAATGTTCCTAAAACGTGAAGAATTCAAGAAGGATAGTGTTACTGTTACAACTCAGTTTAATCAAAAGGGCTCAAACAACTTTGGCAAAAAGGGGAACAACTCAAACAATAAGAAAGGACAAAGTTCTCAATTTGGAAATAATTATCAAGGCAACAAGAATCATCATGGACACATGTTCCCTAACCAAGGGAATAGATTTCTTGGTCCACAAGGGCGTCCTCCATTCAATCCCCCTCAAATCTGTGTTGTTTGTCAACTATGTGACAAAGCTAGACATACTGCCAGGGTCTGCAGGTCTCGCCCATCCTCCTATTCCACACCACAAGCAAATTTCATGGCTCGAGAACCACCAACTCATAATGCCAATTAGGTAATAGACTCCGGAGCCTCACACCACATTACTTCAGATCTTCAGAATCTTTCCATTCATTCTGAATATGGTGGTACAGACATGTAATTATTGGTGATGGTAATGGTATTTCTATCACTCATACCGATTCTACTAATTTAATTATTAAAAATTCAAATTTTATGTTTGGTAATGTTTTGTGTGCTCCAGCTATTCATAAAAACTTAATTTTTGTTTCTCAGTTTTGCAAACATAATTGTACATCAATTGAATTTTTCCCTACTTACTTTTTGGTGAAGGATTTGAGCACGGGGGCAACACTCGTTTAAGGGAAATCTGTATGAGTGTCCGACTTCTTTTCCCTACTCAAGCTCCACACCTCAGGCCTACAACACCACCACCAGTCCAACATCCTTAAATAAATGTTATCGTTGTCTTGATCATCCCAATCGACGTATTCTCTGACATGTCATCTCAAGTCATTCACTTTCAATGTCCAAGTCGTCTCTAGACTCTTGTAACTCATGCTTATGTAATAAAAGTCATTGACTTTCCTTTGGTGCATCTTCTCTTATAAGCTCTAAACCCCTTAAACTTATTTATAATTATATTTGGGGACTTGCTCCTATCACATCCTTGATAATTTTTTATATTATGTGATTTTTGTTGGCCATTTCACCAAATACATATGGCTTTATCCTCTAAAAAACAAATCAGATACCACTTGTATTTTTGAAAACTTCAAGCAACTAGTAGAAAAATATTTCAAAACCCCAATCCTGGGAATATGCAGGTCTTCATCCCACACTCTCCAAAACATGGAATTTAACACCCCTATTCTCCTCCATACACTTCACAAATTGTAGGGATTGCTGAAAGACAACATAGACATAATCTTGAGATGACATTGACTCTTCTTCATCAAGCCTCCATTCGTCTTCAATTTTGGCCTGTTGCCTGTCAAACGATAATTTACCTCATTAATCAGATGCCAATCCCACTTTTAGATAACAAATCTCCTTTTGAGACCCTCTTTCACCCTTCCCCCTACTATCTCGAACTTAAAATCTTTGGTTGCCTTTGTTACCCCTAGCTAAAACCCTACACATGCCATAAATTGGATCCCAAGTCTCGACCCTGTGTTTTCCTTGGCTATTCTCTCACATAATTCCTATAGATGTTATGACCCATCCACCTCAAAAATGTTCATTTCTCGGCATGTGGTCTTTGTGGAAAATAGTTGACCAACTCATACTTTGAGACAAGCCCGTGATTGTTGCAGTTATATCGTATCCTTTGACCAACTCATCCTCTGATTCAATCCTATAATAGTTGCAGTTATACCATATAATATTTGTACCTACTATATATAAAAAGTCAGACCCACAATTATAGTCGTAATTCCTTCTTGAATCTAGTCTATATGTGTGTATTTATACTCGTGCAAATATGAATGAAAGACACGGTTTTTTGCCAAAAGGTTTCTGCTGTTTCAAAAGGGAGATTGGTTTTTTATTTTCACAATATATATATATATATATATATATATATATATGTCTTGAAAACATGTATTTTCAAAACGACTAACCCTTTTCTCATCATGACATTAATTATCACAATTTTTATTTTTATACTTTGACATGATAAGTCAAAGTGCTAATCGTGGTTGGTTTAAAAAAAAAAAAAAAACTTTGATATGTAACAATCTACTATGTCACATGATTTTTTTTCCCTCCATAATATCTCCACATTTTTGCTTTTATTTTTATTTTTATTTTTATTTTTTATTTATTTTTAATGTATTGGCTTCATGAAAATTTTATAATTTAATTTTTTTTCACTATTTCATTTGTTCATATTTATTGATTTTAATTATTTATAGATATTTAAATAAAAATTAATAATATATAATAAATAATTAATAAGAACAAATTTAATATAAAAATAAATACATAATAACAAATTTAGAAGTTTAGGATATAAGACTTTTTATATTCCTCCTAAATAAAATATTTATTTATTTTATAAATCTTCTTATATTGTCATATTATTTAATTTTTTTATATTTTTAAAAATTTTTAAATTTTCATGTGAAAATCAAAATTGATGATCATGGTTTTAGCTTTTTTCTTATGGATGTAACTTGACCATAGTTTTAATTTTCTTCTTGGTTGAAATGTTTAATATTTTTAATTTATATAAAATAAAAACATGGTTGTGATTCTAAAGTTTTGTTTTGTTCAAATTTTTAATTTTTAGTTATATAAAATAAAAATATGTATTTTCATAAAAAGTTTGTATTCAATTGTTTATATTGATTTTCTCTTAATTTTATTAAAAATTAAAATTTTTGTATATTGAAGTTGCATACCTTTTAAATGTGTTAAGAAAAAAATAGTGTACCCTCCTAAAACACTAAGTTGGTGCACCTCAAACCATTGCGCAACTTAAGTTGCATTTCCCTAGTACCACTCCTTTATGAAAAAAAGTACTGCTAAAAATGCTAAAAGTAATATTGTGGTAAGAAGGATGTATCTCTCTTTTTTAGTTTAAGCAAAGGTATGTTACCATTCGTTGCATGCTAGATGTCTTATTAATGGTGAAATAACATGAATTCAATGAGTGTTATTTCATAATAACATTGATCAATACAACCTTTGGAAAAGTGCATACCATTTATTTATAAAAAGAAAATACCACTGAAGTGTGATAAATGTACCACTATGGTGGAAATAGTGTATCACTCTTCTTTGGTTTAAGGTATGTTACCACCCGTTACATGCTTAATGTATTATGTAATGATTGAATAACATGAATTGGGTGGATGTTATTGTGCAATAACAACAGTCAACACAACCTTTGAAAAAAAATGGTACCACTCATGAATGAAAAATGTACTATGTTAAAAGTAGTACTGTGGTGGGAAGAATATGTCACTCTTTTTTTAGTTTCATTGTGGTGGGAAGAATGTACTTCTCTTATTTGGTTTAGGGTAAGATCTATTATCGCTTGTTACATACTCGACGTCATATGTGATGATAAAATAATGTGAATTGAGTGGGTGTTTTGCACAATAACACCAATTGACACAATCCTTAGAAAAGAGGGTACCATTTATTTTATTTTATGAAAAAGTAGTACATAAAAAGTGTAATACACTTTTAGCATGGTGGTACTTTTAGCACACTTAACTGTTACTTTATATATATAAAAGTGGTGCTCTCTTTTCTAATAGTCTTGTCTATCAATGTTATTATGCAATAACATCCACTCAATTCATGTTATTTCATGATTGCATAAGACGTTGAGTACATCCACAGAGACCCCTAGAATAAATCCATAAAGCATAGAGAGCAAAAAAATAAATAAAAAAAGCAATTTTTTTGGTTTTCCTTGGGGGTTTTGCATGGATTTTCTCATAAATCAAATGAGGATGAATTTTTTTGGAAATCGAATGGGGGATGGATTTTCTTTGGAATCAAACAGGGGTTACAAAAAAAAAAATTATATATATTCAAATCAAGTTATCATATATAAAAATGGATATACTATCTTTTTATTTGTTAAAATTAAATAGTTTATCTTGTATAAAATGAATACATTAAATTGAATTTGATTAATTAAAATAAATTTGATTTGATTCAATCTTATCTTTCTCTATCCGAACCATTAACATGAATATTTCTTCAAACCAAAGAAATATTTTCATTAGAAAACTGGAAAAAAATAATAATAAATCATATAAACGAAGTTGGTCAATTGATGAGTTACAAGTGACTGATGTCAAAGGATGGTGTGGAAGAGAAAAATATTTCTCTTAAAGTCCCAATAAACTGCGTCTCTTGCTCTTCCCATCAACTCAACTTAGAGTCTCGTCCATTCAAACTTTTCAAAGCATCAACACCATTTTCAATAAAGGTCTTCTATGCCGACTCTCCATGTTCAGAAATAACCCCCTTTCTCGATAGAAGGCTTTTTTTTTTTTTTTTATTTATCACTTAGAGGCTTATAAAACTTAATTTTGATTTTATCAGATTTGGTGGTGGAATTAATATGAAGGAAAAAAATATAAGGAAAATAAAATTAAGGGAGCGTACAAATCATGTAGCGATTCATTTGAGTTGATCTCGATGATAAACTTTAATGCCTAGATTATATCAAAAGGACTCTCTTCTTCAAATGAGATGTGCTATTTCCCATAATGGTACGTCCACTTTATTGTAATCCACCACCTCATCAGCAACTGATATCATCCATTACTTGATCATGAGGTGTACGGACTAGAGGGAGAGGGGCTTATACGAGAGTGACTAAGCATACATTTGTTCTTAGAAATGCACCATCGACTGACATTAGCCCGCCACCTGTTGAGGAGACTCGTATTACACATATGGAGGTGCCATCTAACCCACCTATAGTACTACTTGTTGCATCATCACCACAATCGATAGAGGTTACATTGGTTGATGAGAAGTTAGTTCATATAGCAAATGATGATCAACAAGGACAAAAGAATGATCATGGTCGAGGACATGGTTGAGGACGTGGTAGGAGACGTGGTTGTCGAGCTCATAGAGGGGTACATGTTAGCCCCATAGAGCCAATAGTGGAGCATGCATATCATGGATGTCCACAATGGAAGAGGAAGGCTCCTTCATGCGGTACACATTGAGGATGTTACTACATATGACTTGTATTTTGGATACTGTTAGTATTTTGCATATCATTATTTTTGACAAATACTCAAGATGTATATTTATACTTGTTATATTTTGGATAAACTAACTTTTTATTAACGTAAGTTCTCTAGTATTCTATCTATTTTGGATTTATTTTACACAAAATAGTATTGTTACTATTTTGGAAATGTGTTGACTTAATTGACATTTGGTTTACTTATTTTCATTGGTTTTGGATTGAATGTCAAAATATTGATTATAATGTATACAGGGGATAAACTTTAAACATTTGGTTGTATAGCAGGTAATACTAATTAAGAGATATAATTTTTTTTTCCTTTTGTGGAAGGTGTCTCTTGAAGAAACACCTTTAGCATAAATTTGAAATATTCTATTGTGTATGAAATTGTGGAAAGTGTCTCTTGAAGAGACACTTTCAGTATAAACCCAATTTTTTTAAAATTATGGAAGGTGTCTCTTCAAGAGACACCTTTAGTATAATTCCATTTTTTGGGAATTGTAAAATATGTCTTTTCAAAATTCGAAATTTTCCACTGTGTATGAAAATTGTGGAAAGTGTCTCTTCTGAAGAGACACTTTCAGTATAAACCCAATTTTTTAAAAATTATGAAAGGCGTCTGAGTATAATTCCATTTTTTTGGGAATTGTGGAAGGTATCTCTTGAAGAGACACCTTTAGCATAAATTCAAAATTTTCCATTGTTTGAATTGAAATTATGGAAAGTGTCTCTTCAGTATAAACCCAATTTTTTTTAAATTTGTGGAAGAGACACCTTTCACAATTCTCAAAAAATGGAATTATACTAAAGGTGTCTTTTGAAGAGACATTGTCCACAATTTCCATACACAGTGGAAAATTTCGAATTTATGTTGAAGAGAGACATCTTTAGCTTTAAAATCATTTCCACAATTTTTAATACATATTGGATTTTATGGAATTATGGAAAGTGTCTTTTCAAGAGACACCTTTAGTATAAATCCAATTTTTTGGAATTGTAGAAGGTGTCTCTTCAAGAGACATCTTTAGCTTTAAAATCAAATTCATGAGACAATCAAATTGTCAAATTGTGGAAGGTGTCTCTTCAAGAGACACCTTTAATGCATATTGGATTTTTTGCCACGTGGAAAGTGTCTTTTCAAGAGACACCTTTAATATAAATCCAATTTTCTAGAATTGTAGAAGGTGTCTCTTCAAGAGACACCTTTAGCTTAAATTCAATTCTTTTAAATATGTATCATGATTTTGAAAATTGTGGAAGGTGTCCCTTCAAAAGACACCTTCCACGTGGCCAAAATTGCCGTAGATCTATCAATATTTTCCCAACTACCATTTTTTAATAATTATTTTTTAAAATTGCCGCAAAATTTAAAAAAGCCCCTTATTGATAAGTTTATTCCTTGGAAAAATAAGTACATCGTGTTGAAAAAGGGCTTTTTTAACTTTTGCAGCAATTTTTAAAAATAATTATTAAAAAATGGTAGTTGGGAAAATATTGATAGATCTACAGTAGTTTTGGCCACATGGAAGGTGTCTTTTGAAGAGACGCCTTCCACAATTTTCAAAATCATGATACATATTTAAAAGAATTGAATTTAAGCTAAAGGTGTCTCTTGAAGAGACACCTTCTACAATTCTAGAAAATTGGATTTATAGTAAAGGTGTCTCTTGAAAAGACACTTTCCACATGGGAAAAAATCCAATATGCATTAAAGGTGTCTCTTTAAGAGACACCTTCCACAATTTGACAAATTCGAATGTCTCATGAATTTGATTTTAAAGCTAAAGATGTCTCTTGAAGAGACACCTTCTACAATTCCTAAAAATTTTAATTTATACAAAAGGTGTCACTTGAAGAGACACTTTCCACAATTCCACAATTCCACAAATTCCAATATATACTAAAGGTGTCTCTTCAAGAGACACCTTCTACAATTCCAAAAAATTGGATTTATATTGAAAGGCCACCATCGATATAGACTACGTTGTGGAAAGTGTCTCTTGAAGAGACATTTTCAGTATAAACCCAATTTTTTTAAAATTGTGGAAGGTGTCAAGAGACACCTTTCACAATTCCCAAAAATGGAATTATACTGAAGGTGTCTCTTGAAGAGACACCTTCTATAATTTAAAAAAAAAATGGGTTTATACTGAAAGTGTCTTTTCAAGAGACACTTTCCATAATTTTCATACACAATAGAAAGTTTTGAATTTATGTTGAAGAGAGACATTTTTAGATTTAAAATCATTTTCAAAATTTTTAATAAATATTGGATTTTGTGGAATTGTGGAAAGTGTCTTTTCAAGAGACACCTTTAGTATAAATCCAATTTTTTGGAATTGTAGAAGGTGTATCTTGAAGAGACACCTTTAATATATATTGGAATTTATGGAATTGTGGAATTGTGGAAAGTGTCTCTTTAAGTGACACATTTTGTATAAATTAAAATTTTTTGGAATTGTAGAAGGTGTCTCTTGAAGAGACACCTTTAATTCATATTGGATTTTTTGCCACGTGGAAAGTGTCTTTTCAAGAGACACCTTTAATATAAATCCAATTTTCTGGGATTGTAGAAGGTGTCTCTTGAAGAGACACCTTTAGCTTAAATTCAATTCTTTTAAATTAGTATCATGATTTTGAAAATTGTGGAAGGTGTCTCTTCAAAAGACACCTTCCACGTGGCCAAAACCGCCGTAGATCTATTAATATTTTCCCAACTACCATTTTTTAATAATTATTTTTAAAAATTGCTACAAAAGTTAAAAAATCCCATTGAAAAATGAGTGAATCCACTTAAAAAATAAGTACATTGCATTTACATTGTAAAGGTGACATTCTGCTTATTTTGGACATGGGCTTTTATTTTTATAGGCCTTAAGATGCATTTAAGGTCTTCCCATATCTCATTATGCATCCTAGAACCTAGGTACATCCCTTGGAAAAATAGGTACGTTGTGTTGAAAATTAATTACACCCTCTTAAATATTTAAATTGTATAGGTGACTCATTTGTCTATTTTGGACATGAGCTTGTACTTTTACAGGCCTCAAGATACATTTGAGGTCTTCCCATATCTTGTTCCACATCCTAGAACCCATAGTTACATCCATTGGAAAATTAGGTACATCATGTTAAAAAATAAGTACATTCACTTAAAAAATAAGTACATTGCATTTACATTAAATTAAAATACTCATTTGGCCTATTTTGGACAAGGAAAAATTAGTATATCATGGAACCTTTTGTGCATCCATAGGAAAAAAATAGCTACATAACATCGAAACCAAATAATAATGAAATTGATCTTAAAAACTAAACTAATTTTTTTTTAATGCGTGATAGGACAAAGAACATACATGTTGTCTTAATTACTATCAAATGACTTGTGTACATAGTGTTCATAAAATGTTCCCTTTTTCCTATAGAATGAATGATGAGTCTTATACCTATTCATATTCATGAATGATATACCATAATGTGTCATGCTTAACTAGTAGTACATAAGTAAAGTTAAGCAACTTGATTATGCTTTATGCTTGTTCCAGAATTAGTCACTTGAACCTATAACTCAAATAAATAATGAATGTGTATAAGAAGTGAAATGAATCAGTTATACAATGTAAATTCGATGTGCTTATGCTTTAAGATGATATACTTATTTTTCAACAAGATGAACCTACTTTTTCAAGGGATGTACCCAAGGTTTTAGAATGAGAAATGAGATGTGTGAGGGCCTCAAAAGCATTATGAGACCTATAAAAGTGAAAGTGCATGATAGGAATAAGCCAAACAAGTCACCCATAGAATGAAAATAATATGTACTTATTTTTTAAGGGAATGTACTATTTTGCAATATGATGTATTTATTTTTCCTAAGGATATACCCAAAGTTCTACGATGTGAAATGGGATGTGTGAAGGCCTCAAATGCATCTCAAGACCTATAAAAGTGAAAAATCATACTTAGAATTGGCCAAATAAGTCAGTTATACAATTTAAATGCAAAGTACTTATTTTTCAAAAGATGTACATATTTTTTAACACAATGTACCTATTTTTCCAAGGGATGTACCTAAGGTTCTAGGATACAAAATGGGATGTGGGAAGACCCTAAATACATTTTGAGGCCTATAAAAGTAAAAGCTCATGTCCAAAATAGGACAAATGCGTTAGGTATATAGTTTAAATGAGATGTACTTATTTTTTGTGAAGATGTGCTTATTTTTCAATGCCATGTATCTATTTTTCCAATTGATGTACCTAGGGTTCTAGGATGCAAAATGGGATGGCTAAAAGCTTCAAATGCATTCCAAGGCCCATAAAAGTGAAAGCCCTTGTCCAATATAGCTTATGTCAATAAATGCATGCCTAGGCCTACAAAAATGGAAGATCATGTCCAAATTAGAGCAAATGAGTCACATGCATGATATACATATGGTGTACCTATTTTTAAACAAGATGTACTTATTTTCAAATAGGATACATTTATTTTTGCCAATGATGTACCTTTTATCAAAGCATATTGAACAAGATATTGGACAAGATCATCCATTTTTATAGGTCTAGGCATGCATTTATGATGTTCGCACATCTCATCTATCATGCTTTGATACTAGGTACGTCATTGGAAAAAATAAGTGCATCCTATTTGAAAATAAGTACATCTTAACTTAAAAATAAATACATTCCTTAGAAAAATAAGTACATTATATATCATTTAAAAAACATAAATATTAATATTTTAAGCTTAGATTATATTTCCTATGGTTTAAACTATTAAAATAACATTACTAAATTAATACTGTCTATCAAATAGCTATAGTAATAGAATTGAAGGTAACTAAATGATATTACTTATTTTTATATTATAATGTCACAATAATATATTATGTAAAATTAATCCAACAATTTAAATAACATAACTCAAAATAATTCATTAAGTTTGCAAACAATAAAAATAAAAAAAACAATTAGGGTCTTTGTCTTCCCTAAATTGCATCCATAGTAATTTAACAATAATCTTATTAAATAATCATATAAAAAATTTGAAAAATAAATAGGCTCATTAACATACTATGTTAGCCCAAAGGTTCTCCTAATCGTGTTTTAATGATAACAAACCATGGTTAAGTTGCTAATTATTTTAAATTAAAAGAATTTCAAGTTTTAGTTTGGAAATTCAAAAGGATATCCAAGAAACTTATCAAAGGACCCAATGGATACAAGATTAAATGATTCGTGCCCAGCTGGTGTACCTTGATTTTGGTCCCCTGATGGGAGTAATCAACAAAATTTATAACCTATATCAACATGCACTAGGATAGCATAAGCTAGTATAGCATAGTGGCTCTAGGATCGTTCACTGGGAAGGGTTTTCAAGTTACAACTGATACCAATTCAAAGTTGAATTGGTGCCTTTTCATTTCAAGGTTAGCTTCAAAAGAAAACATAAACTTTAGTTGAAAAAGGTTTGGTTTCAAGCTAACTAAAAAGAAAGTAATGGGAATTACTTATAAAGAAAAACGTTTCTTGGAGTTTTAGGATCACTGGGGTCAGGCTCCTCATGCAAAAACAGAGTTCCGGTCACTTTGGTTCTTTTCCTCGCATTGGAGAATTAACATATAGTTCATTCTCCAACCGGTGTGGTACAGATGCTCCCCTTTTATGGATTTCAGTACTAATTCCCTCTCACTGATGCATCTTGCAATGGCTCGTGCCTCTCACTTAGCATTTCCCATTCAAGGTGATCATTAACCTTGGACTTCCCTTCTCAAGCTCGCAAGAGATAACTAATGGATGTCTCCTTAGAGTCCAAAAGCTTACCAAGTGTTGGCAATTCTAGAAAATCCTACCTTCAAGTCACCTCCCAAAGGCTCACAAGAGGTAAACTAGTGCATCTCAGTGGACGGAGATCACTTGCATTACCAAGTGTTGGCCCAGGTGAATTGAAGGCGTTTTAAGTTAACTAAAAATATAGAAACCATAAACAGGTTACACTTTCTCTTCATTAACAGCTGAAACAACAAAACTCTCAATTCTTGCATTTGACACCTCCCTCGGCTACCTTAGCTCCAAGAGACAAAAAGTCTAGCAACCCATTCTCTGAGAAAACATCCTCAGAGCTTGTTTGGCTAGTAATGAAAAATACAATCAAATTGAGTAGGTAAGGCAGAGCAAAGCTCTATATTTTAATTCCTTTCAAAAACTATACAAAAAGTTGTCTCTGAGAACAAGCTCCCGAGATGTCTGTAATGAAAATTACAAAAACAATATATATCAGGTTATTCACCTTTTTTTCTTGCTTAATAACTAAGGAATCCTATAATTGGTGGATTACAAGGAGAAAATGGGGATTTAGACATCAAATGTCTGATGCAAAATATCAAAAAATGTCGGTCGCAAATATCTAGAAGCACTCAGGAGAATTTTGCAGGCGCACAAAATGGCTACGAAATTTCGCAGACGTATAAGATGGCTGCGAAATTATTTCACAGCCTGCGAAATTGGCCTTCAACTTGGTGTGATCGGCTTCCAATGGCTCTAACTTCTTCATTTCAACTCCGATTTGTACACTGTTTAAAGCATTGGATTTCTGACTTCCCGAGATTCGAAACGACATATAGTATGCATCAAATGGACTTCAAAAAGTGCTCCAAAAGTGTCAAATAGTTGATGTCCTCTTGAATTCTTCATGTTAGATTTCTCTCTTCGCTTTCATCCTTGCATTCATGATTTGTTTATGACAAAGGACTATAAAGCTTCAAAGCTTAGGTTCTTCATGTAAATGAGATTCCAATTGCTTTGCCATGGATTCCATAGAGCTCTCCTTAATCTTGGATTGCTTTGGTGATCAAATTACTATCAAAAGCACCAAAACTTACACAATTTGATTAGAAACGATTGCAAAGGTACTTAATATGCTAATTGGGTTAAAAGGTAATAACTACTACTCAAAAGTGTTTAAAAGAGTTAATTACAAGCTATTGAATAGCACTTTTTGAGTAGTAATCACTCCCCCCAACCGACATATTGCTAGTCTCTTAGCAATAAAGGAGAGAAAAAAATAAACTAAACAGTAATATACTTTACAAAATCATGCTGATCACTTCAAAAATTTTTAAGTGGCATGATGATCAAACTCTCACATGGGACATTAAAGATATAAAACTCAAATTTCAGCAAGAGTTATCAAATACTTTACTTAATCACAATTCATAAAGAGAAGGTATTATGCAAATTGAAGCTTTAAAATCATTTCCACTTCCAAAGGACCAAACCTTACTCTTCCACAAAAATCTAAGTGTTACTTGATAGCTTCCGAATATAGTATGCTAAACTAGTCTCTCCCCCTAACCTAGTTATTTTTCAACACTTAGCAAACTGACCAAATTCAATAGGCTAAGAATGCACCCTTTTATTTCACATTTTTTTTTCATTGTAGGAGTACAAGGCTTAAAGGTATTCTTTTCTAAATTGTCCATGAAACGGGGGTCCATCGATGACTCCCAACCAATTAAGGTTTAGGGCATCAAGCTTTAAGGATCTTTCAACCACTAACTCCTCGGATTTTACCTCGGACTTTTGAGAATGAATTTTAATACCCAAGCACCTACAGTATGTTAAACTCCACCTATTCACCCTTGTAACGAGCATTGAGGTCGGTGACTCCCAACCAATGAAGGCTTAGGGCACCAGGTTTTAAAGATTTTCACCATATACCCCTCAGACCTTGCTCGGGTTTCAAGGCAAGCAAACATTTTTCTTTCTTTCTCTTTTTTTTTCAAAGGCTCATTGGCCTTTTATAAGGTGTCCCAACACTATTAAATGAGGTCAAAGGTACCAAGTCTAAATTTTCCTAAGTCAAGAGGGAAATAGTTTTTCATCTTATACTCGGAACCTATTTTGCACAGTGTGTGAATAGCTTAAAGTGGAAGAACTAAAGTTGAATTCAATAGAAGTTTCAACAATTCATCAACTTTAATAAGCATAATACAAAGTCTAAGTCAAGTAAAAACAAAAATTCGATTTCTCTTATTTTAATTTGAGAATTTGTCCTTAATAACCATGGAGAGTGGAATAAAAACTTACAAAAAAATTTTTAAATTAAACAAAAATAAAATAAATTACGAAAATACTTAGTATTAACAACAAAAAACTTCCTTCCTCAACTCTCCCCCCAACCAAGCTGAACATTGTCCTCAATGTGACATGAGCGATTGAAATTACAGGGAGGAAGTGGTAGCTCCTGAGTGATATGAAGTTCGATTAGATTAGGAGAAACCACATGTTTCAAAAACAACAAAAGATATGAGTAGAGGAATTAAAATAAAACAATGCTAAGAGTGCTAAAAAATTGATAGATTTGTATTACTTCATGAAAGTACAATATAAAGGTAAACAAGTAATACAACCAATCCCAATATATAAAATATCAAAAGCATGGGATTACAAATGCAAATACATAAAGAAAAGTATGGAAATGATCAGATAGAGGGAAGATGATGATGGCTCAGGTGGATGTCTCTGCATCTCCTGTAGTCGGCTCCTCAGAGGGAAAAGCCTGCTTTACGAAAAGAGGGGCCTGTGATGGCTTTGTGGGCTTTGAGAAGATAGGAATGGGGTGCTCAGGAGCTGATGGAATACCCAGGTGGTGCTGAATCTGCCTCAAGATGGTAGTATGCTTAGTCTGAGTGGCGATAATGTGCTCTTGGTGAGCACGAAGAGCTGTCATCTCCTAAGTAAGGATGCTCTGAGAAGTGGTCAATGCCTGTAAAGTGTGACATAGACCTCTGTACTCGGAAATGAATATAGCAATCCTAGGCTCAGATGAAGGAGAGGGCTCTGATGTAGCTGGAATAACAGGGGGAGTCCGTGGTGTGGTAGGAGGAGCAGAGGGTGCAACCTCTGGTATAGGCTTTGTAGAGGGCACTGCAAGGGTAGGTGCTCTCATGTCAGCTGGTATCTCAACCGGCTGTGGCTCCTCTGGCTGCTCTGGATGCTCTGCTCCAGTTGGGGCTCCCTGGTCTGCACTATAGGCTGTCATATTCATCCATTTTTTGAGAGTGAATATCTCTCGGCAAATACGTTTGCACTCAAGCTGAGGGTCAGATGGATACCCCAAGTGCTCCAGAATCTGACATAGCAATCTGTGGAAGAGAAGTGGAATAGCATCCGCTCTGAGCAGCTTCTTCCTATGGACTTTCTCTTCGAAGTACAGAAGAGCGGCCATAATGAGATGATGAGGGCCAAAGAAGAATCCCTTAGATATCTTGAACAATGCCTCTAGCAAAACTCCTCTCCTCTGCACCCAATGCAGAAGTGGAAAGATGTTATGGCGCAGGAGTGCATCTATGAAAAACATGCTATGAGGGAGCTCCTTCCTCAATAGATACTGGCGCGAGGATGCTCCTCTGGACAGAATATGAACTATGTCGCTCTGGGCAGGATGAGTCCAGACTCGATAATCCTCTGGATGGGCTGGCTCGTAGGGAATACGCAATGCCTCTACTATGTACTAGCTCCCAGAATGCCATGATGTCCGTCTATGGTGAAGTGGATAACAGTAAGATCTCAGACCTGGTGTGTGGTCATGGACTGATAGAAGTCCATTGCTACACGGGGACAGAAAAAATCCTTGGGAGTTAGCAAATGCTCCATATGGTACCTCTGTAGCAGATGGAAGGAGTCCCTGAGCTCGAGCTGAAGTCTGAAAGTGGCTGTGTCGAAGCAGATCTCAGAGTGGAATGGCTTAGCCCTGCAATCCAAATTACCCTCAATGGGCGGCTGAGTGAGCATGGGACGCCTAATAAGCATCTCAGGAGTCATGCCTGAGGGAATCTGAGAATTTGTAGCTGGTGGCTGAGACAGTTGAGGCTCTTTGGATGGTGGCTGAGAACGGTGAGGCTCTTGTAGAGGCTCTGAAGACGGCTTTGATAAGTCAATTAGCTTTGGCTCGGATACCCTAGCTTTCTTCTTCGGGGGATGGCTACTTGACCTGGTTTGATAGCGCCTTACCGGAGGACTCATCGGTGCGTCCTCAACTGGAGGTGGGACGACTCGTGGTCGCGGAGGCTCGAACATGGAGCCTTGAACAGGGGTCTCATTTGCGGCTCTCTTGCGGCTTGACAGAGACGAAGACTTAGCTCCTCGGGTTCTTGCCATGGCTGACCGAAGGAGATGGGCGGAGGCACGCGTAGCTTAGGCTCATATAGGAGGGAGAAAATGGAAGGTTGCTCTGTTTTGGCTCTTCTCTGGCACCTGTTTGAAGTTCAAATGACCGGTTTATTAGAAATGTGGAATTTATACCGTTAAAAAATTGGATGCCAAGGGTCGTTTTAATTTTTGCAGAGGAGGGTGGATTTCGCAGCGGAGGGCCCTTTTCGCAGCCCATTTCGCAACTGCAAAATGAGGCTACTGTGCTACGAAATGGCACTCGTGTGCCAAGGGGGTCTTTCGCAACTGCGAAACACCTTGCGAAATGGGGCTTTGGCTACGAAAATTGGAGATTTCACGCTTTGGGGATTTTGCAGCTGATTACTACCAAAAAGTGCTATTTTGTAGACCTAATTATAATGGTTTTAAGCACCTTTAAGTAGCAATCATATTCATTCAACCCAATTAATTCATTAAGGTCCTTAGTAATTGGTTTTAACCATTTTGTGGCAAGTTTACATGTTTTTATCAGCTTATGAATTGATTCAAGCATGCCAAATGATGGAGGAGCTACTTGGACAAGTTAAAGCAAGGATTTTGGACATTT
Organism: Vitis vinifera; assembly: GCF_030704535.1. Classification (NCBI taxonomy): domain Eukaryota; kingdom Viridiplantae; phylum Streptophyta; class Magnoliopsida; order Vitales; family Vitaceae; genus Vitis; species Vitis vinifera. The sequence goes on along the minus strand of NC_081823.1, from coordinate 13,020,998 downwards.
ACAGGCTTGAATTTCAAGTGGAAACACGAGCACAAGCAAAGAGAAGCAAAGAGGAAAAGCAAGCAAAGTGAAGAGAAGCAAAGAGGACAGCAGCTTCAGTCTTCTTTCGCACTTTTGGAGCACTTCCCGAAGTCCATTTTTTGCATACTATATACCATTTCAAATCTCTGGAAGTCAAGAATCTAACGCTTCAAACCATGCACGATTTGGAGCTGAAATGAGGAAGATATGGCCTTCGGAATCCAACTGCTCCAGGTTATGCGAAAATTTCGCATTCCACAAGGTGTTATGCGAAATTCGCATAACATTCGCATAACCCATGCGTGTTGCGAATTTTGCTCTGCCTTTTCCGACTCCACTTTAGATATTTTCCTTTGTATTTTGTGATGTAATTTCCTTTCTTATCCTTGTAACTAACCAATCACAAGCTTTTGCTTTTGTAAAGACTATATTAGGGGTGGAAATCACCTCTTGAAGACATAGACGCATATATACAGACGGAGCCTTGCTCTGTTTTTCTCTCTTCTCCTGTTCTCCCGTTTCTATTTTCTTAGTAGCCAAACAGCCTCTAAGGGCTTTTCCTTAGAGGATGATTGGCTAAAACTTTTAGTTTCTCAAAGTATGGATGTTATGTGATGGCTTGGATGCAATCCCATGGAAATTTCTTGCACCCGGAAGGTAAGGTATACGTTTTTCATTAAAGGTTCATTAAGGCAAAGTTTGGTTTTTATTTCCTTTGGACAACTTCCAATGGCCAATACTTGATAAGCTTTTGGATTTCTATCCATTAGTTATCTCCTACGAGCTATTGGAAGGTGAGGTTTTCAATTCCAAGTTTTGCATTAATCCATTAGAACCAATTTCAATGGCCATTGAAAGGTGAGTTTATCACTTGGAATGACTTTGAGTTGCCAATATTTGGTAAGCTTTTGGCTTTAGACCATTAGTTATCTCTTACGAGCCATTCAAAGGAAGTCTAAGGTGAATAACCATTGATGAAATTCACTACCATCTGTTTTGCCATTTTAAAGGATTAAAACTTGATTTGCTAAATCCATACCGGTTCGGGAAGCAAGCATCACCATAGTTGCAACCCCAACGCGAGGAGCCTATCCTGAGATTTCCAATTTGCATAAGAGCCAGAGCATAGCTATCCTATCTTTGAGAAACTTGTTTTTACACCTTTTCATTTTAGTCTTTAATGTTAGCTTAGATTAGTTTAAATCTTTCTGAAATATTTACATCTTCTTTTAAAGCTAACATCCATAAGAAAATCACCTATTTTCCTAATTTGAATATCACTTGTGTTTGCGAAAACCCTTCCCAGTGAACGATCCTAGAACCACTATGCTATAGTAGCTTGGCTACTTTAGTAATAGTATTCAAGGTATAAATTTTGTTGATACGCCTTTAAAGCTAAGCTACCATGAGTCGAATCAGCAGCCATTTCACAGCTACGAAATGGGGGTACTGTGTTGCGAAATGGCACTCGTGTGCCAAGAGGGGGTTTCGCAACTGCGAAAATTTTCGCAGAAGGGGGCATGGGGCTGCGAAATGATTTCGCAGCAAGGGCCATTTTCACAGAGGCCTCATTTTTCTGCGAAATCTCGCAGGCCATGAATTTTCCCTTGGTTTTGAACTCCTTTTTAGCTCCAAGAGACCTTTCTTCATTTTCTTTGCAATTCCTCCTACATTAGATCATTCAAAAAAATTAAGTTACATATAAATAACAAAACTTAAGACCAAAATTAAAATCAAAAGAATTAATAAAGCTTTTAAATTAACAAAATTTAACAAAAATATGGACTTTGGTGAAACCAAGCCCATCTAACCCTTTTCTGATTAGGCTTTCTATGGCTCAAGGAGGTTGATTTCCTCATTTTCTTGCTTGTATGGCTCAATGAATGGCTTGAGACGATGACCATTGACTTTAAAAGTGTCAGTGCTATTGGAATTCAGTAATTCCACCACTCCATTGGGATGCACTAGGTGAATAATGAAAGGGCCTATCCACCTTGACTTAAGCTTCCCAGGAAAGATATGGAGCCTTGAATCATAGAGTAAGACTCTTTGTCCTTTCCGGAATTCTTTATTGGAGATTAATTGATCATGCCACCTCTTCATCCTCTGTTTTGCAACTTTGGAATTGATGTAAGCATCATTTCTTAATTCCTCCATCTCATTAAGGTCTAAGCACCTCTTTGCCCTGGCTCTGATCAAGTCCATGTTTAACTTCTTGATTACCCACCAAGCCTTATATTCAACTTCCACAGGGAGATGTCATGCTTTGCCATAGACTAGGCGATATGGAGACATGCCAAGAATAGTCTTGTAAGCTGTTTTATATGCCCATAGTGAATCATAAAGCTTAATAGACCAATCTCTTTTGCTCGTAATCACCAGCTTTATCAATATATTCTTGATTTCCCTGTTTGCTAGCTCAACTTACCCGGAAGTCTGAGGGTGATAAGGTGTAGCTACCTTATGCTTCACTCCATACTTGGCTAATAGGGTTTCAAAGGGTCTATTGCAAAAATGAGTACCTCTATCACTGATTATGGCCTTGGGCACCCCAAATCTTGAGAAGATGTTCTCTTTGAGAAACTTGAGAACCACCTTGTGATCATTGTGTTTACAGGGGATTGCCTCAACCCATTTAGAAACATAGTCCACCCCCACCAAGATATAAGAGTTACCAAAAGACATTGGGAAAGGTCCCATGAAGTCAATGCCCCAAACATCAAAGAAATCAACTATTAGAATGGGGTTCATAGGCATTTGATTTCTTTTTGTTAGCTTCCTGAGCCTTTGGTATCTATCACAGCTCCTACACATGATGTGGGCATCTTTGAAGAGTGATGGCCAAGTAAACCCTAATTGCAACACCTTCATGGCTGTTTTTTGAGAGGCAAAGTGGCCTCCACATGCACTTTCATGGCAATGGCTGAGGATTCCTTGTTGCTCTTCTTCAGGGACACACTTCCTTATTATTTGATCTGCACAATACTTGAAAAGGAAAGACTCTTCCCAATAATAAGCATGAATCTTTGCAAAGAAGTGCTTCCTGTCTTGTACTTTCTACTCACTTGGAACTTCACCAGTAACTAAATAGTTAGCAATATGAGCATACCAAGGAGTTTTTTCTAGCAACATGAGTGATTCCTCAGGAAAATCATCATTAATAGGTAGGACATGGGAATTGTGTGCTATAACTAACCTTGAAAGGTGGTCAGCTACCACATTCTCCACTCCTTTCTTATCTCTGATTTGGAGATCGAACTCTTGTAATAAGAGAATCCATCTAATCAACCTTGCTTTTGCATCTTGTTTTGTCAATAAATACTTCAAGGCTGAATGGTCAGTGAAAACAATGATGAAAGACCCTACTAGATAAGCACAAAACTTGTCTAAGGCAAACACTACAACTAACAATTCTTTCTCTGTAGTTGTGTAGTTCCTTTGAGCTTCGTTCAATGTCTTGCTTGCATAGTAGATCACATAGGGCTTTCCATCTTCTCTTTGGCCAAGCACAAATCCTATAGAAAAGTCACTGGCATCACACATTACTTCAAAGGGCAGTTGCCAGTTAGGAGCCCTCACTATTGGAGTTGTTGTCAAGAATTGCTTCAGTTGATCAAAACTCTTTTGACATCTTTCATCCCATATAAACTCAACATCTTTAGCTAAAAGTTCACAAAGAGGCTTTGAAAGCTTAGAGAAATCTTTTATAAATCTCCTATAGAACCCTGCATGGCCAAGGAATTGCCTTACTCCTTTTACAGTTGTTGGGGATGGCAATTTGACAATAAGTTCCACCTTTGCTTTATCAACTTCAATGCCTTTCTCGAAGATGATATGGCCAAGGACAATTCCTTGATGTACCATAAAATGACATTTCTCCCAATTAAGCACCAAGTCCTTCTCAATGCATCTATTAAGAACCGCTTCCAAGTTGACTAAGCATTTTTCAAATGTACCTCCATATATGGTGATGTCATCCATGAAAACCTCCATAATTCGCTCCACCATATCACTAAAGATACTTAGCATACATCTTTGGAATGTTGCAGGTGCATTGCATAAACCAAAAGGCATTCTTCTATAGGCATATGCTCCAAGTGGACATGTGAAAATGGTCTTCTCTTGATCTTCAACATCAATTTCAATTTGGAAATATCCGGAGTATCCGTCCAAGAAACAATAGAAAGGATGGCCAGAGACTCTCTCCAAGACTTGATCAATAAATGGCAATGGAAAATGATCTTTCCTTGTCACAACATTCAATTTTCTATAATCTATACACACCCTCCAACCTGAAGTGAGGCGTGTAGTAATTTCTTCTCTTTTTTCATTTTGAACCATAGTAATCCCTGAATTCTTTGGTACCACTTGAGTAGGACTCACCCAAGGGCTGTCAGATATGGGGTAGATAATACCTACTTGAAGTAGCTTCAGCACTTCAACTCGCACCACCTCTTGCAAATGAGGATTCAATCTTCTTTGAGGCTGACGAATTGGTTTAGCTTCTTCCTCCATGTATATATGATGTGTACAAACCAAAGGACTGATTACTACCAAAAAGTGCTATTTTGTAGACTTAATTATAATGGTTTTAAGCACCTTTGAGTAGTAATCATATTCATTTAACCCAATTAATTTATTAAGGTCCTTAGTAATTGGTTTTAACCATTTTGTGGCAAGTTTACATGTTTTTATCAGCTTATGAATCAATTCAAGCATGCCAAATGATGGAGGAGTTACTTGGACAAGTTATGGAAAAGCTTTTGGAAGATCAAATTCATGAAGAACCAAGCTTTGGAGCTCCATAGCCCTTTGCCAAAGTCGTTCAAAGTATGCAAGGAGTGAAGCAAATTGAAGAGAAGCAAAGAGGACAGCATCTTCAGTCTTCTTTCGCACTTTTGGAGCACTTTCCGAAGTCCATTTTCTACATACTATATACCATTTCAAAGCTCAGGAAGTCAAGAATCCAACGCTTTAAACCGTGTATGATTTGGAGCTGAAATAAGGAAGATATGGCCTTCGGAAGCCAACTGCTCCAGGTTGTGCGAAAATTTCGCACAACACAAGGTGTTATGCGAAATTCGCATAACACCTTCAAAATTCGCATAACCCATGCGTGGTGCGAATTTTCCTCTGTTTTTGCCGACTCCACTTTAGATATTTTCCTTTGTATTTTGTGATGTAATTTCCTTTCTTATCCTTGTAACTAACCAATCACAAGCTTTTGCTTTTGTAAAGACTATATAAGGGGTGGAAATCACCTCTTGGAAGATAAAGAACATGCGTGTTACGTTTTACACTGAGGGATATACAGAGCTCTCTCGTCTCTCTTTTCTCTTTACTATTTCTATTTTCTTAGTAGCCAAACAGCCTCTGAGGGCTTTTCCTCAAAGGATGATTGGCTAAAACTTTTAGTTTCTCAAAGTATGGAGGTTATGTGATGGCTTGGATGCAATCCCATGGAAATTTCTCGCACCTGGAAGGTAAGGTAGACGTTTTTCATTAAAGGTTCATTAATGCAAAGTTTGGTTTTTATTTCCTTTGGACAACTTCCAACGGCCAATACTTGATAAGCTTTTGGATTTCTATCCATTAGTTATCTCCTACGAGCTATTGGAAGGTGAGGTTTTCAATTCCAAGTTTTGCATTAATCCGTTAGAACCAATTTCAATGGCCATTGAAAGGTGAGTTTATCACCTGGAATGACTTTGAGTTGCCAATATTTGGTAAGCTTTTGGCTTTAGACCATTAGTTATCTCTTACGAGCCATTCAAAGGAAGTCTAAGGTGAATAACCATTGATGAAATTCACTACCATCTGTTTTGTCATTTTAAAGGATTAAAACTTGATTTGCTAAATCCATACCGGTTCGGGAAGCAAGCATCACCATAGTTGCAACCCCAACGCGAGGAGCCTATCCTGAGATTTCCAATTTGCATAAGAGCCAGAGCATAGCTATCCTATCTTTGAGAAACTTGTTTTTACACCCTTTCATTTTAGTCTTTAATGTTAGCTTAGATTAGTTTAAATCTTTCTAAAACATTTACATCTTCTTTTAAAGCTAACATCCATAAGAAAATCACTTATTTTCCTAATTTGAATATCACTTGTGTTTGCGAAAACCCTTCCCAGTGAACGATCCTAGAACCACTATGCTATAGTAGCTTGGCTACTTTAGTAATAGTATTTAAGGTATAAATTTTGTTGATACGCCTTTAAAGCTAAGCTACCATGAGTCGAATCAAGGACTAATGCCTTTCAAGTCAGATATTTGTCATCCTATTGCTTTCTTACACCTCTTGAGAACTTCAAGTAGACACTTTTCCTGAGGACTAGTAAGAGATGAAGATATAACAATAGGGCATTTTTTATTCTCTTCCAGGTATGTTTATTTCAACTCCATGGGCAAAGGCTTCAAATTGAGCTTTGGGATCTCTTCTTTAGAAACTTCTTGTGCCTCCTCTTTATTGAACAAAGGTAGAATCTCTTCTCTCCTCCTCCAACCTTGTAGAGTAGCAAGCACATTAGAGGGTTTAGGCAACCCTTCTTCAAGATCCCCATGACTTTCATTCAACTTGTCTTGCATATTCTGATTACAGTGCTCCTCCACTAGAGTGTCAATAATGCATACCTCCTCTGAACCTTCTTCTTCTTCCGGAGTGATTTGCTTTTTAGACATATAAAAGATATTGAGCTCAAGTGTCATGTTGCCAAAAGTGAGTTGCATGAGTCCATTCCTATAGTTGATGATTGCATTTGAGGTAGCAAGGAATGGCCTTCTAAGGATTATAGGAACATAATTAGCTTCCTTGACAGTAGGGTCCATATCAAGAACAACAAAATCTACTGGATAGTAGAAATTATCAACTTGAACTAAGACATCTTCAATTACCTCCCTTGGAAATTTCACTGATCTATTTACTAGAAATAGAGTGATTGATGTTGGCTTCAATTCACCAAGTCCCAATTGCTTGTAGACAGAGTATGGTAGCAAATTCACACTTGCTCCCAAGTCTAACAAAGCTTTCTCCACTACCTTTCCTCCAATCATGACTGAAATGGTAGGACATCCCGGACCTTTGTACTTCAAATGAGACTTGCATTGTATGATAGCACTTACTTGCTCAGTCAAGAAGGCTTTGTTGTTTACATTCAACCCTCTTTTGATAGTACACAAGTCCTTTAGGAATTTTGCATGTGTTGGAACTTGTTTAATCATATCCAGCAATGGAATATTGACTTTCACTTGTCTCAATACTTCAAGAATTTTTTATGCATTTTTTATCCTCTTTTTCCCATGCAAAGCTTGAGAAAAAGGTGGAGAGGTGTGTTTCTTCAATTTCTTCCTTAATAAGTATTTTCTCCGGATTTGCATTCACTATTGAATCATGGTCCTCTTTCCCTTCACTGATATCTTTCTTCTTTCCTTTGATTTCCTCCCTCTTCTTTGTCTCTTTTTCTTCTTCCTCTTCAACATGTGGCTTGGGTGTTGGCAACTCAACTTTTTTACCACTCCTTAGAGTGATTAAGGCTTTAACATCTCTCACCTGTGAAGATTCTCCCTCATGAGTTTCCACTTCATGGATACCCTTGGGGTTTTGGTGAGGTTGAGAAGAAAATCTACCCTTCTCTTGCACTATGTTCAAGTTAGTGAGCCTTGAGATTGAGTATTGGAGATTATCTATCTTTTGAGATAAATCATTTTTCATCCCATCCATCCTTTTATTCAAAGTATTTTCTACACTGTCAATTCTTGGACTGAGTTGAGCATTGATGGCTTTTTGGTCTCCAACAAAATCTCCCACAACCTTGCTGAGATTCACTATTGCTTGTTCAAGGCTTGAAGCTTGTTGAGATGGTTGAGCCGGCTGTTGGTACTGAGGTGCTCTTGGCTTCCATGAGAAATTTGGATGATTCCTCCAACTTGAGTTGTAAGTATTTCCATATGGAGCATTGTTATTGGGCTTGAATTGTCCAACAACATTTGCTTGATCTCTAAACATTTCCTTTACAGCTGGAATTGTAGGGCACTCCTCCACCAAGTGTTCATAAGAGTGACAAATAGGACACGACTGTATTTGCACTGGTGTTTCAACAACAGCTTGTACTTCATGCATCTTTTTCAATTCTAGCTCCTCCAATGTTCTTGTCATAGCTGCAAACTTTGCTTTCATATCAACATCTTCATTCAAGATGTACATCCTAACCTTAGCATTAAAAGCACTCGGTTGAGACTTCATCTTCCCCACTTCTCCTTTGTTTGGTTCATCCCATCCTCTTGAAACTTCAGCCACATAACTCAAGAAATTCATAGCTTCCTCCGGATTCTTACTCATGAAATCTCCTCCACACATTGTCTCGAGGAGTTGCTTCATTGAGGAAGACATCCCATCATAGAAATAACTCACCAATAGCCATGTATCAAAACCATGGTGAAGACAAGCATTGATGGCTTCCATGTATCTTTCCCAACACTCATAGAATTTCTCATTCTCTTTAGCTAAGAAGTTTGAAATTTGCCTTTTCAAGCCATTTGTTCTGTGAGTTGGAAAAAACTTTTTGAGGAATTCAGCTTGTAAATCAGTCCAAGTACGGATACTTCTTGGCCTTAAAGAATTAAGCCAAATCTTGGCCTTATCCTTTAAAGTGAAAGGAAATAACTTAAGCCTCATCAAGTTGATTGAAGCTCCTCCTTCTTGGAATGTATTACAAACATCTTCAAATTCTATGTGCATAGGGATTCTCACTTTCCATCCCATGGAAAGTTGGTAGAAGTGGAACAATATGCGGTCTGATCACTAGCTACTCTGTAGGGGGCACTATGCATGATGGTGCACTCATATGAGGTGGATGCATACGGTCCCTCATTGATCTGAAAGCATTGGGATTGTCCTGGTGACCATGGTGACTATGCTGATCTTCAGGCGTAGCTTCCATGATTTTCAAGCTCAATTCCAATTCCTTGTTATGAGGTGTATCACGTTTAACAAGCCTTCCTCCACTATCTCGTATCCAATTTGGCATACACAACCAGTTTCAATTGTAACTAAAACAAAAACAAAAGAAAACAAAAGAAAAAAAAGACTACAAAAAAGACTAAAATGAAATAAAACTTAATTAAAAGATATTTAGAATATGAACAAGTAAAAGAAATAATTAAAAATTAGTAAAATGAAAGAAAAGTCACTAAACTTGTGATGAAAATCACAAGTACTCTGAAATAATATCACTGTGAAGTTGTCACCTTCCCTGGCAATGACGCCATTTGATTCGTGCCCAGCTGGTGTACCTTGATTTTGGTCCCCTGATGGGAGTAATCAACAAAATTTATAACCTATATCACCATGCACTAGGATAGCATAAGCTAGTATAGCATAGTGGCTCTAGGATTGTTCACTGGGAAGGGTTTTCAACTTACAACTGATACCAATTCAAAGTTGAATTGGTGCCTTTTCATTTCAAGGTTAGCTTCAAAAGAAAACATAAACTTTAGTTGAAAAAGGTTTGGTTTCAAGCTAACTAAAAAGAAAGTAATGGGAATTACTTATAAAGAAAAACGTTTCTTGGAGTTTTTGGATCACTGGGGTCAGGCTCCTCATGCAAAAACAGAGTTCCGGTCACTTTGGTTCTTTTCCTCGCATTGGAGAATTAACATATAGTTCATTCTCCAACCGGTGTGGTACAAATGCTCCCCTTTTATGGATTTCAACACTAATTCCCTCTCACTGATGCATCTTGCAATGGCTCGTGCCTCTCACTTAGCATTTGCCATTCAAGGTGATCATTAACCTTGGACTTCCCTTCTCAAGCTCGCAAGAGATAACTAATGGATGTCTCCTTAGAGTCCAAAAGCTTACTAAGTGTTGGCAATTCTAGAAAATCCTACCTTCAAGTCACCTCCCAAAGGCTCGCAAGAGGTAAACTAGTGCATCTCAATGGACGGAGATCACTTGCATTACCAAGTGTTGGCCCAGGTGAATTGAAGGCGTTTTAAGTTAACTAAAAACATAGAAACCATAAACGGGTTACACTTTCTCTTCATTAACAGCTGAAACAACAAAACTCTCAATTCTTGCATTCGGCACCTCCCTCGGCTACCTTAGCTCCAAGAGACAAAAAGTCTAGCAACCCATTCTCTGAGGAAACATCCTCAGAGCTTGTTTGGCTAGTAATGAAAAATACAATCAAATTGAGTAGGTAAGGCAGAGCAAAGCTCTATATTTTACTTCCTTTCAAAAACTATACAAAAAGTTGTCTCTGAGAACAAGCTCCCGAGATGTCTGCAATGAAAATTACAAAAACAATATATATCAGGTTATTCACCCTTTTTTCTTGCTTAATAACTAAGGAATCCTATAATTGGTGGATTACAAGGAGAAAATGGGGATTTAGACATCAAATATCTGAAGCAAAATATCAAAAAATATCGGTCACAAATATCTGGAAGCACTCAGGAGAATTTCGCAGGCGCACAAAATGGCTGCGAAATTTGGCAGACGTACAAGATGGCTGCAAAATTATTTCGTAGCCTGCGAAATTGGCCTTCAACTTGGTGTGATCGGATTCCAATGGCTCTAACTTCTTCATTTCAACTTCGATTCGCACACCGTTTGAAGCATTGGATTGCTAACTTCCCATGCTTCGAAACGACATATAGTATACATCAAATGGACTCCAAAAAGTTCTCCAAAAGTGTTAAACAGTTGATGTCCTCTTGAATTCTTCATGTTAGATTTCTCTCTTTGCTTTCATCCTTGCATTCATGATTTGTTTATGGCAAAGGACTATAAAGCTTCAAAGGTTAGGTTCTTCATGTAAATGAGTTTCCAATTACTTTGCCATGGATTCCATAGAGCTCTCCTTAATCTTGGATTGCTTTGGTGATCAAATTACTATCAAAAGCACCAAAACTTACACAATTTGATTAGAAACGATTGCAAAGGTACTTAATATGCTAATTGGGTTAAAAGGTAATAACTACTACTCAAAAGTGTTTAAAAGAGTTAATTACAAGCTATCAAATAGCACTTTTTGAGTAGTAATCATTGAAACATATAGAAGGCCTTCTAATCTTAAGAAACATATGTAAGATGAATGCATTTGTACACTTAGGATTTTCATATCTTTTTATGCATCTTTAAAAACTTGGTTTATTAATTAAAATTAAATTTCCATTAAACCTTGAGTTTTCTTATACAAACCTTATGCAAATTGCTTTAAATTTAATCTATTAATACTCCTAAAGACTTTGCCTAAGTGTTAAAAATGAAAGGAATAGAAAAAAATAGGTTTTCGGACCAAAATAGGTGTATCAATCAAGGGACTATCCAACCGGCTCAATTGGTTAGGGTACCAGTCAATCGATTAAGCCTTCCTAGTTAAGGATTGATTGAGGGATGCAAAAAGTATTCTCTCTCTTCCAGTAGCTATGCATTCCCGATCGATGATAGGTTTTCCTAGTTGAGGTCTGGTTAAGGTGTGGTCGAGGCCTGTCGGTCACCTACCATACATTTATTGCCCAACGACTAGTCAACCAGTTGACCCCTAACTTGACCAGTCGAGGTTAACATTTTGGCAGTTTTGGCTCCCGTGGTTAGAAACTTATAAATTGAGAGTTTTACTTCATTTATGAACATGAGAACACCTGCATTCAATTGTTTAACTACATGTTCTTCTCTTAAAAGATCTCATTCTCTCCTTGATGCATTAAATCCTTACTTTTATACTCTTTAGTGCACTCTTGTCATTCTTCCTAGCATTTCGATTGTATTTGAGCCTTTATTAAGCTAGGTTAAGAGTTTCCTTCATTATTTTAAAGTGAGATTGTGTGAATAGAAAGCTTCAAGTTAGTGAATACTTGAAGGATTGTGTAAGAGCCATTGGAATCGGAATCAAGTGTAAAGACGTTGGAAGCTTGGTTGAAGCTTCAAGGATAGTGGAACCCTCACTCAGTTAGGAGCTTGAGGGGAGTGGACGTAGGCAAGGAGTGTCGAACCACTATAAAATCTATGTTTGCTTCCTCTAACTTTATCTCTTTATATTTGTGCTTCCTTTTCTTGAATTTGTTGTGTTTAAATAAGGATATTTTAAAAACTCAATTCAACCTTGCTCCCCCCATCTTAAATGTTTTCCTAATTAAGATCAACCTTCTTTTCTCATACTACTCACCCTAAAAAAGTATAACACCTCAAAAAAAAAAAAAAAAAAAAAGATTTACCATTAATTTAAAAGGAAAAAAAAAATCATAAAATATTAAATAAATAAAAAAAACAAACACTTGGTGGCCTTACCCTTACGTTAAAGAAAAAAATTATTTATAAAAATAATTTTACACAATTTTAAAAAATTTAAATTAATAATAGAGAGGGGGTTGATTAAAAAATATTTTCTACAAATTAGAATTACATATTAGATGTATATTTTTTTTTAATTAATTTCATTATCTTATAATGGTTGACATTTTATAAACATTTAATATTACTAGTAAACCTTTTTCCTTAATAATAAATCAATTATTTATTTTTTGAACTAAAATTAATGAAATATAAAATTTTTATTTTATTTTTTCAAATTTTGGTGAAGCAAAATTGAGTTATATTAGCTTTGTTTAGGAAGTGTTTTTTTTTAAAAAATTTAAAAAATAGTTTTTAAGAACAGTTATTGAAATTTGGTCTTTGATATTTTGTAGACTAAAAGCTTGTTTTGAAACCTGAAATATTTTTAACTTGTTTTCTATGTTTTTAAATACATTTTAACAATAAATTTTATATGTAGTGTTTTATTTTTAATCATTCTCCATATTTGTATACTTATTTTAAAAAAAATAGCCCTAAAAACCCAAGTGAAAACGACTAAAAGACGTTTTCAAAAAATACCATATTTTTGTTTTTAAGATAAAAAAAAAAAAATTGTTTCATATTTTTTTTAGTTGTCAAACATGTTTTCTTGGTTTTTCTTTTAAAAAAACAATTATTTTTTAAAATAGTTACCAAATTGAAACTAAATCTTTTGTCTTTTATTTTTTTAAGAGTAGAGAGTTGTAATAATATTTTAAAACTAAAAGAAAATTAATATAAAATATTTAATACAATTTTTTATGAAAAAATATATTTCTATTTTATTTTGATATAAACAGAAAACTTAAAATTTTAATCAAGCAAAAAAACTAGAACCATGGTGAAGCCAGAACCACATTCAATTATTTTGATTTTATGATAGAGGAGGCATGTAAGAGGTGAGATCACACATTTTTTATTTTTTATTTTTTTTTATGATAGTGGAAATTTTGGAACAACAAAGTGACAAGTCTCCCACATTTGAGAGTGAACCATATGTATTATGTTTGGTTTTTTTCTCATCTATTACTATTGTCATAATATGATTTCTTTTAACAAAAATTTAAAACAGAATATAACATAAACATAAAAATTATGTGATAAATATATTTTCATTTTATTTAGTATTAGCATACAAATCTATGGGCAATATAGATCTAGGGGAGAATTGTGCTGGTGTTTGATAATTGATGTAAGGTATTCCTCTCACCTATAATTGATTACAAGGATATGAAATAGTAATTGACAAAAATATCATTTTAACTCATTTTTGTCTTCATTCCACAACTCTCCATATGCTACTATTAACAAATTCATCTTTATTTAACCATTTTTTTTATTTTTCATTATTTTTTTAAACTCTTTTATAAATAATTGAAAAATCAACATTATTTTCTATTTTAAAATTATAAATAAACCAAAATTATATTAATGATTCAAAAACTATTTTGGAAAATACTTTCTCAAAAAATGTTAATTTAAATAAATAAAAAATATCTTTTACATTTTAGAAGTAAATAATTTAATGATTAAAATACTATTTAAAATAAAAATATTCACTATTTTCTTTCCCTTTATACTAAAAAGTATTTTAAAATTTATTTTTTACTATTATAAAATAAAAAGTTTAAATTTTCTTTTAATCTTCTTCCTTCCTTATTTTAATAACTTTTTGAAGATGACTTTTGGTAATAAGTTATATGAAATGTTGCAAATTTGTTTACTAAGGATTTTTTTTTTAATAATTTGAATTAATTGAAAATTTATCAAAATAAGAAAAAGAAAAAGAAAGAAAGAGGATGGATGGAGAGTTTTTATTTTAAATATCTAATTAAAATGTTTTCATATGACCTAATTTTAGAAGTGAATTATATCAATATATAGTATAGTAGAGATTGATTTTTTTTCTTATATAAAAGGGTTGAATGATATATTTACTCATTTTAGATGAAAACAAGTAGTTAAAAATTATATAGATTATGTTTGAGTTTGGTTTTAAAATATTTTTCTAATTTTTATTTTTAAAACAATTTTTTATTTTCTATATTGTCTCTTTTTGAAAATACATTTAATTAAAAAAACAAAAACTATTTTTAAATTTGAAAATTGAAAACCTTGTATAGTACTATTTTTATATGAAAACAATAAAAAGAATTAAATTTCATTTATTAATTATTCTTTTTTATTTTTTTATTAGTTATTTTAATAATAAAATAAAAATATAATTTGTTCACAATTAAACAAAGGAATTGGCCAATTGTGTATTTTTTTTTTTCACAAAAATATAATATATTCACACAAAAAGTTGAATTTAAGTTTTCTGCCATTTTCTTAACCAAACTACTAGAGTCATGTTTAATTCACCTATAAGCACACATTCACTATAAGGATATGGAATTTGTGTCACTATATAAGGGCATTCACTAACTGTATAAGGGGTGCACAAGGCTACTCTTTGTGGAAGATTTTAATCGATTATGAACCACTTATTTATTTTCTTTATCACTTACGGATTGTGCACCCATGTCATGCACTTTATTTAACTCCCACATGGAAATTCTAGTACTTTCCCCAATAATGATGTTTGGGATAAAGATTTTGACCCTAAGCCATCCACCATTTTGTCAACCAAACCATTGGAAACATGGCTAACACACTTATGTGTAACTTAAGAGGAGGGATGTGAAACTTGTGCTACTGTACAAGGGTATTACACGAACTGTACAAGGGTATTACACTAAGTGTACAAGGGTGTACAAGGCTACCCTTTGTAAAAGATTTCAATCAATTCTGAACCACTCATTTTATTTTCCTTATCACCCACGAATTGTACACTCATATCATACACTTTATTTAACTTTCACATGGAAATTTCAATACTTTCCCTAGTAATGATGTTTAGGGAAAAAAATTTGATCCTAAGTCATCCAACATTTTCTCAATCAAACCATTGGAAACATGGTTAACACACCTACTTTGACAGATAAATTAGGAGAGATATGGAATTTGTGTCATTGTACAAGGGTGTTACACTAACTATACAAGGGAAATATACTAAGTGTACAAGGTGTACAAGATTACCCTTTATGAAAGATTTCAATCAATTTTGAGCCACTCCTTTATTTTCCTTGTCGCCGAAGGATTGTATACCCATGTCATGTACTTTATTTAAATCCCACATGGAATTCCAATGTTTTCCCCAATAATGATGTTTGACCCTAAGTCATCCATCATTTTCTCAACCAAACCATTGAAAATATGGTTAACACACCTATATGGACACATAACTTAGGAGGGATATGGAATTTGCATTACTGTACAAGGGTATTACACTAATTTTATAAAGGAAATGTGTTAAGTGTACAAGGGTGTACAAGGCTCCTAATAGGTTTTGTACAATTTTTAAACAACTTGAACTTGACATTTTTAAAAAAAAAAAAAAAAAAAAAAACCAAACTATGCCATTAAGACCTTCCCTACCTAAATTAACTCATAGGAAATAAAATTAAAATTAATCATGTTTGAATTGTTCATTACAAGTAAACTAAATGGAATATATATTTTTACTATTTTGCTCTTATAAACATAATAGTAGAGATTAAAAAAATCATATTTAAATGGAATTAAAAATAAATAAAAATTATTTTCGTAACATTTTTATTTTTTTAAATCATTAATTTAAATTATGAAATTAGTTTTAAAAGAAATATCATACATCTTAGACATGGTGAAATCCCAGAAATTGCAGGTAGAATGGATGAAATATGTAAAAAGAAATAAACAAAACACACAATGAAGGTTGAAAGAATTAGGCTTGAAATCTTCAACAGTGAAGGCTAAAAAACTTGAACTAAAATCAACAATGAAGGCTAATGAAGGATGTCAAAGTGGCTCTAATACCATGTGAGAGAAAATGGTAAAAGATTCTTATTCAATTACTTGTTACGATCTTAATTTATATCTTATATTTACAAAAAAAATTAAAGGAAAAGAAAACTAATAATCCTTATAAATCAAGTAAATCCTTATAAATCAAAGATTGTTCTTCCTAATATAATTTACAGTTATACACATTTTTCTAATCTAATTTACAACTATATATTACATAAATATATATAAGAGACCTCAAATAGGAAAATTCAGATTTCGAACATATTTTTCTAAAGAATGTACCTATACTTCTATCATGTTGAACGGAGTTTTGGAAGGCATAAAATACATTCTGAGGCATCATAAGTCAAATCTTAGATCCAAATTAGGTTGAATTAGGTCATGATTAACCTCAAATCAAATGTATGTATTTTCCTTATGAATGT
Organism: Vitis vinifera; assembly: GCF_030704535.1. Taxonomy (NCBI): domain Eukaryota; kingdom Viridiplantae; phylum Streptophyta; class Magnoliopsida; order Vitales; family Vitaceae; genus Vitis; species Vitis vinifera. Next base: position 13,004,326 of record NC_081823.1, on the reverse strand, counting down.
ATGTATATATAGATATTTTAAGAATATACTTATTATTGTAAATGATGTACTTTTTCTTAAGAATGTACTTATTTTTGTAAATGATGTATCTAGGGTTCTACCATGCTAAATAAGGTTTAGGAAAGCATCACGAGGCTTACATAAGTTAAAGTTTAGACCCAAAATAGGTCGAATAAGGGAATGATTCAACTCAAATCAAATGTAAATACTTTTCTAAACTTTTACTTATTTTTCTAAAGCATGTACGCAAGGTTATATTATGTTAAATAGGGTATAGGAAGACCTCCACACTACTACAAAAAACACAATTTGTGGCGCTTCAAAAAAAATGTCGTCACTTGGCTTTTAGAGGGGCAATTGAGTAAATAAGTGGTCGAAGTTGACGCTTAAAAGGAAAATGTTAGACCATGGCGCTTTATGCTGAGGGATAATGATGCTTCCTATAGCACGAGGTTTTCTATAAGTGTCTTTATTATTTATTTTTACCTTGGTGCTCTATAAAAGTGACATCAAAATAACACCTTTATATATGGCTCACATATTTCCCATTCTCACCCACGACTTCATAGTACGCCAAACATTCCCTCCATTTTTTCAAAACCCCGACAAACCCTTGGAGCCTAGTTAACTACAATCAATATCGATCAATGACTCTAGATGAGGCTCTTGACACTGGAAATCTTGTCACACGGTGCGTTTCCAAGCCCTAGTGTGAGATCTTGAGTATAAAAATCTGGAAATCATTTTTGAATCTCCATTTTGTGACTCTCATAATAGAGAATAAGCACTAAAACTCCTTTCTTCTCTTACAAATTCCACCATTGAGCAAAAAATCAAGTGATTCTCCACTCTTTCAACTCCATATTCCTCATTTATTGCAAGTGCTTTGATGTTGGTTGAGTTTCCCCTTGAAAATCATGCCCTAATTATAGGGGCTATAGTGGAGAAGAAACACTGCTCACTCTAAGATCTTCAACATGCAACAACTTCAAGGAGGGAGCCTTCCAAGTAAGATCTTCATTTCTTCCTCATTTTCAATACTATTTTATTTTATTTTATGCAGATTTATGAGTGTTGTCTTGTTGATTTGGTGTGGACATCAAAAGTTATTTGGTTGGTTTGACTGAATCTAATTGTCTACATACATGCTCTGTTTTGGTCACATTTTGGATTCTTTGATTTCCCTTTGTAAATCGATAAATTTACCTTTAGGTTTAGTATTTGATAATCATATTACTTCTCTCAGTTTTTATTACCTATTCTTGATTTGTTGATTAGGTATGAAATGTGGCTTTTGTTAGTTCATTTTGTTTTACCCATTCATGCCCTATTTTTTGTTGCTTTCCTTTGCTTCTAGTCCATGCCCTTGGGCATGCCAAATGTCACATCTGGTCCAAATCTAGTATTTATAGAGAAAGGAAACTGCAAAATTGTACGTAAGGTAGGGAAAGTGGTCGTTATGTTCAAATGGGTGTTCATCAACCCATAATCAGAGGGGCTAAGTATTTAGAAATTAGTGTAGACAATTACCATTTATGTAGATTGAGAAAACTCTTGATAGGAAGGCTTAGGAACTATTCTCTTGTTGATTGTTAGAGGGCATCTCTATTCACGCTAGCATACTGCCATAAAAGAGAAACAATTTTGTACCTTTGAAAAGGGCTCCAAACACACACCATAGGGAACGCCCGAGTTGATTGTGGACATGGTGGGGATTGGTGTTAGCACCGGTTTTTTCTAGAATGAAGATCGTTTGGTGCACAGTTTGTAAAAAAAAAAAAATTGACAAAAGGTTCTAGAGAGTCACATAAATTTAGTGCATGGTTTTGGCTTGAAGCGAAGAAGATGAGAAGGTATTAGAGAGGTAGCAGTTAGTGGCATATTTGAAATTTGATGGGAATAAAATAATTATTAGAAATTTTAAAGGGAAGTCTTTAGAACTTTGGGAAGGCAAACTGATTGTGTACGAATTGTTAATGGTAGAAAGGTAAGTTGATAGTGCATGGTTGTGAGGAGAAAAGCAACAAGCACATTGATTACTACTCAAAAAGTGCTATTTTATATCTTGTAATTAACTCTTTTAAACAATTTTGAGTAGCAGTTATTACCTTTTAACCCAATTAACATATTAAGCACCTTTGCAATCATTTCTAATCAAATTGTGTAAGTTTTGGTGTTTTTGTTAGTAATTTGATAACCAAAGCAATCCAAGATTGAGGAGAGTTCTTTAGAATCCATGGCAAAGCAATGAAGAACTCAGAAACATGAAGAACCGAAGCTTTGAAGTCCTTTGCCATAAGCAAATCCAGAATGCAAGGAGGGGAAGCAAAGAGAAATATAACATGAAGCATTCTAGATGACAGTCATGTCAGCCACTTTTGGAGCACTTCTTGGAGTTCAATTTATGCATGCTATATGTCGTTTCGAATCTCAGGAAGTCAAAAATCTAATACTTCAAATGGTACATGATTCGGAGTTGAAATGAAGGAGTTACAGCCATTGGAAGCCAATCACTCCAAGCTGAAGGCAGATTTTGCACGACTGTGAAATCAGCCTTGGGCTGCGAAAATGTTGTCCTTTTGCTGCGAAATTTCACAGCCCTCTTGCACGCACAACTACGGTGTTCTCCTGAAGCTTCCTGATATTTGCGACCGACATTTTGAGATATTTTGCTTTAGATATTTGATGTCTAAATCCCCAAAATCTCCTTGTAACCCACTTATCATAGGATTCCTTAGTCTTTAAGTAAGAACAAAGGGTGAATAACCCCTTATATATAATCGAATCTCAGGAGTTTTTTCTCAGAGACAAAAATCATGTAATCGGCAGAAGGAAGAAATATATTTTACAGAGCACTTGCTCTATTTTTCCTTCATATTTTTGCTTTCTCGTTAGTTTTCTTTCTAGCCAATCAAACTCTGAGGATTTTTCCTCAGAGGATGAGAGGCTAGGCTCTTCATCTCTTGGAGTGAAGAAAGCCGGGTAAGTTTCCAAATGCAAGAATTTGAAGTTTTGTTGTTTCAATTATTAATGAATAGAAAGTGTGACCCATTAATGGTTTTTATGTTTTTAGTTAACTTAAAACACCTTTAAATCACCTGGGCCAACACTTAGTAAGGCAAGTGATCTCCATCCATTGAGATGCACTAGTTTATCTCTTGCGAGCCTTTAGGAGGTGGTTTGAAGGTAGGATTTTCTAGAATAGCCAACACTTGGTAAGCTTTTGGACTCCAAGGAGACATCCATTAGTTATCTCTTGCGAGCTTTTGACAGGTAATCCAAGGTTAAAGATCACCTTGAATGGCAAATGCTAGGTGAGAGGCATGAGTCATTGCAAGGTGCATCAATGAGAGGGAATTAGTGTTTGAACCCATTAAGAGGAAACATTTGTACCACACCGGTTAGAGAATTAACTATATGTTAATTCTCTAATGCGAGGAAAAGAAACAAGTGACCGGAACTCTCCTTTTTGTATGAGGAACCTGAGCCTAGTGATCTAAACTCCAAGAAACACTTTTCTTTGTAAGTAAAATCAGTTACTATTTTTGGTTAGTTTAAATCCAAACCTTTTTCATTCAAACATCTTTATGTTTTCTTTTAAAGCTAACCTTGAAATGAAAAAGCACCAATTCATCTTTGAAGTAATATCAATTGTGGAGTGAAAATCCATCCCAGTGAACAACCCTAGAGCCACTATGCTATGCTAGCTAAGGCTATCCTAGTACATGGTGTAATAGGTTATAAATTTTGTTGATTACTCCCTTCTGAGGACCACAATCAAGGAGCACCAGGTGGACACGAATCAAATGGTTCCATTGTTAGGGACCATTAAGAGGACATGAATCAGCTGAGACACCAATTGGGAACGTATCACACATGATCACACTATTAGATTTTGAAACCACCAGATTGCTAGCCCAAGCACACATCAGATTGCTGAATTTTGAGAATTTGCATAAGCTTGTGAAGACCAACACCGCTAGTTGAATTTTGGAGAACAAACGTTAGCTAAATTGATAAAGAAAGGCATGCATAGCTGCATAGAAAAGTAGACCACCAGGTTGTTACTATGAACACACACACAACAGCCACACTTTCATTGTCATCACACACAAGTCAACATGCTTCACTCACCCTTGGCACACACCACTTTGTCTCCTTAAGAATTTTCTTCTTTTGGTTGTGGGACTTTATGTGATTATTTGTGTTTGCTAGTAATTTCAAAATTCTTATCAAGCTACCTTTCTAAAAATTAATTCTCAATTTTCCAAATTTGTCTTGGACATTCTTAGGTTATGAAAATTCAATTTTCTAAAAATTCATGCAACCAATTTTATTTGGTATGCATAGTTTGAAAAAGAAAATTTAAAATGAATTTTGGTTTTGAATATACGTGAATTAAATTTCATAACTCCAATCAATGGAGTCTTCATGGATAAATTCATGGAAATTAAAATGGGATTTAATAGATCCCTACATACTAAGTCTTTTTCAAAACAAAGTTTGTATTTATTTATTGAAATTATGGATAATTCACTGTACTTTTGCATTCGTAAATTGGAATTTGGTAACTTAAAAACCCTTTAAAATTTGTATAATTATTCTATGACATTCTAGAATCCTTGAGCTTGATTTTTGAATATTTCTTGGGTCAAATATGGTTTTCCAATTAGAAGATATAAATCAATCTTTCGGAAGGTTCAATTTTCACTCTATTTTTTACACTTAGTATTGTTCTGAAAAATTAAATTAATAAATGGTTTATTTGATTTATTTGAATATTTTTATTTTAATCTAGACTTCTTAATTTAATTGTTTATGCCTAAAATATCAATAAATAATTTCTAAAATGAGAGATATAATTTCTTTCTTCTTGCACCCACTACACATATGCTCTTCTGGAGTGGAGAGATGTTTATTTATTTTTAAGTATGTTATGAATGTGATATTGCCCTGTGATTATTTTTCATACAATATATATATATTAAGATAGCTATGTAAATTTTTTTATGATTTTAGGACATCTTGAATTTAGTTAGAAAAATCAATTGTTGAACACCTTAAAAAGATGCCCAGTTCTGGACCTATTTATCATTATTATGAAATCTGGTACTAAATGAGGGTTGGTTAATTGATTTGGTCACTTAGATGGTAAACTAGATATATAGGAGATGTTCTTTGAAAATTTTCAGGATAAAAATTAACTTCTAGATATTTGTTTTAGATTTATTTTGTAGAGTCTTATGTTCTGATCTTTTTTTTATTTTTCTTGTGGCGGCTAGTAGTGGAAAGTTCCCAAGGTAGGCTGTGTGTTTTCTCCACCCTTAAAGATGTCCTTCTTCCCGGCTGTGTCTTCTCACTCCTTTTCTTTCCTTTTTTTTCTATTCCCCCCTCCCGTGCGTGTTGAAAGTCCCTTTTAAAAGAAATTCCTCCACTCTCCAAAACCACCAACCCCCATTTTCTATGGCAATTGGCAACCCTGTATCTTTGGAGGAGTCCTCCTCTCTTAGAATTCCATATCCCCTCCACAAAAAAGTCTCCCAAATTTCCAAAATTTCATTTTCATATTTTGAAATTTATCCTTTCCATTATTAAAAAAAAATGATTTTCCAATCTAAAAACTTAATCTTTTATTTTTATTTTTAAACATTCAAGTGTCAACTCCTTTGTTTAAAAAATATCCTGATTTTTTGATTTAAAACTTAATTTCTCCATTTAAAAAATGTGCCTAAAGCTAGGGGTGCCCAAATGGGCTTAGTGTGCCTAAGTGGGCCTAAGTGAGTTTAGATGGGCCAAATGTGCCTAAAAGGGCCTAGGAGTGTCCAAATGAGCTTAGTGTGCCTAAGTGGGCCTAAGTGAGCCTAAGTGGGCCGAAGTGGGCCTAAGTGAGCTTAAGTGGGCCTAAGTAAACCTAAGTGGGCCTAAGTGGGCTTAAGTGGGCCTAAGTGAGCCTAGATAGGCCAAGTGTACCTAAATGGACCTAAGTGAGTCTAGATGAGCCAAATGTGCCTATAGGGCCTAGGGGTGTCCAAATGGGCTGAGTGTGCCTAAGTGGGCCTAAGTGAGCCTAAATGAGCCACCTGTTTATATCCCTATATAGTTCCACTATACTATTATGAAATTATGCGTTTATTAGGAAAATCTTAAAGAAATACATATTGAATTTTACATCCCAACCATTAAAAATTTTGGATAAAATGTAAACAGTTGGATGATGGTATAGGTAATAAGATTAAAATAATCAAAATGAAATTAAGATCAAATATAAGTAATGAGATCAAAATATAAAATAATGGGATTGACTTATATTGGCTAAGTACATGCATGTACATGTTTTTTGGTATTGTATTTGAACTGTATTTACTAATGTGAAAAGATATGGGTGAAGGTATTAGTGTGATGTGAGCTGGAGGTTTTAATTTTTCATGGTAATTAATATGCTGCCTACATTCTTAAATATATATATATATATATATATATATATGTTTTGTTTTCAACTTGTCAAAATATACTTAATGTTAGACAAAATAAACCTACAAGGATCATCATTAGTAAAACGTGATGAAATGACAGCCATCAATAGGATAATTAATAGCTATTAAAGTCATCCCTTAATTTATAGAATGACTTTCTTTGTGAAGTCACCATCATATCGAATTTGAAAAAAATATTATTTTTTCTAAAAATTTCTTATTTCCTAAAATGATTATAAATGACAAAATAACCTAGATTATACATTAAACAACAATCCTAATTTTCTTTTTGTCTTTATTCTATTTCATATTGTTTTTATTTGGAAAATAATAAATTAATTATGAATAAAATTTATTAGTCTATAATTTAGGAAGAGTGACATTATTGAATCATAAATATTATTTATTACAAATTGACAATCTCATCTTAATTAACAGTCAATTAATCATTACTCATGCTTGACGGTACCTTGTATGACTTGTAGTCTAATATAACTTCATATTATTCTAAATATCTAGTGAATATTTTGTTAATGTTAATTGTATAATTTATTCTTAGTCATGATTTGTTAATGTATATCTTGGTACTTCTAGTTGGTAGTGTTTTCAATATGGATCATGCAATGGTTGCTCTATTTTGATGGATGTGTAATTGGAAAATTGAGAGGTGAAGACTATTAGACATGGTAGGTGTCACAACCTTTGTGTATTTCCTGTACACATCCTTATTAGTTAGATTGGTAGAAATCCTAGTGTTGTAATGGTATGAAAATTCATGCATTTTCGAACTCTTTTTTGTAAAGTCTTTAGTCTTGTTACATGTGCATGCATTAGGAATATGTTTATCCTCAAAAAAACCATTTTGGACCCTTAAGATCACTTGCTTTATAACTTTTTTCAATCTAAATTTGTAGAGGCCTCCTCCTAAACTAATGGGCTTAAAGTTTAAAATATCTTATACTTGTATTTTCTTTGACATTAAAAAATAGGAAGTTAGATTAAGACTTCTTACAAATAAGCCTACGGAAAAAAAAATAGCACCTCATTCTCCCTAATATAGGCCTCTAAAGCCTCCTTTTCTAAAACAGGGTATCAACTTGAATGCTAGCTCCTTAATCTAAATACAATTGTAAGGAAAGAAACTAGTCATTTTGACATAATAGTTTTTTCCTCCACCAAGGCCCTTTTACTTTTAGTCTGTTGGTCATTGTTACAAAAATAAACCCTTTGTCCATATCACGTAGTTTTTTCTATCTTTGGTGTTATTTTACTCTTTTAATCAATAAAGTATTACCAATGTATTATTTTTCATGGATTCATAACATGTCAAGTTAAAAGATCAATTTAATTATAATGTTTTAGTTGAAATTAATTTCTCTTCATTCTTCGTTTCTTTATCTCAATTATTTTACTACCTTTGGCTACCAACCTTCTTTGAAATTAATATGCTTATTGAATTTAATGTGTTAAAACTTGTAAGAATCTAATTTGTTGCTAAATTGTTTATTGTATATTCTTCAAGTTGTATTGAAATACATAGGTCATTATCTTAAGTATGTCACCACTACTCATACTTATTCAGACCTGAACATGACCAATGACATGAAGGACACCCTGCAATAGTTGAAAATTTTCATAAAAGAATATTGAGGTAAGATGTTTAGGTTATTAACCTTGAAGGGTTCCTTACAATTCATGAATATTCTAGAATGTCCTACACTATTCTAGAATATTCAAGAGACTTCTAGATTTCTCTAGAAAGCTTTGGACCCTTCTCATGCCTTCTACCATAGTGTAGAGTTGTGTGGACTTCTCTAGGCATTTCTAGAACCTTCCACACTCTTCCCACTAGTGGCTACGTGTGGATGTCTCCAAGGGTCTCTAGAAGCTTCTCACCTCCTATATAAGCCATGGGGAGGGTCATTTGAAGCATCTTGTGACACTCTCCCCCACCTAAGCCGTCGACATCCTCGTCGTTGCCTCATTCTGAAACTTCTCGATGTGTTTCCAGAATTTTCTCAAGGCATCCGCATGTTCCCAGCTTACCTGCCTCTTAGGTAGTTCTTTCCATCGGACTAGATACTCTATCACAAGAGGGACCCCTTGTCTCCTGGTGACCCGTTCAGCCAGGATATTCTTCACCTCCTTCTCCAGTGAGGCTTCAGATGGATGCAGACCCGTGCGTTTCCGATGCTTAGAGTGTTGCTTCCTCTTACCCATTGAGTTCACCTTTCCCTTAGTGACCTCTTCCATGTGTGTAAGGGCTACCTCAGCTCGCTCTCCTTTACTTGCACCCCTGCTAATAAGGAGGTCTCAGGCGTACTAGGCTTCGAGTTGAATTGGAGGGCACCTAGTAGCTGCATTGAGCCCATATGTGCTTCGTCCTCCTGCTCCCTCTCCTCGATCATGGCACTGAGCGCCTTCCGCTTTGGATAATCCCGTGCCCAATGTGGACCGTCACACAGGAAGCATTTGATTTTAGGCGTAAACTCCCTCCTTTCCGCCTTATCCCTTCCTTCTCAGACGTTAGACGTCTTGCTTGATCCCTTTTTAGGAGCATTGTGGTCCCTTGGAACCTCGTCTCCCCCACCCATGGCGTGGCTATCCTCTAAAGACTCATCCTTGGAGGAGTCTCCCCTCTTATAATCCGTTAAAGATTCTGCTATTGCCATAGCAGTGGCTAAGTCTTGAACGCCTCGGCGCCTTAATTCCTGCTCGACCCACCCTTGCAGGTTGTCCATGAAGTTGAATAGCAACTCCTCCTGAGTCATGTTAGGAATCTCAAGCATGAGCGAAGAGAATTCCTTGACATAGTCGCGTATTGAGCCTGTGTGCTTAAGACGCCGCATGTTTTTCCTAGCCAGGTAAGCCACGTCCTCCGGGTAGAACTACCTCTTGATCTCCCTCCTGAAGTCCTCCCACGTCTCTATGGTGCAAATGCCTTTCTCCATATCGGCAAACCTTCGACGCCACCATAGAGTAGCTGTGTCAGTAAGGTAGAGGGTCGCAGTTCTCACCTTAGCCGCCTCATCCGTCAATGCGATAGCTTCGAAGTATCGCTCCATATGCCATAAGAAGTTATCCAACTCCTTGGCATCCCGCTTGCCACTAAACCTATGTGGCTTCGGCACCTCCACCCTAGATGCCTCCTGTGTGGCCATGACCCGAGCTGATACAACGGTCTTATAGATGGCCAACTCTTGTCGAATCTCTTGGTCTCGGGCCTCCACTCGTGCAGTCAAGGCCTCCATCCTTGACTCCACACTAGCGAACATGCTCATGACCTTGTCTTGGAAGGACATGAACTCCTTGTGTGACACCGACTGAACTTGCGAGACCAGCACCCCCTCGCGAAGGTCTTGGATCTGCTCCCTTAGATCCTCTAAGCCCTTCTCCATGCCTTGCTCGATCAAGTCCACCCCTTCCCGGGTGTCTGCCATGGCTAGCTCCACCTTGGCTAACCTTGCCTCCATGTTGGCAACAACATCACGAGATGTATCCTTCTTACCTCTGCCCCTGCCCCGTGCAGTAGGCTCGGTCTCCCTCCAACGGGTTTGCTCGCTAGTCTCCTCCACGTTGGAACCCGACATGCTTCCTTTGCTATGCCCACCTTGTAACCGTGCTCTGATACCACTTGTCACGGACTTAGTCGTTCACTAAGCTCGTGCGGCACTTAGGCAAGTCAAGACGCTTGATCTTGCTAAGTCAGCCTTGATCCCCAATGCTTAGCTTGCTCGGCTAAGACACTAGCGACTCGAAAGCTTAAGAGCTTAGTAGGCAACTCCTTAAAGAATGGAAGCTTTATTATCTCAAGAAAGCCTTTACAAGTGCTTGGATGCTCACTTGCTTGGTGCCTTGGCCAAATGAGGCCCTCACCTATTTATAGGCACCAATGGAACTCTCTAGAACCTTGGAGGGTTCCTTACAATTCATGAATATTCTAGAATGTCCTACACTATTCTAGAATATTCAAGAGACTTCTAGAATGTCCTACACTATTCTAGAATATTCAAGAGACTTCTAGATTTCTCTAGAAAGCTTTGGACCCTTCTCATGCCTTCTACCATAGTGTAGAGTTGTGTGGACTTCTCTAGGCATTTCTAGAACCTTCCACACTCTTCCCACTAGTGGCTACGTGTGGATGTCTCCAAGGGTCTCTAGAAGCTTCTCACCTCCTATATAAGCCATGGGGAGGGTCATTTGAAGCATCTTGTGACACTTAGCTAGCATAGCGTAGTGGCTCTAGGGTCGTTCACTGGGATGGGTTTTCACTCCACAATTGATATTATTTCAAAGATGAATTGGTGCCTTTTCATTTCAAAGTTAGCTTTAAAAGAAAACATAAAGATGTTTGAATGAAAAAGGTTTGGTTTTAAGCTAACCAAAAATAGTAACTAATTTTAACTACAAACAAAAGTGTTTCTTAGAATTTAGATCACTAGGCTCAGGTTCCTCATACAAAAAGGAGAGTTCTGGTCACTTGTTTCTTTTCCTCGCATTAGAGAATTAACATATAGTTAATTCTCTAACCGGTGTGGTACAGATGCTTCCCTTTAATGGGTTCAAACATTAAATCCCTCTCACTGATGCAACTTGCAATGGCTCGTGTCTCTCACCTAACATTTGCCATTCAAGGTGATCTTTAACTTTGGACTTCCCTTCTCAAGCTCGCAAGAGATAACTAATGGATGTCTCCTTAGAGTCCAAAAGCTTACCAAGTGTTGGCAATTCTAGAAAATCCTACCTCTAAACCACCTCCCCAAGGCTCGCGAGAGATAAACAAGTGCATCTCAATGGATGGAGATCACTTGCCTTATCAAGTGTTGGCCTAGGTGAGTTAAAGGCGTTTTAAGTTAACTAAAAAGATAAAAACCATTAACGGGTCACACTTTCTCTTCATTAAAAACTAAAACAACAAAACTTTCATTTTATGCATGAAGAAACTTACCCGGCTTTCTTCACTCCAAGAGACAAAGAGCCTAGCCTCTCATCCTCTAAGGAAAAATCCTCAGAGTTTGATTGGCTAGAAAGAAAACTAACGAGAAAACAAAAATATGAAGAACAAAAATAGAGCAAGTGCTCTGCTCGTTGGTTTCATATATATATAATATATCTCTCCTCTTTACAATGGTTCAAAGATATATATAGAGAAGATATTTTCTAAGAAATATCCCAATAATATCTTTGACTGATTACAAGGAGAAAATAGAAATTTACACAAAATATCTTAAGAGAAAAAATCTAACTTAGTTGGTGGCAAATATTGGGAAGCTTCAAGAGAACACCGCGGCACTATGCAAAATCCGGGTAATCTGAAATGTCGGTCGTGGATGCTCTCTGGGTGAACGCTATCACAGGATCTAGATATGTCTGACCGGAGAAGTTGAAACGTCCTCCTCTCCTATCCGGCTGTGAGATATCCGGATGTAAAATGTCGGCGCACGGAATTCCTCCCCGGATGGACTGAGCTATGCTACGCAAGGGGGACCGTCTGCGTGTGCAAGGTGTAAGGACCCCTCTCCCGGATGATAGCATATCCTATCCGGATATGTTGTCCGGATGGAAAACATTGACTAAAGTGAGCAAGCCTTGCTACAGCCCACGTTCCGCCGCTCTCCAATGGTGTGTCCGGACGCCCTGTCCGGACATCTTTTGCCATGGATTCCTAAAAAACTCTCCTCAATCTCGGATTGCTTTGGTGATCAAAAGGCTATCAAAACACCAAAACTTAACACAATTTGATTAGAATTGATTGCAAGGGTCCTTAATATGTTAATTGGGTTAAAAGGTGATAACTACTACTCAAAAGTATTTAAAAAAGTTAATTACAAGCTATGAAATAGCACTTTTTGAGTAGTAGTCACTCCCCCCAACCGACATATTGCTATTCCCTTAGCAATGAAGGATAGAAAAATAAAAATAAACAGTACTATAATTTACAACATCATGTTGATCAAAAAATAATTTTCAAGTGCCATGATGATCTAACTCTCACATGGAACATTAAAGAAATAAAACTCAAACTTCAACAAGAGTTATCAAATAACTTGTCTAATCACAATTCTTAAAGAGAAGGCATTATGCAAATTTAAGCTTTAAAAGAGTTTCCACTCCCAAAGGGTCAAACCTTACTCTTCCACAAAAATCTAAGTGTTATTTATTAGTTTCCAAATATAGTATTGTGGACCCCGCATTTAGATCGCTCGAATGCGTTTCCCACTCGAATGGCGAGCTCGATTTTTATTTGAAAAAATTGATTTTATTTATTCAAAAATGACTTGGAGTCGCCACTTATTTTTGTTTTATTTTTAAAGGGTAAACAAAATAAGAAAGAAAAACCCTAAGTGCGACTCCTTATTTTGGAAAAGGGGGTCTGTGAAAACCGGATCGGGTTCGGGGGTCAGGTTACTTATCGGGAAGGTACGGTAAAGACCGTAGCACCCCTCTAAGTCCCTAAAGTCGGGTCTCTACTAATAGAATGAAGCTAACATGGCGATGATGAGGAAATCAATGAATACTCAGAGCGAAACATGCACATACGAGAGTCAGAAAATGCATATAAACTAATCAGAGTGGGAATGAGTGTGTACTTGTGCAGCGAGCCACTATGCGCTATCAAGAGAAAGGGTTAGTGCAAAACAAAGAGTATAAACATAACTCACATGTCACAAAATCAAGCACAAAATCATCAAAGGCACGCATAACACTTCACTCAAAATTCATTTTTATTTTAAAGAAAAATTATTTGATGTTGGGCCCCCACCAAAGCCCGATCTATTTTGCATGAATCAATTCCATAACTTCCATCACTTGGAATTACGGAATTTAATTCTTACTTATTTTAAAAATAAAGAAAATGCAAAAGTGGCTTGCCGGAAGAAAAAATGGCAACCGAATTTTTATTGAAAATGAGGTTTCGGTATCCAAAAATTCTAAGGATGGAAAATGGGAAATTTTGGATCATTTGAAAATCAGAATTTGAAAAAAATATTTACAAGATGGTATTTGATTCCAGGAAGATTATTTTTAAAATCAAAAAGAGAAAAAATGGAGCAAGGACAAGTGGTCCAAAATTGCATGCCAAAGGTGGCCATGCAACTAAGAAGCTTAAAGAGTGGGTCCAGGGTAAGAATACCCTGGGGTTGAAGACTGGTACTATTGTCATGTACCCATTCAAGATCATGAGGGAAGAATCCTATCCCAAGCTTCTCGGAATATCAAATAACTGTCAACTGTCCTTGACTTGGGCACTAATAAAAGACTTTCCAATTCCGCCTTGATTTTGTGCCTCTGGTCTCAAAATGCTGGCAAATAGGGGGTGTCATCTCTGCACAACTTAAGTTTCCAAATCCTTTGAAGCCTAGGAACTTAACGTTCACGTCCTCATTAAATTTCCTTGCAACAGAGTCCCATTCTGTCTATATATGCACAAGTTTCCTCTTCAATTACCCTTTCCAGAAATTGACCCGCCATCTCGAGACTTTGAGTGGATGATCAGCTCGCATTAATGGGTACATCAAAATACCCTGGAGGCGTCCATTGACCCAAATATATTCAGGATTAAAAGACGAGCCCAGACTTGCATGGGGTGAGGGTGGATTAACAATAGGTTGCCCAGGTATTGACTCAAGTCATCCCCCTATATTTCACACAATGACACTTTGGCGGAATCACCATTGATGTTTAGTAGGTCAAATCCATGATTGCTTGCAACTGATCTTGCCGAACTGTGCTTGGTATCCTTCCAATGCTTTGAGGATTAAAGTAGCACCCTTACTCTTCAATTTGTTTCCAGTTGGACCTAATAGAGCAAGCAAGGGGTTGTTCTGTTGCTACACAAGCTGCTGATTCAACAAACAAGTCAGATTCATATCTTCTTTGGGAGCAGCTAGTTCCGCAACTACATCTAATTGCCACCCCGTCAACAACAATATCTATCCTAAAACACTGGATTCATTTTAGGAGCTTACTTCACCCTGTACGACAGCAATCATTCTCCTGCTTCATCTTCATGACGAGTCTCAAAATTCAAATTGGAGAGAAACGGCAGTCCGCTTGTTTGGTGACTTCAATGTCCATGCTGTCTCCCTTCCCGAAACCACATCGTTGCCATGCGCCCAAAATATAGAAGAAGCAACACAGGCCCAATGCAACAAAGATGGAAGTAGCCCAATACATATACCTTTCCAAATGTGAGTGATAAGGGAAACAACTTCCAGACCCGTGACACTCCGGTGATGAAAGGCTGCCTAAGAACATGGACCAACAGACTCCAGATGACCAGTGTTGACAATGAGGGGGAGAGATTGATGTAGGTGAGTAAGGGTAGCAACACGCATGGGATTTATAGAAAATGGGTTTGCATGGAAGAAAATTTGACGTGAATATGGTTGTAGGGTTAGCTATGGTACATGGATATGATGAGCAGATGAGGAATGACATGGTGCATGGTGGTGTAGAGAGAGAATGGTGATAATAGAAATGGGTATGAAATAATGAAGGTGGGGTGGTGATGAAAAGAATGAGTGAGATGGGCATTAGAGAGTTAGTGAGGCATTTGCATGGGAATAGGGATGAAGGCTATGAAGCATATATACGGGTAGTGAGAAGGTGGGCATAAAGGATATGGCTATGTGGAATGGGTTATAGCAGATGGGTGTAATGAATGGAGGAAATGGGCGTCATGGGTGGAATAGGTAGTGGGAAGGGTGGAATAATGGATATTTGAAGAATGGGAATGCGGGTATTATGGAGGATGGCCCTATATGCATGCATGATTGGGATGGATAGAAGGTCAAATCAGAATTTAAAGTCCAATCCCATCTCACTCCTTGAATAATTGAGCTAAAAGCTCAACCAAAGAAAAGCAGCAGATATCACTGCACCAGATCTAAGAGTCCATGGTGGAACAGTATCATAATTAAACAACCACCTTTCAGAAAGCATAAACTCAAACCCAGGGAACTTGCATGACAATACCACACCTTCTTGCTAATCATGACTGCCGCTCCTACTAAACCGCATCTCCGTTTCAACATCAATACTCAGCTAGGTAAGTCTCAAAAACTCGGATAGTCTCCCCAATGAGCTAGATGTCAACAATTTGAGGCATGTCTTCATGTAAGTGACGCACTACTTCTTTCTTCGAACCCACTAATACCCCATCTTGAAGCACTCCACTCCCTATCAAGATCTCACCATCTTTGATCAAACGGTCCAGCTTCGCGGAAATCGAGTCTATATCGCTTTGGGTCTTGAGCTTCCCCTGAGACAACTCAGACTCTCTACACCTCGAAGCCACCAAAACGGCGTCTTGTAGGGTCTGCGAAATGGACTGCATGAGTTCCATAGAAAGAGGATTGGACTTGAACCCAGGAAAGTCACCAAAATCAGCCACTTGGGTCCTGAGATCACTCAGCTTGCCTCTGATAACTGCCCATTTCCCTTTGAAGGTCTGTATATGAGGTATCTCATCAGACAGAGAAGAGATAAGCTGGTTGATATGCTCAGTTTCCCTTTGTTATTGATCAGGATAATCGATATTAATGGGCCACTCAATAGTATCAACCAATCCACTACGCGATGCCATGTGTCAAGCCATGGCTCCAAAATAGTGGTCATAGTCCGTTAATGTCATCATTGTCATCTGCCATAGTCACCAGCACATGCGTTACATGCCCTTGGGAAATTGTCACTCCTCCAATCAACAAAAACGCAACAAAGTCATGGATCTGATCCCCAGAATACGTCCTCTACCACTATGGACGACTTGAGAATCCAGACCTATCAAGCCAATACTCTCTTCTTCACACATAAGGGGCAACCTCCCATGATCAAATACCAAGAACAGAGGAGGGTGGCAAAAACAGAGCACAGAGCAGGAACAAAAAGGGGCTCATGAAAGCTGCGTTTCATATTTCAATTAACGAGCTCACGACGCAGAGGTGGATAAAGAAAAAAAATAGGTTTCAAATAGTTTGCAAAGAGAAATTAAATCAAAATGACCGACAACTCATAAAACAGAGTCCAGATGACAAGTTAGAAACCAAACGCAGGATGAGGGTGAGCGAACACAAATATTGAGAGAACATAGGTAGGAGTTTCACCTGCTTGCATTCATATGTCAAGATAGAATCTCATGATAACCAGTAAACATAATAAAATGCCATGAACACAAAAGAATCCTCATATTACAAGAACAATACCTGTATCACCCTCTTCCAAGGCTATTCCTATGTGTCTTTCTTCAAACAGCTTTCATGAACTCTCTCTAAACAGCTGAAGATATCCTTCCTCTGCTCATTTACTTTCCTCAAGATCTCTGCTCCAGACTATGGCTCCTTCCTTAACCTCAAAACTTTTTCCTCTCACAAAAATAACCCTCAGCAAGACTTGCCTCCAGCATCTTCTTTCATCTCTTCCCCTCAAACTTGCCCCTCAAGCCCAATGAACACCCTCAAAAACATCCTTGTACTACAACAACCACCAAAATGTCATTTCCTTTTTGCTCTGGGTTTCTCTCTACTCTCCTCTAAGCTCTCCAAAACTCACCTCTCTGCTCCAACCTTAAACCTCCCTGTTCTCTCTCTCTCGTTCTCCTCTCTAAAAAAAAAACTCCTCCTTCTGCAGAAGGAAAACACTCTCCCTCTAATATCTCTCCGGCAGCCTAAGCTCAAAAACCACCAAATAAAAAAAAGCTCCCTCCTGTCAAGATTTCCCTGAGGCCCCAAAAATATCTCTCGCAATCGTCAATGGAGGCCTCCCCTCTCTCCCACCAGCTTTCTTCCCCGAAACAACCAAACCAAAAGCTCCCTCTCAAAGATCTCTGCAGCCTCCCTCTAATGGAAAAGCCCCACCTGAAAAGCACTCCACCTCCAGAAAAACGCACCACCTGCAGCTGGCCTGCTGCCCCTCAACAGAAACGCCTCCCCTCTCCTACCGCTGGCCTGCTCCCTCTAACGGCTTGCAAAATCCCCAGCATATCCTTTCATACGTGTTGCTTTCCCATTCGTCCATCAACTCCACTAAGCTGATTCCACAGCAACCAACCATGAATGGGCACGTGGCTCCTTGAGAGCCCTCCACTTGCAAAAAATTATAACCTGTAGAGATGCAAAGGAATGAGCCCCAAATGGGAGTTTACAAGTATGTTGAACTAATCTCTCCCCCAAACCTAGTTCTTTTTCAAAGCTTAGCAAACTGATCAACCTCCAATAGGTTAAGAACGCACCTCTCATTTCACAATTTTTTTCTTGTAGGAGTACAAGGCTAAAGGTATTCTTTTCTAAATTGTCCATGTAACGGGGGTCCATCGATGACTCCCAACCAATTAAGGTTTAGGGCATCAAGTTTTAAGGATCTTTCAACCACTAACTCCTCGGATTTTAACCCGGACTTTTGAGAATGAATTTTAATACCTAAGCACCTACAGTATGTTAAACTCCACCTATCCACCCTTGTAACGAGCATTGAGGTCGGTGACTCCCAACCAATGAAGGCTTAGGGCACCAGGTTTTAAAGATTTTCACCATATACCCCTCGGACCTTGCTCGGGTTTCAAGGCAAGCAAGCATTTTTTTCTTTCTTTCTCTATTCTTTTTTTTTTTTCACAGGCTCATTGGCCTTTTATAAGGTGTCCCAACACTATTAAAATGAGGTCAAAGGTACCAAGTCTAAAATTTTCCTAAGTCAAGAGGGAAATAGTTTTTCATCTTATAATCGGAACCTATTGTGCACATTGTGTGAATAGTTTAAAGTGGAAGAACTAAGGTTGAATTCAATAGAAGTTTCAACAATTTATCAACTTTAGTAAGCATAATACAAAATCTAAGTCAAGTGAAAAAGACAAAAATTCAATTTCTCTCTTTTCATTTTGAAAATTTTTCCTTAATAACCATGGAGAGTAGAATAAAAACTTAAAAAATTTTAAAATTAAGCAAAAAGCAACTAAATTACCAAAATAACTTAGCATTAATAACAAAAACTTCCTTCCTCAACTCTCCCCCCAACTAAGTTGAACATTGTCCTCAATGTGACAAAAGCGATTGAAAAATAGGGAGGAAGTGGTACCTCCTTAGTGACATGGAGTCTGAGTCGTATAGGAGAAACCACATGTTTCAAAAAAAACAAAAGAGTTAGTGAGTAGAGGAAATAGACAAATGCCAAGTTTAAACAAAAAATGATGTCTATATATGATGTATCATCAGTAATACATCCAATCCCAGAATATAAGACATCAAAATATGGAATTATTTATATTAATATAATATGTAAAGACAAAAAGTAAAGAGATGATCAAGTAATGGTAAGGTCTTGTGGAGCTGATGCATCTGTGGTGGCCTCTTGAGTGGGTTGGATCAGGACTTTGGCCTCTGCTTTGGTAGTCTCCTCAACTGGAGCTATGGGCTCTGATGGTTTTAAGGAGGTAAGAAATGGATTAAGAGGCTTTGTGTGTGTGATCTCAGTGAGAGGGCTTTCCTGCAACAAAATGGGAATTTTGTAGCCCATTTTGCAGCTGCGAAATTCCCGTTGGTGCTTTGCGCGATCGTCTTCAAACGGCCATAACTTCTTCGTTTCAACTCCAAATCGAGCACCGTTTGAAGCTATGGACTCCTGACTTCCCAAGATTAAAAAAGAGATATAGTATGCATAATTTGAGCTCCATGAAGGCCTTCAAAAATGTGTCCAACAGTAGCAAAATGCAACATTTCCGTTCTGATTTTGATCATCCAAAAACCTATATTACATCAAAACAAATTAGAATTAAAGCATTGAAATCAAAATTAAAACAAGTAATAAGTAAAACAAAAAGGTATGGACTAGCTAGTCTTTAGAAAGACTAAGTCCATCAAAAAATTTGATCCTGATTTAGCTTGCCCGGATCCCATATGAAGTTTGTGTCTCTCACTTGAGACTTGGTTTGTATGTTTTTCCCATACAAAGCTTGGGGGAAAGGTGGAGGCATGTGTTTCTTTATTTCTTCCTTGATGACTATCCTCTGTGGTTCTTCATCTATATAGTCATCTTTCTCTATGCTTTTCCCCTCTCTCTTTCCTTTGATTTCCTCCCTCTTTTCTTTCTCTGTTTCACTCTCTACCTCATGCTCTAGCTTGGATGTGGGCAGATCAACCTTTTTATCTCTCTCCTTAGCCTCTATTTCATGGATACCCTTTGAATTTTGATGAGGTTGAGAAGGAGAGTTTCCTTTTTCTTGCACTTTGTTGAGGTTGGCAAACCTTGAGATTGAATATTGGAGATTATCTATCTTCTGAGATAAATCATTTTGAATCCCATCCATCCTATTCTCTACACTGTCAATTCTTTGACTGAGTTGAGAGTTGATGGATTTTTGTTCTTTAATAAAATCTCCCACAACCTTGCTGAGATTCACTATTTCTTGTTCAAGACTTGAAGCTTGTTGGGATGGTTGAGATGGTTGAGTCGGCTGTTGGTACTGAGGTGCTCTTGGCTTCCATGAAAAATTTGGATGATTCCTCCAATTGGAATTATAGGTGTTGCAATCACCAAACATTTCTCTCACCGTTGGAATGGTAGGACACTCTTCCACCAAGTTCTCATAAGATAGACAAATGGCACAAGGCATAGCTTGCAATGGTGTCTGAGAGATGGCTTGCACTTTTTGCATCTTCTTCATTTCTAGCTCTTCCAATCTCCTTGCCATAGCTGCAATCTTTGCTTTCATGTGTATGTCGTCATTCAAAATATACATCTCACCCTTAGCATTAGGTTGAGACGTCATTCTCCCCATATCTCGAGCATTTGGTTCATCCCATCCTCTTGAAACTTCAGCCACATAACTCATGAAGTTCATGGCTTCCTCTGCTATCTCATATTCAATATGACATGCACAACTAGCAATTTGTGAATTAAAAATAGAGAAAACAAAAGAAAATAAAAGAAAAAAAAATCTAAAGAAAAAAGAAAATTATTAATATTAACCAAAAACTAAATAAAAGATATACTAAAATATGAACAAAGAAAAAAAACAAAAACAAATAAAAAGAGTTAGTAAAAAGAAAAGAAAAGTCACCACACTTGTGATGAAGATCACAAGTACTATGGAAAGGTGATATCACTGTAAAGTGGCACCATCCCCGGCAATGGCGCCATTTGATTCATTCCCAATTAGTGTCTCAGCTGATTCGTGTCCTCTCAATGGTCCCTGACAGTGGTGCCATTTGATTCGTGTCCAACTGGTGTCTTGATTTCAGTCCTCAGATGGGAGCAATCAACAAAATTTATAACCTATTACACCATGTACTATGATTACTACTCAAAAAGTGCTATTTGATAGCTTGAAATAAACTCTTTTAAACACTTTTGAGTAGTAGTTATCACCTTTTAACCCAATTAACATATTAAGGACCCTTGCAATCAATTCTAATCAAATTGTGTTAAGTTTTGGTGTTTTGATAGCTTTTTGATCACCAAAGCAATCAGAGATTGAGGAGAGTTCTTTGGAATCCATGGCAAAGATGTCCAGATAGGGCGTTCGGACACACCATCGGAGGGCGGCGGAACATGGGCTGTAGCAAGGCATGCTCACTTTAGTCAATGTTTTCCATCCGGACAACATATCCGGATAGGATATGCTATCGTCTGGGTGTGATATTCATGAGTGTCGTGTGCTTCTCCCTGAGGGAGTCCGGATAGGGGAGCGCACCACATGTCTTCTTGGGGAATCCAGATGGAGTTGATCCGGATAGCCTTGCGCACTCTGTGTCATCCGGGAAAGGAGTCCCTACACCTTGCACACGCAGACGGTCCCCCTTGCGCAACATAGCTCAGTCCAACACGGGAGGAATTTCGTGCGCCGACATTTCACATCTGGAAATCCGTGCTCCGACATTTCACATCCGGAATTCCGTGCGCCGACATTTTACATCCGGATATCTCACAGCCGGATGAGAAAGGAGGACGTTTCAACTTCTCCGGTCAGACTTATCCGGATCCTCTGATAGCGCTTACTAAGAGAGTTTTTCTCTCAGTATACAGTGCCGCGGTGTTCTCTTGAAGCTTCTTGATATTTCCGACCGACATCTTGAGATATTTTGCTTTAGATATTTGTTTTCTAAATCCCCAAAGTCTCCTTGTAACCCACCTATCATAGGATTCCTTAGTCTTTAAGTAAGAACAAAGGGTGAATAACCTGATATATAGTTTGTAATTTTCTTTACAATCTATTATGTAATCGACGGAAGAAAGAAATATATTTCACAGAGCACTTGCTCTGTTTTTCCTTCATATAATTGTTTTCTCGTTAGTTTTCTTACTAGCCAAACAAGCTCTGAGGAAGTTTCCTTAGAGAATGAGTGGCTAGACTTTTAGTTCCTTGGAGTTAAGGTTGCCGGGAAAGGTTCCAAGTGCAAGAATTAGTAGCTTTGTGGTTTCAATCATTAATGAAGAGAAAGTGTGATCCTTTAATGATTTCTATGTTTTTAGTTAGCTTAAAACACTTTCAATTCACTTGAGCCAACACTTGGTAAAGCAAGTGATCTCCGTTCATGGAGATGCACTTGTTTATCTCTTGCGAGCTTTTGGGAAGTGACTTGAAGGTAGGATTTTCTAGAATTGCCAACACTTGGTAAGCTTTTGGACTCCAAGGAGACATCCATTAGTTATCTCTTGCGAGCTTAAGAAGGGAAGTCCAAAGTTAAAGATCACCTTGAATGGCAAATGCTAGGTGAGAGGCACGAGCCATTGCAAGTTGCATCAATGAGAGGGAATTAGAGCTAAAATCCATTTAAAGGATATATCTGTATAGCACCGGTTAGAGAATTGACTATATGTTAATTCTCTAATGCGAGGAAATGAACCAAATGACCGGGGCTTTGTTTTTGCATAAGGAACCTCCCCTGTGAACCTAAACCTCCAAGGAATGTTTTTCTTCATAAGTAATTTCCATTACTTTCTTTTTGGTTAGTTTAAGACCAAACCCTTTTCACTCAAACATCTTTATGTTTTCTTTTAAAGCTAACCTTGAAATGAAAAAGCACCAACTCAGCTTTGAATTGGTATCAGTTGTGAGTTGAAAACCCTTCCCAGTGAACGATCCTAGAGTCACTATGCTATATTAGCTAAAGCTATCCTAATGCATGGTGATATAGGTTATAAATTTTATTGATCACTTCCTCAGTCAAGGAGCACTAGTTGGACATGAATCAGCTGAGACACCAATTGAGAATGAATCATACTAGGATAGCCTTAGCTAGCATAGCATAGTGGCTCTAGGGTCGTTCACTGGGATGGGTTTTCACTCCACAATTGATATTATTTCAAAGATGAATTGGTGCATTTTCCTTTCAAAGTCAGCTTTAAAAGAAAACATAAAGA
Source organism: Vitis vinifera (assembly GCF_030704535.1). Lineage (NCBI taxonomy): Eukaryota > Viridiplantae > Streptophyta > Magnoliopsida > Vitales > Vitaceae > Vitis > Vitis vinifera. The sequence goes on along the minus strand of NC_081823.1, from coordinate 12,981,500 downwards.
TGTTTGAATGAAAAAGGTTTGGTTTTAAGCTAACAAAAAATAGTAACTAATTTTAACTACAAAGAAAAGTGTTTCTTGGAGTTTAGATCACTAGGCTCAGGTTCCTCATACAAAAAGGAGAGTTCCGGTCACTTGTTTCTTTTCCTCGCATTAGAGAATTAACATATAGTTAATTCTCTAACCGGTGTGGTACAGATGCTTCCCTTTAATGGGTTCAAACACTAAATCCCTCTCACTGATGCAACTTTCAATGGCTCATGCCTCTCACCTAGCATTTGCCATTCAAGGTGATCTTTAACTTTGGACTTCCCTTCTCAAGCTCGCAAGAGATAACTAATGGATGTCTCCTTAGAGTCCAAAAGCTTACCAAGTGTTGGCAATTCTAGAAAATCCTACCTCTAAACCACCTCCCAAAGGCTCGCAAGAGATAAACAAGTGCATCTCAATGGATGGAGATCACTTGCCTTATCAAGTGTTGGCCTAGGTGAGTTAAAGGCGTTTTAAGTTAACTAAAAAGATAAAAACCATTAACGGATCACACTTTCTCTTCATTAAAAACTAAAACAACAAAACTTCCAATTTATGCATGAGGAAACTTACCCGGCTTTCTTCACTCCAAGAGACAAAGAGCCTAGCCTCTCATCCTCTAAGGAAAAATCCTCAGAGTTTGATTGGCTAGAAAGAAAACTAACAAGAAAACAAAAATATGAAGAACAAAAACAGAGCAAGTGCTCTGTTCATCGGTTTCATATATATATATATAATATCTCTCCTCTTTACAATGGTTCAAAGATATATATAGAGAAGTTATTTTCTAAGAAATATCCCAATAATATCTTTGACTGATTACAAGGAGAAAATAGAAATTTACACAAAATATCTTAAGAGAAAAAATCTTAGTCGGTGGCAAATATCGGGAAGCTTCAGGAGAACACTGCAACATTGTGCAAAATCCGGGTAATCTGAAATGTCGACCGCAGATGCTCTCCGGGTGAACGCTATCAGAGGATCTGGATATGTCTGACCGGAGAAGTTGAAACGTCCTCCTCTCCCATCCGGCTGTGAGATATCCGGATGTAAAATGTTGGCGCATGGAATTCCGAATGTGAAATGTCGACGGACGGAATTCCTCCCCGGGTGGACTGAGCTATGCTGCGCAAGGGGGACCGTCTGCGTGTGCAAGGTATAGGGACCCCTCTCCCGGATGACAGCATATCCTATCCGGATATGTTGTCCGGATGGAAAACATTGACTAAAGTGAGCAAGCCTTGCTACAGCCCATGTTCTGCCGCTCTCTAATGGTGTGTCCGGACACCCTGTCCGGACATCTTTTGCCATGGATTCCTAAAGAACTCTCCTCAATCTTGGATTGCTTTGGTGATCAAAAGGCTATCAAAACACCAAAACTTAACACAATTTGATTAGAATTGATTGCAAGGGTCCTTAATATGTTAATTGGGTTAAAAGGTGATAACTACTACTCAAAAGTGTTTAAAAGAGTTAATTACAAGCTATGAAATAACACTTTTTGACTAGTAATCATACGAGCTTTGAATGCTCGGGTAAAAATTAATGCAATCAATGATAGAAATGGAAACTTTTTTTATGACATCTTCTCATGCTTTTGAGGCTTTATCCTAACAATTGAGACTTTTGTGGCTAAGCTTATAGCTAAAGGTTTATAGTTTGAAACCTAGTTTTGACTATGGGAAACTTTTTCTATGGTAGCCATACTCAAATCCATCGAAGTACTCATATACATTGCAGTTTATCTCAATTATGAGATATGTCATATGGATGTCAAGACAATATTCTTAAATGACTACCTTGATGAGAGCATTTATATGATACAACCAGATGTTTTCATAGCAAAGGGCAGAGAGCATCTAGTATGCAAATTGCATAAGTCTATTTTTGGATTAATTCAAGCTTCTTGCTCATGGAACAAATGTTTAGAACATGAAATTAAGACCCTTGATTTTGGTCAAAACAAGAATGAACCTTATGTGTATAGAAGGGTGCAAGGAAGCATGACAGTGTTGAGTTAACTTCATAATTAGATTATGAAAAGGCCATTATTTTCCTATAGGTCCTTATAGTCCCTACTCAAGTTCATATTCCTTGGTGGCACATTAATTATTTGAAGGATATTAGGGTGTTTTTTGTTCATATGTGTGTATAAGGGTATTTTGATAAATACACAAGGTTGCATAATTGTATCCCAATATGACTAATTAATTAATTAGGAACCAATAGGCTAGATTAACCGACCTAAACCCAAGATGGGCACAAGCCACTTAAGCCCATAGACAAAGACTATATAAATCCTATTGAGGGTTTAAGGCTTATAACTTCAATTATTCAACCTTTAAACAAGATAGAGCCTTAGCCTTCATCTCCATAGAAAGGATTCCACCATTCTCACATGTAAGGTTTAGGAGAGAGCCATTAGAAAAAAAATTGCAATGTTTTCAAGATCTAAATCATACTATTGACCAACTAGAGTTGATTTAGGACTGTTCAAATCATAAGTATTGTTTTCTGGAGCACCTAAATCTAACATTTTTGTTTTTGTTGCTTCCATTGCATTAAATCTAGTATCCTTAGGATTGTAGTAGTATGCACTCCATGAGACGATGCTTGGAATGGAGTAATCTAGATATTCCAACAAAAACTTGTTTTGTTTAGTGTTGCATAAAGTCCTTTGGCTTAAGGATGTCATCAAGTTATGTAAATATAGCTTTGATGTTGTTAGTTGTTGATGTCTAATAATAGACTATATTATGAGAGAATATTCAATATTGTGTCACTTACAAAATATATTAAAATATCAGTTGGTCAATTTAGAATAAGTATTCTATCAAGTGTACATATCTATAATATAGTATATTGTTTATTAGGAATTTTTAAATTGTTTTTCTTAAAGATCCAATTATAAGAGGTGATGCACTTGTAATTTGGGTAATGACAGTCATCTTGGTTCAACCTAATAAACTTGTTATGAATATTAATTAATGGAAGGATTAATATGTATATATATAAGTGGGAAGTTGACTTATATATCTCCTATTCTTGGGGTGAAATTATAATATGTTTTAAATATAATTATAATTAATAAATTTATTTGGAACAAACATAACAAACTTACTAAGGATGTAATTAAAGATCCCACAAAGGTCCCATACCATATGTCCTCACCTTAACTTATTGATAAGAGACAATTAACTTTGAAATATAAAGGGTTCATAACATACAAATAAGTTAATTAATCATAGACATTTACTTTATAAATTAAAATATTGTAATGTACAATGAATTATAAAGTTACAAAAGGTAGTAGATAGACACCAATAACTTGTGAAGTTGCAAAAGTTGTAAATTTATAATCGATTATGAAGTTAGAAACAAAAGTTCTAAAGTTACAAATTAATTGTGAAGTTACATTATAAATTCACAAATAAATTGTAATGTTAGAATAGGTGTAAAGTCATTGGTAGACTTTGTAAAGTTAAAATATATAAAATGTTATAATTTATTGTTATGCCTAGCTATAAATAGATGAAAGTGCATCATGATTTTAAATTCAATTGTTAAAAAATATTCTTCATTTTTCTTTCTTTGCTTCTCCCAAAATTCTAAATATATAGCACAAAGCTAAAAGGGCATGCATGTAAGCTTGTGGATGGTTTTGCAATTGTGAATACTTCTTGATTATGAAATCATTTATCCACATGTCAAGATCAGTTGTGAATATTTTATTATCAATGATTTCTTCGCTTTTCTTTCTTTCTTTCTATTTTTATTTTTATTTTGCTAGTGCTTTCTAACAAGTCCACCACTTTTGGTAGACCAAGATCTCTCCTAAAAATCCATGTAGTGTTTGAGCACCTAAAAACTCTGAGCATCCCAGTGAGTTTGGCTTGCTGCAGAAGTGAAACTAGAAGAAAATAAGAATACTACACTTGAAGAAATCAAGTGAAATAACAATAAGAAACTTCTCTATACGATCTCTTATCAACAATAAATTACAAGGTCCTCTTTTTATAGGTACTAGGAGAGGTTCCTCTTTCTTAAGCTTCCAATATGGGATTATAGCAATCATGTAAAGCTACTGCAACCACATCAAGCTCATCCAAAAGGTTCGTTAAGGTTGTGGAACATTGTGAAGTTGTCTAAAACTCTTGGAGAATGGCAAAATTGTAGATCCAATAAAAATAGGGGGTGGACCGGGCCCCTGAGGTTTATAATTTGTCATTACATGGATTGGAATCAAGTGTACGCAGACAACTTCTTAGAGGTAGTAACTCCAAAATTGTATTATCTTGCTACCCAATTTAGTACGAACTTCTTTACAGATACCTAGCCATAAAATTCCGTAAGAGTCTACTACCCAATTATAGTGAATGAGACACCACTCTATAACGATAAGAACAAATGAGAATATTTCTCCTATTATTGGAATGGTAGTTTCCTTGTAGATATCACAACATGCATGGTCACCCATCAGAAATAATTTCAATGTATGTCCATTCTCCAAATATAGATTGTCAGCAGTTCTTCTTTTCTTTTCATTTTGGGGGGACAAGAATAGAGAAAAATGCATCTCCTTGTAAAGTGATCATTTTTATATATGATCTCTTACAAACATACAAAAGAGAATTTTATTAATATAATGGCTTTAAAGAGCACTCATTTCAAGTGAAAGGAAGTGTGGGCATTTTAAATTCAACACTATCTAGGTTTAAAGGTCTTGCTAACTCTCACTGATAACAAGAACTCTGATGCTAAAGTCCATGTAAAATCAGGTGTGCACCATACTGGGGTTGCATAGTTATAAGACTAATAGGTGCATGAGCATAGGATGGGGAAAGTTCAAATGAGAAACGTTGTAAGATCATTGCCAAAGCCATTTTTGCTTCCATCATTGCAAAATTTTGTCCAACGCATATCCGAGGACCATAACCAAATGGAAAAAATGAAACTTGGGTCTTTGCTGCCTTAGAAACTCCTTCTGAAAATCTCCCCGGGTTGAATTCCTTTGCATCCTCTCCCCAAATTTCATGATCGTGGTGAAGTAGGAGGATTGGCAAAGCAATCTGCACTCCATCTGGTAAATACAATCCTCCCACTTGGCTGTCGGCAAAAACAGTTCGAAGAAGCATGGACACTGGTGGATATAACCTAAGGACCTCATGAAAAATCATAGTAACCTGCAATATAGAAAATATTTTTATCATGAAAATTCATTACTGAAATACACTAAATGATTACTAAGAAGCATACATCAAACCATGAAAGAACTTTTCGAATATAGTAATGAGAGAGATTGTTTAAATTTTTGCATGACATACTTTCATGTACATATAGGGCCATACAGTAACTGGTGAATACAAACTAAGAACCCCCGGAAAATTTATTATAGCCCAGAGTTCCAATTTCAAGAAAACACGCTTGGCAAGAGGAAATATCAAGATTATCATAAAGTATTGTAAATGATTGATACTAAGTATTTGCATAAAGTTTTCACCACACTCAAAACAACCTAACAAGCAAATAAAAAATTCACGCAAAGAAAAGAATAGTCCGCCCCTTCTTCAGTAAAGTCAATTGGCCAGTGCTGATGCATTGTGCGCGTAGATAAGGAAAGAAAAATTCCATTGGGGATACCAAGTATCTGCATATAGTTTTCAATTAAAGTAAAAAGGATACAGAAACAAAACATATTTTGCCTCAAGATTGAAAAAAAAAGAAAAAAAAAAGAAAAGAGTAATATATTATTTTCAAGAAGAGTTACTAAATTGAATATATTTTGGATTGATACTCACAATTTTGAGGTGATTTAAGCCATCACCATCTGGTTTTTTATTACCAAAAACCCGTAAAACCTCTTCCCTTGCGCGAGTTTGCCAGTTTGAATGCTTGCTTAATAGAACCATCGTCCACAGAAGTAAAACCGAGGTAGTCTCTTGGCCAGCAAGGTAGAATAGCTTACACTCCTCAATGACATCTTTGATGCTCATTCCAACATTCTTCCTCTCATCATTTTCTTGCATATCTCTGTAGTTGGATTCCATTAGTAGACCTAATAAATCATGATTAGCAGTTTCGCCAACTTTCATTGCCTTCTCTCTTTTCTCAATGATACCCTTCAACAATGCATTGACTTCATTGCTAATTTGCCTCATTCTCCTGTTTGTCTTTGTTGGGAAAAACCTGCTTGGAAGTAATCCAAGTAAATGAAGATCAATGAAATACAGGAAACAACTAATGCATTTTCATCCATGACTTCATTGAGTCTACATATATTTTATAGTAGTATTTCACCATGCATCTTGCTAAGATGTTCTGCCAATAAAAGAAAAGGGGATACTTGAACTTGATTTTTGTTTTGAAGACACAGCTATATTCTTTAATTTGTACAAAAAGAAAGCTCTTAAAGGAAAACAAAAATTAGTCGAGAGCCATATTAACAAAATAAATGAAACATCATACAGTTCTTAAATGCTATAACAGTTATTAATTTTATTCTTGCTTTTGTCCCATGCTGGATCAAACCCTCCTTCTTCTTCTTTTTTATTTTTATTTTTATTATTACTGTTGTTGTTGATGATACTGTGAAAGTTATAGCATTTGGGTATTAGTACTGAGGTTCAGATTAATCCCTTGAAATATTTTATGCCTACCTCCATCCGGGAACATAGATTGACCGAGTAACCTGGATTGCAAGATGTGCTTGCTCTCTCTGAAGTTGGAATATCCTTCTTCCTTCCTCATAGCTACTACCAAATGCAGTTCTAGAAATCACATCTCCCGCCAAATTTTCAAGATAGGGCCAAACGTCCAATTCACATGAGCCGTCCAGGGAGAGCTTCTTCTCCCATTTATTGACCATATCACTACAACTCAATTGGAATGCCGATACCATGTGCTATACAAATTCAAACACAAATAATAAATTTAGAAAAAATTTATCATGCATAAGAAAAAAGATTACAAGAGGCAGTAAAATTGTGAATATGTCTACTAAATTATGGAACATTCAGAAATTTATTTTCTTTCCTATAAGAAGAGGGCTATGCAGAGAAACCAGGCAACAAGTTGGGGTCTGGCTGCATAACCAAAAAAATAGTGCCTCAAAAGTTTAAAACTACCTTCAACTTCTCTAGATGGAAAGCTGGGTTTATGATCTTTCTACGTTTAGTCCATTGTTCACCTTCCAATGCAACAACACCAGTGGCCAGCAGCTTGCCGAGAGGGTGTGGCGGTACTTTTTGGAAGGCATTGTGCTTTAAGAAAACATCCCTTATCAGCTCAGGCTCCATAATGTTTACCACTGGTTTTGGGCCCAACCATGTAAAACTATTTTTACCTGCATTTTTAATGCCCATTGTTGGATAAATGTCAGAAAGGATCTAAAGGACCTGAATACTCAAGGAGTCAAATGCAAGGCTCTCTGATTGAAGAAGCTCAAATATCTAAAGAAAAGTATACTGATGTGATTAATTATCAAAAGTCAGAAGTTCATGCAAAATTTGAAAAGATGAGAAACAATTAGCATAAAAATTTAAAGACTATTCACATTTCCCAATGATTAAACAATTTATCAAAGTTGACATCTATATATACCTACATATAGCTTATAAAAAAATTGAATTACACAATTAAAAGGGATAAAATAATCCTAAATTTGTAAATCTAACACCTCTCATATTTCAACTTAAAAATTAGTTCATTTTTTATATAAACATCTCTTAATATTTTGATAATTTATTTGTACATTTTTTTAAAAAAAAAATTGTTATTTTTATAAGAAAAACAATAAGTATATTCGAACAAATGAGTTTTTACACACTCAGGCAAAAATGATTATAAAATAGGAATCCTCTATACCTATCAAAGATAGTACTAAGGATGATCAAAGGTAGCACATTAGATAAAAAAGTTCATAAAATGGTAATTATTTTTAGATAGTTGTTTGAAATTTGTATTTTATAAATTTGAGTTCCTATTTTGTAATTTTTTTTTTTTACCATATGAAAACACATTTTTTTGGGGTATGATTTTATTAAAAAAAAAAGGTCATTTTTTAGGTTGAAAAGAAAAACAATAAGTATTTTTATTTTTATTTTTAGAAAATGAGTTTTTTTTTTTATCATAACGATATTTTTCTAAACTTGGGATTATTTTATTCTTTTTAATCAAATAAACCTTAAAAATTACACTCCGACGTAGAAAAAAGAAATTTGAAATACCATTGAAATTCCATTGGGCTATAACTTCTTAGAGAAGAAAAAAAATGGATAGGAAAAATAACTAATAAAAAAAAAACCAAAGACCAACAATCCCTTGGGGAAAATTCCACAAATAAATATATTTTAGTGCAATGATAAAGAGTAGCTCATTTTCATACCATATTTCTGGATGGAATGATCGTGAAATGGTAGAACTCGCTGCACAATATCATCAGAGAAGCTGATGGGTCTGGAATTTGCTTCGTTAATCATTCTCGACATCTCTTTAAAGTCCCCATACAAGCAGCTGTAGGAATTCCCAGTCAGACCTTGCTGCCTGAGGCATCTCTCTAGCTTCTTTGGTCTCAACCACACCCAATTCAATAACCTCCATGCATATATCAAGAGAGTAATAAAAACAAAGGAGATTGCAACTGAGCTAAGCTTCATTTCCGCTTTGGAAGAGACTTCAAGGAGCGACCTCTGAATTACTTCATAGTTGAGAGAACCAATTTATACGAGTAGCCCCATCACTTCTTATCCTATGCACTGGCGAGGAATGGCCGGCAAATATACACCACTTTTTTATTGCCTCACGATAGGAACACGTGTTATCATTTCAAAGCCTGTACACTATGTCTTAAATGGTCTCTATCAATATTAGCTTTTCAACTTCTCAGTATTCCAAAAATTTCGTAGTATCACCACCATCTTTGCTTATGTCATTGGTTACTACAAACGATGCCTAAGGCTCTCTTGAAACCGTAAATATAAAATTAGAAATATAAGTAATTTTTTAGATTTTTAAAATTGTTTCCTAAATTTTCTCAAATACTTAATTTCTTTTCAAAAATGTTTTTTAAAATAAAAAAACTTTTTAAAATTACTGTTAAACAGACTCCAAAAATACGTTTAGTAGTAATTTTAAAAAGTATTTTTATTACCTTTAACATTTGAAAATTTTTATTTTTTAATTACAAATGTTTAAATCATTACTAAATGGACTTTAAGAGTCATTTAATAGTAATTCTAGAAAAGGTTTTTAACTTAAAAAAATGTTTTCGAAAAAAAATTAAATATTTTTAAAAATTTTTAAGCCGTGACAAAGAAAAGAGGCACTTGTATACTTAGTTTCTACCACCAGCAGATAAATGCTGGCAATGACAAAACAAAATTTTGATAATAATATATATATATATAACATAGTTTTATTCGTCATTCTTGTATTTGTCATTTATCACTCGAAGCCATTGTAAAAATTGGCAGTGGTTTGTATGGATGATATCTTCCAAGAAGAATAACCATCAAGAACGTACAATCCATATACACTTTGGAATGACCAGATGATCTTATTATTTAAAAAATGAGGCTTTTTATAATAATTTATAAAGCAAAGCTTTCTTTAAATATAATTTTTTATTTTTTATTTTAAAAAATAAAAACTCTAATAAAAAAATATTAACTTTTATATCCTTGATTTTTTTCAAAATTTAAAGTAGTAAAAAGCTTTTAACACTTCACTTTTTTAAATTAATTTTTAAAAATCATTACATTTTCAATTTAAACCTTTTTATAAATAAAAAAATTATTATATTTTACATAGAAATTATTGTATTTTTTTAAAAAAAAAGAAAATATATTCCATCGAATACTAAATTTGTTATTCTTCAATCATTATTACCATGCTGTCCTTATTTTGTTCACATTCTATTTGTCAGTTTGCATGTGGAAATTAGGAAAAAATAGACATCCATGTGGTCCATATCCCATTGTCGTGGACTGGGTTATCCTTATTTTGTTCACATTCTATTTGTCAGTTTGCATGTGGAAATTAGGAAAAAAAATAGACATCCAAGTAGCCCATATCCCATTGTCATGAACTGGGTTATCCTTATAATAAAAGTTAATGGTTTAGAAATCATTGGATTCTTAGAAGGATCCCTTGGAAAAGATCCCAAGTGCAAGGCTTTGTCCTCAATTAAGACAGAGGTCTATTGCCATTATAAAATAGTTGATTGCCCGGTGAAAACCCAACTCATGTAATTGTCCGACATCACATATTATCCCAAAAGGGTTGAAGAGAGTAGACAATGGACAATATGATTAAGATATATTGAGGGCCTATTGAAGTGAAAAGAAAAATATTGGAGTGTATGTTTATTTCTTTATTTTGGGAAATGTGATATTTTACTTTTTCTTTTCTTTTAATTATTCATGAGAGACAACAAAAAAATAAATAAATAAATTTAAGTTTTTTATTTAGTGTGTGTTTCATAAATCAATTTAATAACTTAAAATAACTTGATAACTTAATTTAATTCATTAACTACATTAATTATATTTGGAAAAATAATTTAATAATGTGACATAAAGTAAAAAACAGTTTTAGATAATAAGTAAAAATAATTAACTTATTCTTAAGTTCATATCTTTATTTTGCTTTTTTGCTCTTATTTATTAGTAAAATAATTTAATGGTGTGATATAAAGTTAAAAATAACTTTAAGTAATAAGTAAAAATAATTAAGTTCGTATATTTATTTTGCTTTTTTACTCTTATTTATCCTAATTAACTAGACCATCTCTTTTGCTACTCTACAACATCCGCTATTATTCGATCTTTTTTGCCCTAGTTTTAATTTATGAGTACAAATATGTCAATTTTATAATTTAGAATAAGTTTTAAGTTAATTTGATCAAATAACCTTAATACTTAAAGTAAAACTTAAATAATAAGTTTTAAGTTAACAATTTAAGTATAATTTAAGTTAAAGTCAACTTAAATGATTAAGTAATAGGTATTAAGTTTTACCAAACATCACCTTAATCTATGCATGAATTTCTCAAAATTATAACTAAATTGATTTTTTATTGTATATATAGTAATCAAATATAAATGATAATCTCTCTCTCTCTCTCTCTCTCTCTCTCTATATATATATATATATATATATATATATATATTTGATTAGAGTCTTATTTTGGTCTTATAGGATGTTTAATTGGTAATTTAACTTAATGCCTTAAAGTGACATAATAATTTAATTTAAGTTATTAAGTAGATTAAACATGTCTTTTAAATACAACTTCATATCACAACCTAAAATTAAAAATAAATTTAAATATTAAGTTAAAATAGTTAACTTATTCTTAATCCTAAATTTTTATTGTCTTATTTGCTCATATCTAATGAAAATATATTTAACAACCAAATCCATGACACATTTTTTCTAATAAATATTTTAAAGTTATTACATAAATCTACAATACTTTCAAGTATGGATGTTTAATAAAAAAATTTATTACTTAAAATTAATAAAAATAAATATTAGTTAAAATTTTAATAATAAATATTAATTACAACCAATGGGGTAAATATGTTAATTTAATAACTTAAAATAATTTTATCAAACAATTTAACTTAAAGTCAACATAAGTCATTAAGTAATAAGTATTAAATATTAAGTTTTATAAAACATGCTATTAGGCTTGGACTTAGGCCCAACATAAGTTGAGCTTAGTGTCACAAGATGTTTCAAATGACCCTTCCCATAGGCTTATATAGGAGGTGGGAAGCTTCTAAAGACCCTTGGAGACACTACACTTGGCTACAAAGTGGAAGAGTATGGAAGCTTTTGGAGAGGGCTAGAGATGCCCACACATCTCTACACTTGGCTAAGAGAGAATTGGGATTGTGTAGGGTGTTCTAGAATACTTCAAAGTCATCTTGTACATACCCTTGTACATAAGACTAGTGTAGGAATTTCTAGATTATTCTTTAGTTTTAAGGAACCTTGCAAGGTTCCAGAGAGTTCCATTGGTGCCTATAAATAGGTTCCGAGTCGTGAGCATCTTAGCCTAGCAAGCTAAGCATTGGGAGTAAGGCTGACTTAGCAAGATAAAGTGTCTTGACTTGTCTAAGTGCCACACGAGCTTAGGAAAAGATTAAGTCCGTGACAAGTGGTATCAAAGCGTAGCTATGAAGTGGGCATAGTAAAGGAAGCATGTCGGGCTCCAACGTGGATGAGACTAGTGAACAAACCCGTGGGAGGGAGACCGAGCCTACTGCACGGGGCAGGGGTAGGAAGGATAAATCTCATGATGTCGTTGCTAACATGGAGGCAAGGTTAGCTAAGGTGGAGCTAGCCATGGCAGACACTCGGGAGGGGTTGGACTTGATTGAGCAAGGCATGGAGAAGGGTATGAAAGATCTTAGGGAACAGATCCAAGACCTTCGTGAGGAGATGCTAGTCTCATAGGTTTAGACAGTGTCGCACGAGGAGTTTGTGTCCTTCCAAGAAAATGTCTTGAGCATGCTTGCTAGTATAGAGTCAAGGATGGAGGCTTTGGCCACTCGAATGGAGTCCCAAGACCAGGAGGTTAGGTAGGAGTTGGCCATCTACAAGACTGTTGTGTCGGCATGGGTCATGCCCACCCAAGAGGCATCTAGGGTGGAGGTGCCGAAGCCACAAGGGTTTAGTGGCAAGCGGGATGTCAAGGAGTTGGACAACTTCTTATGGCATATGGAGCGATACTTCGAGGCCATCGCACTATCTGATGAGGCGACTAAGGTAAGGACTGTAACCCCCCTACCTTACTAACACAGCTACTCTATGGTAGAGTCGGAGGTTCGCCGATATGGAAAAAGACATTTGCACCATAGAGACGTGGGAGGACTTTAAGAGGGAGATCAAGAGGCAATTCTACCCCAAGGTCGTGGCTTACTTGACTAGGAAAAACATGAGGTGTCTCAAGCACACAGGTTCGATACGCGACTATGCCAAGGAATTCTCTTCGCTTATGCTTGAGATTCCTAACATGACTAAAGAGGATCTACTATTCAACTTCATGGATAACCTACAAGGGTGGGCCGAGTAAGAATTAAGGTGCCAAGGTGTTCAAGACTTAGCCACTGCTATGGTAGTAGCAGAGTCTTTAACGCATTACAAGAGGGAAGACTCCTCCAAGGTTGAGTCTTTAGAGAATAGCCACGCCACGGGTGGGGGAGACGGGGTTTCAAGAGACTATAATGCTCCTAAAATGGGATCAGGCAAGATGCCTAGCATCCGGGAAGGAAGACGTAAGGCGAAAAGGAAGGAGTTTACGCCTAGAATCAAATGCTTCCTGTGTGACGATCCACATTGGGCATAGGATTGCCCAAAGAGGAAGGCGCTCAGGCCATGATCGAAGAGAGGAAATAGGAAGGCGAAGCACATATGGGCTTGATGCAGCTACTAGGTACCCTCCAACCCAAAGCCTAGTATTCCTAAGACCTTCTTACTATCAAGGGTGCAAGTAAAAGAGGCAAAAGAGGAGCGAGTTGTGGTAGCCCACACACACATGGACAAGGTCACTAAGGAAAAGGTGAACTCAATAAGCAATAGGAAGCAGCACTCCAAGCATCGAAAATGCAAGTGTTTGCATTCATCTCAGGCCTCACAAGAGAAAGAGGTGAAGAATATCCTATTTGAACAAGTTACCAAGAGATAAGGGGTCCTTCCTGTGATAGAGTATCTAGTTCGATGGAAAAGACTACCTAAGAGGCAAGTAAGCTGGGAACATGCAGATGCCTTGAGAAGGTTTTGGAAACACATCAAGAAGTTTCAAGAAGAGGCCACAATGGGGACGTCGATGGCATAGGTATTAGGAAGCATCCCAAATTCCTAATTAGTATAGATTCTTTTTTTTATAAAGAATATTATATAGAATAATTCTAGGTTGATATATTATTGTAATATTAGACTTCCTTATAGAATAAGGAAGGTTGTTGGAAATATCTCTATAAGTATTCTAGGTCATGAAAAGGAAAAAGTCATGAGATGGAGATGGACCTGTAGAGACTATACGAGGTGGATAGAGATGTGAGGAAGAACGGGAGGTACTCGGTGGAGCGAGAGACCTCGTAGTAGGGTATGGATACAAGGAGTGGGGAAACATGGGATGTTTCGGGAACCCAATAGTTGTATCTAGTTCTGTCCTCTATAATATTCTCTATTGTATAGTGGAATCGTTCTCTCTCAGTCGTGGATGTAGACATGATTACTACTCAAAAAGTGTTATTTGATAGCCAGTAATTAACTCTTTTAAATAATTTTGAGTAGTAGTTATCACCTTTTAACCCAATTAACATAGTAAGGACCATTGCAATCAATTCTAATCAAATTGTGTTAAGTTTTGGTGTTTTGATAGCTTTTTGATCACCAAAGCAAATCTGAGATTGAGGAGAGTTCTTTGGAATCCATACAAGGAGTATACCCGGACAGGGCGTCCGGATATACCATCGAAGGGCATCCGGATATACCATCGAAGGGCATCCGGACAACATATTCGGATAAGACATGCTATCAGCCGAGTGTGATTTTCACGAGTTCTGTGCGCCGACATTTTTCATCCGGATATCTCACATCCGGATGGGAAAGGAGGACGTTCCGTGCGCCGAAATTTTACATCCGGATATCCTATAGCCGGATGGGAGAGGAGGACGCTTCGACTTCTCCGGATATACATATTCGGACCTTCTAATAACACTTACCTGTAGAGTTTTTATCTCAGTACAGTGCAGCGGTGTTCTCCTGAACCTTCCTGATATTTTCGACCGATATTTTTGAGATATTTTGGGATATTTTGCTTTATATATTTGTTGTCTAAATTCCCAAACTCTCCTTGTAATCCACCTATCATGGGATTCCTTAGTTTTTAAGTAAGTAAAAAGGGTGAATAAACCCATATAAATAGTTTGTAATTTCCTTTACAGAGGATATCGAATCGAAAGAGTATCGATCTATATTGTAATCAAGAAAAGCAAGAAATATATTTCCAGAGCACTTGCTTTGGTTTTCTGTCATATATTTGTTTTCTTGTTAGTTTTCTTACTAGCCAAACAAGCTCTGAGGAAATTTCCTCAGAGAATGAGTGGCTAGACTTTTAATTCCTTGGAGTTAAGGTTGCAGGGAAAGGTTCTAAGTGCAAGAATTAGTAGCTTTGTGGTTTCAGTGATTAATGAAGAGAAAGTATGATCCTTTAATGATTTCTATGTTTTTAGTTAACTTAAAACACCTTCAAGTCACTTGAGCCAGTACTTGGTAAGACACGTGATCTTCGTCCATGGAGATGCACTTGTTTATCTCTTGCAAGCTTTTGGGAAGTGACTTGGAGGTAGGATTTTCTAGAATTACCAACATTTAGTAAGCTTTTGGACTCCGAGGAGACTTCCATTAGTTATCTCTTGCGAGCTTGAGAAGGGAAATCCAAAGTTAAAGATCACCTTGAATGGCAAATGCTAGATGAGAGGCACGAGTTATTGCAAGTTGCATCAGTGAGAGGGAATTAGAGCTGGAATCTATTTAAAGGTTACATCTATACAACACCGGTTAGAGAATTGACTATATGTTAATTCTCTAATGCGAGGAAACAAACCAAATGACCGGAGCTCTGTTTTTGTATAAGGAATCTCCCCTGTGAACCTAAACCTTCAAGGAATGTTTTTCTTCATAAGTAATTTCCATTACTTTCTTTTTGGTTAGTTTAAAACCAAACCCTTTTCACTCAAACAACTTTATGTTTTCTTTTAAAGCTAACCTTGAAATGAAAAAGCACCAACTCAGCTTTGAATTGGTATCAATTATGAGTTGAAAACCCTTCCCAGTGAATGATCCTAGAGCCACTATACTATAGTAGCTTTGTCTCTGCTACCCTAGTTCATGGTGTAATAGGTTATAAATTTTGTTGATTACTACCTCAATCAAGGAGCACCAGCTGGACATAAGTCAGCTGATACACCGACTGGGCACAAATCAAATGGCTTCGTTGTCGGGGAAGGTGCCAACTTCATATTGATATTATTTCATGGAACTTGTGGTTTTCATCACAAGTTTGGTGAGTTTTCTCTCATTTTACTAACTCTTTTAGTTTTTTTTTTTTCTCTTTTACTAGTTTATATATTCTAGCATAGTTTTGAATTTAGTTTTAGTTAATTGAACTCTTTTTGGTAGTTTTGTTTTTTTGTTTTCCTCTGTTTTTCTTTTTCTTTCTTTGTTACAGTTGATACTAGTTGTGTATGCCCAAGTGGATACGAGATTGTGGAGGAAGGCTTGTTAAAATTGAAACACCTCATAACAAGGAGTTGGAAGTAATCTTGAACATCATGGAAACTACACCTGAGGATCAGCATAGTCACCATGATCATCAGGACAATCCCAATGAATTCAGATCAATGAGGGACCATATGCATCCACCTCGTATGAGTGCACCGTCATGTATAGTGCCTCCTACAGAACAGCTAGTAATCAGACCCTATATTGTGCCACTTCTGCCAACTTTCCACGGAATGGAAAGTGAGAATCCTTATTCCCATATCAAGGAATTTGAAGATGTTTGTAATATATTCCGAGAGGGAGGAGCTTCTATTGACCTGATGAGGCTTAAACTATTTCCTTTTACTTTAAAGGATAAGGCCAAGATTTGGCTTAATTCTTTAAGGCCAAGGAGTATCCGTACTTGGACTGATTTACAAGTAGAATTCCTCAAGAAATTTTTTCCTACTCACAGAACAAACAGCTTGAAAAGACAAATTTCAAACTTCTTAGCTAAAGAGAATGAGAAATTCTATGAGTGTTGGGAAAGATACATAGAAGCCATTAATGCTTGTCCTCACCATGGCTTTGATACATGGCTGTTGGTAAGTTATTTCTATGATGGGATGTCTTCCTCAATGAAGCAGCTCCTCGAAACAATGTGTGGAGGGGATTTCATGAGTAAGAATCCTGAGGAAGCTATGGATTTCTTGAGTTATGTAGCTGAAGTCTCAAGGGGATGGGATGAACCGCATAGAGGAGAAGTGGGAAGGATGAAAGCTCCTGTAAATCCAAAGGGTGGAATGTACATGTTAAGTGAAGACGTGGACATGAAAACTAAGGTGGCAACAATGGCAAGGAGGTTGGAAGAACTTGAGTTGAAAAAAATGCATGAAGTCCAAGCCATTTCAAAGACACAAGTCCATGTCATGCCATACACCATTTGCCAATCATGTGATCATGTGGTAGATGAGTACCCAACCATCCCAGCTGTGAGGGAGATCTTAGGTGATCAAGCCAATGTTGTGGGGCAATTTAAGCCCAACAACAATGCACCTTATGGAAACACCTATAATTCAAGCTGGAGAAACCATCCAAATTTTTCTTGGAAACCAAGGCCACCTCCATACCAACCACAAGCCCAAACCCAAGCACCTCAACAAACCTCTTCAGTGGAGCAAGCCATTGTAAACCTAAGTAAAGTCATGGGTGACTTTGTGGGTGAACAAAAGGCAATCAACTCCCAATTGCACCAAAAGATTGAAAATGTTGAGAGTTCTCAAATTAAGAGAATGGATGGGATGCAGAATGATCTATCTCAGAAGATAGATAATAGTCAATACTCCATCTCTAGGCTTACCAACCTCAACACAGTGAATGAGAAGGGAAAGTTCCCCTCTCAACCAAGCCAAAATCCTAAGGGTGTTCATGAAGTTGAAACCCAAGATGGAGAGTCTTCAAAGTTGAGGAAGGTCAAAGTTGTGATCACCTTGAGAAGTGGGAAGGAGGTTGATCAACCCTTGCCTAAGGTGAGACAAGACGAAGAATTCATGTCAAGGAAAACCTTGGTTAAAGAGAGCAATAACCAAGAAGAGGAGAGTGGGAAGAAAAATGCATCTAAATCAAGCATTGAAGAAGAGCCAAGGATAGTGATTAAAGAGGATATGATGAAGAAACATATGCCTCCCCCTTTTCCTCAAGCTTTACATGGAAAGAAGGGAATCAAGAATTCATCAGAAATTCTTGAAGTTTTGAGACAAGTGAAGGTGAATATACCCTTACTTGATATGATCAAGCAAGTCCCCACATATGTAAAAATTTTAAAGGACTTGTGCACGGTTAAGAGAGGGTTAAATGTGACAAAGAAGGCATTCCTCACTGAGCAAGTAAGTGCCATCATTCAGAGTAAGTCTCCAGTTAAGTGTAAAGATCCGGGATGTCCCACCATTTCAACCAACATTGGAGGGACACATGTGGAGAAGGCTCTATTAGACTTGGGGGCAAGTGTGAATTTGCTCCCATACTCTGTGTATAAGCAACTGGGACTTGGAGAATTGAAGCCCACAGCCATCACTCTCTCCTTAGCTGATAGGTCGGTCAAAATCCCAAGGGGGGTGATTGAGAATGTTCTAGTTCAAGTGGACAAATTCTACTATCTCGTGGATTTTTTGGTGCTTGATACTGATCTCACTATTAAGGAACCAAATTATGTGCCAATCATCCTTGGGAGACCTTTCCTAGCTACCTCCAATGCCATCATCAATTATAGGAATGGGGTTATGCAGCTCACATTTGGGAACATGACCTTGGAACTAAACATATTCCACCTATGCAAGAGGCATCTTCAACCCGAAGAGGAGGAAGGATTGGAGAAGGTGTGCTTGATCAACACGTTGGTTGAAGAGCATTGTGACAAGAATTTAGAAGAAAGCTTGAATGAAAGCATTGGAGTGCTTGAAGCAGGGTTACCTGAACCCTTTGAACCATTAGCCATCATGTCTCCTTGGAGGAGAAGGGAAGAGATCTTGCCCTTGTTCAATAAGGAGGACTCACAAGGAGCAGCTACGGAGGACCCTCCAAAACCAGTTTTGAAGCCACTTCCTGTTGATTTGAAGTATGCATATCTGGAGAAAGATGAGAAATGTGCAGTGGTGGTTTCTTCAAAGCTCACCACTGATCAAGAGGATAGCCTTTTGGGAGTCCTCATAAAATGCAAAAAGGCCATTGGATAGCAAATTTCTGATCTGAAAGGGATTAGCCCTTTGGTATGCACCCACCATATCTACATGGAGGAAGATGCAAAACCAGTGAGGCAGCCCCAGAGGAGGTTGAATCCTCACATGCAAGGGGTAGTAAGAGGTGAAGTTTTGAAGCTACTTCAAGCAGGGATCATATATCCCATTACAGACAGCTTGTGGGTGAGCCCAACCCAAGTAGTTCCAAAGAAATCTGGAATTACTGTGATCCAGAATGAAAAAGGGGAGGAAGTCTCTACACGTCTTACCTCCGGATGGAGGGTGTGTATAGACTACAGGAGGTTAAATTCAGCGACTAGGAAGGACCATTTCCCATTGCCTTTCATGGACCAAGTCCTTGAGAGAATCTCAGGGCATCCTTTCTACTGTTTTCTAGATGGTTACTCGGGGTACTTCCAAATAGAAATTGATTTGGAAGATCAGGAAAAGACAACCTTCACTTGCCCCTTTGGTACTTTTGCCTATAGGAGGATGCCCTTTGGTCTATGTAATGCACCTGCAACTTTCCAAAGATGTATGCTAAGCATCTTCAGTGATATGGTAGAACGCATCATGGAAGTCTTTATGGATGACATCACTGTTTATGGATGTTCTTATAAGGAGTGTTTGTTGCATTTAGAAGCTGTTCTCCAAAGATGTATTGAGAAAGACCTAGTGCTAATTTGGGAGAAGTGCCATTTTATGGTACAAAAAGGAATTGTCTTAGGACATATAATCTCCAAGAATGACATTAAGGTAGATAAGGCAAAGGTGGAGCTAATTGTTAAGTTGCCACCTCCCACAAATGTTAAAGGAATTAGGCAATTCCTAGGACATGTCGGGTTCTATAGGAGGTTCATTAAGGATTTCTCAAAAATCTTAAAACCTCTTTGTGAACTATTGGTAAAGGATGTCAAGTTTGTGTAGGATGAGAAATACCAGAAGAGTTTTGAGGAACTGAAGCAATTCCTTACAACTGCACCAATAGTGAGAGCCCCAAATTGGAAATTACCTTTTGAGGTAATGTGTGATGCAAGTGATTTTGCTATGGGGGCTGTTTTGGGGCAAAGAGAAGATGGAAAGCCCTATGTGATTTATTATGCAAGCAAAACTTTGAATGAGGCTCAAAGGAACTACACAACTACTGAGAAGGAGTTGTTGGCAGTAGTTTTTACCTTGGATAAGTTTCGTGCCTATTTGGTAGGGTCCTTTATAGTGGTGTTCACTGACCATTCTGCTCTAAAGTACTTGCTAACCAAGCAAGATGCCAAGGCAAGATTGAAAAGATGGATCCTTCTGCTTCAAGAATTCAATATCCAAATCCGGGATAAGAAGAGAGTAGAAAATGTGGTAGCTGACCACTTGTCCAGACTTGTGATAGCACATGACTCACATGGTCTACCTATTAATGATGACTTCCCTGAGGAGTCTCTCATGTCAATAGAGGTAACTCCATGGTATTCTCACATTGTAAATTACTTGGTTACTGGAGAAGTTCCAAGTGAGTGGAGTGCCCAAGACAAGAAGCATTTCTTTGCTAAGATCCATGCCTATTATTGGGAGGAGCCTTTTCTCTTCAAATATTGTGCGGATCAAATCATAAGGAAATGTGTTCCTGAACAAGAGCAATCAGGAATTCTATCCCATTGTCATGATAGTGCATGTGGAGGTCATTTTGCCTCCCAGAAAACAGCCATGAGAGTGGTCTAATCAGGTTTTTGGTGGCCCTTTCTTTTCAAGGATGCCCACTCTATGTGCAAGGGATGTGATTGGTGTCAAAGGCTTGGGAAGCTAACACGCTGGAATATGATGCCCTTGAACCCCATCTTGATAGTGGATGTCTTTGATGTTTGGGGGATAGACTTCATGGGACCATTTCCAATGTCATTTGGACACTCCTACATTTTGGTGGGAGTGGATTATGTCTCTAAGTGGGTAGATGCAATCCCATGTAGGAGCAATGATCATAAGGTGGTTCTCAAATTTCTCAAGGAGAACATATTTTCAAGGTTTGGAGTGCCTAAGGCCATTATCAGTGATGGAGGAACCCACTTTTGCAATAAGTCGTTTGAGACTCTTCTAGCCAAATATGGGGTCAAGCACAAGGTAGCTACACCTTATCACCCTCAAACAAGTGGCCAAGTTGAGTTAGCCAACCGGGAAATCAAGAATATCCTGATGAAGGTGGTGAATGTGAATAGGAAGGATTGGTCTACTAAGCTCCTGGATTCATTATGGGCTTATAGACTGCTTATAAGACCATTCTTGGAATGTCTCCTTACCGCCTTGTTTATGGCAAAGCGTGCCATCTCCCAGTGGAGGTTGAATATAAAGCATGGTGGGCGATCAAGAAGCTCAACATGGATTTGACAAGTGCCGGGTTAAAGAGATATTTGCATTTGAACGAATTGGAGGAAATGAGGAATGATGCTTACCTCAATTCAAAAATTGCAAAAGAGAGGTTGAAGAAATGGCATGATCAGTTGGTAAATCAGAAGAATTTTATCAAGAGACAAAGAGTCTTGCTTTATGACTCTAAACTCCATCTTTTTCCGGGAAAATTGAAATCAAGATGGACGGGTCCTTTCATAATTCATGACGTGCAATCAAATGGAGTAGTGGAACTACTCAACTTCAAGAGCACTCAAACTTTCAAAGTGAATGGGCATCGTCTCAAGCCATACATTGAGCCGTTCAAGCCAGAAAAGGAGGAAATCAACCTCCTTGAGCCATAGAAATCCTGAACAGAGAAGGGTTAGATGGACTTGGTTTCACCAAAGTCCATAATTTTGTTAAATATGTTAATTTTTAAGTTTTGTAAATTATTGGATTGTAATTTTGGTTTTAAATTATGTTAATTGTAACTAGCTTTTTGAATGATTAGAATCAGCAGGAGCAGATTCTTGCCACTCAGGCCCAGCACACTGCCGTCCTGAGGCAGATTCAGCATCATCTTGACAGTACATCAGCTCCTGAGCATACCATTCCCACCTCATCCGGAGCCTCCTACAGGAGAAGCCGCTGAGCCATCATTCCACGTCACTCAAGAGGTACCACTTCCTCCCTATTTTTCAATCACTGTTGTCACATTGAGGACAATGTTGAGCTTGGTTGGGGGGAGAGTTAAGGAAGGAAGTTTTTATTAATAATGCTAAGTTATTTTGGTAATTTAGTTGCTTTTTGCTTAAATTTTAAAATTTTAAAAAGTTTTTATTCTACTCTCCATGATTATTAAGGAAAAATTTTCAAAATGGAATGGGAGTACAGGAGAAGCCGCTGAGCCATCATTCCACGTCACTTAGGAGGTACCACTTCCTCCCTATTTTTCAATCGCTGTTGTCACATTAAGGACAATGTTGAGCTTGGTTGGGGGGAGAGTTGAGGAAGGAAGTTTTTATTAATAATGCTAAGTTATTTTGGTAATTTAGTTGCTTTTTGCTTAAATTTTAAAATTTTTAAAAGTTTTTATTCTACTCTCCATGGTTATTAAGGAAAAATTTTCAAAATGGAATGGGAGAAATTGAATTTTTATCTTTTCACTTGACTTAGAGTTTGTATTATGCTTATTAAAGTTGATGAATTGTTGAAACTTCTATTGAAGTCAAGCTTATGTCTTCCACTTTAAGCTATTCACACACTGTGCACAATAGGTTCCGAGTATAAGATGAAAAACTATTTCCCTCTTGACTTAGGAAAATTTTAGACTTGGTACCTTTGACCTCATTTAATAGTGTTGGGACACCTTGTAAAAGGCCAATGAGCCTTTGGAAAAAGAAAGAAAAAATGTTTGCTTGCCTTGAAACCCGAGCAAGGTCTGAGGGATATATGGTGAAAATCTTTAAAACCAGGTGCCCTAAGCCTTCATTGGTTGGGAGTCACCGACCTCAATGCTCGTAACAAGGGTGGATAGGTGGAGTCTAACATACTGTAGGTGCTGGGGTATTAAAATTCATTCTCAAAAGTCCGGGGTAAAATCCGAGGAGCTAGTGGTTGAAATATCCTTAAAGCTTGATGCCCTAAACCTTAATTGGTTGGGAGTCATCGATGGACCCCCGTTACATGGACAAGTTAGAAAATAATACCTTTAAGCCTTGTACTCCTACAATGAAAAAAAAATTGTTGTGAAAAAAATGAGGTGCGTTCTTAGCATATTGGAGGTTGACCAGTTTGCTAAGCTTTGAAAAAAAAAAACTAGATTGGGAGGAGAGATTAGTTCTACATACTATATTCGGAAGCTAATAAATAACACTTAGATTTTTGTGGAAGAGTAAGGTTTGACCCTTTGGGAGTGGAAACTCTTTTAAAGCTTAAATTTGCATAAAGCCTTCTCTTTAAGAATTGTGATTAGACAAGTTATTTGATAACTCTTGTTGAAGTTTGAGTTTTATTTCTTTAATGTTCCATGTGAGAGTTAGATCATCATGCCGCTAGGAAATTGTTTTTTGTTCAGCATGATGTTGTAAATTATAGTACTGTTTTTTTTTCTCTCCTTCATTGCTAAGGGACTAGCAATATGTCGGTTGGGGGGAGTGATTACTACTCAAAAAGTGCTATTTGATAACCAGTAATTAACTCTTTTAAATACTTTTGAGTAGTAGTTATCACCTTTTAACCCAATTAACATAGTAAGGACCCTTGCAATCAATTCTAATCAAATTGTGTTAAGTTTTGGTGTTTTGATAGCTTTTTTATCACCAAAGCAAATCTGAGATTGAGGAGAGTTCTTTGGAATCCATACAAGGAGTATACCCGGACAGGGCGTCCGGATATACCATCGAAGGGCATCCGGACAACATATTCAAATAAGATATGCTATCAGCCGGGTGTGATTTTCACGAGTTCTGTGCGCCGACATTTTTCATCCGGATATCTCACATCCGGATGGGAAAGGAGGACGTTCCGTGCGCCAACATTTTACATCCGAATATCCTATAGCCGGATGGGAGAGGAGGACGCTTCGACTTCTCCGGATATACATATCCGGACCTTCTGATAACGCTTACCTGCAAAGTTTTTCTCTCAGTATAGTGCAATGGTGTTCTCCTGAACCTTCCTGACATTTTCGAGCGATATTTTGGGATATTTTGCTTTAGATATTTGTTGTCTAAATTCCCAAACTCTCCTTGTAATCCACCTATCATGGGATTCCTTAGTTTTTAAGTAAATAAAAAGGGTGAATAAACCCATATAAATAGTTTGTAATTTCCTTTACAGAGGATATCGAATCGAAAGAGTATCGATCTATATTGTAATCAAGAAAAGCAAGAAATATATTTCCAGAGCACTTGCTCTGGTTTTCTATCATATATTTGTTTTCTTGTTAGTTTTCTTACTAGCCAAACAAGCTCTGAGGAAATTTCCTCAAAGAATGAGTGGCTAGACTTTTAATTCCTTGGAGTTAAGGTTGTAGGGAAAGGTTCTAAGTGCAAGAATTAGTAGCTTTGTGGTTTCAGTGATTAATGAAGAGAAAGTATGATCCTTTAATGATTTCTATGTTTTTAGTTAACTTAAAACACCTTCAAATCACTTGAGCCAGTACTTGGTAAGACACGTGATCTTCGTCCATGGAGATGCACTTGTTTATCTCTTGCAAGCTTTTGGGAAGTGACTTGGAGGTAGGATTTTCTAGAATTGCCAACATTTAGTAAGCTTTTGGACTCCGAGGAGACTTCCATTAGTTATCTCTTGCGAGCTTGAGAAGGGAAATCCAAAGTTAAAGATCACCTTGATGGCAAATGCTAGATGAGAGGCACGAGTTATTGCAAGTTGCATCAGTGAGAGGGAATTAGAGCTGGAATCTATTTAAAGGTTACATCTGTACAACACCGGTTAGAGAATTGACTATATGTTAATTCTCTAATGCGAGGAAACAAACCAAATGACCGGAGCTCTGTTTTGTATAAGGAATCTCCCCTGTGAACCTAAACCTTCAAGGAATGTTTTTCTTCATAAGTAATTTCCATTACTTTCTTTTTGGTTAGTTTAAAACCAAACCCTTTTCACTCAAACAACTTTATGTTTTCTTTTAAAGCTAACCTTGAAATGAAAAAGCACCAACTCAGCTTTGAATTGGTATCAGTTATGAGTTGAAAACCCTTCCCAGTGAACGATCCTAGAGCCACTATACTATAGTAGCTTTGTCTCTGCTACCCTAGTTCATGGTGTAATAGGTTATAAATTTTGTTGATTACTACGTCAATCAAGGAGCACCAGCTGGACATAAGTCAACTGATACATCGACTGGGCATGAATCAAGACATGGTTGGCCGAACCATGTTAAAACCTCGTGTACCATATGTGTGATTGTTTTATCTTTGTGTTCTTGAACTAACATTGTTGGCATCAAAGCTTTCACTGGCACAACAACTGGTATCAGAGCCTAGGGTTAGGTTTGAGTGGGAGCAATGGCAGAGGAAGCAGGAAAGGCGTCTATAATAGAAATTTTGATGGCACAGATTTTGCATATTGGAGGATGTAGATTGAAGATTATCTCTATGGGAGGAAATTGCATCTGCCTCTTTTGGGGACAAAACCTGAGAGTATGAAGGTTGAGGAATGGGCGTTTCTTGACAGACAGGTTCCAAGAGTTATTAGGTTAACTCTGTCTAGGTCTATTGCACACAACGTTGTAAAAGAGAAGACCACAGTAGATCTGATGAAGGCTTTGTCTGGTATGTATGAAAAGCTGTCCACAAACAATAAGGTGCATCTGATGAAGAAATTATTCAATTTGAAGATGGTAGAAAATATCTCAGTAGCACAACATCTAAATGAATTTAATACAATCACAAATCAATTGTCGTCTGTAGAAATTGATTTTGATGATGAGATTCGTGCTCTGATCATCTTGGCTTCTTTGCCAAACAGTTGGGAGGCAATGAGGATGGCAGTAAGCAATTCTACGGGAAAGGAAAAACTCAAGTACAATGATATATGAGATTTAATTCTAGTTGAGGAGATTCGTCGAAGAGATGCAAGCGAAACCTCAGGATCTAGTTATGTCCTAAACCTTGAGACAAGAGACAGAGGTAATGAAAAAAATTCAAACCGGGGTAGATCAAAATCCAAAAATTCTAATCGAAATAAAAGCAAATCTAGATCAGGCCAACAAGTACTATGATAGAACTGTGGGAAAACATGTCACTTTAGAAGGCAATACAAAAGTCTTAAGAAGAAGAATGAAGATGATTCTACTAATGCTGTAACAGAAGAGGTACAAGATGCATTACTTCTTGCAGTAGACAGTCTACTTGATTATTGGGTTTTGGATTCAGAAGCTTCATTTCATACCACTCCACATCGAGAAATCATACAGAATTATGTTGCGGGTGATTTTGGTAAGGTGTATTTGGCTGATGGTTCAGCCTTGGATGTTGTGGGTCTGGGAAACGTCCGAATATTGTTGCCCAATAGGTTTATTTGGTTACTGGAGAAGGTTTGAGATATTCCTAACCTGAAGAGGAATCCGATTTCTGTTGGACAACTTGATGATGAAGGACATGCAATACTATTTGTTGGTGGTACTTAGAAGGTTACAAAGGAAGCTAGGGTATTGGCTTGTGGAAAGAAGACTTGTACTCTGTATATGACCTCATGTCCAAGAGACACAATTGCAGTTGCTAATGCAAGTACTGATATAAGCCTATGGCACCGCAAACTTGGTCACATGAGTGAGAAATGGATGAAGATGTTGTTGTCAAAAGGAAAACTACCAGAATTAAAGTCCATTGATTTTGACATGTGTGAAAGTTGCATCTTAGGAAAGCAAAAAAAATGTGAGCTTCTTGAAAACTGGCAGGACACTGAAGGCTAAAAAATTAGAACTAGTACACATTGATTTGTGGGGGCCTTCTCCGGTTGCATCCCTTGGAGGTTCAAGGTACTACATCAGTTTTATTGATGACTCAAGCAGAAAGGTATGAGTTTATTTTCTGAAAAATAAATCTAATGTATTTGAAAATTTTAAGAAATGGAAGGCCATGGTTGAGACAGAAATAGGTTTGAAAGTAAAATGTTTGAGGTCAAATAATGGAGGAGAGTACATAGATGGAGGGTTCGGTGAGTATTGTGTTGCACAGGGAATTAGGATGGAGAAGACCATTCTTGGGACACCACAGCAAAATGGTGTGGCTGAGCGCATGAACAGAACTCTCAATGAGCTTGCTAGAAGTATGAGGTTGCATGTTGGACTACCAAAAACTTTTTGGGCTGATGCTGTTAGCACTGTAGCCTACCTGATAAACCAAGGACCATCAGTTCCCATGGAGTTCAGACTTCTTAAGGAGGTTTAGAGCGATAAAGAGGTAAAGTTTTCACATTTAAAAGTTTTTGGTTGTGTTTCTTATGTTCATATTGATTCTGATGCTCGTAGTAAACTTGATGCAAAGTCTAAAATATGCTTTTTCATTGGTTATGGTGATGAGAAATTTGGCTATAGGTTTTGGGATGAACAAAACAGGAAAATCATCAGAAGTAGAAATGTGATATTTAATGAACAGGTTATGTACAAGGACATGTCAATTGTAGTGTCAGATGTTACAGAGATAGATCAAAAGAAATCTGAGTTTATCAACTTAGATGAATTGACTGAAAGTACTGTCCAAAAAGGGGGTGAAGAAGATAAGGAGAATGTAAATTCTCAGGTAGATTTGAGTACACCTGTAGCTGAAGTTCGCAGATTTTCCAGGAACATTAGACCTCCACAGCGTTATTCACCTGTTTTAAATTATCTCCTGTTGAGTGATGGTAGTGAGCCAAAGTGTTATGATGAAGATTTACAAGATGAGAATTCAAGCAAGTGGGAGTTAGCCATGAAGGATGAGATGGATTCCTTGTTGGGGAATCAGACATGGGAACTGACTGAATTGTCAGTAGGAAAGAAGGCTTTGCATAACAAGTGGGTATACAGAATAAAGAATGAGCATGATGGTAGCAAACGTTATAAGGCCAGATTAGTTGTTAAAGGGTTTCAGCAGAATGAGGGCATTGATTACACAGAGATATTTTCTCCAGTTGTGAAGATGTCAACAATCAGACTTGTACTGGGAATGGTGGTTGCAGAAAACTTACATCTTGAGCAATTAGATGTGAAGACAACATTCCTTCATGGTGACTTGGAGGAAGGCCTTTACATGATTCAACCAGAAGGGTTCATTGTTCAAGGACAAGAGAATCTAGTTTGCAAACTGAGAAAGAGCTTGTATGGCCTTAAACAAGCTCCTAGATAGTGGTACAAGAAGTTTGACAGTTTTATGCATAGAATTGGGTTCAAGAGATGTGAAGCTGATCACTGTTGCTATGTTAAGTTTTTTGATAACTCTTACATCATATTACTATTGTATGTGGATGATATGCTTATTGCAGGGTCTGGCATTGAGAAGATTAATAATCTGAAGAAGCAATTGTCCAAACAGTTTGCAATGAAGGATTTGGGAGTTGCAAAGCAAATCCTTGGTATGAGAATCATTAGAGACAAGGCTAATGGTACATTGAAGCTTTCACAGTCAGAGTATGTGAAGAAAGTTCTCAGCATGTTCAACATGAATGAAGCTAAACCAGTGAGCACACCCTTGAGGAGTCATTTCAAACTAAGCAAAGAATAGTCACCGAAGACGGAAGAAGAAAGGGGTCATATGAGCAAGGTGCCCTATGCCTCAGCTATTGGCAGCTTGATGTATGTTATGGTGTGTACAAGGCCAGACATTGCACATGCAGTAGGAGTTGTGAGCAAATTCATAAGTAAGCCTGGAAAGCAGCATTGGGAGGCAGTCAAGTGGATATTAAGATATCTGAAGGGTTCATTGGATACATGTCTTCGCTTCACAGGTGCAAGTTTGAAACTGCAGGGTTATGTAGATGTTGATTTTGCTGGTGATATTAATAGTAGAAAGAGTACTACTGGTTTTGTTTTTACTCTAAGTGGTACAACTATATTATGAGCTTCAAATCTACAGAAGATTGTTACTTTGTCTACTACAGAAGTTGAGTATGTTGCAACAACTGAAGCTGGAAAGGAGATGATTTGACTACATGGTTTCTTAGATGAATTGGGTAAGAAGTAGAAGATGGACATTCTACATAGTGACTGTCATAGTGCAATTTTTCTTGCCAAAAATTCGACTTTTCATTCAAAGTTGAAGCATATACAAAAAAATACCACTTTATCCGTTACCTTGTTGAAGATAAACTAGTAATACTTGAGAAGATTTGTGGATTTAAGAACCCGACAGACATGTTGACTAAGGGTGTCACTATTGAGAAGTTGAAGTTGTGCACAACTTCAATTGGTCTTCTAGCTTGAGGATAGGAGGATGAGTTGCAGGGATGAGGGATTGTCTCTTGGAGGATAGCGGTTTGATGTTGGTGATTGAACTAGTCTCCAAGTGGGAGATTTGTTAGGCTTTGTGGAGCTTAGTTTTGTTTGATCTGGTTTGACGACCTGACCCGAATAATATTGCATGGTTTTTTAATGGGAGATTTATTGAGGCTTAGTCCATGGAGCAAAGGCTTGGGCCGATAGACTCGTTTAACCCATTGTGGAACCGCTTTTTGTAATTAGGGTTTTTTAGTATGGTCTTGGGTTGAAGATTTCTAGAAGAGTAAAAGATCACAAAGCACACAAAATGAAAACAAAAGGAATTTTCACTGAAGGTGGAGTCAATTGCTCTTTTGTGGTGATATGATACAAAAAGGTTTGTATCATGGAGAGATTGAAGATTAACTTCATGGAATTTGGTCCAAGGTGGAGATTGTTAGGAAGTGTCCCAAATTCCTAATTAGTATAGATTCCTTTTTTTGTAAAGAATATTATATAGAATATTTCTAGGTTGATATATTATTGTAATATTAGACTTCCATATAGAATAAGGAAGGTTGTTGAAAATATCTTTATAAATATTCTAGGTCATAAGGGGAAAAAGTCATGAGATGGAGATGGACATGTAGAGACTATACGAGTTGGATAGAGATGTGAGAAAGAACGGGAGGTACTCGGTAGAGCGAGAGAGCTCGTAGTAGGGTATGGATACAAGGAGTGGGGAAACATGGGATGTTGCGGGAACCCAAAAGTTGTATCTGATTCTGTCCTCTATAATATTCTCTATTGTATAGTGGAATCATTCTCTCTCATCCATGGACGTAGGCATGGTTGGCCGAACCACGTTAAAACCTTGTGTACCATATGTGTGATTGTTGGCATCAAAGCTTTTGCTCGCACAATAATAGGTGGGGGAGAGTGTCACAAGATGCTTCAAATGACCCTTCCCATGGTCTTATATAGGAGGTGGGAAGCTTCTAGAGACCCTTGGAGACATCTACACTTAGCTACAAAGTGGAAGAGTATGGAAGCTTCTGGAGAGGGCTAGAGATGTCCACACATCTCTACACTTGGCTAAGAGAGAATTGGAATTGTGTAGGGTGTTCTAGAATATTCCAAAGTCATCTTGTACATACCCTTACATAAGACTAGTGTAGGAAGTTCTAGATTATTCTTGAGTTGTAAAGAACCCTACAAGGTTCTAGAGAGTACCATTGGTGCTTATAAATGGGTGAGACCCTCATTTGGCCAAGGCACCACCCAAGAATTTAACCAACCAAGCAAGTGAGTTCCCAAAAGCACTTGTAAAGCTTCATTTGAGCAATAAAAGCTCCATTCTTTAAGAGTTGCCTACTACACCTTCTAACGCTTCTGAGTCGTGAGCATCTTAGCCTAGCAAGCTAAGCATTGGGAGTAAGGCTGACTTAGCAAGATAAAGTGTCTTGACTTGTCTAAGTGCCACATGGGCTTAGGAAAAGACTAAGTCTGTGACATTAGCTTACCTTTGGACCTAAGCCTTGATCTAGGACTTAGTCCTTTGCTTGAGCAAGAAGCACTTTAATACTTGATCTCAAATTGATTACATTTCTAACTTGTTTGCCAAACTTTTAAATTTTATTCTTTGAACTTTTTTCTTTTCAAATATTTGAAAATTTAAAGTTAGATAGTTTGTTTAACAGTGTTTTTGAAAAACACTTCTAACCTAAGAAGTGTTTATAAAAAAATAAAAAATTAAGGTGTTTGACAAAAGTTAAGAAACAGTTTTGTAGCATTGACAAATTACTTATAGTATTGAAAAGTCACTTGTAGTATTTTATAAATAATTCCCTTGAAAACACTTTTAGATAAAATATTTTCACTAAAAAAAATGAAAATATTGCCGAACACACTCTAATTTTCTTATGTAACAAAGTCTGAAACTATTTTTTGAAAGCGATAGAGGCATAAAATTTGGGAAATTCTTTTCTTTTTTTAACTTTTAAATTTGTTTTTCAAATCTTTCAAAATTTAAAGTTAGATATCTACAATTTTTCTCACTGTGAAAGTATTCTTTGAAAGCCAATGAAGCATAAAATTTCAAACATTCTTCTTTGAAAGACAAAGAGGCATAAAATTTGAGAAATTCCCTTAAAAAGTTTGTTTAATGAAAATTCTAAAAATTGTGTTTTAATAAATGTTCTTTAAAAAATCATTTTTTTTAATAAGTTTGTTAATTGAAAATTGTGTTTTTATAAATGTTCTTTAGAAAGTTGTTTTTTTTTTTTTTTTTTGAATAAGTTTGTTATTTGAAAAGTGTGTTTTAATAAATTTTCTTTAGAAAGTCATTTTATTTTAATAAGTTTGTTAATTGAAAATTATTTGTTGATAAATGTTCTTTAGGAAGTCATTTTTTTTCATAAGTTTGTTTAATGCAAATTCTCAAAATAAGTGTTTAAACAAATATTCTTAAAGTTTGTTTTCATAAAAGTCGTAAAAATCATAAAAGTTCTCAAATTCGGCTTAATTAAAGATTTCAAAATAAATATTTTAATAGTTGTTCTCAAAGTATGTCTTTTAAATTTACTTAAAGTTTGTTTCCATAAAAGTCTTAAAAGTTTTAATACATGTCTTAATAAACTCTCAAAATAAATCTTAAAAATTCACAAAATTTGTTTTTAATAAACTCCCAAAGTTTGTCTTATTAACTTCTAAAAGTTGTTTAATAAAAACCCCCAAAGTTAGTTTCCAAAATCCTCAGTGTTTTAATAAATTTTCTAAAAGTTGGTTTTTTAATCAAAATCCCTAAAATGTGTTTTAAATTGAAGTTCTTAAAATTTTAAGTTAAAGTTCTCTAAGTTTGTGTCTGATAAAATTTTCCAAAAGTTTGCTTAATAAGAGTTTCAAAATTTTCTTTTAATAAAGAATTCCAAAATAGTTTTAATAAAGTTCCAAATTTTGATTTAATAAAAAATCCTGAAAATTGTTTTAATAAAAATCTAAAGAAAATAAAAGTTGTAAAAATATCTCTTTTTGAATAAATTTAATTTGGAAATATTTTTCGTAAATAAAAGTTATAAAAATTTATTTTCTTAGTAAATTGAAATTTGGTTCTTATAATTAAAATAAGTAAACCCCCTTTTCCTTGTAAAAATCACTTTTCCAAAAATAGAATTGATGTTTCGTTATAATTATGGCATCTTTTTCTTTTTTTTTTAAATAAAGTGTAAGCCAAAATCATTTCTTTATAAATAGAAGGTCAAATTGAGCTTTTCCCTTTAATAAATTCAAATTCAATCAAAATTCTTTTAATAAAATCAAGAAAAGTTTTTTTTTAATTAATTTTGGATGTGAATAAAAATATAATCTTTTGTAAATAAATTGAAACTTTGTGAATAAATAAGTTTGAAAAATTTAATTCAAAATTGTTCCCAATATAAATAAATTTCTTTTGAACTTCCTTTGAAATGTTGCAACTTTAACAAATAATTAAATTCTATTTTGTGCATTTCACATTCATTAATTGTGTACATTCTTATGTACACTTTTTTCACCTCAAGACTTATATG
Source organism: Vitis vinifera (assembly GCF_030704535.1). Lineage (NCBI taxonomy): Eukaryota > Viridiplantae > Streptophyta > Magnoliopsida > Vitales > Vitaceae > Vitis > Vitis vinifera. The sequence goes on along the minus strand of NC_081823.1, from coordinate 12,948,603 downwards.
TGTCTTGTTGTCCTATTATTGGTATCCTTGATTAATTAATCAATTGTCATGATTTCCTCCATTCGCTTAGTAGAGACCGTAGGTATACGAGCTAGACCTATGTAGCTCTTGGGTACATGTTCATTTAGAGGTACACGTTCATCAAATGTGTACCTAATCAATTGTCACACGTTCATTTACATTACTTATAACATTTTAAATTAGGTGGTTCTTGAGTACTTTAGATCTATGCTTATTCCTCATTTCATTAGACGTGTCATTTAGAGGTACATATTCATCCTTATTAGGATCAATGTCTCTTTTAGGGATATCATTAGGGTTGTCTTTCGTGATCTTCACATATTTAGGGTTACTCAATTAAATCCTAGGTTAAAATTTGACTCTCAATTATATCCTGATCATACCTAGCATTATTTATAACCACATTAGAGGATTCATAGATAATCTATGAATTTTGATTATAAACTTTTAGGCTTTACTAGTAATAGAATAGCCTAAGAAGATACCTACATCAGATTTAGCATCAAACTTTCCAAGGTTCTCCCATCCATGAGTATATAACACTCACTGCCAAAAGTCCTAAAATACTTAAGGTTATGTTTTCTCCTAGTCCATAATTATAAGAAAAACCATATAAGTAGTATAACAGGATTCATTAATTGCCTTTACCCAAAATTGCATAGGGGTGTTATGCATATGAATCATCACCCTAGCCATTTCTTGTAACAATCTATTCTTTCTTTTAACCACTCCATTCTATTGAGGAGTTTTAGGGGTTGAAAACTCATGTTTAATTCCTTTAGACTCGCAAAAGAGGCCATCCACATTGTCAAACTCCTTCCCCCTATCACTCCTAATCCTTATAATTGGATGACCTATTTTTCGTTGTATTCTATTGAATAGTGACTTCAAATGTTCAACGGTCTCTGACTTTTCCCTAGGAAAACTCACAAAGGAGTATCTTGAAAAATCATCCACAACAACCAGGACATATTTCTTACCACCTCTACTTAGTCCGCATTAAACCCATAAGATCCATATATAGAAGGTATAAAGGCCTACCGATCCTAATTTGGTTAACCTTTTTATGTGAACTCTTAGTTTGTTTACCTTTCATACACTCACCACAAATGGGTTTACGTTCATCACTAAGTCTAAGGATGCCTCTAACTTTTTCACTGTTCACTAAGTGCACAAGGTCCCTATTGTTTATGCAACCTAACCTTCTATGCCAAAGTTCAATAGGATCTACCTTTGTCCTACTGCACATAAGAGGTGTTCTAAATATAGGATTTATTGCATAGTAGTTGTCAACTATCCTATGTCTTGTGACAATGACCTTTCCCTCTTTGCTAACTATCTTGCATAAGTCTTGGAAAAAATTCACCTTATGCTCCTTGTCACAAATTTGACTAATGCTTAGTAGTTTTGCCTTAAGTCCATTAACATAGAGAACTTCATCTAACTTAGGACAACCAAGGATAGATAAACTTCCCTTGCCTTTCACACATGATAAGTGCCCATCTCCAAAAGTAACTGTCCCACCATTATAATCCTCAAGAGATGTGAAAAGGTTTTATCTCTAATCATGTGTCTTGAGTAGCCGCTATTAAAGTACCAGTCATAAGAAGATTTAGCTTTAAGAGCATTGAACACAACTTGACATTTAACCCTATCATTTCTCGATCAAACTTGTTTAGTCCTAGGTGGTGGCTTAAAGGAATTAGGTTGACTTCTAAGCTTTTGATTAGTTTTATTCCCTTTCCCATTATTCAATATATTATTTTTAAGGGAGTTAAAATCATTCATTAGCATACTCATTTGAGATTCAAACCTTTCTAGGAACCTAGTGTAGCATCTAAACTGAGAGTGTCTAGTTTTGTTACAGTGTATGCATAGTGATGGCTTTTTAGGAGATGTTGTTTGGTTAAGGGTTTCATCTTTACCTTTGACAAACATAGTTTCTCCACTAGAGGGAGTTTCATCTTTGTTAATATACCCCAAAACCTCTTTTATCACCATGGGTTTTACATTTATCAAGAATTTCATTAAGCACTTTAGTTCTAGGGTGAAATATTTCATTTACAAATGAAGAAGGCTTATTACTCTTGATCTTTAGAGTGAGAGTATTGTTCTTCATAAGAAGAGAATGATCCTTAGACTTAAGAAATCTAATTTTCTCAAGTAAATTAATTTTTTCTAGATTAAGAATGTCAGTCTTGTTTTTATGAGCTTCAAGAATATCATGATCTTTTAAATAATTCTTAATTAGTTTTTCATGCTCAATAACAAGATTGCTCAAGAATTCAGCCTTTTGTTCATCATTAAACTCATCATCACTATCACTATTATAATCACTATCATGCACAGATTCCACAGATGCAATAAAAGCTAAGAAGTCATTAAGATCGTACCTTGCATCTTCAAAAGCTATGGAAGCACTATCATCAAAGTCCGTTTCACTCCAAGTAGCTACCTCGAAGGAGCCTAAATTGTCACAAGTCAAACCTTTTTAAATGTATCTGTGACTTCCCAGTTGGACAAACAACAACTCTTGATCTTCAATGGAGAGCAAGTCACTATCTAAAGAGACTTCTATGGTCAAAATTAAAAAGGAACAAAATTGTCAACATATAAACAAGACTCGATTTCCTAACAAAGCCCATCATAGTGGGACTTATAGAAGTGGCTAACCTCAGACATTCCTTACATGTTGGTGAATGGAACCAGAACCAATCTAATGGTATATCATAAGTTGATAAACACCCTATTGACTTGGTTTTAACATCATCTTTAGCCCCACCAAGGGTAACAAAGGTCAACATTTTTTCCCTTGTTAACTAGGCTAGATAACTAGAATGCACATATAAGGAAAAAAAATATAGTCAAATAAAAATAATTCTCAAGTTTAGTATTTCAAGCGTATTTAAACAGTTTCAGAATTTACAAAAAAAAATACATTTGAATATTTATAACAAAAAAAAACATATTTACAAAAAATCCCTATACTCAAGATAGATAAATCCAAAGGAATAGAGTTGTGGAAAATTCTTATGAATCAATTGAGAGATTTAAAGGAATAATTCAAATTAAAGTTTTGATAAATACTGCTCTAAGTGTATATTTATTTATTAATTAACCCTAATTCATCTAGGGAAATATCCAATTTCATGTACTTAGGTTGACTTAACTTGCTTTCCTAATTTTTTTTGCATCCAACTATCCAAATCATTTATTTAACGTTTTATTAAGATTAATTCTTCTATACCTTAAAACCACACCAAAAACACTTGTGCAACCTACTAGGCTTACAAATACATATTATTCCCAAGAAACATCTTATTATTTTCCAACCTCAAAAATATACTTTCAAAAATTTTCGTAACCATATTGTACTATTCTCAAAGTTTCCCCACAATAACCCTATAATCTTCATATACAGTTCCTATGGATTTCTTTACAATGACAAAACATCAATGAGTATGAGATTTGATCTTAGTCTCCACTTGTAGTGCCTTATGGCTTTAATCACAATAACAAAACATCAATGAATGTGGGATTTGCTTTTATTGCTAACACTTTTTTTAAAACACTCTAAAATAAAAAATACAAATCCATAGGATATTTTCACCATAGTGTTAATTTCTTATTATCAAAACCTCAAAAAAACTCCAGGTTTAAGATTTATGAATTCTATATTTATTAAAACGCCGATTTATCTATCTATATACTTTTCTATTAATTATTTCTTTTTTATTCTTTGGGAAATGAAACTAACGATTATACTCTAAGGAAAAGGAAAATAAGTTGAAATAAAACTCTCAACTTGAAGTTTTCCCTGAAAAAAGAAAAAAATAACTTCTTTTCTTCCTTTCCTTGCTTTGGATCTGAAATCCTAACTTTTTTTTTTTTTGCCTTTGTTCTCTATAGTGTTTGAAATTGTATTCAAAATGTGTTTTAGGGATTTTCTTTTTTATGCTCCTTTCTTTGCAATGATCGTCTAGCTAACCTTAGCTTGTGAATCATCCTAAGATCACTGAAGTATTCTTTCTTTTTTTTTTTCCTTTTAGCCTACTTGTAAGGAGATCCTAATAGATAGAGTTCAAATTATATAATCTTTTTAGTTTCATCTTTAGTTTTCTTATCCATCTTAATTTTAATCATATACATTATATTTTATGCTATTTAAAAAGAAAATTGTTTGGAAGTTATATTGCATAGATAAAGATGTTTATTTCAAATGTGCAGTGACTGGTCCTCCAACCATGAAAATATGGGTGCTAAATATTTTTTTTACTGTTATTTACCTACATTTCTTTTAAGCTTTAGCAATACGATAAGAAAATGGGAGATTGTCTCCACAAAAGGTTCAGGTAAGTTAATTGAATGTATGGCTCCATATTCAAAATTTGGAAGGTCATATCATTTCTTGAACAACATTTGGTAGTAGCTATGAAGAAGGAAGAAGGATATTACTACTCCAAGAAGAACTAGCATAGCTTACCATCAAGATTTTTTTGATAGTTTACATCCCAGGGTTGTGGTGAGCATAAAATGTTTCAACAAATTTAAAGCTTCCTGAAATTTCCAAGAAAATTGAGGAAAAAAAAAGAAGAAATTAAAGCAATGGATAAACAACTACCATAAATTTTCTTTCCAGTTATCTTTTCTTATTATTTAATGTCATGACATTTACAACCAAGACTGTTTACATGTAGATTTTTACGAAAAGAAAGGAAACAAAAGAATAAAGAAAGCTGACGAAGAGATACAAGAATTGTTAAGGGGTATTATTGACCAAAGAGAGAAAGCTATGAAGGTGGGTGAAACTGTCAATGATGACTTACTGAGTATATTAATGGAATCCAATTATAAAGAAATTGAAGAATATTGAAATGAGTACAAGAGATATCGATAGTATTAGCAACTCGTATGAAATTTTCATGAACCTATCTAACAAATTAAAATGATGTATTGATGGTTGAGATTTACATTAAGGTGGTGTTTGTTTTTTTGGCTTTTTGCTGAAAGCAATTTGTTTTCAGAATTTAGATTATTTGTTTTTCTACTTTTTCATGACTTAATATAAACTTTTTACTAAATAGAAAAAGCCAAAATATGTAGTTTTTTCTAAATAGAAAAAATAACATATTGGTTTTTTTTTTACTTTTTAATACTTAATAGAAATAAAATACTATAAAAACAAACAACCTAATATTTAACACTATTAAGCATTAAGGTTCTATTTAGAATTAAGTAAAAAAACAAACACCACCTAAGATTGAGTACAATATAGGCTACACATTAAAAGTGAAGCAAGAGAAAAACAGCATACATTTTAATCATTCTTCTAATCTTGTGAAATAGAGATCACATTAGGTCAACACCATACAAAAGGAAACAAGACATCATATCCCGCTTTGGCAGCATTCAAACAATATCCTTGTGATAAAAGGAAATTAAAAAAATTAGAAGAACAATTAATGAGAAAACTTTAAGGCCACAAGTAATAGGTTTAAATAGGATTCAATAAAATCTCATATCATGCCCTTGCAAGTTAGTGGGGAGTTGTTGGAATACTTGGATTACTTCATTTCAATAGTGTAATTATATATATTTTTAGTACTATTTGTACCCAATTAATACATTGTAATGAAAATTTTCATTAAAAAATATGCTTACAAAAATCAAAATATGTATTGTATACCTTCGTTGATAATATATGTAACAATATTAAATGATTATAAGATTAGAATGTGTATGTTAATAAAATAAAATATTAGGTTAATAAAATGCCATCCCAAAATAACCATATCAACATAGACAGAAAAGGTAAGGAAGATCCATTATATGCATAATCAAGGCCCTTAGTCTAATCATAGATGATGCAAGGTTGTTGATGTTGTAGATCTTACTGTTGTAGTACGGACGGTCTCCAATTGGTCACTTTTCTCACAAATTTCTAACTCAGTCATGATCACAACTTCCTTTTCTATTGGTTTGTGTTGGTGCTCTAGTATCTTCTTCTATATATGAATGAAAAAGAACAATAAAACAAAACCATTTTTTAAAAAAAATAAATAAAACCTAATAAGTTAGTAAATCAAAATTTCTATCAACATTTTCGTAAGATATCTTACATTTTTAAGACATTTTTCAAATTATAAATGTAATATATAAGTAATTTAAATTTTGAATTTCAAATTTAACCAAATTTAGTTTTAGTGTAAGGAAACTTTCATCTGCAAATTTGTCACAACACAACAAATAATATTAAGTTTCAAACAAGAATCTAGCATTTATATGCCAACATTATAACAACCCACAAGCACTCATAATCCCAAACTTAAATTTTAACAAGAAAAGTAGTTACAACTAGTAAGTTAATAAATTAAAATTTCTACTCATAATTGACTATTAGTTTCCAATAAAAAAAATGCTTCATGTTGATTAGATGTGGCTGTGTACACATTTTCCAATTTGCTTCTCTATAATTTTATAGTAAAGTTGGTCTCTCTTGTATAATAATTTCAAGTTGTGGTGGAATTGTGTTATTATTAAAAATTGCAAAATAATTATATTGTCTTTGTGGTCATATATAGGTCATCACCTTCTTGGCCTACTTTCACCTACATTTATGGTTTTTCATATTGTTTAATATATATATGATTCTCAAACAGTCATCAAATTTGATTGATTTTCAATATGGGTAAAGGAAGTTTATTATTCCTATTAGATAGGGATGCAATACTAGATATAGTCCTTTCTCCTCAACAAACCAAGAGAGAAAAAAAATATAGATAACAACTTTATGAGACATGCCACAAGTAGCCCCCACTGTAAGGTTTACCATTTTTATTCTACATAAATGAGATAAAAAGAAAAGAAATACAAAAATCTTCTTTCAACTCAAATATTATTTTGTATTCTTAAATAATAAATAGAAATTTTTAATATTAAACAATTTATTGATATATTTGAGTATAATGAATATAACTAAATATGTAATTTTTGTCCTCATTCACTATGTTTTTGTTTGATTTATATCCTAATAATTTGAGTTTTTTAAAAACCTGATAGCAATTTATTGTTGTAACTACAATAATTTTTCTTTCTAACTCCATTTGTAGTAAACATATTTTTAAAATAACTATTCCATTTCACATTTACATAATTTTTTGTAATTTTTCTTAAATTTTTTTTACATTAAAGTTGTTTCTGACAACTTTCCATGTGGATATGAAACCTAAATTTGGGGATTTAAAAAAATATTTTATTGAATATTTTAATTATTCCATGGTGTATTATATAACCTCTTATTTCCTTTTGCCTACCCTTTCTAGCTTTATCAAATTTTTTATTTATTCAAATATATTTGAAAGGCAACTATGCACCCAACTTTTCAACATGAAAAAATATTTAACTTACAAAAATTAGATGCAAGCAAAGCTAATTATGCATGAGGATAAGTCAATGTTATCAGTTATAGCAACTTTAATCCAATTCCAAATAAACCTCCTGAGCCATGTGGTAACCAAATAGATCTCAATTTCTCAAGGATTAATTATAAATATCAGAGCAAAAGTGTTTAGCAAGCAAAGCCAATTATGCATGAGGATAAGTCAATGTTATTAACTATAGCAACTTTAATCCCATTCCTAATAAACTTCCAGAGACATGTAACCAAATAGATCTCAATTTCTCACTGGTTGATTATAAATATTACAGCAAAATTTTCTAGCAAACAAAGGCAATTATGTATGACAATAAGTCAATAGATGCAAGCAAAGCCAATTATGCATGAGGATAAGTCAATGCTATCAACCATAACAACCTTAATCCAAATCCTAATAAACCTCCTGAGTCATGTGGTAACCAAATAGATCTCAATTTCTCAAGGGTTGATTGTAAATATCAGAGCAAAAGTTTCTAGCAACTCCTAGATATTAAATTACAAAATGTGGAGATTGGTACTCTTCTTGCTTAAAGTCAAAATATTAGGGTTTGTTTGATTGGTGTCTTTGAAAACTATTATGAAAAATAGTTTTTAAGAACAGTTTTTTGTGTTTTCAGAAAAAAAAAAAAAAAAAAAGTTGTGTTTAGGAACTAAATTATGGAAAATAGTTTTTGTTCTCGAAAACAACAAAAACATGTTTGGTTGAGTTATAGAAAAATTGAATGTTTTGTTCAACTAACTTGATATTGTAAATGTATAAATAATTTAAAAAAGAGAAGTTTAAATAATAAAAAGGAAAAATCTTAAGAAGAGACACTAGAGTTTGAGCTTTCAAAGGAAAAAGGAGCTATTAAATCTATTTACATAGATCAAATGCACTAAATGGATTGTAGGGATTTTCACATTTTTTTTCAACAATTATGAACTTTTTATCAAAAACAAAAACATATTCTTTAAAAATAAGAGATTACAAGAAAAGAATGAGAAATCCCTCAACTTGCAAAACCTGATAAAAAAACAAAAGAAAAAAAGTTCAACACTTATGATTATCAAAACAAACACCTTAGTCAAGGAAGGAAAAACTTCTCATCTTTTGAAAACTAAGACAACAAACAAGCCCTAGAACTCAGGAAAATATTTGCTTTGTTTCTCTTGTAGTTTTCCCCATCCAAACAAAGCATAATATAATTAACTCATTTCCAATACTAATCGCACAAAGAGGCCACAAAATTCTTAGAGAGCTCAAAACATGTGCAGGATTGCACACAAAACACCTCCTTTTTAACTCCAGTTGAACTTGTTACAACAAAATAAACATTAAAAAAAAAACAAAAAGGATGAACTTCTATTGCCCAGATAAAAATACACCCTTTTTGCTTGCTTGGAAAATGTAAGAACAAGAATAGGACAAGAAAATAAGCTCCAAAATGTATATATGTTGTTTCTTCCTTCCCTCTGTTTTCTCAGCAACCAAATAAGGAATTTATATCACCTATAGAAATTCTTTGTTTGCCTAAAAAATGTAAAATTAGCATTACTTAAAATGAAAGCTTCAAAATCCTTCTTTCTTCTAGTCTCCCTCCCTTTCCTAGAAATCAAACAACAATTGGTCAAAACTCAACTTAAATTCATTTTTTCTAATAAAACACCAATTTCAAACATGGAGAAACTAGAGAAGAAAAAAAATTATACTTTCATGCGAAATGTAAGAATAAGAATATACCCCAAAATCTAATTTTATTTTCTTATCTCCTCGTTTCTCCCATAGATCAAACAAACAACTAATCAAATTCCACTATATGTCCTTAAATATTTTTCTATTAATAATACCAATTAAAACATAATGCCAAATGTAAGAACATAAACTCCAAAATTTAATTTATTTTTTTCTCTCCTCACTTACCCCAAAAACCAAACAACACCCTATCAAAATTGTGGGATCATCCATAGAAGGTATGGTTCTAAATAATTGCATAATAAGGCAGTGTTTAAAATGCTTCATAAACCCTGATCATTAGTTGATAGGATAAAAATGCCCTATAACTAGTGATGACACTCTTGAGGGTGTGGGTGAAAGGAGCAATGAAATAAGATTGGTAATAATGTGGTACTAAGAGTTTTCCACCTTATCCCAAATCTATTTTCTAATAAATGATTTAGATTAATTGCGTTTGATAGTGATTTTAGAAAACGTTTTTAACCTTTCTCACACTTGAATGATACTAATTTTTAAGTGTTAAAAATATTATAAACACTTCTTAAAATTACTATCAAACGGGATCTTAAAATACCATAAGCATAAATCTCTAAAAAGTTTGCAGTTTTTTTGAGAAGAAGGGGAAACATCTCACCTGAAATCAATCTTACTGTCTTCCTAATGATCAGGGAAACTGATACCAAATAACCAGATGAGTAATATTGATTCTGGGGTAAGCTTTCAAGGTCCCCCACCGGCTTCCAACTTTCTTACCTTGATAATTAGCCAGGAAAATTGGAAGCCTTTGAGGGAGGTTGACAACTTCCCTATTTACTCTCTATAATTCACACCTGCTCTTTGTTGCTGATACTGGAAATTATAAACCTCCATGCTCTTTATATAGGCAATCTAGCTGCAACTTGAAACACTCCAAAGATGCGCGAATCTCGCACTTATTATCATGATCTTTATTCAAATTCTGAACCACATAAATTAGTATATGGTCTTCTATTCTCCATCCACTAATGAGTTTATCTTGTCCTAACCTCAGAAAGGTAGTCAATGTGTCAACTACTGCACTGAAGTTTGATACCTATGGGAATATAGGACAAGTATCTGCATTGCCTCTTCACCCATCCAACGGTCAGGCGAATGTATGGAGCAATAATTCACAAACAAGATTTGATTCTTGATCGGTACATACTTAAGAGTCGATCCTAGTGGAGATCATTCACAAACAAGATATGCATGGAACAATAATTCAGAATAGTTTTACCCAGCCTTAGTAGCTGGGACAAGGCTAGCTGTGTTGTGTTGATGAAACTATAGTTAGAGAAGGTCCCAGAAGACAGAAGGTTGCACATAGGTTCAGCCCAGCCTTAAACAAACCTGGGACTTTCTCATGGTTAGGTTCCAAATGGGATTTTCTCAATAGACTACTGAAGAACTTTGGGTTTGGTATATGGTTGACCATAAACCCTGCAGCTTCAGAAATGAATCTATTCCAGTTGACTTGATAGTTTCAATACATAATTCAAAGGCCCACAGGTTGTCCTTTAGGCAACATGAACAAGATGAAAGAAGTCTTTCAAGATTCTTGGTTCTTTTTACCTGTTTCTAGATACTTATTTCCTAAAGAATTATGGGACCACATTCCTCCATTTGAGCTAGTGATATGCTCTACCTTCTTCATCGTCCTGAAGAATTGATGCCTATTCATATAGTTGGTGGTAGTGATAGTGGCTTTCAGGTTGTAGAAAATATGAACCAAAATACCAATTTTATATTGCCAACTGGCAAACATGTATGATACTGATGCAGTTGCTCTCAGAATGAGAATGTCAACAAATCCACGATCTCCTATTGATCCTTGGAACTCAGTGAAAAGGCAATCAGCTGAGTAGAGAATCCCACTCTGCTAATCCACTTCAAGAATGTCAAGCTAGAGCATATTCATATCTCTGAAACCAGAGCCAATTATTAATCTCCTGAGATTGACCTTAACTTTAATTTCTCCATTGGACATGAAATTGAAGAACTCAGACCAGTTAGGTACTAGCATATATATAAACTGAAGAGAGTAGTTTACGTTCTTTTTCATTATAGAATCTACCATTTAGGGAATAGAAAAAACCCATGACTTAAAGCACAAATCATTTCCTCCCCAACCTAAATTTTGTTGGTCTCTAGAAATAAATAAAGAGTAAAACTCCTAAGCAATTAAGACAACAACTACTAAATAGCATGAATTAGCTTCAATAAATTCAGTTACTGAAAACATATTATCCCTTCAAGAATAAGCTCATAGTCAAATAGCATAACTCCAAAAAGATTCACTCACCATATAAATGTATACAAAAGCATGCCTCAATGTTTAGAATCCATTAGTCTCTTCGACATCAACTTCACAAGTGATTTCCTAACAAAACTCAAATGTTAGCTTAAGAGCATCCTCATGGAGCACCTATTTTAAGAATTTCCTTCCTCTACCTAAGATAAACTGTTCATGACTAGTTTTGGAAGAGCGCCATTTTATCTCATTTTCTGCTTTTTCATTCCATTGTTTTTCATATCTATTTTCTTTTTTCTTTTTTTATTTCACATGTCCATCCTAGGAAAGCTCCTTCTATGTAGCTTAGTAAAGATCAATTGACAACTCCTAAGATTCTTCCCAAGACACTAGGTATTGAGGATGATGAAAGGCCACTTACCCTTTAAGGTTTCTCCCCAATCTCTTTAGAACAAGGTACAATTTCTTAGATTTTTATTTCCTCAGAGTGCTAACTGGTTCTTAGCTTTTATAACAAGCACAATGTCAATATATGAGTACCAATTAGTTGGTCATGGGCACTAGGGTTTGAAGACAAACATACCATGACCCCCTTAGGACAAGTGCTCAAGCCTTGAAAAGTCCGTGTACTCTATCTACAAATTATTTGTCGATTCTGCTACTCTGTCAAAGACAACCTGCCAATACTCCTTAGACCTTAAAGGATTTCTCCATCAACATGCTCCAATGGTCATATATAGTGACCATCAAAGTATGGGATTATAAGTTAGACAAAGTTTTTAGAGGCTATCCCTTACTGTTGCTGTTGCAAAAACAAAATAAAGTGAAATAAGAACTGCTACTAAAATTCTCTTTATCTCACGTCCTTTCTTTTTATTTTGGCTCTTAACTTTTCTCACTTTCTCAATTTTCAACCAGCTCTGATACCACTATTACAAGTAGAGGAAAAATCTTGGAAGAGTACAAAAAATTGATTAAGCTAAAAAATGTATAGAAAAGTTGGAAGAGAAAATTACTTTTGATGATCTTCTCTCATCAACCAAATAGCCTTTTAAAGAGGCAGTACACCAATGGGAAATTGCTAAGAAAATAAAGACCTCTAATCCACTACTTTTAACCACTAGCTAAGACCATGAACCATGTAAAGACTAACTCCTATAAACTACGTAAATTCAACCATGTTTTGCAACAAATCAAAAGAACAAAAAAATAGATAACCTTGAGACTAGGACAACCCAACAGATCCATAACAAAAACATTGACTCCTTCAACATTTCCTTTACCTTAATAAAAACTTTCCATTAAATAAATAAATTCAAAATCAAATTACACTTTATATATAAAATTTATTAATTTGTAAAAATAATTTGAAAGTTAAAACCCAATTTAATTACTAATCATGGAACCCAATAACATTATAAAGTCATAAATTAGGATTTATTTTGAATGACTTGGACTAGTTTCTTCTTTACATATAATCATATTTTTGCAAAAAAAAAAAAATTCACTACCCAAATAAAGTCCAAATCAAGCAAGACTTGATGCTTAGATTTGCTAATAACTAATAATTTTTATAAATAACTTGAAACTCAAATAGTGATCAAATTAATATTAGAAATTTTTTGACAAAAAATTGTCAAAAATGACTATTTTTTTTCTTATACATAAAACCAATTTAAAATTTTTTTTTTTCACTAGATAAATAAACTTTAAATAAAACAAAACTTCATGCATTGAATTTATTAACGAGTCTAGTATTCTTTAAATAATAGTTTGAAACTCAAATAGTGAACTAATTAATAACAGAAATTTATAAATAAAAATGGGTTCACAATTACTATTGTTTCTTTTCTTCACATAATTATATTTTAATAAATTTTTTCACCATAGAAATGAATTTCAAATCACGTGTGTATAAACAATATATTTTTAAGTTTCCTATTCATCACACCCTTGTAGTCATGGCCACGAGAAGCTGCAGCTAATAGAACCTTTAGTAGAAGAAAATACATGGTCGCAGCTACAGTTTCACACCCTCTAGTCCCATGTTTACACGTGGCTGCAACTATAGGATTTATTTGCACCCCTTATAGTTACTATGTGCTGCTGTCTACTTGATTTGTACCTAAATATTATAGTCGCGCTTTTTCCTACTTGTCATCTTGCAGTGCTTAAAATTGAATTTTGGAGTGTTTTTAACTTGCACCCCTTATATTTACTATAACAGATGTTTGTTTGAGAATCTGTACATGGATATATCAAAGTTAACATATGCATGTGCAATGATCCTTCTGGATAGATTTTGCGTCTTTGAATGAATGTTTGGATGAACTCTGCCATTTGTATCCTTTCTTCATTAATATGCCTTAATTATTTTCTATGAATATCTGTTGACTCTGAATGAATATATACTGTTTTTGGAAATGTCAAGCTTGTTTGTAATATGTTTTCGGATTTTTGTTTGCACTCTGAAAATGCAGAATGAAAAAAAGGATAAAGATAAGGGTTAGGCACTAATGGTCTACGAATCTGAATCCACTGATTCAGATTTAGATGCCCCAACTATGAAAAGGATTGATGTACAACCTGTCATTGAGCAGATAGGAAGAATCATTATTGATGGATCACCTAGACTGATGATAGCTAGTGAACAATCACTACAAGCTGTGAAGAATAAAAAGTGGAAAGAAAAAGAGGTGCAATCTGAGGATAAATCTCCTTTGAAAGGGAAGTCTCCTATGGAGAAGAATGTGGCAGTAACCACACCAAGTAAGAAGCCAAATAAAGAGACTATGAACAGACAGAAGAAAGAGCCTGGAACTGAAATGACTCCAGAGGAAGCTATAAAGAAAGCTAAAAGAGATGAGAAGAAGGATAAAGAAATAGAAAAAGTTTAGCCAAAGAAATTGACAGAAAAAAAGAAGGGAAAAGCTGTAGTTACCAGTCTAAAGGAAACCGGAATGCATTCTTATTGGCAGACAGTGATTATTTGGTGCCTGATGAATACATTACTTTTCCAGAGACAATGAGTTCAATGGAGCTAATGAGGAGATATGGGATAGAGCCTATGGTGTATTCCATAGATTATGTTTATCCTATTGTGGTGAGAGATTTTTATGCTATCTTTGAGAGGAGAGCCCCTGGAAAATCTGTGTTACATTTTTCCATTAATGAAAGAGAGGGGATGATCACTGAAAAATCTTTGGCATAGGCTTTTGGGTTGCCTACAATGCCATCTTAAGGAGGAAATTTTCTACCTTACACTAACCCTACTTCCCAGAGGATGGTGGCCACTTCAGTGCCTTGTGGTTTTAGCTCTCCCACAACTGCCAGAAGACTAGAGGCATCACAGGAGCTATGGTTTGTGGATCAGGTGTATAGAACCAATTTCTCTCCTTATAGACATGTCACAGAAAGGAGAGGTTTTCCTTTAGAGGAATTGTATTGTTTATGTAAGGGGGGATGGTGATCTCATGTATTGATGGTGGATACGTTTTTATATATTGTGGAAAAAGTGAATGAAAACAAGACTTCTCACAGCAAGAAGTATGCATTGGCATTGTCCAAGTTTTTCACTGGCTATTCAATTAGAAAGAGTTTTAAATTCAGTGGGAATGAGGAAAAATATGACGCTACAAAATTTTACAAAGTGGAAGCTTGGAAATTTTACAGAATTTTCATGGAAAGAAGTACAAAGAAAAGGATGAGGCAGATGGTCAGAATAGTTGAAGAGGCAGTTGCTCATGTACCTTTAGTCACAAGTTCTACACAAGGTCCTTCGACTATTTCTACTGTCCCCACTTTATCTTCAGGAGATATTCCATATTTTATGTAAGTAAAGCTCCAATTTATGCAAAGGATGGACAGGCCATAGAGCTGTTAACTGACTGTGTGAAGCTCTTATCGCTAAAGGAAAGGACATGAGGTTCCTTCATTTGATATAGACCTTCAGGTGGGGGGAATTCCAGATGTTGTTACTGCTGATGTTAATGAGGTGCAAGCTAAGGAAGAAGCTGAAGAAGAAGATGAGAAGAGGAAGAGCATCAAGAAGGTACTAATTAGACTAGAGAGCAAGAGCAGCATGCAAAGGAAGTTGACTCAGTTATTATTATTGAGGTAGACTCAGATTCTTCTCATTGGGAGTCAATGCTTGGACCTAAAGATCATCAGGTAGTTGATAAGACAGAAGTGATGAAGGGTGAAAAGGCTCAATCAATGGAAATTGCTTGTGTAGCTAGCTACTGAAGATCATGTTACTACTCTTGATGGTGTTACTAATCGAGTCATGGTGGAGTTTTAGTAGGAGGGTAGATTGCCACTATTGATGTTGAAGCCATCATCGCTGTCACTCTTACTGAGATTTAGACTTCTGGATTGATGCTGATGCTGAAGCCATCATTCCTACCACTCTTACCATCGATGTTAAATTGATTATATGATGCAAAAATAAAAAATTTAGTTACCGTGATAACCCTAGTTTTATTAGTCTTCCTCCTTATGTTATTTAAGGATAAAAATCAATCCAAATTGCGAATGTACAAATAAAATAATTTTAGTTAATAGTATAAACATTTATTACTTACCTACTTTTGTTGTTCCCATAAAATCATCTCATGTCTTTATTTGTAAGTAATTTATTTCAATGTCAATATTCTAAATTAAAGTATAAAAAAAATTAAAAAAATATTACATTAAAATAACTTATTTTGTATATAAATTTTTATTTTATATATCTATAAAAGTCAAATTTGGATTAAATTGATTATACAAAAATATAAAAAGGGGTTTGACAACCATAACTCTATTAGTCTTCTTCGTATTAAAGTGAAAAAATGAATCCAAACTCTAAATGTAAAAGATAATAAAATTTTAATAGTAACTTACATTGATTTTTTCATAATATTATATTTTTATTATAATTCATATATGAATTTATAAGATAGTGACATTTTAATAATAATTTATTTCAATTCTTCTTCTTTTTTCTTAATTTTCTAATTGATTTTTTTAAAAGAAATATAAAAATTTATATATGACTTAAAGTTGATAAAAATAAAAATAAAAAAAAAAACTCATTTCTCTTTTAATAATTTAACAATATAATGTTTTACCAATCTCATCTTTTCTATAAAATCATCTCATTTACTTAATTTTTTATAGATATTTCTTATGGTTATTCTTTAGAGAGAGAAAATTCTAATGTTAACTATATAAGACAATAAATTTATATTTTTTAAAATTAATCCTTTATAAAGATTTTTATAAAAGTTTTAGTTAATTCTATAATAGTATAAGCATCTATTATTTACGTAATCTTGTACATCCCATAAAATGACATTATGCTTTTATCTAGAAGTATTTGATTTTAATGTCAATATTTTAAACTATCCTTAATAATTAATAATAAAATAATATATAATTATAAAAGAAATAAAAATTTTAAATTAAAATCATAAATAAATAAATATATTTATGAATTATTTTCTCATAGAAATCAATACATAAATAAATATATATACATAAATATATATATATAATAAGGAGTAAAACGTAAATTTTTGTCAAGCCCAAATTAAAGGAGTGTTAAAATGCCAAACAAGCTAGTGATAAATTAATTTTTATTCAATAAATATATTTTTTTTATGCCAATAAATAATAATTAAATAGTTTCTTATTGTAATTTGATACAAATAACCTATTTGAAAAAGTGAAGTTTTTTCCTCAAATCTATAATTTTCAAAATTAGTGTCAATATTTAATATAAATGTCAAAATAATATAGTTGAGGTACAAATGATACAAAACTTTATTTTACCCCAATCTTAACTTTTGAAATGTCTAAACTATACTATGAATCTATGTTATATATCTTGAATTTATAAGTAGGAAATATGTCTATGAATTATTTTCTCATAAAAATCAATACATAAATAAAAAAACGTATATATAAAACAAGGAATAAAAGGTAAATTTTTGTCAAGCCCAAATTATAGGAGCATTAAAATGCCAAACAAGCTGGTGATAAATTAATTTTTATTCAATAAATATTTTTTTTTATGCCTATAAATAATAATTAAATAGTTTTTTATTGTAATTTGATACAAATAACCTCTTTGAAAAAGTGAAGTTTTTTTTCTCAAATCCACAATTTTCAAAATTAGTGTCAATATTTAATATAAATATCAAAACAATATAGTTGAGGTAAAAATGATACAAATTTCATTTTACTCCAATCTTAAAATATGAATTTCATTATTTACTACTTTATAACTAAATATAAATATTTTATATTTTCCTTGACAATTGGCTCAATATCCAAGATAAATAAATTAACTTACATAAAAGGATAGCTAGTCATGGTTGGTCATATATTTTGACCTACTAATGTTTTTATATGCATATTTCGAACAACCCTATTCCTTATTTACACTTTTTACTTTATTCATTCTTTACGCTTATTACCAATTCTAATGGAAAATTGGTTTAATGTTTTAAATAACTTATAAAGTGGGTTTCTAAATATACTTATATATTGAACTGTAACTACAATAATAAAATAACAAAACTTTATATTTTTCATTTCATCTATAACCATATAAAAAAAATATATCACACAAATGATATTAATTTAATTTTCTTTATTTCATTTTCGCTAATTGAATTCCCTTAAAAGAATAATATATAAATTTGTGTGTATGTAACAACTTTAATGATAGATATTATGATGTATAATCAAGATCTCACTCTCTTAAATATTGGTTAG
The DNA here is from genome assembly GCF_030704535.1 of Vitis vinifera. Lineage (NCBI taxonomy): Eukaryota > Viridiplantae > Streptophyta > Magnoliopsida > Vitales > Vitaceae > Vitis > Vitis vinifera. The sequence continues at coordinate 12,930,399 of NC_081823.1, read as the reverse complement.
GGTTGAATAATTGGTGGTAAGTTGATAACAGCATTTATGAATTCTTTTATAATAGGCCACAAACAACTTTTATTACATAACTCAAAACACAACAAAGTATTCGTTCAAGAAAAGGTAAAATCAAAAGCTCATAGAATATTTTTCTATGAGCTTATATATTGAACTATAACTACAATAATAAAATAACAAAACTTTATATTTTTCATTTCATCTATAACCATATAAAAAAAAAATATTTCACACATGATATTAATTTAATTTTCTTTATTTCATTTTCGCTAATTGAATTCCCTTAAAAGAATAATATATAAATTTGTGTGTATGTAACAACTTTAATGATAGATATTATGATGTATAATCAAGATCTCACTCTCTTAAATATTGGTTAGGGCTGAATAATTGGTGGTAAGTTGATAACAGCATTGATGAATTCATTAATAATAGGCCACAAACAACTCCTATTACATAACTCAAAACACAACAAAGTATTTATTCAAGAAAAGGTAAAAATCAAAAGCTCATAGAATATTTTTCTGTATCTAATTAATTAATAAGCAAGAAATTCTAAAAATAAATAAAATAAAAATATAAAGTGGTGATAACATACCTGATTTGCTTTTTTTGCAATGTTGTAAAGCACCATGGGACCACGATAACAAGCGATCAATAGAAGCAGTCCAAGGTCAGCAACAACAACAGTCCACAATCAGCAATAGTAGTATTCCATAACAGTCCATGGTCAGCAACAACAGTAGTCCATGCTCAACAACAGTAGTTGATGGCAGTCTGTGGTGATGGACAATGAATATGGTGATGGGCTTGAAATAATGGAGATGCTATTTAAGGAGAAACAGAATAGAGGATTTTTGTGGAGAGTTTAGGAAAACTTTTTATTTTGATTTCTTTTTTTATTTTTGTTTCCATTTAATATTTTACAATATTACTTACCAATTCTTTAAATATTTTCCAATTCTGAAGTAAAAAATTTTGGGATAGTTTTTTATTTTTAATTTTTATTATTTTCAAAATTTTGAAGATTACTTCATAAATGCTTAATTAAATATTATTTAATTTTAAATAAGATAAATATAAAGAAATCAATTTCTTCTAGTTTTATAGATATCTAGTGTTTTATATAAGAAGTAAAAATGTTATAAAAGATTAATTATTTAAAACTTTGATAATTGGTTTAAAGTTTCCAAGTATAAAACAACAAGTTTTAGGACAAGTTTTTATTTTGAGATTTTATTCTTTTAAAAAAATTTCAAGATTACTTAAAAAATACTTGATTAAATATTTTATATTTTAAATAAGATAAATATAAAGAAACCAATCTCTTTTGGTCTTATAAATATATGGTGTTTTAAAAAGAAAAAAATGTTATAATAGATTATATTTAGAATTATAATAATTACTAATATAATTTATGAAAATATATATTTTCTTTGAAGTGATCCATAGCCTTTGTATATCTCTAAAAAATATTAAGAAGAAAATTAACAAAAAGAAAAAAGAAGAAGAATCGAAGAAAATTATTATTAAAATGTTAATTATTATATTATAAATTCATATACATATTAAAAGTAAAATATAATATTATTAAAAAAGTATGATTTTTATTTTTTTTATCTTATACATTTACAATTAGGATTAAATTTTATGTTTTTGTATGATGAAGACTTATACTATGGTTCTCAAATGTTTTCATGCTTTTTTTTTGTTTTTTTGTTTTTTTTCTTTTAATCTTATGCATTTAGAATTTGGATTTATTTTTAGGCTTTCATAAGAAGACTAACAATGTTATGGTTGTACATGATAAATCTATTTTTATATTTTGTATAATCAATACAAACCAAATTCAATTTTTTTTATTTCTTTTATATATAAAGTAAAAGTTAAAAACAAAATAAATGATTTTAATTTAAAAAATTTATTTTTTTTATAATTATATATTATTTTATTATTAATTATTAAGGATGGTTTTAAATTATTGACATTAAAATCAAATACTTCTAGATAAAAGCATAATGTCATTTTATGGGATGTACAAGTGTGGACCCCACATTTCGGCTCATGCGTTTCCCACTCGATGGCGAGCTCGATTTTAATTTGAACAAAAGAATTTAATTGATTAAGAAAATGACTTGGAGTCACCACTTATTTTTGTTTTATTTTTAAAAAAAGGGTAAACAAAATAAGAAAGAAAACCCTAAGTGCGACTCCTTATTTTGGAAAAGGTGATCTATAAAAAACCGGATCGGGCTAGGGGTCAGGTTACTTATCGGGAAGGTACGGTGAAGACCATAGCACCCCTCTAAGTCCCTAAAGTGGGGCTCTACTAATAAAATGAAGCTAACGTGGCAATTGATAAGTAAATCAATGAATATTCTGAATGATCATGCACACATAAAAATCGAGACATGCATAGACAACGATTAGAGGGAAAATGGGTACATACCTGGGCAACGAGTCACCATGCGCTATCAATAGAGAGGGTTAGTACACCATATAGAGCACAAAACATATCACATGCATCACTAAACAGGGATTAAAATTGTTCGAAGGAAAACTGGGTTTTTGAAATTCATTTGAGAATCGGAATCTTAGAGATTATTTGAAAATTGGATTCTTAGGAATTAGATGTAAGAATGAGAACTTTTAGAAATTAAATTTGAAATAAAATTGGGATTTTGAAGAATTATTTGAAAGTTCGGGATTTTTAAGAAAAACTAAGTTACAAAAATTGGGATTATGGGAGTTAAATTTTGAAAGGGATCAGAATCGTAAGTTATTTGAGAAGTAGAAATTATGAAAGTTGATGTATAAAAATTAGAGGTCTTGGAAATCATTCGAAGGTAGGATTTATAGAAATAATGAATAAGATGATAGTGATAATGATAATAATAAGTAGCGGGATAAATACGGGAATTGGAGCATGGGAAACTGAAAATTAAGTTCGGAGATAGGACAATTGGAATTTCAAATAGCTAAATTTAAAAATCGGAATTTGAAGAATTAGACTTTAATGATTGAGATTTTTAAGAGAAACAAATGGGTAAGTATGGAGTAATGTTACTAATTAATCAAAACGATATTTGGACGGATGAATAGTGAATAGTGGGATTTTGAGAATTAAGTTTGAAAGTCGGACCTCTGAATAATTAAACTCTAATTATTGGAATTTTTAGAAGAAAGAAATAAGTAAACGTGGAATTTATGATAACGATAACAAAGATGATATTTAAATTAATAAAAGTGAATGGTGGAATTTTTTTGTTTTTTAGTCTAAAGGTTAAATTTGGAAATCCGGTTTTGAAGAGTTGAATTTTAATGATTGAAATAAATAAATAAACAAATATGGAATAATGATATTTATTAACAAAAATAATGTTTGAACGAATAAAATAGTGGAAGTTTTCTAATTGAAAATTTGAATTAAGGCATTGGATTTTTAAAGGATTAGGCTTTGAATAAATGGGTAGGTATGAGATTATAATACTAATTAACGAGAATAATATTTAGGCGAATAAAGATGGGTAGTAGAATTTTTGGGATTGAAGTTTTAATTCAGAAATTAGATTTTTCAAGAATTGGACCTTATATAAATAAATAGATGCGGAACAAGAATCCTAATTAACAAGAATAAAATTTTGACGAATAATGGCATTTCTGGGATCAAAAGTTGAATTAAGACAGGGGGTTTTCAAAAGATTGGACTTTGAATAGATATGGAATAACGATTCTAATGAGTGAGGATAAAATTTAGATGAATTGCAGAATTTTTAGGATTGAAAAATTAAATTAAGACATGAGATTTTTGAAGAACTAGTTTTTAAATAAATAGACGAATATGAGATAATAATCATAATTGATGAAAACAAGATTCCAACGAATTACTGAGAAACTAAATTAAGACAGGGGATTTTTGAGGGATTAGACTTTGAATAACTAAATAAACATGGGATAATAATTCGATTTATGAAAATATGATTTAAACAAGTATTTGAAGAAGTAAATTAAAAAACATGGGATTTTTGAAGGGTTAGGCTAGATAATAAATGAATGTATAAGATAATAATTCCCATTGATGGACATAAGATTTAAACGAGTATTTGAAGAATTAAATTATGGCATGGGATTTTCTTAATGGATTAGACTTTGAACAACTAATAATACGGGATGATGATTCGATTTATGAGATTAAGATTTAAACAAGTACTTGAAGAATTAAATTAAAGTGTGAGGTTTTTGAAGAATAGGCATAGATAGATAGGAGAATATAGGATAATAATTCTAGTTGATAAATATGAGATTTAAAAGAGTATTCGAAGAATTAGATTAAAACATGTGACCTTTTTTCTATAGATTGGACTTTGAATAAATAATAAATACAGGATAATGATTTGACTTATGAGAATATGATTTAAACAAGAATTAAATTAAAACTTTGGATTTTTGAAGGATTGACATAGATGGATAGGAGAATATAGGGTAGTAGTTCTAATTGATAAATATGAGATTTAAAAGAGTATTCAAAGAATTAAATTAAAACATGTGACCCTTTTTATAGATTGGACTTTGAATAAATAATAAATACGGGATAATGATTTGATTTATGAAAATATGATTTAAACAAGAATTAAATTAAATCTTAGGATTTTTGAAGGATTGACATAGATAGATAGGAGAATATAGGGTAGTAGTTCTAATTGATAAATATGAGATTTAAAAGAGTATTCGAAGAATTAAATTAAAACATGTGACCTTTTTTTATAGATTGGACTTTGAATAAATAATAAATATGGGATAATGATTTGAAGGATTGGCATGGAGCCTATCATCCACACGAACTGGGCTTGGGCTCCAACTCAAGCCCAAGTCCAATGTCTTCATTGGGCAAACCTAATACAATAATCCATCACCAAGTTGGGCCTAGTGCCCCAATTCAAGCTCAGGTCCAAAGATATCAATGGGCAAGCCCAAGGCAATTAAAGCCTTCACAAACTTGGGCTTCTCTTTTGGGTCCAACTTACTAAAACCCAAATCCATTCTCATTCTCTTTGGGCCTTTCAGCCATGTGCTCTTCTTCTTCACCTCAGGAAGACTATGACGGAGAAAGCGGAGGTGAGAGAGGCATCGCCGAAGGTTCTCAAAGTTAGTCCAGGCTGTCGACTTTCCGCCACGTGCGTCGCCGACAATGCCGCGACCATCAAGTTCTTGTCACTACTACAAAAAATGTAATTTATGACGCTTTTTTTCTTGACGCTTATATAAAGTGCTATTATTTATTCTCAAAAATGGGTATTAATGACGCTTGCATTATCTTGGCGCTTTAATGGGAGAAATAATGACGTTTTTAAATAATGGCACTTTTTTAAGCGTCATTGTACAATGAATTTCAAATAATGACGCTTTTTTAAGTGTCATTGTAGGAGAACCTCAACCTTGGCGCTTTTAAAAGCGTCATTGTACAATGCATTTCAAATAATGACGCTTTTTTAAGTGCCATTGTAGGAGAACCTCAACCTTGGTGCTTTTAAAAGCGACATTTTCTGTTCATTTTATAATTACTCACATTTTTCAATTAAAAAAAAGAGATAAATGTAATAAAGCCTTTTCCTCACCCGATGCCCACACTCAAGTTTCATTACCAAATCTGTCTCTAACTGAACCAGCAAGCTCCAGCCAATTTCGATTGAGAAAATGAAGTTCTTACTCCAAATCAAGAAGATAACATTCATGGATGTTCCACCGATAACATTCATGGATGTTCCACCAAACTAGAATGGTCACCCCCAACATAAGTAGAACACATGTCAAGGTGCAGCTTAGCTCTACTTTAGCCTTACTTGGGAAATCTACCCAAGTCTAAGCCTAATAACAAAATGAAAAAAATATCATGATATTATATTAATACAAATTATATGTATCTATATTGATTATCTAATTAATCAAGACTCTAAAAAATGAGTAACTTTGATAAATCATTTTGGGGGTTGGAGATGAACCAATTTTAACATGAACTTTATGTAGTGGGTCTTTAATGGATTTAGCAAAGTTTGTGAACTTAGGCCTAAAATGTGATGCTTACAAACAATATTTTCCTATTCTCACCATTGCAATTGATATGAATAATTTATAATACATAACTAGATGTAATATTTTAATAAGTATTTATGTTTTAGTTTTAATCAACTATGCATGCATGAAACCTTAGAATTCCCATTCAAGTATCATTGTGAGACAGAAGTTTCTCTTATTACATACTAAGACAATAAGTTGTCAAAATGTGAAATGTGGGTATATTTAAGCCAGTTTCAAGTTGACAACTACTAAATTTGTCTTCCATGTGATAAAGATCTTTTCTCTGCAAATGATGTTTGAATTGTCCAGTTGGACAGTATAGGAAAACATGATATCTATGAAGTTAATTGCTTGTTCTTAATTCAATTTTTAGAAAATTTGGTAGTCTTTCTTCTTGTTCTTTGGGTGCATATTTGGACAAGGTCACATATTGTGCCTTATCCATTTTGTGTACTTGGAGAACTATAGGGAAATGTTGCCGAAATTTCTTTAAAATGAATTTAAGTATATTGGCAATTGACACAGGGATTATGTATTCCTATATGGGATAGGAACCACCACCTAATTAAGGATGTTGGAGATGTTAGAATGCCTAAATCATGTATAAATCACTTGCTTCTATTCATTCGAATCTTAGTTCCATTCGTTAATTGTTTTAGTTCATGGTATCATTGTCTCATGTGGTTATGTGTTTTTAAAATTTTCAAACTTAGTGTATTCAATAATATAAGAGAAGACTAAAAGTTAGATCTTGCTTTTCATTCCTATTCATGAATAAAGCAAACATCATGAATGAACTAAGATCCATTTTTTATGCTAATATTGAATAACCTAATATACTAATTATGTTTCTTGTCATATTGCTTATTGTTAGATGACTTGCACATTGTCGTTTTTTGGATTGGTCTAAGTTTTGTGACAATGTGGGAAATTTTAATTTGGTAGATTATATATTTTAAGCCTGTTAATAGGATTTTATTAATAACTTTAGTTGTTGGTGGTATCTAGGAGTTGTGTTTATCTCTTGTACATCAAATGGATCGTTCTTGGATGTCAAAGGATAGGAGATCAAAGGATTATGCAGATGGGGTAGAAAGCTTTATCGCATTTGCATTACAATATTCCACATATAAAAACTCCATGAAATGTCCATGCCTTCAGTGTGGTAATACGATATTCCACACTCCTCAAAAAATTAGAGAACATTTATTCTTCTATGGAATTGATTAGAGTTACCATACATGGTATTGGCATGGAGACGCTGCTCCAAGTGGACCACCAACTAGTAGGGCAGAATGGCATCATACAGTTGAATTTAACGATGTGGATAGTACAATAGAAACAGTTCAAGTTGCATATGATGATCGTAAGAATGACCCAAAATTGTTTGAAACATTACTTGAAGATGCTCAAAAACCTTTATATCCTGGTTGTAGAAACTTTACAAAGTTATCTGCATTGGTCAAATTATACAACCTAAAAGCACGATATGGATGGTCTGATAAAAGCTTTTCAGAGCTTTTAAGTATTCTTGGAGATATGTTGCCTCTAAATAATGAGTTGCCTCTATCTATGTATGAAGCAAAAAAAACATTGAATACATTGGGAATGGAATATGAGAAAATACATGCATGTCCCAATGATTGCATATTGTATAGAAATGAGTTGAATGATGCAACTTCTTGTCCTACTTGTGGAACTTCAAGGTGGAAGTTAGATGGAACAGGTACTAAAAAGAGGAAGGGAGTCCCTGCAAAAGTAATGTGGTATTTTCCTCCTATTCCAAGATTTAGAAGATTGTTTCAGTCCCCAAAAATTGCAAAAGACCTCATATGGCATGCTCAAGAAAGAGAATTTGATGGTAAAATACGTCATCCATCTGACTCCCCATCATGGAAGCTAGTTGATCACAGATGGCCTGATTTTGCTTCAGAACCTAGAAACCTTAGACTTGCCATTTCAGCAGATGGTATAAATCCTCATAGTTCAATGAGCAGTAGACATAGTTGTTGGCCTATTATAATGGTCATTTACAACCTTCCTCCTTGGTTGTGCATGAAAAGGAAGTTTATGATGCTATCTTTATTAATATCAGGTCCACGACAACCTGGAAATGACATTGATGTTTATTTAGCACCATTATTGGATGACTTAAAAATGTTGTGGAATGTAGGGGTTGAATGTTATGATGTGCATCAGCAAAAGGTCTTTACATTAAGAGTTGTTCTACTATGGACAATCAATGATTTTCCTGCATATGGAAACTTATCTGGTTGTGTAGTTAAAGGATATTTTGCATGTCCCATATGTGGGCAAGATACATTCTCTCACATATTGAAGCATGGGAAAAAGAACTCATATACAGGTCACAGAAGATTTCTTCCTTGCAACCATTCTTTTAGGAAACAAAAGAAGGCATTTAATGGTAAACAAGAGTTTAGCTCACCTCCGCAACCATTGAGTGGAAAGGAAATCCTAAGGAAAATTGATGTCATTTCTAATTCATGGGGAAAAAATAAAAACTCCCGAGGCAAGTTGAATGTCAATACTACAAATTGTTGGAAAAAAAAGTCCATATTCTTTGATCTTGAGTATTGGAAATACCTACATGTTCGTCATAGCTTGGATGTAATGCACATAGAGAAGAATGTTTGTGAAAGCATCATTGGTACCTTACTCAACATTCCAGGTAAGACGAAAGATGGACTTAATTCTCGCCTAGACTTGCTAGAGATGGGCTTAAGGTGTGAATTAGGGCCAAGGTTTGAATCAAATCGAACTTATCTCCCACCTGCATGTTATACGTTATCTAAAGTGGAGAAAAAGGTTTTTTGCCAAACTTTATCACAATTAAAGGTTCCTGAAGGTTATTGCTCTAACATGAGAAACCTTGTGTCAATGGAAGACTTGAAGCTTTATGGTCTTAAATCGCATGACTATCATACATTAATGCAACAGTTATTGCCAATGTCATTACGATCCCTTTTTCCAAAGCATGTAAGGCATGCTATTTGTAGATTGAGTTTTTTTTCAATGCTCTATGTAGCAAAGTGGTTGATGTGTCTGCACTGGATAAGTTACAAAATGATTTGGTGGTGACATTATGCTTGCTTGAGAAGTACTTTCCACCTTCCTTCTTTGATATCATGCTTCATTTTACTGTACATCTTGTAAGGGAGGTGAGACTTTGTGGACCAGTTTACCTAAGGTGGATGTACCCATTTGAAAGATTCATGAAAGTTTTGAAAGGGTATGTACGAAACCGTAATCGGCCCGAAGGTTGTATCGCTAAATGCTATATTGCAGAGAAAGCTGTTGAATTTTGTATAGAGTATTTGTCAAATGTGGATGCGATTGGGATTCCTATTAGTGCAAACATTGACCAAAAAGTTGGGGCACCAATACTTGGAGGTCAAGTTGTGACAATTGATTCCAATTTGTGGTTACATGCACATCATTATGTTTTAAAGAATACAACTATTGTTCAACCTTATATTGAGTAAGAACCACTAACACTTAATATTTGTGTCTGATACTTAAAATAACTTTAAGACATTAACTTTGAATTTCTTATAAATAATTACATAGAGAGCACATGGAATGGTTGAAATTGAAAAATCCTCGTCAATCAAAAAGACAAAAGTGGCTCCAGGATGAACACCTGCGGACTTTTACTTATTGGTTGAGAAAAAAGGTATTGGAATGGTGTTAAAATGTGAAGTATTCTTTTTACTAATGTTTAACATACATAATAACTATTATTTATAATTACATATTGAAGCTGCAATTGGTAATAATGAACCTATATCTGAAACCCTTAAGTGGATAGCTCATGGTCCTAGCTATTATGTCTCTAAATATCATGGATATGTCATTAATGGGTGTCGATACCATACCAAGGAACGAGATGACTTACGAACTACCCAAAATAGTGGAGTTAGTATTGTAGCTTCAACAATGCAAATCGCAAGTGCAAATGATCAAAATCCAGTGTTTGGTGAGCTTTGTTTCTATGGCATTATTACCGAGATCTGGGACCTTGATTATACCATGTTTAGGATACCAGTTTTCAAGTGTGATAGGGTTGATAATAAAAATGGCATAAAAGTTGATGATCTTGGCTTTACATTAGTTGACTTTAGCAAAATTGCTCATAAATCAGATCCTTTCATTTTGGCATCCCAAGCTAAGCAAGTATTTTATGTGCAAGACCAACTTGATCCAAGATGGTCAGTTGTTTTGTCAACTCCTCAAAAAGATTTCTTGGATATGGAAGGAGGTGAAGACTTTGTTGACAATTCGATTAAACACCATCCCTTTATAGGGGCATTGCCACAAATTGAAGCGCTTGATGTAATGGATGACTCAGATGCAACATGTATGCGAGGCGATTGTGAGGGGATTTGGATTGAGAACAAATCCTCTATGTAGCTGTATTTTAATGCTAATGTATGAATAAAGGCCATGGAATGGGTTGCAACAGCCACAAAATAGGTAATTTTTATCCTTTCTTTATTTTTTTGCACAAAATATTGACCATTCTTTAACATCTCCCAATAACATATTTACTAAAACCTTTTCCCTAAATTGTGCATGGAAGATACTAAATTAGTTATGTTTGTGAGTAAAAAAATTATGAAATTTTTTATTATCAATATGCATGTTGTGTTTTCCAAACTTAATGTAACGCAAACCGATAGTCCAAAAGCTTTCATAAGTTCTTATGGACTTGATGAACTTGTTGAAACCACGTGCTCCTTCCATGTTGATTCTTATAGGAAATTCCTACTGCAAATTTAGCTTTCTTATACAAAGGCCCTTGGGTTGCTTAAAATAAATGAAATGTTAAACAAAACGGGACAAAAAAAAGTTTAAATGAAGTGTTATCCTTGTTATATGATGAACAATTCTAAAAAGATCTATTGAATTCATGATCTATTGCATTTCATTGTACAATGATTATGGATTTGTTTCTTTGAAAAGTTATGTTTTACAATTATTCTTTGACTAGGTTATATGCAATATAATTTTAACTAATCTTTATCATTTTTTATTTTTTTTTTGTTACAAGAATGGAGACAAAGAAAGGAGAAAAACCCATAAAAAGGAAGTACAGAGGGATGACACAGAAGCATATGATTATAAAAAACAGAAGCAAGGGGGTTAAGTTGCCGGTTAAGTACAATCTTGATGGCATTTTCATAGGAGAATCAGCAGTTCATCTAACAAGCTACTTAGGCGTGTTAGCACGCACTATGGTGCCAATAAGATATAAAAATTGGCATGTTGTACCTAAACAGTTGAAGGATAAGTTATGGGACAACATTGAGGTAACCATTTCTTATTTAAATCACTTTGATGCAAAATGTCTATCATTCTTAACCTCTTGAAATTACTAAAGTTTGGTATTAATGTGCAAACTGCTTTTTCATTAAATCATAAAAGCAGGAGGAATTGTATGGTAACAATGGGAAAATGCTTTTGGTCCTTTAAGAACTTGCTAACAGTGAAGTACATTCTTCCTTTCGAAGACCAACCGGAGCTCCTCAAAAGACCACCAATTCAATATACTTTTATTGAGGATGAAGATTGGACAATATTTGTCAAAGATAGATTGTCTGACAACTTTAAGGTATAATTAAGACTCTTTACATACCTCTTATTCACATTCATTAATTATAAAATTTTAATTTATAGGAATATCGAGAAATTCAAAAAGAAAGAAGAAAGAGAAACATTTATAATCACCATCTAAGTAGGAAAGGATATGCCGGTCTTGAGGAAGAGATGGTAAGTATAAGCCTATTAATTGTTTTTTATTTATTTTATGCATAATACATAATAGGGTTATATGATAATTATATTATACATTGTCCTATTTTGAAAGATGGTTGCAAGTGGATCAACTGAAACTATTGATCGAAGCATATTATGGAAGAAAGCAAGGGAAAAAAAGGACGACACCTTTGATGAAGTGGCCATACCAGTAATTGAGAAAATAGTAAGTGAATATTTTTCAATTTTAATTACATATATTTATAATAAGTTATTTACAATAACAAATTTGCAATTTAACTTTATAATTAATATTTTTTAAGGACAAGCTATTGAAAGTGTCTCAAGAGAATGGTAGAAGTGTTAGTGGAAGTAATGATATACTTGTGGAAGCATTGGGTACTCCTGAGTATAGTGGTCGAGTTAGGGCCAAAGGGAAGCACTACACACCTCGCCAATATTTCAATAGTGCTGTAGATCGTGCTGTCAGGGATTTCATAGCAGCATCTAAAGAAGAACAAAGAATATTTCAGGCAGAAGTGCTAGCAAAACTGACTCAAGTAGGAGTTGTTACTCCCCAATCTGATGTTAGTAGTTCAAACATGAAGCAAAAACAACTTCTCCTACCAGAAGCAGTGGATAAGGCAATCCGTAAAGTTGAAGATGTGACCCCACCAGAAGCAATAGAACCACAGAAGAAGGTATTTATTCAATTAAGCTAATTTGATGACAAAGTTTCCTCTAATACGAGAAATAATTTAATTTAATTTTGTTGTTTGAATTGACTTCAAATGTTGGTGGCAACATATATGGTCTTCTTTGATGTGGCAACATATAATAGGATATGTCTAAATTATGGGTTGAGTTATATGCAATGGACTGAAATGTTATCATGCAAGTTTGTTGCAATTGAATGTAAATGAAATTGCATTTATCATTGTAATAGGAGCTATAAGGTGATTGATGATGATAATGCATTTATGTTAGTTTTGTATAAACCCACTAATATTGAAGTGATTATTGTGAATTGAGTTTTGTAGGTTAGAAAATGTGAGCTGGCCATTGTGGACCCCGCATTTTCGGCTCAATGCGTTTCCCACTCGATGGCGAGCTCGATTTTTATTTGAAAAATTGATTTTATTTGATTAAGAAAAATGACTTGGAGTCGCCACTTATTTTTGTTTTATTTTTAAAGGGTAAACAAAATAAGAAAGAAAAACCCTAAGTGTGACTCCTTATTTTGGAAAAGGCGGTCTGTGAAAAACCGGATCGGGTTCGGGGGTCAGGTTACTTATCGGGAAGGTACGGTAAAAACCGTAGCACCCCTCTAAGTCCCTAAAGTCGGGTCTCTACTAATAGAATGAAGCTAACATGGCAATCAATGAGAAAATTGATGAATACTCAAATTGATCATGCACAATATGAGAAGTAAAGCATGTATAAAGAATAGGCGAAATATGAATAGATGCGCACCTGGGCGGCAATCACGAACGCGCTATCATGAAACATGATTAGTGAACAATGAACAGATATAATTAAGCGCATATCAAGGAATAGAGTAAACCAATCAAGCATGGCAAATAAATCTATCAATCAGTCAATCAATCATGAAGTCAAATATGTGGGGCCTCCATCAAAGCCCGATTCATTTTTGCATAAATCAATTCCGCAAACTCTATCACTTAGAATTATGGAATTTGATTTTAGCTTATTTTAAAACATTTTAAAAAACAAAAGAATTGTGAAAATTGTATGCCGAAAGGAAATATGGCAACAAAGATTTATTGGAAAAAGAGACTTTGGAACCAAAGGGGTTCTAAGGATGAAGGAGGAGAGTTGAAATTTATCTGAAAATCAAAATTTGAAGAGTTATTTACAAAATGGAAATTGAAAAATTATTTTTGAGGAATGAGAGTGTGGGAAATTATTTTTTTAAAATAGATGAAAGGAGGAAGTGAGAAGGACACATGGGCAAAGTAGTATGCCTGAAGGTGACCATGCGATACATGCCCTGAAGGTTTGACTGGATGCCAGAATAGTCACTGAATCAGGCCACGATGCTATGAGCCTTGCTTGCCCTTTAGATCCCATCTTCAACTATTACTGACTTGGCATGCCGAGCATAGAAATTCTTACTCACAACCAACCGACATATTCTCATCCATCTTTTCACAACAAAAACTCAAAACTCTATGGCAAACTCTCTGAACAGCATGTTATCCAAGAAGCTTGAATCGTAGTGACTCTCCTTTGAATCTCTGTAGCCAGCTTTCTCATCCCTCTTCCTTTCTTACAGAGGTTATTTTGAGTCTGAGTGGCACAAATGAGAATCCCTAGGCATATTGAAATTACCTTAACCCCAAAGCCTGAGCCTCTGTTCTCAGCAAGTCTTCAGTCTGGGTCTGTCCGTGTTCGATTAGGTCGACTCCATCCTCTTTTGATTGTGCAAACATGATAGTGATGAGTGTGTTAGCGGCACCTTGATATTCCCATTTTGATGCTCTGATATAGAGAACGTCCAGATCAGCCCTTTCCTTGGCTACAGTTATTCTTCATGCAATGACACCTTTGAACTAGTTGAAAAACTCCACAAATATCTATCAATGCGCCACGTGACGTCTACCTTGGAGTTTCCACAATTGATTTGTCTCTTTGCTGAATGCAGGAGAGTTGCATAAGCATGACATCACCCACAATCTCAAATGGGACTCTAAATGATAGACTTATCCCAAGTAACTCAGCACATTCCCTCACCTGTATCTTTTGAAGCAAGCGGATTCTTACCAAATCTAAATAGCCAGGATCACTTACATTTGGACCAATGTTAATATTTCACAACCTGCAGCTTCCTTTCACATAAATACCTTCCCATATTGATGTTACGATTTGTACAAACTAGAATAACAAGTTGCTCTGTGTGATAGACTACACTCGTCATCATATCTAACTAATTCGCGCTGATCAAAGAGGTTTCTCATCATGCTCACAGCTTCATCGTGACGAAGGCAGCAAAGAAGAATCTCATCACATGTGGCCAGTCAAGCTCTAGGCGCGCCAAACATCTTCGTGTCTTTCAAGAAGGTCATGCATGCGTTAAAACGATCATGCATATGGGTATGGTCTCCTCAATCAATGAGTGGACTGGGTGGCGGGATTTAGTGAGAGAAATGGGGCAACGGTTTGAGTATAGATAGGTGATGGTGTAGAATCCATAAAGGTGGTGGAGAAACGGAGTGGATTTGTAAGGCATGGTGACATGGGTATGGTAGCAGCTTCTTGGATTCCTCGGCATCTTGTTGGGCACTTCCTCATCACCCTGATCATCAATCTTCTTTGCATCAGGATCTGCATATGGCTTAGACCTTCTATAGGCAGTTATCATGCCCAAGCATCCATTCGTATACACTGCAATCATGACCATGAAATCCAAGAAAGCAATGACATCTTCCATCAACACAGCCTCCATTGAAGTCACGTGAATTGGGACAAGTGCCCAACTACAGGAAACGGATATGAATATCCAGGGATAATGAGCTTGGTGGAAACGTCTTGTATGGCCATACATGGCCAAACAAATATGGGTTCAGAGGGTTTAATGGGTTTTCAAGAAATGAACATGCATGGGAGATTATGAAATATGGGTATGGCTATAGGCAATGGGTATGAAGAAATGTAGTGAGCTGGAACGTGGGTAAGACACGAACATGAGTGAGAGATGGGTTTAGATGGATATTAAGAAAAAAATGGGTTTGCCATGCGTGTAGGGTAGAGAGTGGGATGGATGAAAGATGGATTGGATTAGTGGGTGGGCTTGATTGGTGTGAGGATATTTGGATTCAATGGAGAGGGAAACTTTGGTGAGTGACCATGCAAGAATGGAACAACACTTGCGGCTGTAGGACTACGGATGGGGAGTCATGAGGTTGGCTTAGTGACAGGTGCCTTGGGTATTCAAATGCCACGGGACAGGGATTATGAACAGCTTCCAGGATTTCAACTGTTGTTGACTTGTCGAAACAAACGCCTTTCTCAGCAACCATGTCAGTTTACTCATCAGTAACGACATTGAGACATTCCCTGCTGATACCATAATTCATTTCACCGAGATATTCTGTTTTGGTGTCTTCTTCCTCATGAGGGAGTGACATAGGGCAACCATCACAATAAAGACCCAAGAAATCCCACCGTTTTTATTATTAAAATCAGCATAATCGGTATTTTCTGCACCTCTTGTCTCAGACACGGGACCTACATCAGTATGCATAGATGGTTTTCGAGCCTCTCCATCTTCAAAAATCTGCCAAGTAGACTTCTATCAATGGGTCATAGATCAGTATTGGAACAAAAGAAAGGTCCTTTCCAAGTCGCTGCAGCAACTCAGGCTGATCACTCAATATATTCTCATGAGCAGAAACCACAGACACATTCCCATTGACGTCTTCCCATTTCCCAGAACTACTAGAGGGAGATTTCTTCGCAAGAATCCAGCAGATGAAATAGATATACTTACAACCAGGCCAGGACTTGATAATATACCTTTAAGCATGCCACTGATATCTGGGAGAAACAGAGTTTTGATACCCAAAGGAGTCCCACTGAGCATCTCTTCTACACACATAGGATATCAACAAATTCAGAGTGGCATCATTGAACCGATTGAACCTCCCTTGAACCTCATAGTAGAATCTCATCACCCAATCATAGTCTCTTCCCAACATATTTGATCTCTGAATGAGTACACAGCCAGACCCAGATCTACTTTTTTTTACAACCATTACATTGAACGAGGCCCAGAAGCAAAGTATTGGTCACAACAAAGAAAAAGGCCATTGAAAAGAACGCAAAAGAAAATGAGTAAAGGTGATTTTCAGAGGTTTCACTTCATGAGTCATCCGTGAACCCTCTGATTAGGTGAGAAACAACATTTCAAAGGCAACTATGGGCATTTTCATAATAGGAGCAAAACACACTAAGGTTAACAGTGGTAAACATGTAGGCAGGATTATATTTCAACAAGCAATAAGTGGCCTCCATTATCCACCCCAAGCAAATCAACAAATATTCAAATATCAACAAGAGACATATGAGAGTGATAAACAGCCAAAAACAATCAATAAGCCTATAGCAATCATACCTGAGGAAGTCCTTTTACTCCCGAGATGCTTACCTTCAAACTTGTTTCCTCTCCACTCTGCTACCTCTAGAAAAGAAAAAGATATCCCCTCCTATTCTCACCAGCAAGTTCCCTCTGGTTTTCTCTCTGAGCTCTCCTCAAGCTCTAAGAAAACTTCTTCTCCTGTCCGGCTTGCTTGTCAAGCAATGCCCTAAAGAAATATCACTCTCTAAGCTCTCCAAAAACTCACATTTCTTGCAGCTTCCAACTTCTCCCTCACAGTTTGCTGCTCCACACCAAACGAATACTCTCCCAAGCTCCCCCTCTCGCTCTTTGCCCCCACCTTCTCTGTTCTCTCTCCCTCGTTCTCTCTCACAAAAGAAGCTTTACTGCTTCCTCTCCAGAATCCTTTCTCCCAAAAAAAACACCCAAACAAAAGCTCTCCCCTCTCCAAATCCTTAGCAGCCTGCTACCTTCCTCAGCTCAAAAGATCTTCTCCTCTTCCCCTCAAAAATCAATATCTCCACTCACCCTGCCTGAAAAATCTCTCAGACCAGCATGAAAATCCTGCCCACTTGCAAGAGACGCTCCCCCTCTAACAGACTCTCCACCCCCCTGCATCCCTTCCTAGCTGCCTTCCTCTTCTAGGCGATATCTCTTTTCTCTCCCGGATTTGCCCCTCCAACCATCTTTGCAGCAACAGCCACCAGCACCACTACACTCTGCAGCCCCTTTCCACCAACCAATCCCCTTTTCTCTTATTTTTGTTCTCTCCCGGATATGCCCTCCTAGAATATATCTCCTAACCAACCTCCCAAAAGCAACCTCACTTTCTGCAGAATATCCCCTCTCTCATACGCTCCTCCTAACCGCCTGCAAAATCTCCTTTACACGTGTCAACCTCTTATTTGCTCCTTGATTCCACCATCTGATGCCATAGCAACCAGACGGGAGTCGACACGTGGCTGCTCACAGCTGCGACACCTGGCAAAAAGAGCTGCAAAATATGCACAAAAGTGAGGTTCCCAAAATGGGGGTCTACAGCCATAGGCACCAAGGAAAATATAGTGGCAGGTGGAACAATTATACTTGAATGTGGTCCCAACTATTTAGTAGTTGTTGATGCTCCTTATGATTCAAGTGCACCCCTTCCCATTCCTATTCCTGGACAAACTACTACTGTTGGGGCTGCAATTGGTTACCAAGTTTTGTGGCCAACTAATTTGGTCATCATCCGTACTCCCATCTTAGTAAGTAAATTTAATTACCAAAGTTTATAGTGACTTTATATATATATAAACTAGTTAATTTGATTTGTACCATGGTTCTTAATTGTACAAGCATCTAAGAAAGCAAAGAAACAAAAAGTAAATGAAGTTGAAGTCAAATCCAAGGGTGAAAAACCACAAGATATGAAAAATTTTGAGACATTGGTTGGCCTCATTCTGAGTACATCAAGAACATACCCTATAAACTTCCCAGATGATGTTTTTGGTGAGAGTTTCAAGACCTTCATGATGAAAGAAGATATGGAAATGATAATATCATCAAAAGAAGTGTCATCCAATTGTATTTTATACTACATTTGGTAAGGGATTTTATAATTTTTGAATGACTTTTCACAAGATTATGAGATAGAAGGTTATTTTCTAATGACCTATAATGATTGTTGATAACTTGTCATGTGGGTTATAATCAAGCATTTGCATAGAAAGTTGATTGATGCATAGCAGGCCGAACGATATGTTTTTGTCAATCCAGTATTGGTCTCAAAAGCTGGAATGGGAGAGGGAAGCAAGGAAAACAGGTCAAGGGTTATTGCAGATCGACTAAAGAATACAAAGCATGCTGAATATATGCTTATTCCATACAACCCAGAGTAACCTTTTATCCTAAATATCAATATGGTGTTTGTAAGTTAGTTTGTGATGTTTGAATTTGTGGATACTATATTACAATTTTCATTTCTTTTCTTTAGTTTCCATTGGGTGTTAGTGGCATTGGAGATGAAGAAAATGATTGCATATTACCTTAATCCAATGGCCTGTCAACCATGTGATGATCTTAAGGACATAGTTAACATGTAAGTATATATTTTCTCCTATTTTAATACAATTGATAGTGTCTATATAACATCTTTTTAATTCTTTTTGTAGGGCAATGAGAATCAACCCACCGGAAAAACAGAAAACATCAAAGAGGGAGCCAACTTGGGTGAAAGTGGTTGTAAGTACTTATTTGTTTAGATTAAAATATATTGCTTCACCACTTAATTTATGACAAAATTAGAAAATGGATGGTTATTAATATGATCATCAATAAGATGCTAAAGAAGTAAGAACATCATTCTAGTGTTTATTGCAATTGTTGATACTTTTCCCATAGTGCCCAAGACAACCAGGTAGTGTGGAATGTGGGTATTACGTGATGAGATATATGAAGGAAATCATTGCTAATCCAAACCAACTAACATCAAAGGTTTGCACTCAATTCAATTCATATGGTTGGTCATTTTACTATAGCATTTTTTTTTTTTTTTTGGTCAATTGAACTTAGTGAATTGTATATGTCACTCCAATTCAGTTTTGCGGGAAGAAATCATATAGTGAAATGGAAATTAATGAAGTTCAATCAGATTGGGTTATGTTAGTGACTCAGTTAATCATTACTCATGTTTGAAGGTACCTCTTATAACTTATAGTCTAATACAACTTCATATTCTTTTAAAGATGTAGTCAATATTTTGTTAATGTTAATTTTATAATGGATTTATTCACAATGATAATTTGTTAATGTATATCTTTGTACTTCTAGTTGGCAGTGTTTTCAATATGGATCATTTTGGGGGTTGCTCTATTATGATTGATGTATAGTTGGCATATTGAGAGGTGAAGCCAAGTAGACATGGTAGGTGTAACAACTTTTGTATATTTCCTCTACAAATTATTATCAGTTAGATTTGGAGAAATCCTACAATAGCATAGCTACAAAAATTCCTACATGTCCAAGCTCATTTTCGTAGAGCCTTTAGTTTCATTACATGTGCATGAATTAGGAATTTGTCTATTCTCTACAAAAGCATTTTTGGTCTTTAAGATTACTAGCTTTATAAACTTCTTTAATCTAAATTTATAAAGGTCTCCTACTATACTAATGGGCTTAAAGTCTATAATATCTTGTACTTCCATTTTCTTTTACTTAAAAAATAGGAAGTTAGTTTAAGACTTCTTACAAATAAGCCTATGGAAGGAAATAGCACCTCTTACTAATTGGTTGTTAAATTGTTTATTATATATTCTTCAGGTTGTACAAAAAGGCATAGGTCATTCTATTAACAACATCACTTCTACTCTTGATGAAGGACACCCACAAACAATTCAAAATATATCATCAAAAGAATTTTGAGGTAACATGTGGTTATTGTAAGTTTTATGAATCAATTCCATGTTTAGAGATCATTTCATGCAAGTTCCATATTTAGATAATAGATATCCTCATGTTATTAAATGTTGATATACTAATACAATAAGAAGAACATAGATATTTTAACACAATTTTATAATTTTACATAAATATGTTAATTTACAATTTTACAATTTTTCGGACTTCTAGTTTTTTTTGTTTTTTTTTTTCATTCCTTAGTTTCTTCTCATGCAAAACATCTAATGTCTTGTACAACCTATAAGAAGAATGAGAAGATGTTAATGGTTGAAGTTTCATAAATAAGATAAAAATCATACCAAAATAGTCAATGAGATAAAAACTTTTTTTTAAAAAAAAAAAATAGAATGAGAGTTCTAAAATATTTAGAAATTTGGTGTAATAAAATTATTGGAGTTTGTTGAGTTCTTTTGATATTTTGAAATTTATTGCAATGGAAGAAAGATATTTTGGAAATTTAAAAATTGGCATATACACATTTCATTTACAAAGTTGCTTCTTAACTATTTGTTAATACTAATAAATATGTAACCCTCTCAATTATTTTGCAGATTGAGCATCTAGAAAGTGAGTTACAACCATCCTTTTGCACTTGGAAGAAAAATGATGTAAAACTAGATGTAGTGAAGGTTATGAACAATTCAAAGTTGAGAAGAAGAAGTTGTAAAATTGTTGGTTTTAGTTGTTGATTATATATGATGTTTATGGATAAATTGTAATAGTGAAAAAGGAAGACCATATTTGATCCTTTTTGTCAATGGAGATTCTTAAATTAAGTTTTTATTATTAATTTAATTGTTGATAGAAAATTATAAAACAGGGCATAATTAGGACATTTTAATTTCTGGGCTATTAAAATTTTATATGAGATAAGATGACGCTTTTTTAAAGCATCATGCTTTACTTGAATAAACAGAAGATGACACCTCTCAAAAGCGTCAAGGTTGATGTTAAAAAAACATGGCATTTTTTTTAGTGTCAAGGTATAAAATGCTATACGATGACACTTATTATGAGTGTCAATGTTGCTCCTACAAATAAAAAAGCTATAAGATGACACTTATATTGAGTGTCAATGTTGCTTCTACTTATACAATGACGCTTTATTAAGTGTCAACGTTGCTCCTACAAATAAAAAGTTATAAGATGACACTTATATTGAGTGTCAATGTTGCTTCTACCTATACAATGACACTTCATTGAGTGTCAATATTGACATGAATGAAATTATTAACATATGATGACACTTATAAAGCGTCAATATTTCAAATAATGACACTTACTATGAGCGTCATGGTTGACGTGCAAAGAAGATGACGCTTCTAAAAAGTGTCAACGTATGCGATTTAAAAAGATGACAGTCTAATATATGACGCTTTTAAAAAGCGTCATCTTATATCTATCTTGACACTTAAAAAGCGTCATCTTTTGACATTTTCCTTGTAGTGTGTAGCGGGCGGGCTGGGTAGAGTGTTTTCAAAGGGCGGCGACGGTGAGGGGAGAGTTGATGGCGACGCCTTCACGTGGAACGCGAGATGCATGGGACTCGCCGGAGCGCCGCAAGAGAGCCTCGTGCTCTCAGAACTGCATCGGAGGCTCTCCATTTGCTAGGATTTTTGGAGCTTTGGCGGTAGGCTCGAAATGGGGATTGAAGTTTTGAGCATCTTCGGCTGCTATCCTGGTAGACGTCTACTTCTGGTGTTTTGAGGAGTGAGAAGAACGAGAGGAAAATGAGAAGGGAAAATGGAGGGTAGGAGTGGGTGTGCAGTCCACGTGTGCATGAGCAGGGGGTTGGTAGCATAAGAAGTATGGAGAAAGAGATCGCTAAGAAACCGAGCAAGGATGAGAGGTCTGAGGATTTAATTGTTGTAACCTCACTTCATGCATCATCAACAGATTGAAAAACCAATAGAACGAACGGAAAATAAACTAATGCATGACTATCAATCACCACCTTGGGACCAAACATGAATCATTTTGCAACAAAAGAATAAGGAAATGTGAAAGGGAGTTGAAACAGAGCAATACTTACAAGCTATCAGCAGAAAGATCCTTCCTCCTCCTTCACTAGTCGTCTCTCCTGCAAAAACCACCCCCCTCGTAGACGTCTTCTTCTCTGTTTTCTCTCTTCAGCCAACCATCACCCACCTCCCCTGTTCATGCATCAGCAAGCATGGGCTTGCAACCGCCCCCCTGCAGCTGCACGTCCGTGCCTAGAGAAGGGGTCCATCCTTCAGCCGCTAGGGGTCCCCTACCCCTTCTAAATATAATGAGAAGTCTTTCGAAATCACCTCCCCCCGAGCCTTTTACCACCAAAGGGGGTCTACAACAAGATTGCGTAAATAATAGATACTTATACTATTATAGAATTAACTAAAACTTTTATAAAAGTCTTTTTTTATAAAGGATTAATTTTTAAAAATATAAGTTTATTGTCTTATATAGTTAACATTAGAATTTTTTTTTCTAAAGAATAACCATAAGAAATATCTATAAAAAAATTAAGGAAATGAGATGATTTTATAGAAAAGATGAGATTGGTAAAACATTATATTGTTAAATTATTAAAAGAGAAATGAATTTTTTTTATCAACTTTAAGTCATATATAAATTTTTATATTTCTTTTAAAAAAAAATCAATTAGAAAATTAAGAAGAAAAAAAAAAGAAGAATTGAAATAAATCATTATTAAAATGTCATTATCTTATAAATTCATATATGAATTATAATAAAATATAATATTATGAAAAAGCCAATGTAACTTACTATTAAAATTTCATTATCTTTTACATTTAGAGTTTGGATTCATTTTTCTACTTTAATACGAAGAAGACTAATAGTGTTATGGTTGTCAAACCCCTTTTTATATTTTTGTATAATCAATTTAATCCAAATTTGACTTTTATAGATATATAAAATAAAAATTTATATACAAAATAAGTTATTTTAATGTAATATTTTTTAATTTATTTTATACTTTAATTTAGAATATTGACATTGAAATCAATTACTTACAAATAAAGACATGAGATGATTTTATGGGAACAACAAAAGTAGGTAAGTAATAAATGTTTATACTATTAACTAAAATTATTTTATTTGTACATTCGCAATTTGGATTGATTTTTATCTGTAAATAACATAAGGAAGATTAATAAAATTAGGGTTCTCACATGGTAACTAATTTTTTTATTTTTGCATAATATAATCAATTTAATCCTAATTCCTAATTGAACATTTTTAGATATATAAAATATCAAGTTATAAACATGGAAATGAATCTCAATCTATTTTTGTTTTATTTTATTATATATTATTAAGGATTGTTCAAAGTATTTACATGAAAATGAAATTATTATTTAGAGAAAAAGAAAAAAAGTTATTTTATAGGAAGTATAAGATTAGAAGAATAATAGATGGTTATATTATAATAGAATTTACAAAAAAAATGTTATTATCTTATAAATTCATTAATAAAATAAAATATTATAAAAATAAAATATATTATGATTAGAATTTTACCATATTATACATTCTAGATTAATCTTTGTGTTTTTGTACTCAAGAACAAGAAGAAGACTAATAATATTATGGTCCAAACATTGTAACCCTTTTTTTTTTTAGGTAATTAATTTAATCCATATTAAATTCTTTTATATATAATTTCAAGTTATATACTAAATAAAATAATATTTTTATTAAACAAATATTACATTTCACATATCATGAGTATGATATCCAGAATTGAAGATTCAACATTAGCTAAAAAAATTTTAAATTCTTACTTTATTACACATAGTATTAAAATTTAAATATTATTACATATTGATATATATATATATATATATATATATATATATATTAAAATTTAAATATAATAAAAATTGTCATTATATTTAAATTTTAATACTATATATATATTTATATTTATATTTATATTAATATTATAATATGACAATATCACATTATTTCTAAATAATATTTACTTTCTTTAATAATAATTGTGTTGTTTCATAAATATTAAAGTATTATGAAACTTTCTCAAAAAACAAATAAATCATGTTAAGTATTCAATAGTATAAATAAATTTAAAAATGATAAATTCATTTTGAAAAAGGAAAATGCATTTTAATGGGGATGAAATAGTTTTGTCTCCAATATTGAGTTTTTACAATAAAACAATTTCCTCCCCAATAATTTTCTTTGTTCCTTCATCTAGTGATATTAGGACAATATTTTTGTCTCCCATTGTTAAGATTTTTCTCTCCAAAACTATTTTACAACAACATAATTTTGTTACCCATTATTTACCTTTTGGGACAACACTAGGTTTTTGTCTCCCAATATATTTTTCACCATGAAATATTTTGTTGTTAAAATTTATGATGTCGTCACAAATAATTTGGCCTCATGTCACATTCAATTAAAACTTTAGACACAAATTTTCATAACAAACTTGAATTTTGTCTCCCAATATCATCTTTAGAGATGAAATTATATTGATGGCCAAAAATTTTGTGGTAGAGGGTGAAATTTCTTGTAGTGTCTACTCAATTGAAGGATGTAGCATGGCTTTGGCATTTTTGTTATGGGCGTCTAAACTTTGTTGGTCTCAAGACATTGCAGCAAAAAAATATGGTGATTAAGCTTTCTCAAATTGAATGCTCTCAACAAGTTTTTGTTGAATATGTGTTGTTAGCCAACAACACCACAATCAATCTCCATAAGGAAAGTCATGGAGAACAAAGAAGACGTTAGAGTTGGCTTATTCTAACTTTTATGGACAAATAAATCCATCTTCCAAATAATGGAGGTAAAAGATACATAATTACCTTCATTGATAATTTTAATCGAAAATTTTAGGTGTATTTTTTGTAGGAAAAATTTGAGGTGTCTGCAGCATCTAAACTTTATAAAGCACTTGTTGAGAAAGAAGTCAATAGCTTAATAAAAATATTGTACACTAATTATGGGGGAGATTATAACTCATATGAATTTGCAAATTTTTATGAGACTCATGGCATCAAAAGACAACTTATAGAGGCCTATTAGCCTCAATAAAATGATGTATGCGAGAGGAATAATTGCACGATTCTTAACGAGGTGTGAAGTCTTTTGGCAAGGATTAGAGTTTTGAAGAGTTTCTAGCCTAACATTATCAACTGGAGCATTCATATTTTGAAGAGAAGTACAACATTTATTGTTCAAAATATAACACTATAGGAAACATGGAACAGATGAAGACCCTAACACTTTAGAATTTTTAGTTGCATAGCCTATACCCATGTCCATGTTCTAGATGAGAAGAGGAAAAAGCTAGATGACAAGGGAGAAATATGCATTTGTCTTGGTATTAATGATCAGTCAAAGGCTTATAAGCTATATAATCTTAGCATAAAGAAAATCATTATTAGTCACGATATTTTTTTTATTAAGAATGAACTTGGTTTTGGAACAAGAATGGTGTTGAAAAACGTATTCCAATAGATTTTGATGATGATGGCATAAGGCAACAACCTATGGGAAATGTTCAATAACTCGAAGTTACCCAAAAATGTCCTTGTTGATGCTCAAAGCCCAATTGCAGCTAAAGAGGTGATAAACAAAGGACAAAACATGGTTGAAGAAGACCTATGTGGATGATTGATTACAAGGAAATAGAAATTGACCCATTGAGAACCTGCTTACACATTTTGCTCTATTTTCATATTTCAATCCTACAACTTTCAAAGTGGAGGAAGGCTATGAAAGACAAACTGAAATTATTAACCAAAATAGCACTTGGGAGTAAATTGATCTTCCAAGAGACCACAAAAAATTGGTGTCAAATGGGTATACAAGACAACATTGAAGGAGAATGACAAAGATGGCAAGAATAAGGTGCACTTAGTAGCTAAAGGCTATAAACAAGAGTTTAGTGTGGATTATAAAGAAGTTTTTACTCCTATTGCAAGACATGATGCAATCGAGCTATTTATTACATTGACTTCTTAAAACTCATGGTCTATCTTCCAACTAGATGTAAAATCAGTATTTTTGCTTGGTGATCTATAAGAACAGGTTTTTATCGATAAACCTCTTGAGTATGCGAAGCCTAAAAGTGAGCATAAAGTTCATAAATTATAAAAATAAAAATAAAAAGGCACTATATAGACTAAAACAAGCTCTGAGAGCTTAGTATAGTCATATGGATGCTTATTTTTCTGAGAGATTTAAAAAAATACCCATACAAGCATACTCTTTTTACAAAGGTTGGCCATGGAGTTAAAATGTGTAAGTTTTCCGATACACAAAGTCCATGAATAGGAAAAACATGAATTCTTCCAAATATAGGGAACTTCTTTGTTCAAAAACTTAAATAACACAGGTGAATTAGGTTTGCCCTCAAACTTTAAACTTCACCAAATTCTTCCTTAATTCACATCTCAAGTGCAAAAAGTCTGAGTTGGCCTATGTTAATTTAATTAAACTTTAATTTTAGAATTTGGGGCTTAACAAATTCATTCAGTCATTCTCGAATTCCTAAAATTTCAAAATATGAACCCTCAAGAGCATCATGCTCATCTGTTTCTACTAGGATCATTAAGATGGAAATCACACAAGAGTCAAGGGTCAAAAACCAGACAAATATAAAACGACCCTACTATTATGAAGATAAGGAATCTACACAAGAATCACATGATATGTCACCCACATCAACTATTAAAAGACTTCTTTTCGGTGGGGAAAAAGGAAGCTTAATCAATCAATATCACATTTTTGGCTACTCCAACACAAAACCCATTACTCAAAAATAAAAGCATTGAACCATTATCGTTTGATACTGAAATGTTCAAGACTCTCAATAATACAAAGCACATTTATTTAGCATGGCCATGGCCAACTGTTTGGGTATTAGATGGTAAAGTTGAACATGATTCCATGGTCTATAGCTCCTTGATTTGGAGTTGCACATGCTTATGAAGCTTTTGAATTAGATCTGACCTTCGCCTGAGACCATCCATATCAAGCTCAATAATAGGTTCTTCCCACCAGCCTTTGATCAGGCTTTTTTTCTTGATTTTTTTTTTCTTGCTCCTTGGCTGCTTTCTTTTGCTTGCAAGCTTCTTTATAGTTATGGTGAAGCTCATTAAGCCTAACACGATGGTAAGGCTCAAGAAGATTTTGGGTTCCATCACATGGTGTATGGTATTTCACTTAAAAGCTTATTAGTAACTGACTTGATACATGGATGACTGATTACTACCAAAAAGTGCTATTTTGTAGACCTAATTATAATGGTTTTAAGCACCTTTGAGTAGTAATCATATTCATTTAACCCAATTAATTCATTAAGGTCCTTAGTAATTGGTTTTAACCATTTTGTGGCAAGTTTACATGTTTTTATCAGCTTATGAATCAATTCAAGCATGCCAAATGATGGAGGAGATACTTGGACAAGTTATGGCAAAGCTTTTGGAAGCTCAAATTCATGAAGAACCAAGCTTTGGAGCTCCATATCCCTTTGCCAAAGTCGTTCAAAGTATGCAAGGAAAGAACAATGGAGAAGAGGAAAACAGAGGACAGCAGCTGCAGTCTTCTTTCACACTTTTGGAGCACTTTCCGAAGTCCATTTTTTATATGCTATATACCATTTCAAAGCTCTGGAAGTAAAGAATCCAACACTTCTAACCGTGTACGATTTGGAGCTGAAATGAGGAAGATATGGCCTTCGGAAGCCAACTGCTCCAGGTTATGCGAAAATTTCGCATAACACCTTCAAAATTCGCATAACCCATGCGTGTTGCGAATTTTCCTCTGCTTTTGCCGACTCCACTTTAGATATTTTCCTTTGTATTTTGTGATGTAATTTCCTTTCTTATCCTTGTAACTAACCAATCACAAGCTTTTGCTTTTGTAAAGACTATATAAGGGGTGGAAATCACCTCTTGGATCATATAGAATAGATATTACGTTTAACACTTAGAGAATATATACAGAGCTCTCTCATTTCTCTTTTCTCTTCCCCATTTCTATTTTCTTGGAAGCCAAACAGCCTCTGAGGGCTTTTCCTCAGAGGATGATTGGCTAAAACTTTTAGTTTCTCAAAGTATGGATGTTATGTGATGACTTGAATGCAATCCCATGGAAATTTCTCGCACCCGGAAGGTAAGGTAGTCCTTTTTCATTAAAGGTTCATTAATGCAAAGTTTGGTTTTTATTTCCTTTGGACAACTTCCAACGGCCAATACTTGATAAGCTTTTGGATTTCTATCCATTAGTTATCTCCTACGAGCTATTGGAAGGTGAGGTTTTCAATTCCAAGTTTTGTATTAATCCGTTAGAACCAATTTCAATGGCCATTGAAAGGTGAGTTTATCACCTGGAATGACTTTGAGTTGCCAATATTTGATAAGCTTTTGGCTTTAGACCATTAGTTATCTCTTACGAGCCATTCAAAGGAAGTCTAAGGTGAATAACCATGGATGAAATTCACTACCATCTGTTTTGTCATTTTAAAGGATTAAAACTTGATTTGCTAAATCCATACCGGTTCGGGAAGCAAGCATCACCATAGTTGCAACCCCAACGCGAGGAGCCTATCCTGAGATTTCCAATTTGCATAAGAGCCAGAGCATAGCTATCCTATCTTTGAGAAACTTGTTTTTACACCCTTTCATTTTAGTCTTTAATGTTAGCTTAGATTAGTTTAAATCTTTCTAAAACATTTACATCTTCTTTTTAAGCTAACATCCATAAGAAAATCACCTATTTTCCTAATTTGAATATCACTTGTGTTTGCGAAAACCCTTCCCAGTGAATGATCCTAGAACCACTATGCTATAGTAGCTTGGCTACTTTAGTAATAGTATTCAAGGTATAAATTTTGTTGATACGCCTTTAAAGCTAAGCTACCATGAGTCGCATCAATGACCAAATGAGAATGGCTCCCCATTTGGGGAGAAAGCTAAAATACCAACTTCTGTACCACAAAGGGTAAAAAGCTCACTTGCCTTTCTGTAGATCCCAGATCTATGCTTCAAGAAGGAAACAAGGCGATCTTCTTCATTATTCATCTTTCTCATCTCAACCTTTTCATGGCTTTTGGCTCGCTTCTTCTACATGGCCAAAAATCTTTATGAACAAAAAATATTTCAGAAGATAGAAATGAAAGGAATGAGATGTTGGGCAGCTTAATGGTGGTCTAATTAAATAGGACAGCGCCATGCGATTATTATGTTTAAAAAAGATTATAGGATAAAAAATTATGGTACTTAAGTAGGATAATGGTAGGAAATGATCTTCTTTCTATATTTAAGAAGTTTATATGATGAAATAGTTAATTAATTAAATAGGATAACACCATGAAATTAACATTTTCAATGTTTAAAAAATTTAGTGAGTGCACGATAAATTTTGCAAGTTAATAATGTAATTTTTGGATATTTAGCTATGATTTTCATCATCATAGTCAATTTTTCCTCATATGATTGATAGATATTTAGAGTGGAGTCAACTTTTCCTTTATGATTGAGTTAAAAAAGATATGAATATAATCTTGAGAAGAAGTTAAAGAGGTATATAATATTCATAAGGAAGAATGCTTTTTTTTTTTCTCTTTTTTTTTTCTTAAATATTACTTCAGATAGCTATTTATCTTTACAAGATTTTTAATAAGAAATGCAAAAAAAATAAATAAATAAATAAATAAGTCCATGCTCAAATTAACATATTTTTCAATCCAATAAAATGTGAAACAAAATGAAAGATTAAGGAAAGTTGATTTATCATTTCCAATGCATGGAATGAAAATGCAAAACCATGGACATGCTTATGAATTGATATTGTAAATGCTTAATAATAATAATAATAATAATGTGGAAGGAATAATAATAGCAATACCAATAAATAATATTCATCTATTATGTTCTATATATGATTATGAATTTGAACTATGGTTAGAGTTTTTTGAAGTAGATGTGCAATAAGCCACATTGGTAGATAGAGTACAAAAGAAGAGGTCTTTTTCTCTTGAAGCCAGAGCCTAGGGCTAATCTAAAGTATAATATGAAGAAAGCTCCCAAATGCAATTAAAACAATTTCAACAAAATTAATTACATAACACTAAGATTTATTGTGGTTCAACCTTCTAGCCTACTTCCACTTTCAACACTCCCATCAATATCAATGCACTAACCAAAGACAGTTTCCAAACATAACCTAAAACTATTATAACCTTGTATTAAAAAATAAGCATGCTCAATATAAGATCATGATCCAAATAAAAGGTAAAGCCTCACACAACTGACTTGAGGTTTACAAACCTCAATCAACTAACATCATTATCAATAGTAAAAAATAAAGCAATACATGATAATATAAAGGTTACTGCATGTGAGCAACAAATGATTAATAATCACCCACCTAGTTGCCCCAAGAATGGCGTCTAAGAGAATGTTCCTAGCTATAATGAACCCAACTATTAAGATAGAGCCCTTCAAAGCATTACATGATGTAACAAACTTTAGAATTGACTATTTATTTATATTATATTTCAGTTGCACTTTCATCTATCCTTATTCCATTCATTATTCTTTATAAGTGTTTTGACTTGCATCTCATATATTGTACATGACTTAGGTGCATTAAAAGTTGTACAGAAGATCCAAGTCATGAGCTTGTTGCAAGTAAATGATTTGTTCACAATCAATTTGTGAACTTAGGCAATCTATTTGAAGTTGTAGTGTACTACCTCCTAATTAAAGGGATGATTAGTCTTAGTCAACGGGATGTGGTTCCTATGACGAGTGCATTAGTGTGTATAGATTATATATTGGACAGAGCCTACGATGAGTTATAACATAAGGCTATCTAGTAGTTATAATTTCATTAAGTTGTTGTATTGTATTGTATTTATCTCAACTTGAAAAGAATATTGAGTCGGTATCACTGTTAGCATATGCTTGAACCTATAGATGAGATCCTAAAATAATCATACATTCCTTAGGGATTAGGTCACAATTGATATAAGTCAATAGCGACCAATATTCTCAATAAGGCACCATGATATCTCATAGGATTGAGATAGTGTGTTGCCTTGGGTTATCCTAAGGACATGCGTTTAGATCAACTATGACCATAGTAGTTCTTTAATTGGAACTTGAGCTCTTTATGAGTTAAGACATGTTAGTTGATCACATAATATGAGGACTTCTAAATGAAGGATAGTAGAGGTAATTTTGAGAAGTTAATAACTTTCACCTTGTTAGATTACAGATATCAATTAATGGGGAAACCATATATAGTGGATGGTAGGTCACGAACCCAAGCATATAGTATCTCATTATACTATACATGGGGTATAGGATTGCAGTTGACTCATTGTAGTGAGATGTTGAGTCAACTTTAAAGTATGATTCTAAGAGAGCCATGAAAATACTATTCTATGGGTTCCAATAGTCCCTAATTTAAGTTCATAACCTTGATAACACAACTTATGAGGGTTGGATCAGCTCTTAGTTCACCTATGTGCATAAGGGCATATTGGTAATTACATAAGGTTGCATAGGAATAAGTAGACGACATATTTGAAATGGGCTAATTGATTAATTAAATATTTAATGGTTTAATTAATCAATTAAGACCTTTTTGGGTTAGATTAAGTGACTCAAGCTTAAAATGGGTTCAAATTACTTAAACCCAATATGAACCATGTAAATACCCCTTATAGGTTAAGGCTTCAATCTTCTACCACCATTCTTCTTTCTAGAGACTTCTACCATCTGAGTATCAAGCTTCAAGGAAGAGTAGTAGGGTGGGAGATTGGGGGTTTACAGGATCTTCTATGGATTTAGAGTTTTTCACATCAACAGGAATCAGTCTGGGAATATCTAAATCTTAGGTAAAGATTCACTATCTTTAGATCTATATTTATTATTGTTTTTTAATGCCATGTTTCCATTGTGCTTAGATCTAGAGTATTAGGAATATGCACCTAACCTAATACTAGGACAGGGAATGAAGTAATTTAAGGTTCTCTACAGTAACAAAATCACTTAATTCTACTCAAGATAAAAGAAAGGATCTCTTACGACTGGTATTTCAACTGTGAATTATGTGTAATAAAGTAGGGAAAGCGATATGAGAGACCCAAAGCGACATAAGATAATACTATATATGGCGAGTCTTACACTATTACAAGCTTCCTAACAAGTGATGATGAATATGCAAAACCCTACGACTGATCTAAACCTTATCCACACCAAGTCCCACCAAGTGAGATGCCTTTTCATGGTGGTCTCGCTCTTCTCTTGGAGAAGGTGAATCTCACTTGTCTCGATTGATCAATCCAAAAGGCAGTCCTTAAGTCTAAAAATGCCTAGGATACTATATTTATGTATGAAGTCATGTCCTAAAAAGACTCTTCTAGGAAGAAGTCTTGTTTTCTCCATCTCCAATAGCTTCTTGTGGCTTCCTATGCCCTACATCCATGGCAATTTAGAGGCAAGAAAATAAGAGTGATGGGCTAAGCATTTATATAGAGGCCTTTCTAAGAGTCCAGTATACCTAAAGTTTATGTAGACTTTTTTAGTATGGGAACTTTACTCTCATTGTATTAAAATAAAAATACTTTATTTTTTCGATAATAAAAATGAAAATTAATTGTAAAAAAAATTGCTAAAAATAATAAGTAATTTAAATCAGAGAGGAAGATAATAAACAAAAGATGAATGATATAACATCACAATCTAAATATATGGCAATTAAGATTATTTAAAGCACTAATAAAATCTTTTGTAGTTAAGATATGCATAGATTTAGGATTCAGTATTTGCTAAGAAAGCAAGCATATTTTCACTCTTCAATATTTTGGGGTTCCTGAAATAGATTAATGAAATGTTATCTTCCTTAGATTCTAAAATAGATTAAGAAGAGAAAGGAAGTTTGGAGGTTGTTTGGCTTGAATACATTCAACTTGATGATGGTCTGTTTGTACTTGCTATTAGAATTTTGTGACTCATTTAAATATATTCAAAATAATTATTCAAATTGAGGTTAATTAAGCATTGACTTGAGTTTGCAATGAATTCATTGTTATTTTAATTCATTGATTACTTTAAAAATTGATTCAAGACCTATGAAATTTACGATTAAAATACCATATTTATTGATTCTAGTGAATCCAAATTTTTTTAATACTTTGGGAAAGAACAGTTATGAGTGAATAATAAATATGTTATTTGGATGCATTTCTTGTTTTTTACTTTCATAAAACAAATGAAATATAAAATCAAAGAATTTTTAAAAATTTAGCTTAAAAGGATAATGAATTTTTAAAAATTAAGATATAGAAAAAGTGTACCATCTCAAATTTTAAAATAAAAAACAAGAAGTCTATGTAAACAACCTTTAATCATTCTAATTAAGTGAAGATTGATGACATTAAATATCATTATCGTATTAATAATGTATAATTCTCTTGTAATTGTAAATCTAAGCTTGATAAATAGTGCTAAGGTGAATAGTGAGTTTTTGGTTTTCATGGACTTGTGTCCTTAACTTCTCAAATTAATTAGCCTAATCAAATCTTCAAAAATCATAGTTACATTAAAAAAAATTATCATACACATAATGATATGTGCCCATCATCATAGCCATCAACATAATTGATCACATGGCAATTCAATAAGAGTGTCCTTCCTCACATGATACTAAGCACATTCACATTATATATTAGCTACTTGCTAGTGTTGCAACCCTTTTTTCACATGGCACATTAACTAGGTTATTTGGATGCCAATTGTACCTCGTCTCATAAAAATTTGGTCTAGGGTGTATTATAACGTTAAAAGTAAATACATTCATCATTCATAATCATGCCATTTACAAGATTTAACAAGAAGTTAATTAACTACCTAAGTACCAATATCCAAAGAAAAATCTAGTTTTGAGCAAAACATTCAAATAATATATATATATATATATATATAATGCATTTTAATAAGAAGCAAATATAATAAACATATTCAAGAAATATTGATTTATCACAAATTTTGAAAGACATGTACTATATAATTACTTGTAATGATGGTCATAATCAAAGTAAAGCTTAAACTTTTTGATAATTTCATGATCCTAAAACGTTTTTAAATAATTTTAGGTAAAAGCTCAGCCTGACTAGAACCTTAAATTTTTAGATCAAAATTGATGTAGAATACCTCCATTTGATATCCTTAACTACATTTCCTTGAAAGTTAATTCTTAATGAAGAGTAAGACAAATTGAACCCATATGCTAGGATCTCTAAATGTAAAGAATGTCCTCATCAAATTTGTCATACCTTACCACTTAATACTCACAACAATTACCAAATAAAAATTTTAAAAAATCCCATTAACATAAGAAATCCATGGAATATAAGTGGTTCCACGTGTCATTCCAATCTTTCAAAGTAATTGGGGGTCCCTCAATGACTTAACTAAATTTAGTGGGTGTTATGCCTTTGGTACAAGTGGTGTTGTGTTGTTTTTAAGGATAAAAATATTGGTAATTACGGATATATCAGAGATATATCGACAGATATTTTGGAAAAAAAAATATCGATAGACCTAAAATTAATCAAAATTCATAGGAATGTAAGAAAAACCTTATAAAAATGTAATTAGAAATATAATAGACATTTCAAAATTGTTTTGCTGAAGAATTTGATAAGTGTACATTTATTATTAAATTATATCAAATATTATTTCATAATAATATTGTGATATTTGATTATAATATGCCTAATTTTAAAATATATTTAATATTAAAATTATGATTCATTTAATTCAATTGTATTAAATTATATAAAATGAATTGTGATATATGTATAACTTTTTAATATTTAATTAATTTATTAATGATATTAAAAACACTATGAAGAAAATTATCATAATAATTTTATATTTTTGGTAATCAATTAAATGAAAAAATTTTATTTAATTATAAAATAATTAGGGAGAATTGGGCTTTAGACCCATTTGGCTTTGGTAATTAATAAAGAGTCCTTCAAACACCTATAATTGATTTCAAGGATATGAGATAGGAATAGACAAAAATACCCACTTGACTCATTTTTGTCTTTATTCTACCACTCTTCACATGCCACTATTCTTTCTTATTTAATCATTTTTGGATTTTTCATTATTTTTTTAAACTCTTTTATAAATAATTGAAAAATCAAAATTATTTTTTTATTTTTAAATTATAAATAAAAAAATTATATTAATGATTCAAAGACTATTTTGAAAAATACTTTCTAAAAAAATATTAATTTAAATAAATAAAAATTACATTTTACATTTATTTTTGTCTTTTATATTTTAGAAGTAAATAATTTAATGAATAAAAAACTATTTAAAATAAATATATTCACTATTTTAATTTTTTTTATATTAAAATGTATTTTAAAGTTTTTTTTTACTATTATAAAATAAAATGTTTATTTTTTTTTTAATCTTCTTTCTTCCTTATTTTAATAACTTTTTGAACATGATTTTTAGTAATAAGTTATATGAAATGTTACAAATTTGTTTATTATTATATAGATTATATTTGAGTTTGGTTTTAAAATATTTTTCTAGTTTTTATTTTTTATTTTTAAAAATAATTTTTATTTTCTATATTGTCTCCTTTTGAAAATATTTTTAATTAAAAAATGAAAACTATTTTTTAAAATGAAATTGAAAACCTTGTTTAGTACTATTTTTTTTATATGAAAATAAAAAAGTAATAAATTTTATTTATTTATTTATTGCGTCACTGTACAATTGTATTACACTAACTGTATAAGAGAAATGTGCTAACTGTACAAAGGTGTACAAGGGTACCCTTTGTGAAATATTATAATCGATTATGAGTCATTCCTTTATTTTTATTTTTTTATCACTCATGAATTGTACATATATGTCATGCACTTTATTTAATTCCCGCATGGAAATTCCAATATTTTCCATAATAATAATATTTGGAGAAAAAAAATTTTGACCTTAAATCATCTACCATCTTCTCAACTAAATCATTGAAAATATGGTTAAACACTCCTACGTGGACACATAACTTAGGAGGGATATAAAATTTGTGTCATTATACAAGGGTATTACACTAACTGTACAAGGGAAATGTACTAATTGTACAAAAGTGTACAATATTACCCTTTGTGAATGATTTTAATTGACTCTAAACTACTTTTTTATTTTCCTTGTCACCCAATGATTGTACACCTATGTCATGCACTTTATTTAATTCTTACATGAAAATTCTAATATTTTTCCCAATAATGATATTTGGGGAAAAAATTTGACCCTAAGTCATCCACCATTTTCTCAACCAAACCATTGAAAATATGATTAATACACCTACATGGATATATAAATTAGGAGATATATGAAATTTGTGTCATTGTACAAG
Organism: Vitis vinifera; assembly: GCF_030704535.1. Lineage (NCBI taxonomy): Eukaryota > Viridiplantae > Streptophyta > Magnoliopsida > Vitales > Vitaceae > Vitis > Vitis vinifera. The sequence goes on along the minus strand of NC_081823.1, from coordinate 12,893,558 downwards.
GGTATTACACTAACTGTACAAGGATATTACACTAACTGTACAAGGGAAATGTGCTAAGTGTACAAGGGTGTACAAGACTTCTAATAGGTTTTATACGATTTTTAAATAACTTGAATTTGACATTAAGACGATTATTGATAATTTTGTTTTTCTTTTTTTACCAAACTATGTCATTAAGACATTCTCTACAAAAATTAACACTTAGGAAATAAAATTAAAATCATTCATGTTTGAATTGTTCATTATAAGTAAACTAAATGAAATATATATTTTTACTATTTTGCCTTTGTAAATATAATTTCATTGTTATCAATAGAGATTAAAAAAATCATATTTAAATGGCATTAAAAATAAAAAAATTATTTTTATAACATTTTTATTTTTTAAAATCATTAATTTAAATTATGAAATTAGTTTTAAAGTTAAAAATATTTGTTGTAATTATAGTTTTGAAGATTTCATGATTTTTATCTTATTACTTTGAAAAAATTGCTTTAATAAGAAAGTATTTATTTTAATGGTTTTAAATATTTAAATCTTTATTCAAAAATATTTAGGATTAGTGTGGAGAGCAATTAGGTAATTTTGGAATGGAGAAATTTTGAATATTTTTGAAGACTTTAATTCGGACAATTACTCTATTTACATTTTCAAAATTATTGGAAGGTTGGTAAATTAGTCTTATAAATATTGTCTTCTTGATTAATATATATATATATGCATGTGAGTATTTACATTATATTCAAAATAATAATAAACACCATGTGTCTAATTTGCAAGTTAGAAAAAAAAATTAATAATATTCTATGAGGTATTTAAAAAGTATTTATTATATGTTCTATAAATTTGAAAAAATATAATATTTGATAATATCTAATTTACAAGTTAGAGTAAACAAATAATACTAATATTTTAGGTGTTTAAAAATTATTTAATATACATAAAGAAATAATATAGGTTTGAAATAAAGAATGATATTTATTATATATTATGTAAGTTTGAAAAAAAGAATAATATTTGATAAGGTATTTAAAAGTTATTCACTTCAAAAATACATTTGGTAATAATAATTTTTAACCATCTTTCATATTTGATGAAGAAAAATTATTCAAGTTGGTTCCACTATTAAATAGGTGAGAGAAGGGCAAAAAAGTCAAAGAGAGAATGAGAAAGGTGAGGTGATTGGTTAGTTTTTTCATTTAATAGTCAAGGGTATTTTAGGGATTTTTTAAAGACAATATCCTTACTCTCAATTTCCACTCTTTTATTGGGTGTTGGGCTTAAATATGAAACTTATATGGACCATACATTAATTTTTGGGCCTAGCTAGGCCCAAAACACAATTTTCCCAAATAATTATAATTAATTTGTTATTTAAAATGTTCTTTTAATATTTTGTTTATTTGATGACTTTTAATATAAATATGTTTGGTGCAACATATTTAACAAAGGGCATACTTGCCCTAATGGTTCACCACACCTCAATTGAAGCTTTTGTCTCCCCAACAACAAACTAAAAGGGATTTTTATCAAGCTTTCACTATAGTAGCACACTATAGCATTTTGGATTTTTATCAAGCTTTCACTGTAATGGCATATTGTAGCATTTCACTGTAACAGAAGCACTGTAGCATGTTAACCCGTGTTGACCAATCGAAAAAGTTAAGAAAAATCGTCGAAATTTCGCTATGAGCCAATTTTTCGACGATTTTAACCAAAATTTGCTGAAATTTCTCCATCGACATTTCGCTCCCTTCTTTCGTATCGCCGATCGCCGAAACCGATATTTCATCGAAATTTCAACAAAAAAAGAGAAATTTTCAACCGTGGTTGTTTTTAAATATTCTAGAAGGTTGAAACTAAGTCTAAACTAAGTTGAACACAAAACATCAACAAATAATGAAATAACAAAAGGGAATTTAGGTACTTATCATATTAGAATTATTAAGGTCTGATGAAAATACTATTCTTAAAGTAGATCCATGATGAAAACACTATTCTTAAGGTAGATCCACCCTTATTGGAGATGAATCTCGATGATGTTGTAGAGAATTAATGTCTTACCTTCAAAATTCAATAGTTAGAAGGCTCATTTAAGATACACTTAATAGGTAAAAGAGTTGAGATCTTGAAGGGTTCCTTCGAAAGATGTACGGATAATGAGTATGTTTGTAAGAAGACTATAATAGTGAGTATGGTTGTAATATAGTGAACTTAGTTGCAACAATGTCAATAGCAAACTCAATTATAGTAGTGTCAAGGGTTAACTTAACTATAATAGCATCAAATATAGTGGACCATAGGTAGGCATAGTAGAGTTGCATAATGGATTACGTGAGTAGGCCACTTTCCTTCTTTTTTTTTTATCATGAATTCCAAAATTCCTTTTGATAACGGTCTTCTTTCTTTTTCTTTTTCTCATTGGATTTCTCTTCCTATATTTAGATCATTTGCATTTTTAGAGCATATGCCCTCTCAAATTATTTAGAACTAGCATAATTTTAAGGCACTACCTTATCAAATGATGTCAACTACATTTAGAAAACTAACCTTTTTTTCAATACTTGGATTTCCTCTTTTATTTTGAGCTATTTGTCATAGGATGCTTCAAATGAGCCTTCTCATGGATTTATATAGAGCCCAAGAAGCTTCTGGAGACTCTTGGAGCCATCTACACTAAGCTATTGGAGGGAAGAGTGTGGAAGGTTCTAGAGATGCCTATAGATGTCCACACATCTCTACACTATGGTGGAAGGCATGAGAGGAGTCCAAGGCTTTCTAGAGAATTCTAGAGATCTCTTGTACATAGGGTTGTACATAGAATTGTGTAGGGTATTCTAGAATCTTCTTAATTTGTAAGGAACCCTCCAAGGTTCCAGAGAGTTCCATTGGTGCCTATAAATAGGTGAGGGCCTCATTTGGCCAAGGGACCACCCAAATCACTTCCTAACCAAGCAAGTGAGTTCCCAAAAGCACTTGTAAAGGCTTCCTTGAGTAATAACAACTTCCATTCTTTAAGAGTTGCCTACTACGCCTTCTCAAGCTTCCGAGTCGTGAGCATCTTAGCTTAGCAAGCTAAACATTAGGAGACAGGCTGACTTGGCAAGATCAAGTGTCTTGACTTGTCTAAGTGTTGCACAAGCTTAGGAAAAGACTAAGTCTGTGACAAGTGATACTAGAGCGCGGCTATGAAACGAGCATAGTAAAGAAAGCATGTTGGGCTCTAACATGGAGGAGACTAGCGAGCAAACCCGTGGAAGGGAGATCGAGCCTACTGCACGGGGCAAGGGCAGGAAGGATAAGTCTCGTGATGCCATAGCCAACATGGAGGCAAGGCTAGCCAAGGTGGAGCTAGCCATGGCAGACACCCGGGAAGGGGTGGACTTGATCGAGCAAGGCATGGAGAAGGGTATTGAGGATCTAAGGGAGCATATCTAAGACCTTCGTGAGGGGGTGCTAGGCTCACAAGTTCAACCGGTGTCACATGAGGAGTTCATGTCTTTCCAAGAAAAGGTCTTTAGCATGCTTGCTAACATGGAGTCAAGGATAAAGGCCTTGGCCACTTGAATGGAGTCCCAAGACCATGAGGTTAGGCAGGAGTTGGCCATCTATAAGGCTGTTGTGTTGGCACAAGTCATGGCCACCTAAGAGGCATCTAGGGTGGAGGTGTTGAAGCCACAATGGTTTAGTGGCAAGCGGGATGCTAAGGAGTTGGACAACTTCTTATGGCATATGGAGCAATACTTCAAGGCTATCGCACTAAATAATAAGGCGGCTAAGGTAAGGATTGCAACCCTCTACCTCACTAACACAACTACTCTATGGTGGCATTAGAGGTTTGCCGATATGGAGAAAGACATTTGCACCATAGAGACGTGGGAAGACTTCAAGAGGGAAATCAAAAGGCAATTCTACCCTGAGGACGTGGCCTACTTGGCTAGGAAAAACATGAGGCGTCTCAAGCATATAGGCTCGATATGAGACTATGTTAAGGAATTCTCTTCACTCATGCTTGAGATTCCTAATATGACTAAGAAGGAGTTGCTATTCAACTTCATGGATAACCTACAAGAATGGGCCGAGCAGGAATTAAGGCGTCGAGGTGTTCAAGACTTAGCCACTACTATGGCAGTAGCAGAGTCTTTAACGGACTACAAAAGGGGAGACTCCTCCAAGGTTGAGTCTTTGGAGGATAGCCACGCCACGGGTGGGGGAGATGAGGTCTCAAGGGACCACAATGCTCTTAGAATGGGATTAGGCAAGACGCTTAATGTTCGAGAAGGAAGGGGTAAGGTGGAAAGGAAGGAGTTTACGCCTAAAATCAAATGCTTCCTATGTGACGATCCACATTGGGCACGGGATTGTCCAAAGAGAAAGGCGCTCAATGCCATGATCAAGGAGAGGGAACAGGAGGACGAAGCACATATGGGCTTGATGCAGTTACTAGGTGCCCTCCAATTCAACCCAAAGTCTAGTACGCCTAAGACCTCCTTACTATCAAGGGTGCAAGTAAAGGAGGCAAAAGGGGAGCAAGCTAAGGTAGCCCGCACATACATCGACAAGGTCACCAAGGGAAAGGTGAACTTGATGGGTAAGAGGAAGCAGCACTCCAAGCATCGAAAGTGCAAGGATCTGCATCCATCCGAGGCCTCACAAGAAAAGGAGGTGAAAAATATCCTGGTTGAATGGGTCACCAGGAGAATAAGGGTCCCTCCTGTGATAGAGTATCTAGTCCGATGGAAAGGACTACCTAGGAGGCATGTAAGCTGGGAATATGCGGATGCCTTGAGAAGGTTCTGGAAACACATCGAGAGGTTTCAGAAAGAGGCAACAAAAAAGACGTCAACGGAATAGGATGGGGAGAGTGTCATAGGATGCTTCAAATGAGCCTCCTCATGGATTTATATAGAGCCCAAGAAGCTTCTAGAGACTCTTGGAGCCATCTACACTAAGCTATTAGAGGGAAGAGTGTGGAAGGTTCTAGAGATGCCTATAGATGTCCACACATCTCTACACTATGGTGGAAGGCATGAGAGGAGTCCAAGGCTTTCTAAAGAATTCTAGAGATCTCTTGTACATAGGGTTGTACATAGAATTGTGTAGGGTATTCTAGAATCTTCTTAATTTGTAAGGAACCCTCCAAGGTTCCAGAGAGTTCCATTGGTGCCTATAAATAGGTGAGGGCCTCATTTGGCCAATGGACCACCCAAATCACTTCCTAACCAAGCAAGTGAGTTCCCAAAAGCACTTGTAAAGGTTTCCTTGAGTAATAACAACTTCCATTCTTTAAGAGTTGCCTACTACGCCTTCTCAAGCTTCCGAGTCGTGAGCATCTTAGCCTAGCAAGCTAAACATTAGGAGATAGGCTGACTTAGCAAGATCAAGTGTCTTGACTTGTCTAAGTGTTGCACAAGCTTAGGAAAAGACTAAGTCTGTGACATAATGCTCTTATTAAGGACTCCAAAGTTCCTAGGTGATGGTCAACTTATTTTTTGGGGGTAACATAGATCAACAATGCACTTTCACTACTTCCCATCACTTAATATTTGGGATACATAGATCAACAATGTATTTTTCACTACTTCAATGAATAATGTCTTTGAATTCAATAACATTTCATGAGCAATTGAGTTGTTGCCCTTGAATGGATTGAATTTTGAAAAGGCAAATTCCAGCTTCATGGTAGATTTGATAGAGTCTTCATAATTTAGCCCTAGTTTTCCATCTTTTGGGTTTCTCTTGTTGTTGAGCACCCTTTGTAGTAGAAAGTCACTTATTTTGAGTTCCTTTTGCAAATTTTTTTATCATCTACTCTCATTATAATGTATTAATATTCTAGGTTACTCTACTAAGTGGGAAGGTGTCCAACATTAGTGACCATGTATGTTAAATAAATATTTTGTTTAAAATAAATATCTTACAATTTTTTTTAATTAATTATTATAATATTATCAAATAAATATTTTTTTAATTTTTTTTTAAAAATAATAATTGATTTTACTAGTTTTAATAAATAAATTAAATGGTATTTTAACCTCAAACTCTACTCTCACAAAAATTGAGTACTGTATAGTTTTTTTTTTTCCTTTTCAAATGTCTGTATTCATTAGGCATAAAAAAAAAAAGCTTTGTTATAAAAACTATCTACAAGGTGTTTTCGAAAATAATTTGAAAATAATTTTTTGATATTTTGTAAAATAAAAATTTATTTGAAAACTTCAAATGTTTTAAAATAATTTTTATTTATAATATTTTATCTTTAGTCATTTTTTTTATATTTGTATAATTATTTTTTAAAACAATTCTCATCAAATAATGAAAAAAATTGAATATAACCAAAAGATATTCTCAAAAAATACCATGATGTTTTCTATTTTATATTATTAAACATGTTTTTTTTTTGTGTTCTAAATAAATTGAGAGATTAACAAACATACTTAATATTTCAATATCTAATCTCTATTAGAAGTAACAAAGATTTTCTTTTTACTATTTTAATTATAATTTATAAAAAAGAAAAAAAAAATGTGACACTTATACCATATGGAACAAGCATAGATATTAAAAATGCGTTTGATAGTAATCTTAGGAAGTGTTTCTGAACTTTGTAACACTTAAAAAAATTTTATCTTTTAAAGTATTAAAAAGATTATAAATATTTTATAAAATCACTGTCAAACCTAATCTAACATTATTTAAAATAATAATAATAATTTTAGTAAAAATGACTTTTGTATTCAAATTATACTTTGACATCAATTTTGTTGGATTTCAAACTTTGGGTTAAAATAAGAGCGAGTAGGGTAGTTTTGGATTGATATTTTTTTCCTTTATTACTTTTTATGAATATTGAATAAAAAATAATTATATTAATTAGCAAAAACGCAACACACGCATAGTGCTGCTGGATTTTGCACCACACTAGACATCCGTGCACCCTCTCACCTCTCCTGCATGTAAAGCAGAACCCTAAAGGCGGGAAAATTTCGGAAAATCTCCGACAGTCCTCAGAAATTTCTTAACTCAAACACCATGAATGAAAGGAGGCTCTAGGCCCGTCACCCAAGTTTACCCATTTTCTTTCTCTTATAGGTAAATGTTCCAACACCTATTTATTTAACCTTCTCACCATCCAAACAGCCCAATATCGTACATTATCAGCTGTGGACTGGATTCTATTTTAATATAATTTTTTTTTAATGATTTTGAAGGGCCCTGTAATTTTTTATGTTCTTTTTAGCCTTCAATTTGTTTCGAGTTCAAAGACACCCTCGTTGTGCATTTTGTCTTCGTGAGGAGGCTTCATTTGCTAAAATGTTGCCAGTTTCAGGGACTTTAATTCCATCAAACTTCAGGGAAAATTTTGTAGTGAGAGCTTCAATTCTACTGAAAAAATGAATGATAAAGATTATCAATTTCACTATTTGGCTCTGCTCTTTTTGGTAGATTTGTTGTTCCTGTGAGGTGTTTGATTTCCTAATTTATGTGATTTATCACAGTAACAATTTCGCCACGATTTCGTCCTTTCAGGAACTTCATTAAGTTTTATGCAATTTCGCCTGTAATTTTAGAGACCTAATTCTTTCTTTGGTCCCCTCTTTTTGGTGACCATGGCTTTCTGCTTAATATAAATTATTGTATCTAGTTAATTGCATAAAAATAATGCTGTATCTGCTATAGTTTGTCTACAATACTTCTTGGCTATATAAAGAATGAAGTAACCATATATTCTGTGTACAAAGTACGAGTTAGAAATTTTTTAAGACAAAGTTTTGTTGAAGTATGTATAACAGAACCCCAAAGCAATTTAATGGTTAAGAAATATGTTTTAAACTGCATTGACCCATGTGAGATATAAATATTGTTGTATTTACTGAATCAAGTAGATGAAACCCGAGTTTTTGTTCAAATTGTAGCTACAAGAAATGAATGAATTTTGAAATTTGTCCCATGTATAACTTTCAAGGGATTGATTCATATGTGACATGTTACCTTATCGATGGACTCGATTTTATATTATTTCTTTTGGGCCTTCATACAGATGTATGCTAAAAGTTGCAATCTATCAGGAGTTTCATCCGGAGACAAAGTTGGCAGGCTTTGCTATCATTTTCCCCTGCAGATTTGGGGTTTTGAGTGTATGAATCATGGTTCTAGATTTTTATTGTTTGTGCTGATAAGTGATAAATATTAGTTGATGGTTGTATACACATAGATACATATGCATCCGTCCATGATTTATGCTACTAAATTTTTGTTTACTCAGGGAAAAATAAATAATGGCCTTAAAAAGTTTCATTTATTAAATAAGTTTTTTTACTCTCTCTCTCTCTCTCATGCATTTGTTATATGTTCTCAACGGAATTAATAAATTTGATTTAATTCCTTTAACTTCCTTCGTCATTGCTATTACAAGCTGGATGAGTTTGTATGGAGATAGGATGTTGCTTTGATTTTTAGATGTTTTGTTATTATATGGATGTAAATGCAATTCATTACTTCTTTTGGCCTGGCAAATTACTTGCTAAGGTTTCTGAAAGTTTATTAGCATCTTAAAAATTGCATTGAAGTAGAAATATTTTTGTGATTGAAATATGTGAAACTTTTACATATTGAATTGCTTTGGTACCACACTTCATTCCCCTTCTTCAAATATGAATAATCTAGTAGAATTGATGCAGTTTCCTATAAATTTCTGTCTCTGTGTGTGTGCGCTTGTCCACATGTGCATGCTCTTTTACTTTATCCCTTATATTAGTCAAAAATAGGGATACCTAGTTAAAATAGAGCTATGACCAAGTAGCATTTGCAGCTCTTTCCTTCAAACCAGATGTTCCCTAGCTCATGAGATGTGGTTCCATTGTACAAGAAATTTTATTTATTAGAGTGAACCAGAGCAGGAATATGGCTGTGTTGAAACTAGGCTGGTTTCAGAATGACAATTTTACTTTTGTTCTTATCTTGTTCAAAACTTGGTTACAATATCCCTTTAACCACCTTTTGTTTGTATTGAAATGAATAACAATAATGAACCTACTTCAATTAGCAATTTTAAGGCTTTCTTAACTATTGTAACACTTTTGAATTAGAAGTCAAACCGCTATTATACATCTTAAGAAAACAAAAAGGTCAAACTTCCATTTTTTTTCTCTGCTTCAAATCAGAATAGGCACTTTGTACTGTTTTCTCTTTCGGATTCTTTTTTCCTTTTTAAATTATGAATAATATTTAGTCTGCCAGAGTAGCCCAGTTGGTCAGGGCGAATGTTGGGAGGTGTGGTCCCTGAATCTTGCTACTGATGATACCTTGATTTACTTGGTGCTGGTTGTTAGAGTGTGGTCAACACCCCAAGGTTTGGGTCCCCATGGAGAGTCTTAAGGGCTTGGCCATAGAAGGTTCCTCAGTTATCGAAAAAAAAACAAAATTATAAATAATATTTACTTATGATTTATGCTACTCTTAAATTCTATGCTATCTCTTTGCTTTCATTTCCAATTGATTTTCGTACCGTCTTACCTCAATTCTAGGGAACTTTAGTTCCTAAAAAGGCACAAGGTATAAATTATGGGGTGTAGTGTTATCATATATTAGACTTTTTGGGATGTTGTGTTGTTTTAAACCTTCTTATATACATGATTTGAACTTAGTTTTCACCGTTGGAACCAAAATTAAGTGTAGTTTTTACCTTGAAGGCTTGAACAAGTATAGCACATACTAATGGATTGGTTGCATTATTTTATAGTAGGTAAATGGAAAGTAATATCAATATATTGCTATCTTTATTTTGGAGGGGAGATCATAAAGGCTGACAATGGGTCCATCAATTATAAAGGTGGATGTACTAATGGCATATGTATTAATCAAGGAATCTCACATGCTGAATTTGTTTTTAAAGCAAGTAAGAAAGTCCAAATTGACCCATCTAGTCTGTCATTTAAGTGCACCTTGAAGTTTGATAAATCTTTACTCCAGCCATTGGATGATGATGATGACATATATAGCATGGTCCTCTTCAATGACGGTTTCTCAAGAGTCTATGCATTTGAAGCTCATAATGGAGGAGTAAAGCAAGGAGTAATAGATGAACAAAGCACTTTGTAAGTCACACCTGCATATTATCTTGCTTATCAGCATGATTAAATTTTATCCTCCTTTTTTATTCTAACTTTACATGAATATGTTAATCGTGCAGTGTTAATGTGGACAACAATCATTTTTCATCGCCATCATCATCATCTCAAGGTGTAAATGATGATAACATCATTCAGAGACATGAAGTTGCATCAAGATGCATAGAGTTAGAAGCAATTCCTCCAGTTTCAAGTACTCTTGGAAAGGCTATATCAGGTAGTGGGAAATTTTTACAAATGCTGATGAATTCCGGAATGCACTATACCTTACCTCCTTAGCTGGACGATTCAACTACAAGTTCAAGAGGAATTCTTTAAAGCACATGACTGCATGTTGCACAGCTGGTGGATGTCCTTGGAAGATAACTGCTCGTGGTGTTGGGGCTACCAAAATTGTGAGAGTGCACACATTTGAAAACTAACATAATCATTCTGCACAGGAGGAGTCTTCATCAGTGCCTGCATTACGACCAAATAAAGCGGCTCTTCTAATTGATGATATGATAAGGGCTAACCCTGATTACCTGCCCCGTCAAATCTGTGAAGATTTTGAAAGGCAGCATGGAGTGAAATTGACCTACAATCAAGCTTGGAAATGTAAAGAGAAGGCGAAGGAGAGAATATTTGGTCTTCTACACAATTCATATAAGTTGCTGCCCTGGTTATGTAAGCAGTTAATGGAAACTAATTCTGGGACAATTGCTGAATGGACTTCCTCAGACGAAGGTAATTTCATGCAATTGTTCATTGCACATGGATTTTGTGCATGGGTTTTTAATGGGATGCCGACCTATCATATCCATTAACTCATCCAACTTGAGTGGGCCACACAAAGGTGCTTTGTTTTCAGCCTTGGCATATGATGCTGATGATGACATGTTTCCATTAGCATATGCCATTGTGAGTTCGGAAAATTATTATAACTGGTTTTGGTTCTTACAGAGGCTAAAGCAGTTAGTTGGTGAAATGGAGGTGGTCATCATTTCTGGAAGGCATCATGCGATTATTCGTAGTGTTGCAGAGGTTTTTGGAGTTGAAAACCATGCATATTGTTATTGTCATCTAAAGGAGGACTTTAGCCACCAGTTGATGATGGGAAGGGAAGGTAAAGATAACGCTCTTAAACTACTTGATGCTGTTGCATATGCAAGGTTAGAAATTGGTTACAACAGTGCAATGGAGAACTTAAGGAGATTTGATGCTAACTTGGCCAAATGGGTTGAAGATAACAATCCTGAACACTGGGCGATGTCAAAGTTCCCTAAAAAGCGTTGGGACAAAATGAATACTAATATCTTTGGGTCATTTAGTGCTTGGGTCAAAGAAGAACAACATCACACAATATTTAGTTTCATTGAGAAGCACATGGATATGCTAGCCTCTTTGTTAGTTGAGCATAAAACCACAATGCAGAGTTGGGAAAGATCCATTGGCCCAAAAACTGAGGATAAACTCTTGCATAACATTGCCAAAAGCGAAACATTTTCAGATGGGAAGGCAAAGATAAGTGTTGACTTGAGGCAGCATACTTGCACTTGTTTGGCTTGGCAGATGTCGGGCATCCCATGTGAGCATGCATGCGCAATGATACAGAAGATGAACCAAGATATTTATGAATTTGTTGATGATTGGTATCATTTGTTCAAGCAGGAAATGGTTTATTCTGGCACTTTGCATCCACTTGAGTTTCAGAATCTGCCAACAGTTCATTCAAATGGAAATGTGCATGATCCAAATGGTTATGTGCATGTTTCTCTTGATCCTCCTGTTACAAAACGTTGTCTTGGAAGACCTCGACGGCAACGAATCAGGCCAAATTTAGAGAACAGATAATTGTACATTGCTCTCATTGCAACGGGGCCAGTCGGAATTGTGCTACCTGCAATGATCCAAATATCTGATCTAAATCTTTGTATGATTTGATGTCCAGCTATTGCAGACATTTGATCTAACCTTTTTTACATATTGTATTTGGTTTTCCAAAATTCTATCTGGGTGTTATTTGTAACTGAGTGTGTTATGACCTTTTCATATTGTTAAGTTGCTCCTGATTCTTAATGCTCAAATTGATCAAAGAATTATGAAATTGATCTATTAGTTGTTCTTCAATATGTTTGTCATGGAAGTTTGAACTGGTTTTTATTACTCTTTCCCCTAGTTTTGTTTGGGCAGAAATTTTAATTTTACCATTCCGTTTTCAGTAGTTACACTCTAAGGTATGCATAGTTGTTGAAGCTGGTGTTTGATTGAATGAATTATTCCATGTTTGTGACAATGGTTAGATTCTTTACACTAACAGCTCCAAATTTTGTGCCTTAAAAATTCATCTTATGGAATTCTTTTTACAGTTTCACATTTTTTCATAGGCATGGCCTGGACGAGAGATTGAGATGATGGTGGCTCTTCCTGAGGGAACAGAGACATGAGTAATTTTGAAGGCAAGAGGTAAGGCATGCCTTTGTATCTTATTTTTCATCTCTGGTAGCAAGAGGTGAGGATGAAACTAATAAGATGCTGTAAAGCAAATATTGAAGATGAAGAAGACAAGTGACCAACTTGGAACTTCACTTGCACTTAAACACACCAATGATGAATAAAACATACCTTCAGCTTTAAAACTAAGTAAAATACATTCAAAATAAAACCAATCATTGTGGGTTTTAGAAATCATGCAAATAAGAATGGGGAAAAGTTTCAAATTGTTGAAGGCCAACAAAGATAATATTTGGTTTCTGATATTATTATGGTATAATGTTCTGTTGCAAATTTTTATGTTCAATAGCTGATTTTATTTTATTATAAGAAGTTGGATTTGATTTTGAATTCCACATATATGCTGAATTCTATAATGTTCTTTTAGTTTGTGTTTCTGGAAGTAGAACGGTTGTACGATCTGCCCTTGGAATAAAATTTTGAAATCTCATTTTGGATATGGTTTTGCTTAACCTTAATATAGGCTTATTCTTTGATTTAATCCGATAATCTTATCTAAGTGTCAGTTCAGTCCTCTTGGTTGCACTGGTAGCACTACACTGATGGTGCATTTCTTGGTTGACAAATGATATTTACTGAAAAACAACAATATAATATCAGTTGCCTTTGGATATTTTCTGATATATACTGCATTTCTTAATTGCTTGTCTTTTCCCAGTGTCCTCTTTCTGAGGAAACCGAGTTCCATAAAAGAAACAGAATCCAGAGTTGAACAAGTCCAAGATAGTTGGACGCTTGGAGCAGAAGACATCTAATTCATCTGAATCTTTCTGTCTATTTTTAATATTCTCCAAAAGAGAAGACTAAAAAAAATATATCTTATTTTATAGGTTGAGTATCAAGCCAAGTACAAACTGCTTTATGTGTGTATGGTGAAATTAAAACCATCTTTTTGACTCATTTTGGAGCCCCCTTCCCATTGTTTGTGCAGGAAATTTTGTAGAATATTTTGCCTTTTTCCTTGTTTAAAAATACATATGGTTTGTCAAAAAAATGTTACCTTGGGATTTGTGTGGTTTAAATTTCATACTCTAGCTGTTTTATCTCTCCAAGTGGTATGTCCCCAGGTAGGTGTTCCCTTGTAAACAATGTGTGAGTTTATTAGTGCAATCTTTACTGTCATGACTGATCAATGACTGCTAGAAATATTGCTTTCGTTAACAGTGTCAACTATCATGAATTCAGTCTTAACTCTTTATCAGACCATGATTTTTTGTAGTTCTGCCTATTCAACAAGTAAGCCCCATCCTTTTAGGCACGTGATCTGGACATTTCAAGCATTGATTGTATGCTCTTTACTACTATAGGGATACCTTGTCCATGCTAAATATTCATGATGTATGTGCTAGCTCTCATTGACAATCTTGAAACAAAGAACATGTGCAGGTGTCCATTAAAAGGTCCATCCATTAGTATGGAGCCCCATAAAAATCACTGAAGATAATCCTATTTTTGCACAAACCTTCTCCTTGCTTCAACCCCACAAGTAAATATTAGCAAATAACCAAACTCTAAGTCACAAATTTAAAACAAGGTCCCTGTGTGATAATCACAAACCATCTACCCCTCAGAACAAGCCCAGGACACATCACTTTCATTCACTCACCATGTTTTATAATTGAGAAGATGTAAGCATTAAAATTCCTGGTTCCTGACTCTGTTTTCTCAATGGAACATGCCAATGTCAACCAGAACCAAGTCCAGAAGGTGTTTGACTAGTAGCTAAAACCAGTGGAGATGTAGAATCAGTTATTTTATTTTCCATATTTGTTTTTTGTTTGTTTTTTGTTATTTTATTGATCACAAAAAGTGTTTGAACAGTAACTGTTAAGAACATGAAAGATTGATTTGTTGTTTTTGGGTTTTTGTATTGCTTTCAACTAAGAAGTCTAGAAGTAAACGTTTTCTATTATTTAGGAATATGTCCCAGAATAATTTTATTTCAGTTAATTTTGTTATTGTGTCGAAAATAAGTTGTAACCATCTGAGTATAGTAATATTTATGGGATTAGTGTTTGGAGGGGGAGTTGAAGTTTGAACCCTTTTCCTTATATCATTGTTATCATCATCATTATTGTTTATCTTTGCTGCCAGTAGAGTTACATATTACAAATTCACAGCTAAATAAGACAGTCTATGCAGATGCATCTCCAGGAGCACTTCGGCTCCCATCCCTGCACCAAATCTCAGCCCAAGCAAGCTGCCTGGATGTGGTGGTGAAGTTTAGGTCAAACAAGATTCCAGGTTCTTAATTGAAACTTAGAAGTGGGTACTAATTTGTATGCTTTAGAATTGTTACTATAGGCCATTAGCCATCAAATCTGTTTGAACATTTTCTTCTTCAATTGTGAACAGAATGCATTTTGGCATGATTTTTAGGAAATGGAATTGGCCTTTGGAAATTCAACTACTGGTTAAATGGTGATCATTTAGTGTTTAATGAAGCATATGGAACTTGAATAATGTGAACTAATTGAAAACTGATACTGTTGCATGTTATAGATACCTCAATCTGATGGTTTCTGCAACAACCAGGTCCAAAAGATGCTCCCCCTTCCTGTGTATCTCCCCTGAACAGTCTATTCTTTTGCTTCCCTTTTCATCAATTCTCACTCCCTTTGTACCACAATTTCATTCCCTTTAATGCGAATTGACCAGGGGTGGATTCATTTGGAATGACATAGTAAAAAGATTGAAAAAAATATATAAAAGCAAGCATGCATCATTGATATGAATCGAGCATATCAGTATGCACATGAAAAATCATTTAACTTTCATCAAATCTTTGCATAAGATTAAACATGCATGCACTTCATGCATTTGAGCATATAGAAGGAATCAACCTACCAAATCTGTAGTATTTAGTTGATACTAGCGCTAATAGGAAGCTATAATATAATGATGTAAGAAAATTAAGCCATATCAACTGCTTATTAATATTATACAAACACTTACAAGTATTTGACTGTCATCAAACCACACAACTTTCAAGATGTTTAAAAATTTTTTAAACATATAATTAGAAATTGTACTTACTATCCTATTACTATTTTTTTTATTGATTATATAATTAATTGTTATAAAAATTTTATTATGTTGATAAATTATAATAATTAAATGTTTAAAAAAATATATTAGATTGCAAATTAATTTAAAAAGAAATAAAATAATTAATTTTATAGATATTTTTCATACGTAAAAATAAAGTAGATTTGGAATTTAAAAACAAGTTTAGAGCTTAGATAAAAATACAAACATCACAGAAATTTTAAGGAGTTATAATAAACACAAAGTTTAAAATAGTTTGACTTGTCCGCCCAAAAGGATGCAAGAATGGACCAGTGTACTTAATGGACTTGGGCTGACGACAGCAACGACGTGGAATGATCAAAGCAATGACCTCTCTGGAAGCATTATATTTAATAAAAAAATACATATGGGAATTCTGGAGTGAGAAACGAAACTGAGATGAGAACATAATATGGAAGGAAAATGAATGCTGAGATAAGCAATGAGCACCACCACCTCCTAGAAGTTCCAAGGTTTTAACCCACTCCCTGGGATTTGCTATAAATACCTGACAATTTCCCTTGTGTTGTTCATCAATACTTGAATAACTGAGTTTGAATCTTATCGATCACAGTAGTAGCAATGGCAGACGAGATTATCTTGTTGGATTTCTGGCCTAGCATGTTTGGTATGAGGGTCAGACTTGCCCTGGCAGAGAAGGGCCTCAAGTATGAATATAGACAGGAGGACTTGAGGAACAAGAGCCCTCTGCTGCTTGAGATGAACCCAGTTCATAAGAAAATCCCGGTTCTGATCCACAATGGAAAGCCCATTTGTGAGTCTCTGATAATAGTTCAGTATATTGATGAGGTTTGGAAGGATAAATCTCCATTGTTGCCTAGTGACCCATACCAGAGAGCTCAGGCCAGGTTCTGGGCGGACTACGTAGACAAGAAGGTATGTCTTTGCTGTTGATTTAAAGCATTTTCTTTTGTTTTTTTGTTTTTTGTTTTTTGTTTTTTTTTTTTTGGTTTGATAATGGTGAGGGATTTGTCCAAAATGCTGGGTTTCTCCTTCTTCACACATTCCCTTCTGATATTTTTCTTCCACCGGCCCTTCATTTAATTTGTTCCTAGCATATGAGATTTCTATGCTGAAGGGTCCTTAATAAACTTGTCCAACTATACGGAAAGTTGAAACTTGATGAAATGCTCCAAAAAAATAACCCTTTTCTCTCTTTGACTTTATTGTTTTCCACAGCTCTATGAACTTGGAGGGAAGATATGGTCAACCAAAGGAGAAGAGCAGGAAACAGGCAAGAAGGAATTCATAGAGTGCCTCAAGCTTTTGGAAGGAGAGCTTGGAGAGAAGCCTTACTTCGGGGGTGAAAAAATTGGGTTTGTGGATGTGGCCCTGGTGACCTTCTCTTGCTGGTTTTATGCATACGAGACCTTTGGCAACTTCAGCATAGAGGCGGAGTGCCCCAAGTTGGTAGCTTGGACCAAGAGGTGCATGGAAAAGGAGAGCGTGTCGTCTTCTCTGGAAGACCCACACAAGGTCCATGGCTTTATCATGGGGATGAGAAAGAGGTTTGGTATAGAGTAGAAGGGGCACATGGATTTGTTGTGAGGATAAGAAAGAAGCTTGGTATAGAGTAAAAGGGAAACATCATGGGCTATTGAGTAGTGTTGTTTAGTTAATATTAGATAATATATATGAGTGTTTGGCTGTTTGCTTAAGTTTTTTCTTTGAAATTGTATCGTTAATCTTTCCGGTTGAAATCCCTTTCTGAGGGTTGGTGGGTTTGCTGAGCTGTGTTCTTGTATTAAAGAAATAAAAGAGTTTTTAACTACCATTCCATCGTTTCATGTCACATAAACAAGTATTAAAACAAACTCATAAACCTATATATTAAAAAAAAAATTAAAAGCTTAATTAGAGAAATAAACATATTCAAACTCATGATCTTTCACTAAATGACATTTTAATATCTTATTGACAAAACCAATTTTTCTAAAAGCTTGTATCATTAAGATTTGGACTCATAATATATATCATATTCTCTAATAAAGATCGTACGTAAATAAAAGTATTTTTTGTGATGCTAATTTAATTAAGATAAATAATATCAATGCAGATTAACAGGACAGTGGAAAAGGGAATCAAGAAAAGAAAACCTAATGATTTTCAAAATAAAATGAAAGAAAATAAAAAGCCCCTTGAACAAAGCAGAAAATTGAATTACCCCAAAAAGAGCTTCTAAATAATTTCATAGAATTTGGGTAATAGAAGAAAACTCATACTGTTTTTTATTTATTTATTTATCATAGTTGCTTAACACAGTGATGAAACAAAATTTACAAGCCTTCTTGAATATGAAGGAAGCATCATGTTCTTTGGAGATGGACGGATTGAATGAATGAGTAACTTCTAATGTACATATGCCTTTAAAAACCTACAAGAAACTAATAACAAAATAGATTTACAAAGAGAAAGTATAACTCTTCAACATATGGCATCCAGATGCTTAATGGAAATGGCTTAGTTTAACAGTTTTGAGTAGAGGAAGTTAATACAACTTATTACATAATTAATAGATTTACTATAAAATTGATGCTACTCAAACTCTTTACAATAAAAGAAGCCTAGCTAATTTTAAAAGTTTTAGGGATTTTGGTTGCTTCATCCTTAGATATGGCAAAAACCTAGGAAAAATTGAAGTAAAGAGTGATAAGAACATCTTCTAAAGCTTATCACTTTAATGGTACCACTTGAGGCTTGCCCAAGTGGTAAAGGATTGGAAAGGGTTTGTAGGAGGTTCCAGATGAGGACAAAAATTTACATATGAAAAAGAAAAGGGACATTTTCTAAAGCTATCTACCATATAATAGAGCCTAGAGGGTGTTTCACAAGATATTAGGGTGCATAAAAGTTCAAATAGATGACCTAATCAACAATTCTAACTAGAGTTACTAAGATATTTGAAGTTGACTAAATGTCACAGGGGAGATTCTAGTCCATTCCATCGTTTCATGTCACATAAACAAGTATTAAAACAAGTTGGATAAGACATGCCAAACAAGAATAAGCCAAACAAGTCACCTATACAATGAAAATAATATGTACCAATTATTTTTTAAGGGAATGTACTTATTTTTACAATATGATGTATTTATTTTTTCTGAAGGATATACCCAAAGTTCTTCTATGCAAAATGGGATATGCAAAGACCTCAAAAAATTGGCCAAATGAGTCAGTTATAAAAATGAAAGCTCATGTCCAAAATAGGACAAATGAGTCAAGTATAGATGTACTTATTTTTTAAGATGTGCTTATTTTTTAATACGACGTATCTATTTTTTCAATTGATGTACGTAGGGTTCTAGGATGTAGAATGGGATATGTGAAAGCCTCAAGCCCATAAAAAAAGTGAAAGCCCTTTATGTCAGCCTAGGCCTACAAAAATGGAAGATCATGTCCAATTAGAGCAAATGAGTCACATACATAATATATATATATATATATATATATATATATGGTGTACTTATTTTTAAAACAATTCTGAAAAATAAATTTTTAAAAATAGTTTTTGAAATTTCTTTTTTGATATTTTATAGACAAAAAATTTGTTTTGGAATAGAAATATTTTTAAGTTGTTTTCTATATTTTTAAATATATTTTAATAATAAATTTTATGTGTAATGTTTTATTTTTAATCACTCTTTATGTTGCATGTTTACTTTTTAAATAACCATAAAAAAATCAAGTGAAAACCAATAAAATATGTTTTCAAAAATACCATATTTTTGCTTTTAAGATCAATTTTTTTTTTTTAAAATTGTCAAATTTGTTTTCTTGTTTTCTTGTTTTTTTTTTTTCTTTTTTGGTTTTCAAAAACAGAAAATTATTTCAAAAAATAATTACTAAATAGAGTATAAATCTTTTGTCTTTATCTATTAAGAGCAAAGAACTATAAAAATATTTTAAAATTAAAATAAAATATTTAATATGATTTTTTTATGAAAAAATATATATCTATTTTATTTTAATACAAACAAAAAATTGTAAATTTTAATCAAGCCATAAAGCTAGAACCATAGTAAACTAGAACCATATTCAATGATTCTGGTTTTATGACGGAGGAGATATGTAAGTGGTGAGATCACCCCGTATTTATTATTATTTATTATTAATTTTTTTTTTATGACAATCTCCCACATTTGAGAGTGTGTTTTTTTCTCATAGCGAAGAGTTCTCCTACCAAAAATTTAAAATAAAAAATAACATAAATATATTTCATGGAGTGGACAAGTGTACTTAGTTGACCAGGGCTGACGACAGCAATGACCTCTCGTGGAAGCAACCAGAGCATTGGATGCTCCATAACCAAAGTTTACTTCTCTCACAAACTTATGGCACAAGTTCATTATTTTAATTTCTATTATTTACTAGTAAAATTAAAATTTAATAAGTTTTTAAAAATAAATAAATGTGCTGATTTTTTTTTTTTGAATGCAGATATTATATATATAAAAAAACGCTAAATTGCTTTCTATCTGATAATATTTTTGGATTTAAATATGATATTAATTTTAAAATTAAATTATTTTTGTACAAATGATAAAAATATAAGAATATCTCAACTGACATTTTTAATTTTTTTTAATAAAAAAAGTGAATACATTAAACTGAGATTTGATAAAAAAAAATTCTAGACTGATAAAAAAATATAGAAAAACTTAAAATTTTGGAATTCTGGAGAGAGAAAGAAAACCGAGATAAGGATATAATATGGAAGGAAAGTGTATGCTGAGATAAGGAATGAGCATCACGCCATCACCACCTCCTAGAAATGTCCAAGGTTTTGACTCACTCTCTGAGATTTGCTATAAATACTTGACAATATCCCTTGGGTTGTTCATCAATACTTGATCACAGTAGGAGCAATGACAGACGAGATTATCTTGTTGGATTTTTGGCCTAGCATGTTTGGTATTAGGGTCAGACTTGCCCTGGCAGAGAAGGGCCTCAAGTATGAATATAAAGAGGAGGACCTTAGGAATAAGAGCCCTCTGCTTCTTGAGATGAATCCAGTTCATAAGAAAATCCCGGTTCTGATCCACAATGGAAAGCCCATTTGTGAGTCTCTGATAATAGTTCAGTATATTGATGAGGTTTGGCACGATAAATCTCCGCTTTTGCCTAGTGACCCATACCAGAGAGCTCAGGCCAGGTTCTGGGCGGACTACGTAGACAAGAAGGTATGTCTTTGCTGTTGATTTAAAGCATTTTTTTTCCATTGATTCATGGCGATTGGCTCAGATTTTGATAATGATGAGGGATTTGTCCAAAATGCTGGGTTCTTCTTCACACATTCTCTTCCCAAGGCACCATCATCATCATAGCTTGGGCCTGGTGCCTCAACTTAAGCCCAAATCCATTCCCACCATGGGCAAGCCCAAGGCATCATTTCCCCTCACATCCCACTTATTTGAGATGGCATGGCTCCATCAACATGCTTGGGTTGGGCTTCTTCTCAAGCCCAAGACTTCATCTCCTTCATAGCTTGCCTCTCCGCCTGGATATCATCCTTAGAGGAAGCTCCCACCACCGGCGACACCATGGAGAGAGGAGTGTTGGAAATCAAGCCCACGTCGCCTTCCTGCCTGTGCATGCTCCTCCCCATATTTAGCATCCTCTGTTTACTTCCCTGAATTAGTGTAATGTACATCCTTTATTATAATTGATTTAGGAGTAATTCTAGCAAGGTAGTTTATTCACTTTCCATGTAACACTTTCCATGTAAGGGAAATTCCGTCCGGTGATAGTGTACCATTTCGGAATTATCTCATATCTGTAGGCTATTTATTTATGCTTTCTTTCATTGTAAAAAAAAAAAAAAAGAATCACAGAATGAATTGAGTCTGTGTTCCTCCATAGTTTGTCTTCAAATTCTTCATGGTATCAGAGCAGGTTTAATCCTGTCTCATCGTCTTCATCTTTAGTCAGTATTTTTTTTTCCTACTCAATTCTATTCTTCTAGTTTATGCCTAAATACGGTCCAGCCTTTGGAATGGCTACCAACTCATCATCCTCTACTTCTGATATCATCATCTCATCGTCTTCATCCTCTCATCAGATGGAAACCTCTCATCTTCCAATCACAGCCCATAAACTGAATGAGCAAAATTATTTGCAATGGTCTCAGTCCATATTAATGTTTATACAGGGAAAGGAGAAAGATGACTACATCACCGGAGCTTCGGTGGCACCAAAAACCACAGCATCAACCTACAAAAAGTGGATAGCAGAAAATAATATGGTCATGTCCTGGCTAGTCAACTCTATGACCACTGATATTGGTGAAAATTTTCTATCATTTGATACTGCCAAAGAAATCTGGGACACTGCAAAAGAAACTTTCTCAGACAAGGAAAACACATCTGAAATCATCCAGATTGAAGGCATCCTCCACGATTTGCGTCAAGGAAACCTTACGTTAACTGAATATTTCAATACTCTTACTCGTCTATGGCGTCTGATTACTACTCAAAAAGTGCTATTTTGTAGCTTGTAATTAATCCTTTTAAACACTTTTGAGTAGTAGTTATTGCCTTTTAACTCAATTAACATGTTAAGGACCCTTGCAATCATTTCTAATCAAATTGTGTAAGTTTTGGTGTTTTTGTTAGTAATTTGATTACCAAAACAATCCAAGATTGAGGAGAGTTATTTGGAATCCATGGCAAAGCAATGAAGAGCTCAAATTCATGAATAACCAAGCTTTGGAGCTCCATAGCCCTTTGCCAAAGTCGTTCAAAGTATGCAAGGAGAGAAGCAAGGAGAAGAGGAAAACAGAGTGAAGAAAACAGAGGAAAGCCAGCTACAGTCTTCTTGCGCACTTTTGGAACACTTACCGAAGTCCATTTTCTATATTCTATATAACATTTCAAAGCTCAGGAAGTCAAGAATCCAATGCTTCAAACGGTGCACGATTTGGAGTTGAAACGAAGGAGTTACAGCCATTGCAAGCAGATCACTCCAAAGTGTTGCGAAATCAGCCTTTTGTTGCGAGAATTTCGTAGCCTTTTTGTACAGTGCTATGGAATTCCTCCTGAAGCTACCCGATACATGCCACAAGCTGGAACTCTGAGAACCTCAAGGTGGAAGCCAATTTCGCAGCCCTGCGAGTTCAGCTTGTTGATGCGAAAATATTTCGCAGCCCTCTTGAGTGTCTGCGAAATCTCGCAGACACCATTTTCACCTGCGAAATGGTCCTTAATGCTTCCCGATATTTGCCACCGACTCTTTTAGATCTTTTCTTAAGATATTTTTGTATAAATTTCCATTCCTCTCCTTGTAATCCACCAACCATAAGATTTCTTAGTTGGGAAGGTTGGAAAAACATTCCTATATAAACTCTCTTGCATCCACTGTAAGAGGGGCATGTAATCAGATATATAATGTAATCCAATATATAGAATCAACGAACAGAGCACTTGCTCTGTTTTTGATATATATTCTTGTCTTCTCTTTCATTTTCATTTTCTAGCCAACCAAACTCTGAGGATTTTTCCACAGAGGATGAGAGGCTAAGCTTTTTGTCTCTTGGAGTGAGGAAAGCCGGGTAAGTTTCCACATGCATAATTTGGAAGTTTTGTTGTTTTAGTTTTTAATGAAGAGAAAGTGTAACCCGTTAGTGATTTCTATGTTTTTAGTTAACTTAAAACACCTTAGAGTCACCTGGGCTAACACTTGGTAAGGCAAGTGATTTCCAACCATGGAAATGCACTAGTTTACCCCTTGCGAGCCTTTGGGAGGTGACTTGTAGGTAGGATTTTCTAGAATAGCCAACACTTGGTAAGCTTTTGGACTCCAAGGAGACATCCATTAGTTATCTCTTGCGAGTTTGAGAAGGGAAATCCAAGGTTAAAGATCATCTTGAATGGTAAGTGCTCGTGAGAGGCATGAACCATTGCAAGATGCATCAGTGAGAGAGATTTAGTGTTTGAACCCATTAATGGGAAGCATCTGTACAACACCGGTTGGAGAAGGAACTATATGTTAATTCTCTAATGCGAGGAAAATAAACAAGTGACCGGAACTCTCCATTTTGTATGAGGAACGAGCCTAGTGATCTGAACTCCAAGAAACACTTTTCTTTATAAGTAAAATCAGTTACTATTTTTGGTTAGTTTAAAACCAAATTTTTTTCATTCAAGCATCTTTATGTTTTCTTTTAAAGCTAACCTTGAAATGAAAAGGCACCAATTCAACTTTGAATTAACATCATTTGTGAAGTGAAAACCCATCCTAGTGAACGATCCTAGAGCCACTATGCTATAGTAGCTTTGTCTTTGCTACCCTAGTATATGGTGTAATAGGTTATAAATTTTGTTGATTAATCCCTCAATCAAGGAGCACCAGCTGGACACGAATCAGCTGAGACACCAATTAGGCACGAATCAAATGGCGCCGTTGCCGGGGATCGAACCCTGAATCAGATGGTGCCATTGCCACTTCCGCTGCTAGGGACGAATCAAATGGCGCCGTTGCCGGGGATCGAACCTCGAATCAAATGGTGCCATTGCCACTTCCACTGCTAGGGACGAATCAAATGGCGCCGTTGCCGGGGATGGTGCCACTTTACAGTGATATCACCTTTCTAGAGTACTTGTGATCTTCATCACAAGTTTGGTGACTTTTCTTTTCCTTTTACTAACTCTTTTTATTTCTTTATTGTTCATATTTTAGTATACCTTTTATTTAGTTTTTAGTTTACCTTAATTTTCTTTCTTTGAATTGTTTTTCTTTTATTTTCTTTTGTGTTCTCTGTTTTTAATTCATAAATTGCTAGTTGTGCATGCCATATTGAATACCATAGCAGAGGAAGCCATGAACTTCATGAGTTATGTGGCTGAAGTCTCAAGAGGATGGAATGAACCAAATGCTAGAGATATGGGAAGAATGACATCTCAACCTAAAGCTAAGGGTGAGATGTATATTTTGAATGATGGTATGAACATGAAGGCAGAGATTGCAGCTATGGAAAGGAGATTGGAAAAGCTAGAAATGACGAATATGCAACAAGTGCAAGCCATCTCTCAGTCATCATTGCAAGCTATGCCTTGTGCCATTTGTCTATCATATGAGCACTTGGTGGATGAGTGTCCTACCATTCCAGCCGAGAGGGAAATGTTTGGTGATTGCAACACCTACAATTCCAATTGGAGGGACCATCCAAATTTCTCTTGGAAACCACAGCCACCTCAGTATCAGCAACCTGCTCAAGCACCACAGCAAGCCTCAAACCTTGAACAAGCTATGGTGAATCTTTGCAAGGTCATGGGAGATTTTATTGAAAAGCAAGAAGCCACCAATGCTCGAGTCGATCAAAGAATTGATAGAGTGGAGAGTACTTTGAATAAAAGGATGGATGAAATGCAAAATGATCTATCTCAAAAGTTAGATATTCTCCAAGATTCAATCTCAAGGCTTGCCAACCTCAACATAGTGCAAGAGAAAGAAAACTCTCCTTCTCAACCTTGTCAAAATTCCAAGGGCATCCATGAAGTGGAGGCTCAAGAGGGAGAATCTTCAATGGTGAAGGAAATTGAAGAAGTGATCACTCTGAGGAGTGGTAAAGAGGTTGATCTGCCCACATGCAAGCTAGAGCATAAGGAAGAGAGTGAAACAGAGAAAGAAAATAGGGAGGAAATCAAAGGAAAGAAAAAGGGGGAAAGCATAGAGAATGATGGCTATGATATTAATGTACAAAGAGAACCACAGAGGATAGTCATCAAGGAAGAAATGATGAAACGCATGCCTCCACCTTTTCTCCAAGCTTTGTATGGCAAAATCATACAAACCAAGTCTCAAGTGAGGGATGTAAGCTTCATATGGGATCCGGGCAAGCTAAATCATGAGCAAATTTTTTGATGGACTTAGTCTTTTTAAAGACTAGCTAGTCCATATCTTTTTGTTTTGTTAATTTCTTGTTTTAATTTTGATTTCAATGTTTTAATTTGGATTTCAATGCTTTAATTTTGATTTCAATGCTTTAATTCTAATTTGTTTTGATGTAATATAGGTTTTTGAATGATCAAAATCAAGAGGAATTGCAAAGAAATTGAAGAAAAAAAATCAGAGCAAAATCGGAGTCAAACGGAGCGAAAACAGGGGAAAAACAAGGGTCTGCGAGATTTCGCAGCCTCTGCGAAATCGGCATTTTGTTGCCAAACCATTCCGCAACACTGTAGAAGTCTCTGCGAAAATTTTCGCAGCTGCGAAACCCATTTTGGCACACGAGTGCCACTTCGCAGCACAGGAGCATATGTTTCGCAGCTGCGAAACGCATTGCGAAGTGAAAAAGGCTGATTTCGCAACAAAAGTCCCATTTCGCAAAGGATTTCGCGGCTGCGAAAGCACTTTTGGCACACGAGTGCCATTCCGCAGCACAGTGACCCTCATTTCGCAGCTGCGAAACGGCTGCGAAGCTCCAAAGCGTGAAAATTCTCAATTTCGCAGCCAAAGCTCCATTCCGCAGGGTATTTCGCAATTGCGAAGCCGGTTTTGGTACACGAGTGCCATTTCGCAGCACAGTAACCCTCATTTCGCAGCTACGAAACGGCTGCGAAGTTCCAAAACATGAAAAATCCCAATTTCACAGCCGCACCCCCATTTTGGCAATTGTTGGACACATTTCGATCACTTCCCGAAGTTCAAATTATTCATACAATATCTCATTTGAAAGCTTGGGAAGTCAAGAGTCCACAGCTTCAAACGGTACTTGATTTGGATTTGAAACAGAAAAGTTATGGCCATTTGAAGATGACTGTGCAAACTATGAACGGAAATGTCGCACCTCAATTTCGCTACTGTTGGACACATTTTTGAAGCACTTTCTGGAGCTCAAATTATGCACATGATATCTCGTTTCAAATCTTGAGAAGTCAGGAGTCCATAGCTTCAAACGGTACTCGATTTGGATTTGAAATGAAGAAGTTATGGCCGTTTGAAGACAAGCGCGCAAAGCTAAACGGGAATTTCGCAGCCGAGACGCCATTTGGAAGGGTGTTTCGCAGCTGCGAAACCACTTTTTGGCACACGAGTGCCATTTGCAGCACAATTCCCCTCATTTTGAAGCTGCGATACACCTGCGAAATCACTTTTGAGCTTTGAAATGGCTATGAAATGATCTCCAAGCTTCGATATGGCTGCGAAATCACCTATGAGCTGCGAAAATGCTCCAAGCTTAAAAAATGGTCTGTGAACATGCCACTTTTCTGCGAAATGATCTCCAAGCTTCGAAATGGCTATGAAATCACCTCCAAGCTTAGAAAGGGCCTTCAAATTGCGAAATTGACTTGCAAAATGGAGGGTGATTTGCAAAAACACTTTGCAAAGCCAAGGGAAGTTGCTAAAATGCCAATAGAGCTCTGCAACCATGCATCTGAAGAGGAGAGCCCCGCACACCTTGAGATCACACACACCAAGCCTCTCACTCCATTTCTGACCTCCTTAAACCATCAAAGCTCATAGCTCTAACTGAGAGCTCCAGCTGAGGAGACCATGCCACTTAAGGAGACTACCAGAACAGAGGCCAAAATCCTGATCCAACCCATTCAAGAGGCCACCACAGACACATCAGCTCCACAGGACCTTACCATTACATGATCATCTCTTTACTTTTTGTCTTTACATATTATATTAGTATAGATAATTCCATGTTTTGATGTCTTATATTCTGGGATTGGATGTATTACTGATGATGCATCATACATAGACATCATTTTTTGTTTAAACTTGGCATTTTTTTATTTCCTCTACTCACTAACTCTTTTATGTTTTCTTTGAAACATGTGGTTTCTCCTATACGACTCAGACTCCATGTCACTAAGGAGGTACCACTTCCTCCCTATTTTTTAATCGCTTTTGTCACATTGAGGACAATGTTCAGCTTGGTTGGGGGGAGAGTTGAGGAAGTAAGTATTGTTAATAATGCTAAGTTATTTTGGTAATTTAGTTGTTTTTTGCTTAATTTTTAAAATTTTTGCTTTAAACTCCATGGATATTAAGGATTAACTCTCAAAATTAAATGAGAGAAGTCGAGTTTCAACTTGATTACATGAGTCTTAGAGTTTGTATTATGCTCTTCTAAAAGTTGATGAATTGTTGAAACTCCCATTGCATGCAAACTTATCTCTTCCACCTTAAGCTATTCGCACACACATACATTAGATTCCGGTTATAAGATGTGAAACTATCTCACCCTCTAAGCTTGAGAAATCATAATTTGACACCCTTAACCTCTCTTTAATAGTGTTGGGACACCTCATAAAGACCAATGAGTCTTTGTAGAAAAAGAAAAAGAAAAAGAAAAAAGAAAAAAGAAAAAGAAAAAAAAAAAAAAGAATAAACTTCTTTACTTGCCTTGAAACCTGAGCATGGTCCGAAGGGGTGGCGAAAGCCTTTAAAGCCTGGTGCCCTAAGCCTTTATTGGTTGGGAGTCACCGATCCTCTGCTTGTTACATGGGTGAATTGGTTAAGTTTAGTAAGTGAAAAGAATTGTGAATAAGAGGTGCGTTCCTAGCCTATCAAGAGATGGTTAATTTTGCTAAGCTTAAAGAAAGACTTAGGTTGGGGGGAGATGATAGTTATCCATACTATACTCGGAAGCTAATCACATTAACACTTAGCTTTTAGTGGAAGAATTTGATTTGGATCTTTTGAGAGTGGAAATTCTTTTGATGCTTAAACCTGCATAATATCCATTCTTTGTACTCTATGATCAAGTGAATGCTTTGACAACTCTTATTATAGGTTGAGTTTCACATCTTTATTGATCCATGGATGTCCATCATGCCACTCATATCATTTTTTGGAGTGATTTGCATGATCCATTTTATGTATATTATTATAGTTTACTTAGTTTTTATCACCTTCATTGCTAAGGGACTAGCAATATGTCGGTTGGGGGGAGTGATTACTACTCAAAAAGTGCTATTTTGTAGCTTGTAATTAATCCTTTTAAACACTTTTGAGTAGTAGTTATTGCCTTTTAACTCAATTAACATGTTAAGGACCCTTGCAATCATTTCTAATCAAATTGTGTAAGTTTTGGTGTTTTTGTTAGTAATTTGATCACCAAAACAATCCAAGATTGAGGAGAGTTATTTGGAATCCATGGCAAAGCAATGAAGAGCTCAAATTCATGAAGAACCAAGCTTTGGAGCTCCATAGCCCTTTGCCAAAGTCGTTCAAAGTATGCAAGGAGAGAAGCAAGGAGAAGAGGAAAACAGAGTGAAGAAAACAGAGGAAAGCCAACTGCAGTCTTCTTGCGCACTTTTGGAACACTTCACGAAGTCCATTTTATATATTCTATATACCATTTCAAAGCTCAGGAAGTCAAGAATCCAATGCTTCAAACGGTGCACGATTTGGAGTTGAAACGAAGGAGTTACAGCCATTGCAAGCAGATCACTCCAAAGTGTTGCGAATTCAGCCTTTTGTTGCGAGAATTTCGCAGCCTTTTTGTACAGTGCTATGGAATTCCTCCTGAAGCTACCCGATACATGCCACAAGCTGGAACTCTGAGAACCTCAAGGTGGAAGCCAATTTCGCAGTCCTGCGAGTTCAGCTTGTTGATGCGAAAATATTTCGCAGCCCTCTTGAGTGTCTGCGAAATCTCGCAGACACCATTTTCACCTGCGAAATGGTCCTTAATGCTTCCCGATATTTGCCACCGACTCTTTTAGATCTTTTCTTAAGATATTTTTGTATAAATTTCCATTCCTCTCCTTGTAATCCACCAACCATAAGATTTCTTAGTTGGGAAGGTTGGAAAAACATTCCTATATAAACTCTCTTGCATCCACTGTAAGAGGGGCATGTAATCAGATATATCATGTAATCCAATATATAGAATCAACGAACAGAGCACTTGCTCTGTTTTTGATATATATTCTTGTCTTCTCTTTCATTTTCATTTTCTAGCCAACCAAACTCTGAGGATTTTTCCACAGAGGATGAGAGGCTAAGCTTTTTGTCTCTTGGAGTGAGGAAAGCCGGGTAAGTTTCCACATGCATAATTTGGAAGTTTTGTTGTTTTAGTTTTTAATGAAGAGAAAGTGTAACCCGTTAGTGATTTCTATGTTTTTAGTTAACTTAAAACACCTTAGAGTCACCTGGGCTAACACTTGGTAAGGCAAGTGATTTCCAACCATGGAAATGCACTAGTTTACCCCTTGCGAGCCTTTGGGAGGTGACTTGTAGGTAGGATTTTCTAGAATAGCCAACACTTGGTAAGCTTTTGGACTCCAAGGAGACATCCATTAGTTATCTCTTGCGAGTTTGAGAAGGGAAATCCAAGGTTAAAGATCATCTTGAATGGTAAGTGCTCGTGAGAGGCATGAACCATTGCAAGATGCATCAGTGAGAGAGATTTAGTGTTTGAACCCATTAATGGGAAGCATCTGTACAACACCGGTTGGAGAAGGAACTATATGTTAATTCTCTAATGCGAGGAAAATAAACAAGTGACCGGAACTCTCCATTTTGTATGAGGAACGAGCCTAGTGATCTGAACTCCAAGAAACACTTTTCTTTATAAGTAAAATCAGTTACTATTTTTGGTTAGTTTAAAACCAAATTTTTTTCATTCAAGCATCTTTATGTTTTCTTTTAAAGCTAACCTTGAAATGAAAAGGCACCAATTCAACTTTGAATTAACATCATTTGTGAAGTGAAAACCCATCCTAGTGAACGATCCTAGAGCCACTATGCTATAGTAGCTTTGTCTTTGCTACCCTAGTATATGGTGTAATAGGTTATAAATTTTGTTGATTAATCCCTCAATCAAGGAGCACCAGCTGGACACGAATCAGCTGAGACACCAATTAGGCACGAATCAAATGGCGCCGTTGCCGGGGATCGAACCCCGAATCAGATGGTGCCATTGCCACTTCCGCTGCTAGGGACGAATCAAATGGCGCCGTTGCCGGGGATCGAACCTCGAATCAAATGGTGTCATTGCCACTTCCACTGCTAGGGACGAATCAGCGTCAACTTGATACGTTTGAGGTTCATAACTGGAATTGTGTTACAGATGGTTTGTTGTATAAAAAGATTGTCGAAGGGAAACGTGTGTTTAAATTTTTGTTAGGCTTGAACAAAAATCTTGATGAAATTAGAGGAAGAATCATGGGAGTAAAACCTCTACCTAGCCTCAGAGAGGCATTCTCTGAAGTCCGTTGCTAAGAAAGTCGGAAAAATCTCATGATGGGATCCCATCAACAATTGAATATGGCAGAAAGCTCGGCTCTTAAGACTCAATTCGCTCCTTTTGACAACCGTCAAAAAATTAAAGGAGGTAGACCTTGGTGTGATCATTGCAGAAAGCCGGGACACTCAAGAGAAACTTGTTGGAAGATTCATGGAAAGCCAGTAGATTGGAAGCCACGTCAACCACCTGAGAAAGAAGGACGAGGCAATCATGTGGCTACCGATGAACAATCGCCACAACCTGAAGCTAGCCCTTTTAATAAGGAGCAAATGGAGATGCTTCAGAAACTACTGTCTCCTCTTTTGTCAGTACAGTCACAAACTGGCTCATCTTCCAACCAGGTCATTGGTTCCGGAACCTTGGCTCACAAAGGTAATTTTTTGAGTGCCTTCACTGCTGGTAAGAAACGTAAAAAACCTTGGATCGTGGATTCAAGAGCATCTGATCATATGACGGGAGATGCGACAATTTTTGATACATATAGCTCATGTCCAAATAATTTAACAGTCCGAATAGTAGATGGTTCACTATCAAAGGTTGCCGGAACAGGTTCAGTTGTGCTATCAAGGGATCTTACTCTCAACTCTGTTCTCCTTGTTCCTAACTTGGACTGTAATCTATTGTCAATTAGTAAACTCACTAAGGAAAAGAGGTGTATTACTAATTTTTCCTCCACTCACTGTGAATTTCAGGATTTGGATTCGGGGAAGACGATTGGCAATGCTGAGGAATGCTCTGGACTCTACATCCTTAAGGAGCGCCACGATCCACAAGAACAACCTCAAATGGCAGTTGGTAGTAATTCTTTTTCGGTTTCATGTCAAAATAACAATAGTGCAATTATGTTGTGGCACTATCGCTTAGGTCATCCAAATGTTAAGTATCTCAAGCATTTATTTCCGTCATTATTTAATAAAAATCCAAAATCCTTTGAGTGTGAAATCTGTCAATTATCAAAGCAAGTCCGGTCTCATTTTCCCATTCAACCCTATAAAGAGTCTAGTCCATTCTCAATGATTCATAGCGATATCTGGGGTCCGTCAAGAATAAAAAATGTAACTGGTACTAGGTGGTTTGTCTCATTCATAGATGATCACACTAGATTAACTTGGGTATTCCTCATGAAAGAAAAATCTGAAACGAGTCAAATTTTCAAAAATTTTAAAAATATGATTCAGACCCAATTCCAGTCAAAAATACAAATTCTAAAGTCTGATAATGCTAGGGATTATTTCAACTCCATTCTAGGAGAATTTCTAGCACAAGAAGGGATAGTTCACTTAAGTTCATGTGTTGATACCCCACAACAAAACGAAATCGCTGAAAGGAAAAATAGGCATTTGTTAGAGGTGGCTAGATCACTAATGTTCTCCATGAATGTTCCAAAATTATTCTGGGGGCAAGCTGTCCTTACGGCAGCCTACCTCATCAATAGGATGCCGTCTAGGGTACTAAAATTCCAAACACCTTGTCAAACACTCCTAAAATCCTTTCCGACTACTCGTCTCATCTCCACCGTCCCACCCAAAATTTTCGGGTGCTCTGTCTTTGTTCATATCAATCAACAAAAAAGAAGTAAACTTGATCCTAGGTCACTCAAGTGCATCTTTCTTGGGTATTCTTCAAATCAAAAAGGGTATAAGTGTTACTCTCCAGTCACAAGAAAATTCTACAATTCAATGGATATCACATTTTTTGAAACCCAGCCTTACTATCCCAAAAACGATATTCAGGGGGAGAATTCAACTCAGGAATATCAATTTTGGGATCTTGAGTCATTCAGTGAGTCACCCATCACCACTGAAAATCACATTCCTCCAGAGTCATTTAATAAGCCTGAGTCCATTGTTGACTTGTGGGATAAGGAGCACATCCAAGAGGAAACGGAGGAAGGAGCACTTTCTCAACAAACCCATGAGGCTGAACCGGGTCCTAATCCAAGCAAACTTCCAGGTAACAACGCTCTTGATGGTACTGTTGATTTCGAGTTAGAAAATGATATTCTTAATATGCCCATAGCTTGGAGGAAAGGAGTTAGATCATGCACTCAGCATCCCATTGGAAATTTTATTTCTTATGATAAGCTATCACCTACGTTTCGTGCATTCACTTCTAGCATCACAGAGATACAAGTTCCTCGGAATATTCAGGAAGCTTTCAAGTATCCTAAGTGGAAGGCGGC
Source organism: Vitis vinifera (assembly GCF_030704535.1). Taxonomy (NCBI): domain Eukaryota; kingdom Viridiplantae; phylum Streptophyta; class Magnoliopsida; order Vitales; family Vitaceae; genus Vitis; species Vitis vinifera. Next base: position 12,860,461 of record NC_081823.1, on the reverse strand, counting down.
AGTCGATGAGGAAGTTCGGGCGCTAGAAAAGAATGGTACGTGGGAAATTACTGACCTCCCAAGAGGTAAGAAACCAGTTGGGTGTAAGTGGATTTTCACAGTAAAATACAAGGTAGATGGTAATATGGACAGGTATAAGGCTCGGTTGGTCGCCAAAGGATTCACCCAATCCTATGGCATTGACTATCAAGAAACTTTTGCTCCAGTTGCCAACCTCAATACTGTTCGTATACTTTTATCCTTGGCAGCTAATCTTGATTGGTCGCTTCACCAACTTGATGTGAAGAGTGCCTTCCTCAATGGTGACTTAGAGGAAGAAGTTTACATGGAGATTCCTGCTGGACTTGAGACAACATCAAATTTCAACAAGGTTTGTAGACTCCAAAAATCCTTGTATGGTCTCAAACAATCTCCCAGGGCCTGGTTTGAACGGTTCACTAAGGTAGTGAAAGGGTACGGATTCGTTCAATGTCAATCCGATCACACATTATTTGTGAAACACTTCCCAGAAGGGAAGCTGGCAATTATCATTGTATATGTGGACGACATAATTTTGACAGGTGATCATGAAGAGAAAATTGACTTACTTAAAAAATTACTGACAAAGGAATTTGAGATCAAGGATCTTGGAAACCTCAAGTACTTTCTCGGAATGGAGATTGCTAGGTCAAAGAAAGGTATAGCAGTCTCACAACGCAAATACGTTCTGGACTTATTGAATGAAACAGGAATGCTAGGATGCAAGCCAGCAGAAACACCTATGGATACAACTGTCAAACTGGAAGAAAGTGATGGAAGTGCGCCAGTTGATAAAGGAAGATATCAACGTCTTGTGGGGAAACTCATCTATCTTTCTCATACAAGGCCAGACATCGGCTTCTCCGTTAGTGTGGTAAGTCAATTCATGAATAATCCAACCGAAAAACACATGACTACTGTGATCAGAATATTGAGGTGCCTCAAGATGACACCGGGAAAGGGTCTTTTCTTTCAAAGAACAACAAAGAAAGAGATTGAGATTTTTTCAAATGCAGATTGGGCAGGTTCAGTGACTGATCGGAGATCAACTTCAGGCTATTGTTCATTTGTCTAGGGGAACTTGGTTACATGGCGAAGCAAGAAACAGTCAGTGGTAGCCCGTAGCAGTGCTGAGGCAGAATTTCGTGCTATGGAACAAGGTATCTGCGAGGAAATCTGGTTGAACAGGCTGCTAGAAGAATTATGGGTTCCATTGAAGCATCCCATGGTGTTATACTGCGACAATCAAGCTGCCATCAGTATCGCTAAGAATCCGGTTCATCATGATCGAACTAAGCACGTGGAGATAGATCGACACTTTATCAAGGAAAAGATTGAAGAAGGAGTTTTCAAAGTCAGCTACACTCCGACAAACTATCAAACGGCTGACATTCTCACAAAAGCTCTTGCTCGAGTTAACTTCGAAGATCTGACAGAAAAACTTGGAATGATCAACATCTACAACGCGGCTTGAGGGGGAGTGTTGGAAATCAAGCCCACGTCGCCTTCCTGCCTGTGCATGTTCCTCCCCATATTTAGCATCCTCTGTTTACTTCCCTGAATTAGTGTAATGTACAACCTTTATTATAATTGATTTAGGAGTAATTCTAGCAAGGTAGTTTATTCACTTTCCATGTAACACTTTCCATGTAAGGGAAATTCCGTCCAGTGATAGTGTACCATTCCGGAATTATCTCATATCTGTAGGCTATTTATTTATGCTTTCTTTCATTGTAAAAAAAAAAAAAAGAATCACAGAATGAATTGAGTCTGTGTTCCTCCATAGTTTGTCTTCAAATTCTTCATATTTTAGTCTTCAAAGTCTTCAAGGAGCAATGGTGGTAGTCCCATGGCATCCAAGAGATGCTGCCGCCATGGTGGCTGGTGCAAATGCCCGCATGGCTGGAGCGGGTGATGGTGGCTGGTGAGGAGCAGACGCCTTGTCGACGCGGTGCATGCAGCAAAAAAAAATGAGGGATGGGGCGGCTTGCATGCATGGGACACACGCGTGTAGACGGGCGGCTTTGGGGGTTCCTGTGGAGATGAGCTGAACGCGGGCATGGTGGGCAGCCAAATATACCAGGTTCCGCGCATGCGGGTGAAGGATGGGTATGGCGGGTAGAGAGAGAAAAGGTGATTGGGAGGATGGGTGAGGGTGACAGCCATGCATGGAACGTGGGATGGTGATGAAATGGAGCTGGTATATTGGTGCGTGACGATGTGGGTATTGGGGGTGGATGATGAGCACGGTAATGGCCATGAGGAGGAGGTTAAAACAGAGCTTCATTGCTCTCAAAACAAACCAAAAATATGAAAGAGATAGTAGCATCCAAACCATAACTATGAACCATAAAACGAAACATATGTTCGAATAATCTACTCGAAACTATTAAGAGAAAAATAAGGAGATTATATACATCAAGTGAGTCCAAAGAGTCATGGTAAATGTCGTACCTCTCCCTTCTTCTCATTCGGGCTTCTCCTTTCTCTCTGGCTCCACCCTTGCCCTCAGCTCTAACTCCCCTTTTTTCTCTCTCTTTTTCCCTTCCTTGGCAAGCCACCACCCACTCTCCTATTCACCTCACAGCAAGCATGGGCTTGCAACCACTTTCATGGGCAGCCAATCTCCCTTGCCACACGTCCAAGGCAGCTACCTTCTTGGGAGGTGTCCCCTCCTTCACTAAAAAATCGAAAATTTCTCCCTTGGGTCATGCCATGCCCCCTTGTTTCAGACCATAAAAAAAATAGAGCTCAAGAGAAGGAGTCTACAAGTTGGTTTTTTTTTTTTTTTTTTTAAATAATTTTTCTATATTGATTTTGTAAAAATATTCTAAATTTAATTAATAGAAATTTAATTGAGGTCTTATAAAAAATGAAATTAGTTTTAAATTATAAATAAATTAAAAAATAATATAATATATCGGTGTGGACCTACGTTTTTCATGTGCGTCTCCACTCGACAACGAGACTCGTTTTTTATTTATTTGGTAAAAAATATGATTTTTTAAAAAAGACTTAAAGTCGTTACTGATTTTTGTTTTATTTTTTTAAGGGAAAAACAAAATAAAAAAGAAAAACCTTAAATGTGACTCTCGAAGTAAAAACAAGTTTGTGAAAAATTGAGTTTGAGTCCCCCGTTACATATCGGGAAGGTATTGTAATGAGCTGTAACACCCCTCTAAGCTTGTATACGTATGCCCTCTACTAAATGAATTAAGGAAATTGTGATGATTAATTAATTAATTATGGATACCAAGAAAAATAATCATGTAAATGAGTATGTACAAGTCATGGTGAAAATTAATATACACAAAAATAATGATGAAATCTAATTACAAGAATACACAAAATAAATAATAAGAGAATTATGCAAAATGATTTATTGAACTAAAAAAAAATATTAAAAAAATAATTTTCAAGAAATTTCAAAGTATTTATTAAAAATGATTTTAAATTAATGATTTTAATTTTTTTTTATTGCCAAAAAAGAAGTTTCAATTTATTTTTAATTAATGATTTAATTCAATTTCATTTGTATTTAATTTTCAAAAAAATTTATTTTCACTTATTATATCAAAATAATTTATTGCAAAATTTCAATTTGGCAACAAAAATGATTTTTACTTGCTTTTACAAAAAAAAATTACAATTTTATTTACAAAAGTATTTCAATTTGTTTTCATTTAACTACAAGAAAATTAACTTTCAATGATAAAATATTTTGTCACTAAAAGTCGAAATTTCGTCTGCAAAAATATTTCCCAACGAAAAATGTTTCGTGTCACATTCGTTGCCTTAGACCCGTCGCTAAAAGTTTCCCGACAAAAATCCTATTTCGTCGCCCAATATTTTCCCTGATGAAATAAAAATTTTGTTACTAAATATTTTCCCCAACGAAATTTTTCATTAACAAAAATAAGAATTTTTGCCACTAAAAAATATAAATTTTTGTCCTCAAAGTCGTCAATACTTAGTGCTAACAAATTTATTTTGCTGCCAAATATTTTTTGTAACAATTTAATTTCGTCTCCCTATGCTTTGCAATCCCAACGAAAGTTCCATTTTGTCACTAAAAGTTTTTCTTGATGAAATAGATATTTCATTGCTAAAGGATTTTTTTGAACTAAAATATTTATCATTAATACTGACAAATTCATTTCGTTGCTAAATCCTTTTATTTACAAAATGATTTTGTCCCTAAAACGTATGCCAGTGAATTATAAATTAGTTGTGGATGATACAACAATCTTCAGCAACAAAAATATTTCATCAGGAAATATCTTTAGTAACAATTTTTTTTTTTTGTCAGGAAATGTATTTACATTTTTTATTTTTCATATTACAAATGTATGGCATTTGGTATTTAAAACATTAATTATAATAGAAAGGTTAATTCTGAAACCTGCTTACAAAAATCAAAATATATATCACATAACTTCATTGGTAATTAATATATGTAACCATAACATGTGATCATAGTAGTATAATATCTACGCTAATATAACTACAAAACAAAATAAAGTATTAGTTTAACAAAATGTCTATCACAAAACAACTATATTAGCATAGGCAAAAAAAAGAAATGAACGTCCATCATATGCACATCATAAAAAAAGGGATCATGAGGACCCTTGGCTTGATCATAGATGACGCAATATTTCTTCAAATTGTTGATGATGTTGTTGATTTTGTTTTTGTACGAAGGCCTCCAATTGGTCAATTCGATCTTGTTGAGTCTCAAGTTATTGTTGTTGAGTCTCCACAAGTAGTTGAGTCTCAATAAGTCTATGCTCCAACTCATTTTCACGCTCAGAAGATGATGGTTTAGATTTAGAAAATGAGATTGGTTTAGGGCCAAAACCAAGGCCCTTGACATATCCTGATTTTTGTCCCAAAACTTTCTCACAAATTTCTACCTCAGTCATAGCCACAGCTCCTTCTGCAATAGGCTGGCGTTAAAGCTCCAACATCTTCTCCTATATATGCAAAATAAAAAATAAAACAAAAAAAAAAGAACCAAAACATAATTAATAAGTTAGTAAATTAAAATTTCCATTAAATTTGGGCATGATCTCCCATATTTAGTAGATATTTTTTAAATTATACCTACTATATATAATAAATATAAGCATTGGAATTTCAAATTAGTTAATAATCAAATTGATTTTTAGCACAACAAAACATCCAAGTGCCTTAATTTGTTATTATATGGTAAATAATAGTAGATTTCAAACAAGAATATAGTATTTTTATACAAACATTGTAACATCCCATAAGCACACATAATCCTAAACTTAATTTTAAGCTAAGAAATGCCTAAAAAAGTGTTTATAAACATGTTATCACATAAACAAGAATAATATATACATACTAAAATGGTGAAAATTCAAAAGTAGTTAGAATCTTAACTTAATTTTAAGTAAAGAAAATTATAACAAGAAGATAGTAAGTTAAAAATCCTATTTAAATTTCAGCATAGTCCCTTAATATTATATTTCAAACAAGAATATGGTATTTTTATACAAACATTGTAGCACCCCACAAACACACATAATCCTAAACTTAATTTTAAGCAAAGAAATACCTAAAAAATGATCTAAACTTGTTATCACATAAACAAGATTCCTATATACATACTAAAATGATAAAAATTGAAAATTAGTTAGAATCTCAACTTAATTATAAGTAAAGAAAATTATAACAAGTAGTTATAAAGTTAAAAATCCTATTTAAATTTTGGCATAGTCCCTTAATATTAGATTTCAAATAAGAATATGGTATTTTTATACAAACATTGTAACACCCTACAAGCACACATAATCCTAAACTTAATTTTAAGCAAAGAAATGCCTAAAAAAATATCTAAACTTGTTATCACATAAACAAGATTCTTATATACATACTAAAATGATAAAAATTGAAAAGTAGTTAGAATCTCAACTTAATTATAAGTAAAGAAAATTATAACAAGAAGTTCACAAGTTAAAAATCCTAATTAAATTTTGGAATAGTCCCTTAATATTAGATTTCAAATAAGGATATGATATTTTTATACAAATATTATAACACCCCACAAGCACATATAATCCTAAAATTCATTTTAAGCAAATAAATGCCTAAAAAAGTATCTAAACTTGTTATCACATAAACAAGATTCTTATATACATACTAAAATGATAAAAATTGAAAAGTAGTTAGAATCTCAACTTAATTATAAGTAAAGAAAATTACAACAAGAAGTTAATAAGTTAAAAATCCTAATTAAATTTTGGAATAGTCCCTTAATATTAGATTTCAAATAAGGATATGATATTTTTTATACAAATATTGTAACACCCCACAAGCACATATAATCCTAAACTTCATTTTAAGCAAAGAAATGGCTAAAAAAAGTATCTAAACTTGTTATCACATAAACAAGATTCTTATATACATAATAAAATGGTAAAAATTGAAAAGTACATAGAATCTCAACTTAATTTTAAGCAAAGAAAATTATAACAAGAAGTTAACAAGTTAAAAATCCTATTTAAATTTTGGCATATTCTCTTATATTTCTTAGTTTTTTTTCCAAAATTTGACCTATTATATATTCAAGTTAATAATATACTAATCCCTCTTTAATTCTTTACTATTTCCACAAATTTTTACCAACCACATAATCAAATATTTAACAATAAAGATTTATGATTAGTTAATGCCCAAACAAAAGTTTACTTCAAGGATTCTACCTAAGAAGAACCTAATTAGCTTGTAATCACACACTAAATAATATAAAAATTGAAATAAGAATCTAGTATACAAGTTGATATAATAATACTTTACAAGTACTAATAATCTTAAATGTAATTTTGAGTAAGAAAAGTTATAATAATAAGTTGGTAAGATAAAATTTCAATAGAAATTTTGGCATAGTCTCTCCTAATTTTTAGACTTTGCCAAATTTTCCCTGCTATTAATCAATTTAACAACATTGAACACCCAAGCAATCAATAACCAAATCAAAATTTATAGATTTATGAAAACTACCAAGGAAGTGCCTTATTTATCAAAACATGGTAAATAAACTATCACGATGACACTTCCACAAAGATTCATAATCCCAAACATGATTTAAACATAGAAAGCTATCAAAATAATCTTACATAATAATATCTAGCCTCTTGATTTATCCATCCATCTTGACTTTTCCAATGAACTAGTTTGAATAGTTCAATTTGGCCAACCATCTCTCCATTCTCTGTTGGCTGTCAAGTATTATGCATTAATATTAAGAATTATAAGTTATATGAATAACTAAAGAACCTTAGTTTTATATTTTACCACTTGTAGACCATGTTGGATAAATGAACGAGAGCCTCCTCGATGATGAAAAGGCATCTTTGATCTATTTACTGAATTGATTGCTGAACGACGCTGTAATAATAGTTATTATTGAAAATAATATAAATATAGTTAGTAGAATATTCAATAAGAAATAGGTTTGAATGATTATTCATTGAAAACTTTACCTTAAATTCTTCACTTGAAAATCTATCACAAAAGTAGTCCCAATCTTCCTGATTTGACACAGATTCATGAGGATTTCGCTTAGCCTCCACCACAGTTGGGAACTTTTTGAAGTGCTTGTGCAAATCACATCTCCAATTTCTAAAGCGGTCAGATAATTGTTTTTCTAAACTTTTCTTCACATGCTCTTGTGTCAAATCTAGGGCAAACTTTTCCTTCATAGTCAAACAAGGGAAGAACTAATATGAGATAAAGTAAGTTTAGAGATAACCAACAATTAGTTATAATTACAAGCTAAAAAATATATATATATTTCAAGCAACTTTACCTTGATTCGATCAAGCATTGTATTGATCTCAGCTCGAGGCATTTGGTTCCATTTTTCCACTCTAACAGGTGCATGTTGTCTCACTATTAACCCAATCTCATTTGACAATTTCTCACAATATTTTCCTGTTTGCTTCCCATTAGATGGCTTGATTGTGATCGGAAGAGGTTTGCCCCCATTAGCTTCAATAAGTTTGTCAAGAATGACACCTCTAGTTTTGCCTCTTAAATTTCTTTATTAGGTGCTACCATGAAATTATTGATTAAACTTTAACAATTAATAAGAGTTAATAAAAAGACTAAAATTAAATTACAACTCATTATAATTTAAAATTTAAAAAAAAAATATCTTACAAAATTATAATAAGTAAAATATATAAATGTAAGAAGTTTCTTACAACTACTAGTGCCCTCATTGGATGTGTGCATTGGAACATCGACATAAAAAGGAGTCATGGGTGTTGTTGTGGGTGGTTGAGTTAACTCAGAAGGTGACCGCTTTCGTCCAGGAGTCATCTATAATAAAATAACAATAAAGACAAATAAATAATAATAAAAAAGGAATATCACAACACATAACATAAATTTAAAGAACTAGACCTAGATTACATTATGTTATTTAACATATAATAAAGTAAATAAAATGTAGCTTACCAGTCTCTTTAATCACTTTCACTTTCACTATCACTTGAAAGCCACATTTCATTCTCATTAGCATAATCATCTAGTGTTTCATCTTCTTCCTCAATGTCATCACATATGAAGTTATCATCATTGTCATTCATGTTCTCTAAAATCAAAACATTATCATTAACAACTTCTAGATCAATGTTTAAGCGGTCAGATCGTTGAAATTCAAATCCATCATCTTGCTCTACAAACCAGTTAAGCTCATGAGATTCATTATCTTGGTAAGCTTCTTCATCACTTCCCCCGCACACTTCTTCATCGATTTCTATATTAGTATCCCTTTCTGGTACATCCCACATGTGTCTATGATTCACTTTTTGTACTACTTTCCAATTATGACCATTTTTGTAGTCATCTAGGTAGAAAACTTGTTGTGTTTGTGTAGCAAGTATAAAAGGATCATTGTCATACCAGGTGGAGATAACTTGGATTGTGGTAAAATTATAGTCATGTTTTATTCTCTTCTTCTTTTGGTTTGTGTCGAACCATGTGCACTTGAAAAGAATAACCTTATACCCCAAGACATAGTTCAAAACAACCACATTTGATAAAACACCATAGAAATCAACCTCCTCACCATCATGCTCCCCAGAAACACATATCCCACTATTTTGGGTGATACGCCGATCATCATGATCTTTTGTATGGAAGCGAACTCCATTAACAATACAACCCATGTATGTGTGGACTCGATTATCTAGTCCACACGCTAATGAGTATAGTTCATCAGTTGCTTCTGGTGATTGTTTAACATGCAAAGCTTTCATCTACAATATAAATGTACATAATTATTTATAGTTTAATATCAAATATTATTAAAATTATATTAGTTCATTACAACTATATTGTAGCAAGCAAATTACACAAATAAAACTTACACGATCTGCAAGCCACTTAGGAAACTCTTGTTCTTGTCGTTTCTCTAAGTTATGTGAACTTGTCCTCTCCAATTCTTTTGTATGTTCACTACATCATTAAATAGATATTAAGTAACGAGGTATTAAAGAAATATCTTTAATGTTGATTCTAAAACTTACTCTAAGTATGGTCTCAACTCTGGGCAATTATTCATGATATACCAATGTGCCTTAGTTAACTCTTCCTTCGAAAATTGGAGATGTTATCGACAGCCTAATGGTTGAGCTTGCTATGAAAATATGGAAAGACATTCTTGTACTCGATGTTCAAATCGATCTTCGTTCCTTTCACTTCGATTAAAACGTGTTTCAATTCCAGTAAGATACATTGAACAAAACATTAAAGCTTCATTCACGATGTATGCCTTTGCAATTGAACCTTCTGGTCGAGCTTTATTTCTCACATATCTTTTCAATGTTCCTAAGTTCCTAAATAGAAATAGTGTTAATAAATAAGCCTTAACACATGTATTGTGTAACATAGTTAGATGAGAATATTAATAAACAAAAAAGGTAAAAATGTACCTCTTAAATGGATACATCCATCGATAACTAACTAGTCCAGCAAGTTTGGCCTCACGTGGTAAATGTACCATCAAGTGAACCATGACATCAAAGAAAGCTGGTGGGAATATCCTTTCAAGCTTACACAATATTAAGACAATCCCTTCTTCTAATTTTTCCAAATCATTCATGTACAAGGTCTTTGCACATAACTTTTGGAAAAAACTACACAACTCAACCAGTGTTGTACACAAATCTTTATTAAAATATGGACGAATAGCGATAGGGAGTAATTTTTGCAGCAAAACATGACAATCATGACTCTTTAACCCTGAGATCTTCCCATCATTGATGCTAACATTTCTAGATAAATTTGCAGCATAACCATCTGGAAATTTAACAGACTTTAGAAACTTACAGAACTCTTTCCTTTCCTCTACAGTCAATGTGTAGCATGCATGGGGTTTTACCAATTTGTTCCCTTGTATTTGCAAATGCAATTCTTTCCTTATATTCATATCAGCCAAATCTAAGCGAGCTTTGTTTATATCTTTTGTTTTTCCTACAATATTTAACAAAGTTCCCACAACACTATCACATACATTCTTTTCAACATGCATAACATCAATATTATGTCTCAACTTCAACTTTGACCAGTACTCCAACTCAAAGAAAATACTTTTTTTTGTCCAATTTAATTCTTCAGGCACCCGTTTTTGCTTTCTATCAACGTTGTTTGGATGCTTACTAGGCTTCTGATGTTTAAGACAACACAATTGTTGCAATATTTCATCACTAGAGAACATTCTTGGCGGTGGTCGAAACTCCGGCTTACCATCGTGTTGTTTACTCCTTCGCCATCCATGATCAAGAGGTAAAAAACGTCGATGACCCATGTAACATATTTTACTTCTAATACTTAGTGACGATGTGTCTTCATTACAAACTGGACATGCTTTATATCCTTTTGTACTCCACCCAGCCAAGTTCCCATAAGCAGGAATGTCATTTATTGTCCATAAAACACATGCATGCATGCGAAAGTTTTCTCCTGTTGACATGTCAAATGTTTGAACACCTTCATGCCATAACTCTTTTAATTCTTCTATCAAAGGACGTAGGTATACATCAATATCTCTCCCTAAGGCTTGTGGGCCTAGAATTAGTAATGATAACATGAAAAACATCTCTTTCATACATCTCCATGGTGCCATATTGTATGGCACAAGAACAATTGGCCACATGCTATAACTATTACTCATGCTCCCAAATGGATTGAAACCATTTGTTGCAAGCCCTAATCTAACATTTCGAGGTTCTTGCGAAAACCAAGGGAATTGGGTGTCCATATCCTTCCAAGCTTCAGAATCTGCTGGATGCCTTAGGACTCCCTCCTCACTGATTCAGTTTTCTTTATGCCACCTCATAGCTGATGCTGTATGCCTTGACATGAATAACCTTTGTAGCCTTGATTTTAGTGGAAAATGACACAATACTTTTTGAGGAATTTTTTTACCTTTTCCATTACAGAACTTATATCGTGGCTCATCACACATTGAACATTTATCAAGAGTCTCATTCTCCTTCCAAAACAATGCACAATCATACTTGCATGCATGGATTGAATCATATCCTAAGCCCAAATCTCTTAACATCTTCTTAGCATCATAGTATGTCTTTGGAATGTTTGATCTTTCTGGAAAAACATCAACTAAAACTTGGAGTAACATGTCAAAAGACTTGTCACTCCAACGATTGAGGACTTTAATATGCATTAACTTCACAAGGAATGTCAAAGCAGAAAACTTTTTACAACCTAGATACAATTCTTTATTAGCTTCACCAAGTAAGTAATCAAATTTTCCATGAGTAGTAGATTCCTCTAAGTTAATATCATTGTCTATGTGTCCACATGCATCATTTAATGCATCCGCAACTTCATTAAGGATATCAGCATCAGTAGCGTCAACAATTTCTGTATCAACACCAATATCATTTTGCTCATTAGGTTGAGATTCATGTTCTTCCCCATGGAAAATCCATTTTTGATAACTTCTAGAAAACCCAAACCTAATCAAATGACGTTCAATTGTCAACAAATCATTGAATCGTGCATTTTGACAATCTCGACATGGACAACGTGTCTTGTTATCCCATCGCAAGTGTTCTTTTGCAACTTGAATGAATGACTTAACCCTTTCAACATAATCTCTAGATAACCTATTTGGCAACCACATCCAATCCCTATCCATTCTTATTATCCTGTAAATTAAAAATGAATCTCATATTCAATAAAGATAAAATATTGATTTCTATTTCTCAATCTTACATTGTTTTTCTCATATTATTTCATATGCCCAATATTGAATTCCATGAAATGTCATTTTCCCCAATATTGCACTAAAATTCAATTACCCAACTCATTGGCTTGTTTTGAATAAGATGGAAACGTGGTCTTAACCAACATAAAACTCTAACTCACCTTACATATTTTGCTATATACATGTAAATGTTAAAATCTAATGCATGAGTTATACTTCCTACATAAATTAGGTGGTGGTTCCTATCCCATTTAGGATTGCATAATATCTAAGAGTCAATCACCAAGTTGCTTAGATCCATTTTTAGAAAAAATCGGTAGCATTTCCCCATACTTCTCCAAGTACACGACTTGGCCAAGGCACAAACAAACTATTAGTTAGCTTAATTAAGCAACTAACAATATGTCACCTTGTCCAAATATGCACCCAGAGAACAATAGGAATAACTGTCATAATCTTTCAATATGGACAAAGCACCAATAAGTGATTGAATAAATATTATGCATTCCTAAACTGTCCAAACGGACAATTCAAGCTTCATTTGAAGACAAATCACTAATCATATGCTAGACATATAAGTTGTCAACTTGAATTTGGCTCAAAGAGAGTCATTTTCATAATTTTACAACTTATTTGTCTTTAAGTATATGATCAGATACACTTGTCCTACACTAATACTTGAACGAGATATCTAAGGTTTCATGCATGTAGTTTCATTATTAATAAAAAGATGTTTGTTGTTTTTCCTAAACTTATTTTATCAAGTTTAGTTCTTCTAACTTATATTGTCTTAATATGAAAAAAAAAATTATAATTACAAGATAAAAATAATGGTATAATTAACATTCCAAGATATAATACATAATGAATAAAATAATTAACAATTATTTTTTTAATTACAAATTATAAAGGGAATTATGTAATGTACCATTTTAACATAAGTTGTTGAAACTCTAAATAATTCATTTTGTGATAATAAAAATGTAAATGAAAAGCACTACATTTTTACCTAATCCTTGAAGCAAATCTAGGCAACAATGTGGTAAAACACAAATAAATAAAATTATATAAACATGTCATTTATAAATTTAATTGATAGAACAGATAAATGATATATAATATTAATCCATTATATAATATCTAATATATTGAAATGGATAGGTCAAAGGTAACAAATCAGATTTTATTTATTAGCTTAAAATTCTATTTTCTTATCAAAATGTATGTTCCTTAATTAAATTAACTTTAAAAAAATAACAATTTTATTTTAAATATTATTCTTTTGATTGAAATTACTTAATCCATGCAAAAATTACTCCTCCCTAATAACTACTTTATTATTTCATATTATTTTACTAATAAAGTGAAATTAAATAAATTAATTAAAATGATGACTTTTATTTATTAATATAATGTTTGGATTAACTCACAAAAATTATTTCATTTTTTTAATATTCTTCTTTTCATTGAAATTACTTAATCCATGCAAAAATTACCCTTCCCTAATAACTACTTTATTATTTTTTATTATTTTACTAATAAAGTGAAACTAAATAAATTAATTCAAATGATGACTATTTATTTATTAATATAATGTTTGGATTAACTCACAAAATTATTTCATTTTTTTAAACTACCATAAACTAGCATTATTTTAACTAATTTTCTATAAAATATTTTTAATAACCTAATTTATATTCTCTCACATCTAGATTTTTCTATATAATTTGCTTGTTTCCACTAGTCAAAAATTTTATTCTACTCTAAAAACCTAAATTTTAACTAAAATTATTTTTACATTAGTTTACATTTTCAATTTCAAATTATTTTTAGCTCAACTCAAACCAAATTATTAGAAAATTTTGTTAATAAATTAAGTCCATTGGAGAGAAAGAAAAATAAATACTTATTAAATTTAAACACAAATTATGTCAACATTTTAAGTGAAATAAAGAGAATAATCAAGTATTAACAAACATGTAAACAAATAAAAAAAACCAATAAAAATTATAAGGGAACATACCAGTGGTAGATTTCTGTAGTATAACAGACCGATGAAAATGGTAGATAAGAAGCTTTGCCGGCTCGGTAAACTTTGGTGGAGAATGGTGAATATGGCTTGCAAGTGGGAAACAATTTTTTAAGAAGGTAGATGAGATGGTGAAAATGGTGGAAGGTTCAGGAGGTTATGGTAGATGTTAGAGATGTGGTGGGAAGTAATGCTCTTTTTCATTTTCAAAGTTGTAGGCAAATGATGGAGAGTTGGTGAGAAAGTCTTCTCACTTTTCAAAGTCCCAGTGCTACGTGGGTGCTTGGGAGATTTGTTTTTTTCTTTTTTATTTCACTTTCTTTTCATTTCATTTCCCAACCAATACTCCATACCATCCATTGTGCCGTCTCTACAACCAAATCTCAGTAGCATGCTGCTACAACTCGGCGCATTTAATGCATTTCATGATGTTATATGTTTTATATTATTTAAAATTTAGAATTTAAAAATTTAAAAATTTAAAATATAAATTAAAAATTAGATTAAAAATAAAATTGAAACTTTATTATTTGCCTATTATTGGGACTATTTATTATTTAAAATTTAGAAAATTTAGAAAATAAAAAAATTAGAATTTATAAATTACAAAATTGACTAAAAATAAAATGTAAGATTTATGAGTTTTGTATTATTTAAAATTTAGAAATTAAAAATTAAAAATTTAAAAATCAGAATTTATATATTAGAAATTAGAGTAAAATAAAAATTGAAATTTAAAGCAAGGAATAAAAATCATAGATTAAATATTTTATTAAAAAACATATAAAAGTGTAAAACAATCCTTAACAAATTAGTAGCTATAATAGTTGCTACTTTTGTGGCATAATTTATTATCTTATTTTAGTAGTTAAGCTAAAGATCATTAATACATCATAAAATTATTTAAAAATTAAACTAATCAATTGTTAATTAAGAAGTGGTTAGATACCTTACAATTTTTGTTTTTATGTATATAATATATTACTAATATATAATGCATTTTTTATTTTCTAAAATAATAATATAGTAGTTATGCATATGGTACAATGTATTGTATCATATGATATTTAACTTACAATCATATATTCATTAATGATATATGATATCTTTATAAACATAAACCATATTTGGAATTTACGTCAATAGAATATCTTGACAAAAATTAGGTTATTATTTGATAATTTCTAATATTAACAATTATTTAAAAACTAAACAATAATTAAAAAAAATATTTTTATTAGGTTAATCTAGGTAATTAAATATTAGTATAAATTTACTTTCAAAGTGAATAAGCCTAAGTGCAACAATTCGTGTCAACAAGTCATCTTTATATTTTTCATTTTCTTTCTCTTATATTTCAAACAAAAATATCAAATGCAATAAAACACTATAAATGTAAATGATATACTATTTTATTATATGTTACAATTATTTTTATAACTATATTTGTTTTACATGTTTTATTAAAAAATTGTATACAAATATAAAAACTTCTTTACAAGTTAGTATACAACATTTACTATTTTGTGATATAATTTATGATTTTATTTTTAATAAGTAATCATTTATGATAAATTAATATTTAACAATTAAAAATAAAAATTTATAATGAGATCAATAAAGTGTTCAGACTTCCCAAGCTTACGAAGTTAACTATACACCACTAGGATAGTCATTCATTTGAGTTATTAAAGTGCCTACATTATATATAATTATGTTTACACCTAAATTTTATATACATTTTAAATATTAAAATATTAAGATAAAGTTTTAATAATTCTATTAATTTTCAATATTTAATTTTATTTTCCATTTAATTTATTATTGAAAGCACAAAAATCATGAATGAAATAAAAATATAATAATTATTCACTTATTATAAAGTAAATAAATTATCATTTTAACATTAAATATGCTTTCAAATACTGTTGATTATTATAAAATGTTACAATTTATATCATTCATATATTAATTTCTTCATATACCCATTATAATATGTGTATATATATATGACACATTTTTTATTTTGTTATTAATATTATAGTAGTGAGGCATATAATGCCATATATCATATCATATAATATTTAATTGCAATCATATATGTATTGATAATATATGATATTTTTTATACACACAAGTATTATTTGAAATTCTATGCAAATATAATGTTTTTATAGACACTAGGTAATTTATTTGATAATTTCAATTCTGAACAACTATTTAAAAACCAAGTAATAATTATAAAAATCTATTAATTTAAACTAGGTAGTTAAATATTAGTATAAATTTACTTCAGACGACATGATTTTGAATGAGAACAAATTAGAGGATCATTACTTATTCATAGCTAATTTAAGTTCAATACTACTATATTAAACTTGCAAAAATAACTTTTACATTGTATAATAAAAAAGATTTAAAATTATTTATGTTTGGTTAACATCATATAATAATATTGAAATTTAAATAAATTTATATTATATCTTGGATTATTTGTTATTATCTATATAAAAAAAATATAACATATATATTACACTATAAAAATTAATTGCTTAAATAATTTACCTTTTTATTATTTCATAACAATACTATTATTACATAACAAAACATTTAAATTTCTATAAATCTATATTCTAGTATTTAATTTTATGAATCTTTAATTAGTATTATTATTATATATATAAATAAAATATTGTAATTTAAATATCAAGTCTCAAAAAATACGTATTATTATTTTATAGCATAAACCTTTTATCTATTTGTCAATATGACTTATTAATATTACAATTTAGCAACACTATTCAGTGACAAAATTACTCATTTTGTCAGAAAATAATATATTTACTGATGAAACCATTTTGTAAGCAAATATGGATAAAAATTTGTAACTTTTAGTAAGGAAATTATTTTCGTCACAAAAAAATTGTATTTAGTAACAAATATTTTCGTTGGCAAATAGTATTTTTTTCATCACAATAGCGTTTGCGCCAAAAAAAGCCGCCAAATTTTCCCGCAATATCTTTTGGCAACGAAAAATTCAAATTCGTTACAAAAAGTTTTCATAAATTTGACATTAGCAACGATATCTAAAATTTCATCGGTAAAAGTAATTTTTAGCGACAAAATTACAATTCGCCCCTAAATTTTTGTCAGGAAAAATAAGTTTTCTTGTAGTAAAAGAAAAGTGACTTGTACAAATTATTAAAAAGAATATAACTTTATTTGCAAAAGAATTTTTAATTAAAAATTAATTTTTGGGACAACTTTATTTACAAAACAATTTTTGGACAATTTTTATTAAACAAAGACATTTTTGGACAATTATTATTAAAAATAATTTTTCAAATTCTATTAAAAACAATTTTTTTGAATTTTTCTAAAAGCATTTTTATGAATTTTTATTAATAAAAAAAACTTTCTTTTATTAAGAAGAATATTTTAAAATTATTATTTTATTAGAACATATTTACTGAATTATTCCTCTTATTTAAATGAAAATTTTGATTTGTTAAATATTCAATTCTGTACACAATAAATATATACAAACGAATATTTACAAGAACTAATAGAAATAAAATCAAATAAAAGTGGGAAATAAAATGTGTACCCAAATAAGCTTATAACTAGTTTAATGTCTTCATACAACTTTTTTATTCTTCCATAAAATTTCGTGCTCCGTGTATCATAAATTTGTACTCAGCCAACAGAATTGTAGAATAGGCCCATGCAAAAACAAAATAGCTCAAATGTAAATATCCAAAGATGTACAAAATCCCAAACAAATATTCAAACTCAAATTCAAATTTCAAATTAGTCTCATAAATTTTGTCAATCAAAATGGGCACAAATGAACAAATATAACCTAACAAAAACATCTCACATGCTATAAATCTTAATCCAAAATTTTCAAATTAATAATCAAAATACAACACAATTAGCCAAGCCCAAAATATCACAAAATAAAATAAATTCAATTAGGCCTAAATTTAATATCTCATAATCCAAGCCTAATTTAATATACACCATAATTGTCCCATATCCAAATTAAATAGTTTAAATTGGTCAGGCTCATATCAAATATTCAAGTCATCAATCAAATTCCACCAACATTGTGGGCCCAAAATTCATACCCACATTATGGGTCAAAAATTCATATCAATCAACAAACCCACATTAATAATACACATGACCAAAGAAAATAATATCTCAAACCCAATCCAATAAGCCCAAATAAATAACTAATAAGCAATAGATCCAAGTCTAAATCAATTACTGTGCAAACGAAAATAAAAAAATAAAGATACAAAAATCAAAATAAAATAAAGTAAAAAGGAAATTGTTAGCCCAAGGGTTCTCCTAATCGGGTTTTGATGATAACAAACCATGGTTAAGTGACTAATTGGTTTAATGTCTAAGAATCTCAGGTATAAACTCAAAAATTCATCAAAAGACCAAATGCATACAAGATCGAGACGCTTGGAAGACTTGTGATCATAGGAACCTAATGTAAGATGAATGCATGAGTGCACTTAGGATTTTCATACGTTTCATGCATCTTAGAAAACTCGGTTTATTCTTTAAAACATCGATTTCATTAAAACCCGAGTTTTTAACTAATTTACCTTAGGCAAAATGTTTCAAAATTGGCTTAATAATTTACCTAAAGACCTTGCCTAAGTGTTAGAAAAGAAAGAAATAAAAAAATAGGTTTTTCGGGGCCAAAAAGGCTCAATCGGTCGAGGCTATGGCCAACCGGTCAACCGGTTGAGGAACTGGTCGACCGGTTGAGGTCGTCCGGTCGAGAACCGGTTGAGGTCGTCCAGTCGAGGAAGGTCAAAAACCTTCTCTCTCTCCCAGTAGCCTTCTCTTCCCGGTCGAGGTGATTCCCTTATTGATCGAGGTCCGGTTGAGGCAACGGTAACCTGTCATGCATTAAATGCTTCAACGGCTAGTGAACCGGTCGAGGTTGCCTTTTGTTGTTTTTGACTCCCGAGCTTAGAAACCTATAAATTGAGAGCTCCACTTCATTTATTGTGAAGATAACACTTGCATTCAAAGCCTACCTACCTGTTCTTGATAAAAAAAGCTCTCATTTATTTCATAGTGCATTAAATCACCACTTGCATATCCTTTAGTGCACTCTTGTTTGTCATCCTAGCTTTGTCTTGTATTTGAGCCATCTTTAAGCTAGGTTGAGTGATTATATCTTGTAACAATCTAAGTGTTAAAGCCTTCAAAAGGGTTGAATCTTGAAGAGGTTGTGTAAGAGCCCATTGAAACCGGAATCCAAGTGTAAGAAGATTGGAAGCTTGGTTGAAGCTTCAAGTTAGTGGAATCCTCACTCGGTTAGGAGGTTGAAGAGAGTGGACGTAGGCAAGGAAGTGCCAAACCACTATAAACCCGAGTTTGAATTCTCTAAACTCTATCTCTTTGCTTTGCTTATATTTTGTTTAAATTTGTTGTGATTGAAAAGATTTTAAAAACCCAATTCACCCTCCCTTTTGGGTGTTTTTCTTAACTAAGCATAGCCTTTTTCTTCTCAGAAATTTACCCATTTTTTTTAGAACTATGGATGGTAGGATTGCTAGTTGGCAATGACTGGCAGACAGTGGCGGGTGGTGGTTGTTGGCAGTGGCTACTGGTAGTGGCGGGCAGTGGAGGGCCAATAGTGGCCGTGGAGTGTGGAGAGGGGAAAAGGAAAGAAGAAAGAAGAGAAAAAAAACAGGAAAAAAAAATGAAGGAAGATGGGGAGCGTGTGACAGTGGGAGTTTTTGGAAAATGGCAATGTAGAGGGAAGGACTGTGAGAAGGAGAAAAGAAATGAAAGAGAAAATGGGGACCGTCATGTGTGAGAGTTGAGGGGAAGGAAAAAAAAAAAAGAAAGAAGGAAGAGAGGAGATGGGGAAGTTGACCGTGTCTGGTGTGTGGGTTGTGGAGTGGTTGTGGTGTTGGAAGGGAGCCCGAAGAAGGAATGATGGAGAGAAAAAAAAAGTGAAGAGAGGAGAGTAGAGAAAGATGATAAAAAAAAAAAAAAAAAGCTTGGAGGGGGTATGGGGAGTGGCTTAGACGTGTAAGAGAAGGAAATGGGTAAGGGAAGTAGGTGGAGTAGGTAGAATGAGGAGAAAGATGAAGAGAGAGGAGAGATGAGAGAAAAAATAAAAAAAATAGTGTAAGTGGGTTAAACAATTAAGATGTAATCGAAATTTAAATCTAAGGATAAAATTGAACTCAATATCAATGTAAAAATAAAATTAGGACAAATTTTGGGGTCTACAATTGGTTTTCATATATTATTTCTTATAGTGATTAGATCTATTTACTAGGTTGTAACTTAAAAAAAAATAAAAAAATTAACCTGTTAGTGAATTCAATTACTTGATTTGAAGTTTATTCTTTAATAAAAAAATTTATAAAAATATAAGTATGTATAGAAAAAAAGTAGACTCATTAAAACCCAATTTTTATCCATAAATTTTTAATATTAATTGAACCACTATTTAAGTTTTAAGTTATTTTAAAAATTACTAAACTCATTAATTATTTTAAGGGATTAAGTTTTGTTTAATTTGGATTTTATTTGTCTAGTGAAATAAATAAATAAAAAATATAGTTTCATATAGAAGAGAAACAATAGAGTCATTGTAGATCACAACTAGAAGTTATAAAAAATATATACAATTGTATAGCTGGAGTTTATATTATAAATTATAAAGTTAAAAAAAATCTAAAAAACAACCTTCAATGTAATTTCTAATTTCTTTTAATTATAATGTATAATCAAAAGTTAGAGAAAACAAAATTGTACACTCATAAGTTAGATAATGAATATTTCATAGCCTAAAAGGTGTATACAATTTTACACATTTTTGTTATGATAAAAATAATCCATAGAGCGATCAATTCGTAATTTTTATTTTGTTAATATTACATGATGTTCATGCATTTTTTTAAACCACATTTATAATAATCCTATAGCGATAAAATCTAACAAAATCTTAAATTGTTATAGTTTTATTAACAAATATTAACTTGATAAAATATTGTTAGATAATTTTATTCATTTATTTATGATTTATTTTAATAAATTAAAATATTTGATTACTACCAAAAAGTGTTATTTTGTAGACCTAATTATAATGGTTTTAAGCACCTTTGCGTAGTAATCATATTCATTTAACCCAATTAATTCATTAAGGTCCTTAGTAATTGGTTTTAACCATTTTGTGGCAAGTTTACATGTTTATATCAGCTTATGAATCAATTCAAGCATGCCAAATGATAGAGGAGCTACTTGGACAAGTTATGGCAAAGCTTTTGGAAGCTCAAATTCATGAAGAACCAAGCTTTGGAGCTCCATAGCCCTTTGCCAAATTCGTTCAAAGTATGCAAGGAAAGAACAATGGAGAAGAGGAAAGAGAAGCAAAAAGAAGCAAAGAGGAAAACAGAGGACAGCAACTGCAGTCTTCTTTGGCACTTTTGGAGCACTTCCCGAAGTCCATTTTCTACATGCTATATACCATTTCAAAGCTCAGAAAGTCAAGAATCCAACGGTTCAAACCATGTACGATTTGGAGCTGAATTGAGAAAGATATGGCCTTCGGAAGACAACTGCATCAAGCTGAGGGACAATTTCGCACACCACTGTTCAAGGTGCGAATTCCTCAGTCCACTGTGCGAGAATTTCGCACACCTCAAATCAACGTGCGAAATTGGAACTCCAACGTGCGAATTTTCCCCTGTTTCTACCGACTCCACACGAGATCTTTTCTTTTAGATATTTTTGTATAAATTTCCATTCTTCTCCTTGTAATCCACGAATCATAAGATTTCTTAGCTAGGAAGGATTGGAAAAACTTCTCTATATATATTCCCTTGCATCCGTTGTAATTATAAATCGATCAATATATAGAATATACAGAGCCTTGCTCTGTTTTGCTCTTTTCTCCTGTTCTTCCCTGTTTCTATTTTCTTAGTAGCCAAACAGCCTCTGAGGGCTTTTCCTCAGAGGATGATTGGCTAAAACTTTTAGTTTCTCAAAGTATGGATGTTATGTGATGGCTTGGATGCACTCCCATGGAAATTTCTCGCACCTGGAAGGTAAGGTAGTCGTTTTTCATTAAAGGTTCATTAATGCAAAGTTTGGTTTTTATTTCCTTTGGACAACTTCCAACGGCCAATACTTGATAAGCTTTTGGATTACTATCCATTAGTTATCTCCTACGAGCTATTGGAAGGTGAGGTTTTCAATTCCAAGTTTTGCATTAATCCGTTAGAACCAATTTCAATGGCCATTGAAAGGTAAGTTTATCACCTGGAATGACTTTGAGTTGCCAATATTTGGTAAGCTTTTGGCTTTAGACCATTAGTTATCTCTTACGAGCCATTCAAAGGAAGTCTAAGGTGAATAACCATTGATGAAATTCACTACCATCTGTTTTGCCATTTTAAAGGATTAAAACTTGATTTGCTAAATCCATACCGGTTCGGGAAGCAAGCATCACCATAGTTGCAACCCCAACGCGAGGAGCCTATCCTGAGATTTCCAATTTGCATAAGAGCCAGAGCATAGCTATCCTATCTTTGAGAAACTTGTTTTTACACCCTTTCATTTTAGTCTTTAATGTTAGCTTAGATTAGTTTAAATCTTTCTAAAACATTTACATCTTCTTTTAAAGCTAACATCCATAAGAAAATCACCTATTTTCCTAATTTGAATATCACTTGTGTTTGCGAAAACCCTTCCCAGTGAACGATCCTAGAACCACTATGCTATAGTAGCTTGGCTACTTTAGTAATAGTATTCAAGGTATAAATTTTGTTGATACGCCTTTAAAGCTAAGCTACCATGAGTCGAATCAATATTATTCTAATTAAATTATTTCAAATATTATTCTAATTTAAAAATTACTAGACTGTTAAGTTTTGTTTAATTTTGAGTTTATTTATATAGTAAAATAAAATTGGGAAAATATGATTCCATGTAGAAGAAAAATAATAGAGTAGTTTTAGACCAATTTTCATCAATAAATTTTTAATATTAATTACATCATTGTTTGAGTTTTAAGTTTTTTTTAGAAATTACTAAATTTATTAATGAATTCAACACATTAAGTTTGGTTTAATTTTAAGTTTATTTGTCCAATGAAACAAAATTGGAAACAATAAAGTCATTCAAGTTCAATTTTTGTCCATAAATTTATGGTATTAATTGGATCACTATTTGCGTTTCAATTTATTTTTAAGAATTACTTAGACTTGTTAATAAATTCAATGCATTAAGTCATACTTGATTTGGTGATTATTTACTAAGTGAAAAAAATTGTAAAAATATGATTATATGCAAAGAAAAAACTAGCCAAGACATTCAAATGAATTTTGCTATATGGCATTCCAATGTTAGTGAGTTTCATGACTTTATAGTACTAACTAAATCAGTTTTTAACTTTTAAGTTATTTTTAAACATTAGTAAATTTTATGTATAAAGTATAATTTGATTTAGAATTTATTTTATCAATGAAAAATTTCTTAAATTAAATGAAATTCATAAAAACACATGTAATTTAAAAGAATATTATATTTGAAGATTTTCAGTATCAGTATTAGATAGTAGAAAGAGGTAAAGAAGAATGATATCATCTTCAATCTTATTTGGTTTTTATAGTTTTTTTAATTCCTCTATATTTTTCTTTTGTCTTTAAAAATTGGTGAAAACAATTTCTATTTGTTTTATAAAATATGTTTTTTTATTTCACTTTATTTTTAAAAATTACAAATAGAAAACAACTAACAAACAATTTTATGAATTTTTAAAAATAGTTTTTTTTTAATTTAAATTTTTTTTTTTAATGAAATGGCCAAATAGGCTAAAAACTTTTCAACAGCAAATTTTGAGAATTTGGGTCAAGTGCTATGTGCTCTTGTACAATCCTCCACTATTTTTGGCCTTCATGTCAGCGTTGTCAACTACCAAGTCGACTTATGAACTGATTGAAGAGAGTTGCTGGATAGAATTGAATAAGAATTGGATGGCCTTGTGGAAATGAAGGGGTTCCCAAAGGATTAGATCCTTTTTGTGGCTGGCTTTGCACAACAAGTTGCTGACAAATGAAAATCACTTCAAAAGACATATAGCAGCTTTGCCGAATTGTGTTCGATGCCTGAATAAAGTCGAATAATGCCTTCATGTGTTGCGTGACTGTAGGTTAGCAAAACTTTTACTGTGAATAAGTTCACGAGCTTATCTTACTTTATATTCAAGAGCAAGGAACAAGATTTTGAGAGATGCTTGGTTTGTATTTTTTGTATTAAAGAAATAAAAGAGTATTCACTTATTATTCCATTTTGTACTAAAAAAATTTGACAAGACATTGATAGGGCATGTAAAATTATAACATTTAAATAAACTAAAAATATTTTTGTTATATCATTTTAATTTAAATTTTTGAACTTTCATATTAACATTCGTTTTAATTTTTCATATGATTTAAAATTGATCATGGTTCTAACTTTTTAATTAAAATCTTTAACTTTTTTATATACATAAAATAGAAAAAAAATTATTTTCATAAAAATTGTATTAACATTTCTTTAATTAAATTTTATATTTCTTAAAATACATATATCTTTTTTTTAAAAATAAGTACATCCTTTAGAAAAATAGGTACATCTAGTATAAAAACATGTACATTTCATTTCATTGTGGATTCTTATCCTCATTCAACCTAATTCGGGTGTGGGATTTCACTTATGTAGGTCTTGGAATGCATTTGAGGTCTTCTTATACCCTATTCAACATGATATAACTTTGTGTACATGCTTTAAAAAAATGCATAAAAGTTTAGAAAAGTATTTACATCTGATTTGAGTTGAATCATTCCCTTATTCGACCTATTTTGAGTCTAAATTTTAACTTTTATATACCTCATGATGCATTCCCAAACCCTATTTGGCATGGGAGAACCCTAGGTACATCTGTTACAAAAAAAAGTATATTCTTAAGAAAAAATACATCCTTTACAATAATAACTATATTCTTAAATATATATATATATATATATATATATATACATTCGTAAGAAAAATGCATATATTTGATTTGAGGTTAACCATGACCCAATTCAACCTAATTTGGATATAAGATTTGACTTATATATGCCTCAAAATGTATTTTATGCCTTCCAAAACTTCATGTAGCATGGTAGAAGTATAGGTTCTGAAAAGGCGAATCTCAATAGTGGAATACACCTAAAGGGGTTGAATAGGTGTTTTGACCAATTAAACAAAATCTCAACTCAAATTAGTAAACCTTAAAACTTCTTGAATATTTTTCTTCTCTTCACATAGTCTCAAAAACAAATTATAAATCAAATGAATATATGAATGCAACAACACTCCCCAACAATATTCAAATGAAATTCACATGCACATGATCTAATACTCCCAAACCCAAATCAACTTAAACTAAATTATGATAAAAACAAGATCAATATACCTCAAAATATCAATGATTAACAATTAGAAACAACTTCAAAGATGATTCATAGCCATTTCTCTTTATCATTCAATCAAATACTAGACAATCAAAATTATAATAAATTGTTGAAACTAAAAAATGATGCTAAGAAGAGAAAATGAGACAATGAGACACCATAAATTTACATGAAAATTTTTCGAAGAGATAAAAAACCATGGGCCTATTATCAATTGAAAACATCTACTATGAAGAATAAAAACTAAATACAAGGTTTTACCTAGCTCAAGCCAACCAATCCTTCCCGGACCACTTGACTAGTACCTTCACTTTCACTTTCTCACATTCTTATTTTAGAGCACATTTGGAGTCTACACCAAGCTCGATCTCGGCCTCTTCTTGAATTCACATAAGAAAAAAAAAGGGTTTTTGCGCAAAACCAAGAGAATTACATATGAATGTTTCAAAAATCACCCTATGTTTTTTTTTTTTTTTTTTTTTTTTTTCAGAAAATCCATTTTAAAAAAATTTCTTAGAAAACTTGGATGGATTTTCTTCGTAGGTAAACACCCTTAAAATGGTGAAGAAAGAAAAAACTCTCTCATAGTTGTTGTAGTCACCACTTCTAGAGATGGGAGATATTTGATTTTAAATGAGAAAGAAACCCTTAATCCAAGGGTTGAAAATTGATCTTAAAAATAGGTTAGTTGGATCAATTTGCCCTTGCACCTAGATCAATCCATAATAAGGGGAACAAAAGCCTTGCACTAACAATATTTCTCCTTGTTTTCTTAACTCATTTAAAGATGAAAAAACAGGGTTGATTCACATTCAATCACCACACACTCGGCTACATACCTCAGCCTCTTAGCAAAGTTTTAATCTTCAAAGGTCAAGTAGTTCGAAGAGGGATTTGTAAACCGAGTTAGGGGACACTTAGGAATTTTGTCCGGAATTACCAACCTAGCTAAACACTCAAAATCTCCCCATTTGAAAATTCTGGGACAAAACCCTTTACAACACAAATGAATACAAGTAAGTCCCACCCAACTCTCATACAAGGCCACTCACTCACTCAAAACCTAACTAAAGGTACTACAAATCCTGCAAATAAATCTCAAGAAAAAACATTAGTAGCACTTGCACATATTACCAAGACACTTCCATAAGTTTCAAATGAATTGACACACAAATATCCACATATATCCACAAAAATAACTTGTCTAAAGATAATTAATATGCATTCATGAGTTCAAAAACGTGTCAAATATCCATCAATATACAAAAAAGGTGATCATGATCAACATATCAAATATCCAAAGCAACAAAACACAAAGAAGCCGTCATGATCAACTACATGTCATATCAACATCCATGTAAAATGTTTTCTCCTTTTTGTCCTAGCAGGAGACAAAAAGTTATAATTTCCCATTTTCTATCCAAGAAAAACGACAAATGGATGAGAATTCAATAGCAGAATATCTCACATCCAAATCAACAAACATCCACTTTTCAACAAAATGTCAAATACCCAAAAATCAAATATTCACATATCACCAAGTATCCATATCAACATTCCAGAAAAAAAAATTATAGGATACAAGAATCTTCCCTTGACTCCCATCACAGGATATGAGAATCTCCTCTTGAATCCTATCACATGGTTTCAATTAAAAACTTTCAAA
Organism: Vitis vinifera; assembly: GCF_030704535.1. NCBI lineage: Eukaryota > Viridiplantae > Streptophyta > Magnoliopsida > Vitales > Vitaceae > Vitis > Vitis vinifera. Next base: position 12,832,991 of record NC_081823.1, on the reverse strand, counting down.
AAATGCTTTATCACCATGAAAATAGATTTCAAGCATGAAAATGTATGAAGACCACTCAAAATGAACAACCAAAGCCTAGGATTAGCATTCCTAGAAACTAGGAACACTCCAAGGCAAAAATGAAATCTCAAACTATTAAAACTACTGTGAGAGGACTCTACAAAAAAATAAAAATAAATAAATAAATAAATAATCCAAATGAGACTAATAGAAGAGAGAAGAATAGATAAATCAAACAATAATGGTTTTCGGAAATGAGAACTCTTGCAAATAAGTTGCATTGAGAACACGAACATTGGAAAATAGTAGAGAAAAAAATAAGAGAAATGGGTTATGTAGAACACAATTTCCAGAAGTGTAGATTGCGTTGTGTTCATTGTACTGTGAAAAACACAGTCCTAAGGGCTGATTGGAATTTCCAACTGCTGGAACAGAATCCCAATTGCATGAGATACAATCTAGTGATGCACACAGGAGGTCCTAGCCAACACATACTATGTAGAAGGCAATTTTTGAAAACACCGACGCACTAAGAAGAAACACACATGCCGACGACATGAGCTGAGCAACACAACAATTCTAGGCTATTTGACGAGGCTGTCTAGTGGGATTGGCCAGACTTGAAACGCTCACCAGATAGGGAAGTCTGACGATAAAGGTTTCCAGTGGTAGAGACTTTTGATGGTAGTGGCCGGAATGATGGACCGACGATGATGGCTAAAGAGAAGCTTAGAGCAGAGAAGTTCCAAATGAGACTAATAGAAGAGAAAAAAATGGATAAATCAAACAATAATGGTTGCCGGAAATGAGAACTCTTGCAAATAAGTTGCATTGAAGACACGGACATTGGAAAATAGTAGAAAAAAAAACAAGAGAAATGGGCTATGTAGAACACAATTTCCAGAAGTGTAGATTGCGTTGTGTTGATTGTGCTGTGAAAAACACAGTCCTAAGGGCTGATTGGAATTTCCAACTGCTGGAATGGAATCCCAATTGAATGAGATACAATCTAGTGATGCACACAGGAGGTCCTAGCCAACACATACTATGTAGAAGGCAATTTTCGAAAACACCGACGCACTAAGAAGAGACACACAAGCTGATGACATGAGTTGAGCAACACAACAATTCTAGGCTATTTGACGAGGCTGTCTAGTGGGATTGGCCAGACCTGAAACGCTCACCAGATAAGGAAGTCTGACGATAAAGGTTTCTAGTGGTAGAGACTTTTGATGGTAGTGGCCAGAATGATGGATCGACGATGATGGCTAAAGAGAAGCTTAGAGTAGAGAAGTTCTCTTCTTTGAAACAAAAGACCTAGGGCTTTTGAAAGAAATGAATTGGGAAAAACAGATTTAGGAATTTTGACTTTTTCAATTTTTTACTTTTAATTATGAAAATACCCCTCATCCATTAAACCATATGAGTATAACTAGTTGGGGGCAAAAATGGAATTTTTCACAAATGCATATGTGGTATCGACCTTGGTGGATCGATCCAATTTTCAATTGTGCTCTTGATGATACACAGTCACATAGGTTTGAACAAACCAAATTTGAAAAAAATGGCTAAGTGTGTGAGAGACAAGTACTAGGTGGTATCGATCTTGGTGGATCGATCCAAGATTCATTCAAGGGCTCTCGGTCACTACATTGTGCACATAATGGATCGATCCACAAATTCAGTAGATCGATCGACACCCAATTGAAAAATGACTTAGGCAAAAACTATCGAAAAATCACAAGAAATACACGAATAGGCTTTCCAAAAAATGAAAATTGATCGACCAAAGATGAGATACAATAGGATGACATACTTATCTTTCAATTAATGAGTTAGAATTGATTCACATTGAACAAAAATGCTTCCAAGAACATAACAATAGACAAAATTAATAAACATAGAGATTGAAGTACTTTCCAAATTTATCAAATGAATAGGTAAAAAACAAATGATTATCAACACTCTAACAAGGAAGCTTAAGCTAAAAAAAACTCACTCATGACACCATAAAATGGTGATAATGTTAAATAATTTCCACTTAGAAACCTATATTCATTTATGAGCCAAAAATCATTTTCAAGATACTCTTCCTTCCTAGAGAAATTCAAGATAATGTTCCAAGAAGTCTGATTCATCCCCATTGTAGTCATGCCATTTGATTCTGGCTTAGACGGGTGTTATCAACAAAATTTATAAAACCTAAATCACCTCACACTAGGGTAGCATAGCTAACATAGTATAGTGGCTCTAGGATCGTCCACAAGGATGGGTTTTCATCGTACAATTGACTTTAGTGAAGGAAATAAAATGGTGTTTTTCCTTATGAAAATTAGCTTTTAAAGAAAATGGAATTGTGGTTGCAAAGATTGATTTTAAGTTAAGCAAAAATAATAGGTGAAGTTGACTACAAAGAAAAGGTCTCTTGGAGCTTTAGGTCACTAGGATTGGGTTCCTTAGACAAAGGGGGAGATTCCGGATCTTTTCCTCGCGTTGGGGACAATAATATAAGGATGGTTATCTCCCGAACCGATTTTATTTTTAGCAATTAAGATTTGATCCAAAGGGTTCATGAAAAATAATAGTTGCTTCCCATTAATGGCTTGACACACTAAAGACTCTCACCTTGAACCACCTTCCAATAGCTCATAAATGATAACTAATAGACATCCATGGATCTAGCACTAAGCATCCATAGAATTCAAAAAGCTTACCAAGTATTGGCCATTCAAGGTGCTTTTAAGGGATTTAAAGCTAAACCTTAAAATAAAAACCATTAATGGTTAACAACTACTTTCATTTAGAGTAAGGACAACTCCCATCTTTGCATTCGAGTCCTTCACCTAGCTTCCATAGCTCCAAGAAACGTAAAACCTAGCCACTCATCCCCTGAGAAATCATCCTTAGAGGTTGTTTGACTAGAAAGAAGAGTGAAAACAAAATGAAAAGAAAAGACAGAGCAAAAGCTTTGTATATTTCTTACTACGGGGAATTTACAAGCGTTCTCTGATTACATCCCTGTGTGTCTATATCAAAAGATGTTACACACACTAAATATATAAAAAAATATATATGAAAATATCTAAGTTGATTATAAGGAGAAAATAGGAAATTACATAAAATATCTAGAGATAAAAATCTAACGGAGTTGGTGCACAGGAAGATTTCGCATACCTTGGGAAATTTCGCATGATGTGAGAAATTTTTTGGTTGCCTCAAGTGGTTTCGTATGGTGTGCGAAATTTCGCACAGCCATGCGGAAATGCTGGTTGTTGGATTTCTTCCTCTGGTTTCCCTTCTTGCATCTCTAATTGGCTTGGAAAAGGGCTATGAAGTGCTCCAAAGCTTGGATTCTTCATGTATTTGAGCTTTAACTTGCATTGCCATGGATTTCACAAAATTCTCCCTCATTCTTGGCTTGTTTCAATGATCAAATAGCTACCAAAAACACCAAAACTTGCGAAAAATTGATTAGTAACCCTTGCTAGGTTTCTTAATGTGCCAATTGAGTTAAAATGTATTAACTACTACTCAAAAGTGTTTAAAACAGTTAGTTTCAAGCTATAAAAGAGTACTTTTTGAGTAGTAATCAAAGTCAATTTGCATCTCTCTTGGCCAGATTTCTGTTCAACATGACCTAATCACATCCCTTTAATAAAATTCATACACTATTTGCTTTTCACATTTAGCATTGAAAGGAATACAAAGCTTTAAGTTTTACCCTTAAGATCAATTTTTGACTTGAGGATCTCTAAGGATGTCTTTACAACATAACAACATAAGGGATGTCCCACTCTTGCAATGGAGGCTTTTTAATTCTTGAAACATTGCCACGGAGCCATATCCATTCCGGGAAACTTCATATTTTCTTTTTCTTTTCTTTTTCATTTAAAAAAAAATTAATTTCAAAGAGAGGACAAACAATCAAAGACTGATCATCTCAACCTCTCAAGGATATTCCAGGTGTCTTTACTCACTCTTTAAAGCTCATTAAATGGGTATAAGTTTTCATTTAGACTTTAAAGAGCATTATTCACCATTATGCAAACACAAGGTCCAACAATGAGCTCTTACTCACTTAATAGAAATGAAGCTAATCATTTGTAGTTTATCTAACCAAATCAAAATAGCAAGGATTCAATATCATGTTTATCAAACAAGCCATGGAGATAAATACATCTTGAAGCTTTTAAGATCATTATGAGTTAATTTAACTTTTAAACAAAATGAATAAGCATGTCACTCTCATGAACTCAACAATTGTTGAAAATTTATGAAAAATGGAGAAAATATTGAACCAAAACAAAAAGAACATCAAGTTGATGATATTTGGGAACTTAGGAAGACAACTAGGACTCAAGGATATGCAAGAGGAGTCCTAGACAAGTTCTAGAGGCAGTTAAACAGAGAATATATAAACCTATGGGGCTCCTAAGTGATTCAAACCTAGAAATGTCCAAAGGTTTAGTAACATTGTTAGCAATTTGACTCTCTATAGGGAAAACCTCTAGTAAACAACCTTGTCTTCTACCAAGTCTTGAATGCAGTGATGCTTAATGTCCACATGTTTTTATCTATAATGAAGAACATGGTTCTCTAGCCTATCAATAACATTGGCATCATCAAATCCCCCCTACCAATCCTAACTTTTACAATGGGATGCTCTTTTTCATTTTGTAACAATCTATGTTGCAACAAGTGATTAACACATGCAATTTTAGAACTTCCACACACGAGAGAAGAGGATGAAGGAGATTTTTTACTAACAACATAGCAATTATCACAAGTTCTCAAGCCAATCATCACACTTACATCATTCAAGTCAAACACCTTGCAAAAAGTTTGTGAAAATTTTACATTGAACTCATTCCCACACATTTGGCTTGTGCTAATTAAGTTAGCCTTTAAACCTTCATATAAGACCTCTTCAAGATTAGGAATGTCAGGGGCACAAATGGTACCTTTGTCTTTCACCCTAGCCACATTACCATCTCCAAATGTCACATTTCCTCCATCAAATTCAGTGAATGAAGTGAACAAAGATTTATTTCTAGTCATATGATGTGAACATCTACTATCAAGATGCCATGAGTGTGACTCACTAGCTCTAAGTGCGGTATGGACAACAAAACACTTCAACTAATTCATTCACACCCAAATTTGTTTAACATTTGAGACTTGTCTTTTCATTCAAAGTGCTTCCTTTCAACTCACCATTATGAGGGATCTTTGAGCACTTCTTGGACACTCTCTTATTCTCATTCAATAACCTATTCTTCAAAGCATAACATTCATTCATTAGGTTGGTCAACTTCCTTTGAAAGTTATCAAACAATCTTGTACAACATCTATGAAAAATGTGTCCCATTTTGCCACAATGATTGCAATGAAACTTGATTTGAGAATGAGTTTTCTTAGGATATTATTTTTCACAAGGCTTAACAAAAATTGTTTTACCACTACTTGGAGTAGTATTTGCATCAACAAATCCTAAGCCTTGTTTATCAAAAGATTTACGCCTTAAATTGATCAACTCATTAATCCTCTTAGAGCTAGGATGTGATTCTTTCTTCTTAAGACTTAACTCATCCTTGAACATTTGATTCACTTTTCAATACATAATATTTTTTTTTTCACTTCCAAATGGTCATTTTCAAGAAATCCAATTTTTTCAAGCAAAGCCTTCTTTTCTCCCTTCAAGACATCAATCTCATTGATTAGAATATTCTTAGAAGCCTTCCACTTGACTTGTTCTTGTTTAAGGCTCAAGCATTCCTTATACAAAGTCTCATATGCTATGTCAAAATTCATGTCATCATCATTGGAGTCACTTGACTCATGACTCACTTAAGACCTCTTTCTTGAGTGGTTTCTCATTGACACTTGCAGCAAAGGCTATGAAGTTAGTGTATTCTTCACTTCCATTGGATTCTTTTTCACTTGATTGACAAGATTCTATGTTGCTTCAAGTGACTTGCATGACCTTCTTTCATTTTTTTTTTCTTTGAGGGACATTTGGCGGCATAATGCCCATTTCCTCCACATTTAAAGCACTCAATCACCAACTCTTTTTTCACACATTTCTCCATATTCTTCTTTTTTTCTAATAGAGTTCCTCCATTTTTACCATCATTTGATTCTTTCTTGGATTTTCTGAATTTCATGTACTTCTTAATTTTTTTAGTAAACTTAGTAAGCTCACCCTTTGACATCATTCTCACTTTCGAAACTTAGGGACTCTTATTTAATAGCTTTTAAAGCAATTCCCTTAGCTTTCCTAGGTGATACAAGCATCATCTCAAAGGTTTGGAGAGAACCTACAAGTTCATCTATCTTCAAGGAATCCACATCCTTAGACTCTTCAATGGCGGTAACCTTAGCTCTAAATTTATCTGGAAGAGATCTTAAAATTTTTCTAACTATCTTTCAGTTAGAGATGGATTCACCTAGATTGAAGTTAGAATTCACAATATCCATCAATTTTGCATGAAATTCTCTAAAAGTTTCATGATCATCCATCCTAATGGTCTCAAACCTAGATGTCAACATTTGAAGCTTGGACATTTTCACGACATTAGTTCCTTCATGAGTCACTTAGAGGATATCCTAAGCCTTCTTTAACCAAAGTGCATGTGGCAATGCTATGAAATTCATTCGTACTAATGGCATTGAAGATGGAGAACATGGCTCTAGCTTTATTCTCACTTGCTTCATTTTCACTTCTATCACATTTCAATTTTGGCTTGATAACATTTGTTAATTTACCTTCTCTATCTAACACCTTAGGTGGAGACTAACCAAATTCAACGACATTCCAAATTTTATCACTTTGCATTTTGAGAAAATATTGCATTCTCACTTTTCAATGAGAAAAATTTTCACTGGTTAAGAAAGGTGGTCTTCTAATGGAAGCTCCCTCTTAATGAGGTTCCCTGATTGAGATTTAAGGATCGAAAATGATTTTTGCTTTAAAAACCCTCTCTGATACCAATTGAAAAGGTGAATCTCAATAGTGGAATACACCTAAGGGAGGTTGAATAGGTGTTTTGACCAATTAAACAAAATCTCAACTCAAATTAGCAAACCTTAAAACTTTTTGAATATTTTTCTTCTCTTCACACAGTCTCAAAAACACAAATTATAAATCACATGCATATATGAATGCAACAACACTCCCTAACAATATTCAAATGTAATTCACATGCACATGATCTAACACTCCCAAACCCAAATCAACTTAAACTAAATTTTGATAAAAGCAAGATCAATATACCTCAAAATATCAATGATTAACAATTAGAAACAACTTCAAAGATGATTCATAGTCATTTCTCTTCATCATTCAATCAAATAGTAGACAATCAAAATTATAATAAATTGTTGAAATTGAAAACTGATGCTAAGAAGAGAAAGGGAGACAATGAGACACCATAAATTTACATGAAAAATCTCCGAAGAGATAAAAAACCACGGGCCTATTACTGATTGAAAACATCCACTATGAAAAATAAAATCTGAATACAAGGTTTTACCTTGCTCAAGCCAACCAATCTTTCCCAAACCACTTGACTAGTACCTTCATTTTCAGCTTCTTAGCTTCTTCTTTCGGGACACACTTGGAGTTTGCACTAAGCTCGATTTCTTCTTGAATTCATACAAGAAGAAAATGGGTTTTTGCACAAAACCAAGAGAATGAAATATGAATGTTTTAGAAATCAACCCTTGTTCATTTTCAGAAAATCCATTTTTTTAAAAAAAATTCTTGGAAAACTTGGATGGATTTTCTTCATAGGTAAACACCTTCTAAATGGTGAGGAAAGAAAAAAAATCTCTTACGGATACTACAGTCACCATTTCCAGAAATGGGGGAGATTTGATTTTAAATGAGAGTGAAACCTTAATCCAAAGGTTGAAAATTGATCTTAAAAATAGGTTAGTTGGATTGATTTGCCCCTATACCTGGATCGATCTAGAAACAGGGGAACAAAAGCCTTGCACCAACAATATTTCTCTCAGCTTTCTTTACTCATTTAAAGATGAAAAAATAGGGTTGGCTCACATTTAATCACTACAGACTTGGCTACATACCTCGACCTTTTAGCAAAGTCTTAATCTTCAAAGGTCATGTAGTCCGAAGAGGGATTGGTAAACCAAGTTAGGGGACACTTAGAAATTTTTTCCGGAATTGCCAACCTAGCTAAACACTCATAAGTTCATTTTTTAGAAAAATATAACACCTTAAGAAAGATATGTACATTTGATTTCAACTTAACATGACAGATTCACACTCATTTGGGTCTAAGATTTGACTTATGTACTCTACGAAATGTATTTGAAAGCTTCCCAAACCTCATTTGGCATGGTGGAACCCTACCTAAGGTACATCTTTTACAAAAATACATACATTCTGAACAAATATATATATTTTGAAGAAAATACTTGCATTTTTTTCAAGCGAACTGTGTGTTGGCATCGTAGATCTAAGGAACGGAAACAATACCAATTTATTTATTTATTTTTTTAAATTGATCTTTATGGTTAAAGTGCTAACCTTTAGGTTTGGATGTTTCAAACCTTAAATTGCAAGTGTTGAAGATGACATTGAAGTTGTTGGAAGTCTCGTAAACCCATGGTCTTTTGCCTGATGACTCAAATTTATTCTTGGCACACTTTCAATAGGGAAGAACGAAAGGTAGAGGCTATTGCTCTCTTTCTGTCTAAATGGTGGAAGACAAAAGTGATGAAGACTCTAACCCCTAGGGGGTATTTATAGGGTTCCTAACTAGGCTTAAGTGACTTGAGCCCACATGGATTTGGATAACTTAATTTATCCCAAAATGGATCCTAATGGATTAATTAACCTAATAGGGCCTACTAATTAATTAATTAGCTCAATCTATAGACTTTGTTCACTTACCCTTATGCAATCTTGCATAATTATCGAAATGCCCTTATGCACAAAAGTGAACCTAGAGTCAATTCGACACTCATAACTATGCCAAAAAGATATATAAGCTTAGAGCGGGGACCATTAGGATCCATAAGAGTACTAACTCCCTCAGGATCCAATTATGAAGTTGATTCAACATCTTATTACAAAGAATCAATTGAACTCCAATATCCTATGTAAATAACAACGAGACACTATGTACTCGGGTCTGTGACCTAGTATCCATTGTGTTCACTCTCCCCATGAACTGGTGTTCTAGCCTAACAAGGTGAAAGCTATCAACCTTTCAAGACTACCTCTACTATCCTTGAGTTACAAATCCTCCTATTGTATATTCAATTGACATGTCTTAGCTCTCAAAGAGCCTGTGTCAAGTTCTACTTAAGGAACTATTATGGCCATAGTTTCCATGAACACATCCCCTTAGGATCACCCAAGGGGACACGTTGTCTCAATCCCATGAGATATCATGGTGTCTATTGAGAATACCTATTGTTACCGACTTCCATCAACAGTGACCCAATCCATAGGGAATATATGATCCAACTTACGATCTCACTCATAGGTAAAAGTCATTGCTAATTTTAACACAATCTCGATATTCTCTCAAGGTTGAGAGATAACACAATGAAGTAGCTTGGTGAGGTCATGACTACTTGATAGTCTTAAGTCATGGCTCATCGTAGGTCTTGTCCAACATGTAATCATACATAGTAGTGTACTCACCATGGGAAACCCATCCCGATAACGAAGACCAACCATCCCTCTAATTAGGAGGTGGTGCACTACAACTTCTAAAGGGTTGCCTAGACCCATAAACCGGTTGTGAACAAGTCAATTATTTGCAAGGAACCCATGGCTTAAAGATCTTCTGTGCAACTCCTAATGCACCTAAGTCATGTACAATGCAAAAGATGCTGACAAGACTTCTCATAAAATATAATACATGGAATAAAGATAGATAAAAGTGAAATGGGAACATCATTAAATAAATAATGAATTTCAAACTTAATACACCATGTTATGCTCTTAAGAGCTCTATCTTAAGACTATAATCCTATTTGACCTTATTTAGGTCTAGGTATTCACTTATGGAAGCCTGAGAATGAATTAGAGGTCTTTCTTTTCCTTGTTAGGCTTTTCTAAACCTTAAGAACATTCTTAAGAAAAGATACATATATTTTTATGGAAAACATGTACATTCTTAAAAAAACAAAATATGTGCGTTTTTTTAAAAGCAGATTGTGACCTTATTTCGCCTTATTTAGGTTTTTAATATTAATTTATGGAAGCCTTGTAATAATTTTGAGGCTGCCCATTCCTCGTTTGTCATTTTCAAAGTCTACGTACATCCTTAAGAAAAATACGTACATTCTTAAGAAAAGTATGTAAATTCTTCAAAAAAAAAAAAAAACTTTTCTTTTAAGGTGGACCATGGTTCTATCCATTCTTATTTGGGTCTAAATATTAAATTATAGAAGCCTCATAATGAATTTGAGGTCTTCCTGTTCCTCGTAGGTCATTTCTAAATCCTACATACATCCTTTTCATACCATATCTATAGCATTCATTCTTATTATCATGTTTGTTTTGTGATTATATATATATATATATCCTTTTTAGGTTGCACCTTTGAATTATTCCACTTCTAATGGTTTGAATTGTTTTGTCTATTCTAATGACTATAATTACCATGGTACCAAGAATTATGTTTACCATGACCATGACTGTGTCCTTAGCCTTGTTCATGTCCAAGTCCAACTCAATGTCTAGGAGCTTGGACGGATGTGACATTTGCTTCAAGTAATGACACAGACCTAATAGTATGAGATTGATGATTCTTAAGTAGAAGTTCATTATTTTGTTTAGCCATAAGAAGACATTAAACTAATTCAAAATATTTAGTGAAATTATGCTCTTGATATTGTTGCCATAGGAGTACATTCGAGGCATGGAAAATAGTAAATGTCTTTTCAAGGATATATTCTTTAATGATTTTTTCTCCATATAAATTGTGAACAACTTTTGAATAAAGTCGAGTTGTGGTCATTGACAGACTTGAAATTTTGTAATCTCAAGTGCATCCAATCATGATGTGCTTTTGGAAGGATTATAATCTCGTGGTGGCCATATCATTATGTTATATTATTCCAAAGGATCAAAGTATCATTCCATTAGATTATTTCAAAGGATGAAAATTCTTTGATTGTAAGGAATTCACCTTTTATTCCTTCATCAATGTGATAATGAAGGAATATTAATGCTCCAGTGCGATCTTGTGAGGATGCCTCATTTTATTCTTTAATGGTCTTTTCAAGATTCATATCGTTTAGGTGAATTTTAGCATCTAAAATCCATATAAATAGTTTTGCCTGAAATAGGGAGTGTAACAAACTCAAACTTGGTAAGATTTGACATTATTTGAAAACTATATTTGAAATAATTTAATTAGAATAATATTTCAATTTACCAAAATAAATTATAAATAAATGAATAAAATTATCTAACAATATTTTATCAGGTTTATATTCATTAATAAAAGCATAATGATTTAAGATTTTGTTATATTTTATCGCTAAAGGATTATTATAAATATGGTAAAAAAGAAATGCATGAACATCATGTAGAATTAACAAAATAAAAATTACAAATTGATACCTTACATAGTTTTTGGCTATGGATTATTTTTATCATAACAAAAATGTGTAAATTTGTATACATCTTTAGGCTATGAAATATTCATTATTTAACTTTTGACTATACAATTTTGTTTTGTGTAACATTTGGTTATATCATTATGATTAAAAGAAATTAGAAATTACATGTAAGTCGTTCTTTATATTTTTATAACTTTATAATTTCTCATATAACCTCTAGCTATACAATTGTACATATTTTACATTTTTTTTTATAACTTCTAGTTGCGATTTTTTTTTTTCATAATTTTTGTCTATAAAAAAATATTTTCTAGTTTCTTCATCGAAAAAAGGATAAATTAAATAGAAAATAATATAAAAGTAGAAGTTTATCACATACCTTTTAGATGATAAAAAAAAGTTTTCTTTTGGAGAGACTAGAATTAGAGAAAAGACAGATTTCTAAAATAACTTTGAGGTATCCATTTCATTGACCCAAGTCTCCTATTTATAAGAGTTTGAAAAAACTAGGATTAATTATAATATTTAATTCTTTATGGGGAAAAACTAAAAAATAAAAAAGCTTTTAATCATTAATTAAGAGTACTTGCTTAAATACAAATTTTCACAAAAATTTAAACTAAATTCCTTTAAAAAAGAATAGATAACTTGTTTTAAAAAATAGTTAAACTATGTTAATTTTATATAATTTGAGTGAGAAATAAATTTATTAGAAATTAACAAAGTTGTCATTCACAAAAAGCATCAAATATATTTGATTTTTTTTTTTGTTTTTTTTTTTTCATTTTCATTTTTCATTTTTTTTAAAGAAAAATCAGATTTAAAATTTTCTCATAAATTGATAGCTAAAAGATAAATTTACAAAATTTCAAATCCCCACATGTTTCCATTATTTTTACCCCATAATTTATCCCATTCTTAATAAAATTGAATTCCGCAAATTATTATTGATTACTCATTCAAAATTAAAAAGTAAATTACACTAAAAATCATAAAATTTAAATTAGAAAAATATTTAATATAAATTTTTAAAATTCAGCTTTATAAAAAATAAAAATAGTTATCAATTCTAATAAGATTTTTTTAATCAAAATTCTAAAGCATAATTCACATTCATCTAAATATTTATTAGAATTAATAATTTTAAAAAATATAAATTAAAAGTTGATACTCCGATAAAATTCCAAAAATCAATGATTAATTTAAAAAAGAATATATATTTCAATCACAAATCTTCAAATCTAAACATATACTAACTTAGAAAAAGTTCTAATAGTTTCTAACAAGTCTAAGTGGGAATTTGGTAAATCAACTTAATAACTTAATTCAAGTTATTAAACAAATTAAATACAGCTGGTAAAATAATTTAATGGTATAACTTAAAAGTAAAAAACAACTTTAAGTAATAAGTAAAAATAATTAATTTATTCTTAAATCCATGTTTTCATTTTATCTTTTTACCCTCATTTATCTTAGTTCCACGATTTCTTTTGCTATTATACAACTTCCATCGTTACTCGATCTCATTTACCCTCATTATAATTATGGGGTTAAGTATATCAATTTGATGATTTAGAATAAATTTTAAATTAATTTTATTAAACAACCTTAATATTTAAAGTAAAAATTAAGTGATAAGTTTTAAGTCAATAACTTAAATATAATTTTACTTAAAATCAACTTAAGTCATTAAATAATAATTATTGAGTTTACCAAATACCCCATAATTATACTTATTATCATACTACCAATTTCTTATCAATTACATAATTATTTATTATAAAATTTTAATATGTTAATGAATTATGATATTTAAATATTAAAAAATATGCTGGATTGCAAACTAATTTAACAAGAAATAAAATATTATATTTTATAAATATTTTTGTAATGTAAAAGATCAGTAATTTAATATTTATTAACATTTACTAATAATTAAAATATAAAAAATTTAAATATTTAACAATACTTAATTTATTCAAATTAAAAAAAAAATTAGATCTTAGATAAAAATACAATCACCACTGAAATTTTAAATATTTATAATACACATAAAGTTTAAATATTTATTTAATTTCAGGAATCTAAGAACTAAGGAAGGGACCAATAGTGACTTGTCGATCTAAAAGTATACAAGTTCTATTTTCTTTTCCCTACAATATCATTTTTTTTCCTTGCAACATCATTTTTGTGGTGGAAATTATGCGGAGGACCAGTGTACTTAATTGACAGGGCTGGCGAAAGCGATGACGTGGAATGATCAAAGCAATGAGATGTCGTGGAAGCAACCAACTATCGTGACGCTTCTATATTTTACCATGCCATAACAAAAGTTTGCATAATTCACAAATTCTGGAGATACGAAACCCAGATAGAATGGAAAATGAAAATGAAAGCTGAGATAAGGAATGAGCATCACCACCTCCTAGAAGTATCCAAGGGTTTAACCCACTCTCTGAAATTTGCTATAAATACTCAGCAATTTGCCCTGTGTTGTTCATCAATACTAAAGAGATTGAATCTTATCAATCACATTAGTAGCAATGGCAGACGAGATTATCTTGTTGGATTTCTGGCCTAGCATGTTTGGTATGAGGGTCAGAGTTGCCCTGGCAGAGAAGGGTCTCAAGTATGAATATAGAGAGGAGGACCTGTGGAACAAGAGCCCTTTGCTTCTTGAGATGAACCCAGTTCATAAGAAAATCCCAGTTCTGATCCACAATGGAAAGCCCATTTGTGAGTCTCTGATAATAGTTCAGTATATTGATGAGGTTTGGTGCGATAAATCTCCGCTTTTGCCTAGTGACCCATACCAGAGAGCTCAGGCCAGGTTCTGGGCGGACTACATAGACAAGAAGGTATGCCTTTGCTGTTGATTTAAAGCATTCTTTTCCATTTATTCATGGCGATTGACTCAGATTTTGATTATGGTGAGGGAGTTGTCCAAAATGCTGGGTTTCTTCACACGTTCCCTTCTGCTATTGAGTTTTGTGGGCTTTGGGGTTCCAAACTAGAACTTTTACTGATTCTCCTTGCTGTTTGTTCAACAGGACTCTACTCTGCATTTCTGATATGGGTTTAAATTTCTTTGTTATGTTGAATACGAATTCTGTTCGTTCCATCAGGAAAAACAGATCTCAAGAATACCTTTTTTCCCCAAGCAAGGCGAATACATAAATTTCTTTGACTTTATTGTTTTCCACAGCTCTATGAACTTGGAAGGAAGATATGGTCAACCAAAGGAGAAGAGCAGGAAACAGCCAAGAAGGAATTCATAGAGTGCCTTAAGCTTTTGGAAGGAGAGCTTGGAGAGAAGCCTTACTTCGGTGGTGAAAAAATTGGGTTTGTAGATGTGGCTCTGGTGACCTTCTCTTGCTGGTTTTATGCATACGAGACCTTTGGCAACTTCAGCATGGAGGCGGAGTGCCCCAAGTTGATCGCTTGGACCAAGAGGTGCATGGAAAAGGAGAGCGTGTCGTCTTCTCTGGAAGACCCACACAAGGTCCATGGCTTTATCATGGGGATGAGAAAGAGGTTTGGTATAGAGTAGAAGGGGCACATGGGTCTTCCCTCGAAGACCCCGCAAGGTCCATGACTTTGTCACGTGGATGAGAAAGAAGTTTGGTATTGAATAAAAGGGAAATATCACGGTCTATGCTCTATTGAGTAGTGTTGTATTGGTAATGTAAGAGGAGTGTTTGCTTAAGTTTGCTAAGTGATATGGGTTTGCTGAGCTATGTGGTTGGAAAGAAATGTTTTGAATTTTTTTGGACTAGAGATGTGTTCTTGTATTAAAGAAATAAAAGTCTTTTGACTACCTTTCCATCGTGTCATGTCACATGAACAACTATTAAGACAAATTGGTTAAGACATGCCCTAGATAGAAATAGATAGAAGTGAGTCATGAAATGCATATATCTAACCTTCTCTTATTACCATAATATTTTTTATTAAAAAAAACTTTGATATGAGAAGTCAAAGAGCATGTCCTTGTTGGTTTTTTTTTTTTTTTTTCACAAGAATATATATATATATATATATATATATTCCATAATATCTCCACATTTTTTTAATGTGTTGACTTCATGAAAATTTTCTATTTTCAATTTTTTTTCACTATTTCATTTTCTCATATTTATTGATTTTAATTATTTATAGATGTTTTAAATATAAAATAATAATATAAAATAAATAATTAATAAGAAAAATTTTAATATAAAAACAAACAAATAAAAATAATAATAATAAAAAATAATAAATTGTGATTTAGGACATAAATTTTTTTATATTTATCCTAAATAAAATATTTATTTATTTTATAAATCTTATTACTTTATCATATTATTTAATTGTTTATATTCTTTTTTAAAAAAAAATTCATGTGAAAATCAAAGTTGATAATCATGGTTTTAGCTTTTTTCTTATGGATGTAACTTGATCACAATTTTTAACTTTCTTCTTGGTTAAAATGTTTAATATTTTTAATTATACAAGATAAAAACTTAGTTATGGTTCTAAAATTTTGTTTTGTTCAAATTTAAATTTTTTTATTTATATAAAATAAAATAATAAAATCTATTTTTTTTTTCATAAAAAGTTGTATTCAATCATTTATATTAATTTTCTCTTAATTTGATTTAAATTTAAATTTTTGCAAGCTGAACTTGTGCACCTTTCAAGTGATTTAGAAAAAAAATAACATACACTTGGAGCATTGAGTTGGTGCACCTCAAAGCATTGCACAACTCAAGTTTCATACCTCTGCTTATTCAAAGGGTACCATTCCTTTTTGAAAAAGTACTTATAAAAATGTTGAAAGTAATATTATGGTAGGAAGGATGTATCACTCTTTTTTGGTTTAAACTAAGATATTTTACCATCATTTACGTGCTAGACGTCTTATTAATGGTGAAATAACTTGAATTCAAAGGGTGTTAATGTAACATTGATCGACACAACCCTTGAAAAAATGAATACCACCCTTTTATAAATAAAAAACACCACTAAAGTGTATTAAAAGTATCATTGTAGTGTGAATGTTGTACTATTCTTCTTTGGTTTAAGATATGTTTCCATTTGTTATGTGTTCGACGTATTAGGTAATGATGAAATAACGTGAATTGAGTGAATGTTATTATGCAATAACACCGATCAACACAACCCTTAGAAAAAGAGGGTACCACTCCTTTATGAAAAATCTACTATGTCAAAAGTACTACTATAGTAGGAAGAATGTATCACTTGTCTTTAATTTCTACCATGGTAGGAAAAATGTACCACTCTTCTTTGGTTTATGGCGAGGTTTGTTACTATTCATTACATGCTCAATGTCATATGCGATGATGAAATAATGTGAAATGAGATGGTGTTATTTCACAATAACACTGATCAACACAAATCCTTGGAAAAAATGGTACTACTTTGTAAACATAAAAAAATTTGTGGATTAAATTACCACTAATTTGGTCTTCAAAATGAGTATATATGTATCCTCTTATAGATAAGTTTCCCTAATCTCCAACTATAAAAAGGATAATAATAATAATAATAATAATTTTCTTATTATTATTATTATTATTATTATTATTATTATTATCTTGTTGGTAAAACCTCTCGGGAGAAGAAAATTTGCTAAAATCAAGGAACTAAATCCTTTGAATTAAGCAACTAAACTCCGAGAATTTGAAATTCCAATTCCATATCTTCACCTATAAATAGAGGTGTTTTCTTTCAAGAAATGAGAGGAAGAATTTGAGAAATAAAAAAAAAATTCAGAAAGGAAAATCTTAAGGAGAAAATCCAAAGGCAATTTTGTACAGGAAAAAAAGGTTTCACAACAAAAGAAAAAGTTTCATCAAATTTCTCTACAAGTTTGGTAAACGGTAGAACTGCTAAACACGTTCTTTGCCATTTAACGAGTTCATTCGGGAATAAGCCACTTGTGACCCTCGATTGATTTTCGAAATCAAGAAAACATCATCATCGTCTTTCAAAGTGTGATCAAGGCAAAAGAATCAAAGGGATAATATTCTTTTGGAAATAATATTATTTTTGAGATTTTACCCACAATATTTTCAATTTTAATAAATATTTTGTTTGCATTATTTTCCTATTTATTTTGTTAATTTGGCAGGACCATTTACGAAATTTGTGCGTACAAATTTCTGGCACACCCAATGGGACCTCTCTGTCTCTCGTATCTTTTTAGAAGATTAATCTCTACTTCATCGATGACACCCAAAAGAACTCAAGTTGTGCATGTAAACAAGGGCAATGACAAGATCGTCAATGCACAATCAACACATGACGCCGCTACAGGCCTCATGACTCGTAGAAAAGCAAAATCAACATCTTCACTCTCAATAAAACAAATAAGTGAGTATGTTGGGGGCAAAGAGCCATAGTCCTTGTAGTAGGGGAAAACTCCCTTCAACACTACAGGACTTTAGGGATAAATCTCCTAGCTTTATTACCAATGCCAACTCTATCACCGACTCATACTCCGATTCGCTAACTGGAATGTCAAAGGAGGAAAACTACTCCAATCATTTCGACTCTTTTACTTCTCCCTTCTCAATGACTATGCTGGTAATGGCAATCGGCACTACATTCGTAGAGGAACAGTTAGTAGAGATGGCTCATGGCATCGCTAAACTCACCAAAACGGTCCAGGAGAAGGATATGCAAATAGCCTCCCTCATAAACAAGGTTAAGACATAAGAACAAATTATGGGTGAGTCAAGTCAAGGGCTCAACCACCTTCCGAATGTTGCATCTCCTCTCGATGATGCACCACATGCGTATAGGACAATCCAAGTTGAGAGACAAACGGCGGAATCTGCCTTAGTGGCATCCTTATCTATCCAACAACTTCAGGACATGATAACTAACACCATTAGAGCGTAGTACGGTGGACCCTTATAGAGTACGCTCATGTACTCTAAACCTTACACTAAGAGGATTGATAACCTACGTATGCCTGCGAGTTATCAACCTTCAAAATTTCAATCATTTGATGGGAAGGGAAATCCAAAACAACATATTGCCCATTTCATTGAAACTTGTAACAATGCAGGTACAAATGGTGACTTATTAGTTAAACAATTCGTCTGTTTTCTCCGAGGGAATGCTTTCAATTGGTACATAGACCTTACACCTGAGTGTATCGATAGTTGGGACTAAATGGAATGTGAATTCCTCAACCGTTTCTATAGGACCCGATGAACTGTAAGCATGATGGAACTTACTAACACTAAGCAATGGAAAGACGAGCCGGTTATAGACTATATCAACCGTTGACGTTCCTTAAGCCTTGACTGAAAAGATAGATTATCTGAGGTATCAACCATGGAAATGTGCATACAAGGAATGCATTGGGGTCTCTTATACATTCTCTAAGGGATAAGACCCTGTACCTTTGAAGAATTAGCTACCCAAGCACATGACATGGAGCTCAACATAGACAACCATGGTTCTAAGAAGGACCTTACCGTTGATCGACAAAGAGAAAGGCATGATGGGAAAAGGAGTGACAAGACCTCGAAGAAACCTATTCAGGAGTCAATGATGATAAATACAACTCCTGTCAAAATCTTAAGAAGAGATTAAAAAAAAAAGGAAGTAAAAGAGGTCGGACCAACCTAGGAAAATGAGATGCATCGATTCACCTTGAAGGAATTAGAGGAGAAGAAGTATCATTTTCTTGACTCTAATGTGCCTAACATGTTGGAAGACATACTCCAGAAAAAGGTTATTAAGTTACCTGAGTGCAAGGGTCCAAAAGGAATGGGTTGTGTTAATGATCCAAACTACTATCATTACCATTGAATTGTCAGACATCCTGTGGAGAAATGTTTCATTTTAAAAGATCTCATAATGAAACTTGCAAAGCAAAGAAGAATTCATTTAGATTTGGATGAAGTAGTGGAGTCAAATCATGCTACAGTCACATTTGAGTCATTTGATCCTGTTCCATTACATGTTCCACTTAAGAAACTAGGGACATGTGCCAATACTATTCAATGTGAGTCACCAAAACCAAAGCAAACACAAGTGTCATGTTAAGATAGCCTTCTTCGCCTTTGCTTTGATAATAAATCAATGTCATATGACGAAGAAGGTTGGACATTGGTGACACGAAGAAGACTTTGCAAGAAGCAAGTGTCGCATTCATACCCTAACCTTCCTAGGAGGGAATGACATGAGTGGAATACTCGTCAACATTTAAAAAAGAAAGAAAAAATGAATCCTAAAAGAAAACAAGCGATTGTACAAATAGACGACCTTTTGGTCCAGAAACTCATCACCCCTATCACCTTAGGGGAATACTTCCCTCTAGGGTTCTTTAATAAAAGGGTGGCGGTATCAACTCATATGGTCTCTTGCTAGGAGACTTCAAAAGAAGAGGAATTAAGTGAAGATGAGGAAAACATTCTTAGTGTTGAGTCAAGGAAAACTAAGGAAGAAGAGAGAGTTGTAGCAAGCCTACAATACCTACCTTCATTGTTTAATAGCCACGAAATGCTACACCTAATGAGATACAAAATGTATTGATTTAAGTACTTAAGGATCCAACACTCTATGCCACCAAAATAAAGAGGGCAAAAAGACTTGAGGATGAAAGGCACAATTGTGCCAAATGTTGCGAAACCATCATCTTTACCAATGAAGACCTTCAGTTAGGGTCAAAACCACATAATCGACCCCTGTTTATTACCAAGTACATACGGGAACAAAATATCACTCGCATTTTAATTGATGAAGGGTTTGTAGTAAATATCATGCTTAAAGCAACAATGAAATGACTTGGGATTGCTAGGAAATAACTAATTCAGAGTTGCTTAATGATCTAAGGCTTTAATCAAGGGGGACAATGAGCTATTGGTATGATTCACCTAGAGCTTGTTACAGGTGAATTGAGTTCGAACACATTGTTTCATGTAATCATTGCAAAAACATCTTACAATGTATTACTCGAGTGACCATGACTTCATGAGAATGAGGTAATTCTTTCGACACTATACTAGTGTTTCAAATTCTATATAGGAGGGGTAAAGAAAGTAGAGGCTGATATTAAGCCATTTACAAAAGTCGAGTCTTATTTTGCTGATGCTAAATTTTACATAGAAAATGATGTTATACAAGAAGTCCTTCTTGCGATCATTCCCTCCACTAGGAATGCTAAACTTAAGGGAAAAGTTGAGCTATGTAAGTTGACATCAGTAGGGAAATTTCATAACCAATGATGACTCGAATCGAAAAAAAAAAAAAATTCTCAAAAAAGTCAACATTGGACTTGACAATTGTCTCTACTTTCCCAATTTTTAGGTACATCCCAATATCTTGACGAAGTGAGGATCAACCACCTTTCATAGAAGACAAAAGTGAAGTACAACCTCAAGGATTGGAAAATGGGGACCTTCAAGTCTTGAAAAAAGATACGACCATTCCTCTTCCAAACTTACAACTTATCTCTAGGGATGAGACACAAAAATCCAACAAAACCTCAAGAGATCAAACAAAGCAAGAATTCTTTCCTAGTAAAAGAATAGATGAGGAGTTCAACCCTAAGACTTACAAGTTATTAGCCAAGGAAAGGTATGACTTCACTTCGTCATCACGATTAGGAGAACTTAGCCCCGAGACTACAGGTGAAAAGATGCATGGCCTTAACGAAACTCAAAAGAAGTTAAAACAACAAGGGTATGCAGTCAAACCTTCTAGTGCAAGTTTATGGTTTGTACCTTTCGAGCCTATCAAAATTTTAGTTAAGACTAAGAAGACTAAGGCAAGTACACAACATATCACTGTAGAAGACATGGAGGAGAGTAATGGGTCTAACTCTCCTCCTTGAATTTCAGTATTTGATTGGATTGAAGCTCCAATTACACAAGCTTTAGTGTTCGCTAGGTTGGGCGATTTTAACTAAGTAGAACGTAATTTAGCACATGTTTCACAAAGGTCAATACAACAAAGGATTAGGACTCTACCCTGAAAGTCATGGCGACAAAATCCCAATAAGAAGCTGTGTATTGAACTAAAGGAGAATGCAAAAATAAGAAGTTTAATCCCATCAAGAATGAAATGCCATTCAACTTGGGAAATTTGTACTAATGGTTCGTTAAAATTAAAATGACATACCATTGTGATCACCAAGCAGTCGGACGAGGGATGCCCTAAAGATGTTAAATAAATTTTGACACACACTAGCTACCATGTTACAGTAGAAGTTGACTCTAATTCAAAATTTTTAGAAGATGAACTACGGGAAGCTCCTCAAGTATTTGAGGACGAGAGGTAGGCCACTGTAGATGAGTTAAAAGAGCTCAATTTAGGTACAAATGAGGACCTAAGGCCAATCTATGTAAGTATGCTTTTAAGTCATTCTAAAGAGAAAAGTTATTTTGAGTTGTTACTCGATTATAAAGATGTCTTTGCATGGTCGTACAAAGAAATGTCAGGTCTTGATCCAAAAGTTGCAGTACATTAACTCATAGTGAAGAATTGTGTCTGACCAATTAAGCAAGCCCAAAAACGATTTCACAAATAGAAATGGAAATTGTCAAATTGATTGAAGTTGGTTTCATTAGGGAGGTAAAGTACCTAACATGGATTGCGAACATCGTTCCAATGAAGAAAAAGAATGGGAAGATTCGTGTTTGTGTGAATTTTAGAGATTTAAACAATGCTTGCCCAAAAGATGACTTCCCATTACCAATCATTGAGCTTATGGGTGATGCAACTACAGGTCATGGAACTTTATCCTTCATGGATGGATCATCGGGGTATAATCAAATATGATTGGTGTCAAGGGATGAAGAGCTTACTGCATTTCGTACTCCAAAGGGTATTTACTGTTACAAAGTGATGCCTTTTGGACTAAATAATGCAGGTGCAACGTATCAACATGACATGCAGAAAATCTTTGATGACATGCTCCATAAGAATGTCGAGTGCTACGTTGATGACTTGGTGGTAAAGTCTAGGAAGAGAGAAGATCACTTGCAAGATCTTCGTATGGTGTTTGACAGGTTAAGAAGGTACCAACTTATGAACTCGCTCAAATGTGCTTTTGGTGTTACTTCTGGTAAGTTTCTAGGGTTTATTGTTCGACACCATGACATTGAAGTGGATCAATATAAGATCGCAACCATTTGAGATATGCCAGAGCTGAGGAATATTCAAGAACTTAGAAGTCTTCAAGGACGTCTTACTTTCATTCGATGGTTTATTTCAAATCTTGTAGGACGATGTCAACCCTTCAACCGACTTATGAAGAAAGATGTCCTATTTGTTTGGGACAAAGCTTGTCATAATGCCTTTGAGAGCATAAAAAAGTATTTGGCTAATCCACCAATTTTAGGTGCTCCTATTGCAGGGAAGCCATTGATCGTCTACATCACCGCACAAAAATGCTCTCTTGGAGCATTGCTTGCACAAGAAAATGAGGAGAACAAAGAAAAGACATTGTATTACTTAAGTCAAACTTTAATGGGATTGGAACTAAATTACTCCCTAATAGAGAAAACTTGTCTTGCTTTAATCTTCTCAACAAAAAAGCTAAGACATTACATGCAGGCATACACAATACACTTAATAGCACACACTGATCCCATTAAGTATGTGCTATCAAAACCAGTTCTTTCAGGACGATTAGCAAGATGGGGGTTGTTACTCACTGAGTATGAAATAATCTACATCCCTCAAAGGGTAATCAAAGGCCAACATAGACTTCTTGGCAGATCATCCTATCCCTGCAACATGAAAAATTTCAGATAACTTCCCCGATGAGGAGATCTTTTATGTTGACGTTTTTTCTTTGTGGATGATGTTCTTTGATAGGTCAACACACTATGATGGAACAGGTGTAGATGTTGTATTTGTCTCACCATAAAGACAGATACTACCATATTCATTTGTTCTTAGTGAGAGATGCTCTAACAATGTCGCTAAATACCAAGCCTTAATTATCGGACTACAAATGGCGATTGAAATGAAAATCACAAGCTTAGAGATATGTGGGGATTCTAAGTTGGTAATCAATCAACTTTTAGCCTTGTATAAGGTTAAAAGTGATGACTTAGTTCCTTACTTCCAATATGCTACCCAACTTATGGAAAAGTTTGAGCGAATCTCTTTAGTTCATATTCCACGAAAAGAAAACTAAATGGTAGATGCTTTAGCTAATCTAGTTGCAAGTTTGACATTGCTTAAGGACGAGACTGTACATGTCCCTCTTTGCCATAAGTGGGTACTGCCACCATTGCCAATATTACAATAAGAAGAAGTAAAAGCTACATCATAATTTACTATTGACAACGAAGATTGGCGACAACCATTAATTGACTACTTAGAGCATGTGAAGTTACTGATGAACTAAGACATCGGACATAAATACGACGTTGAGCTCCACGCTTCATTTACTACAAAGAAACACTTTATCAACGCTCATTCGATGGAGTACTTATTCGATGCCTAGGAGAAGAAGAGATAAATCAAGCAATTGAAGAAGCTCATTCTAGGATCTATGGGGCTCACCAATTAGGGCCAAAACTTCATTTTCGAATCAAAAGGATGGGATACTATTGGACAACTATTGTTAAGGATTGTGTGGAATATGTAAAGAAGTGTCAATCATGCCAATTCCATTGAAATTTTATACACAACCCCTTGAGCCACTCCATCCTACAATTGTGTCATGGCCATTTGATGCATGGGGACTTGACGTGGTCGGCCCATTACTCCTAAATCCTCTACTGGACATGCTCACATATTGGCAGCAACAAATTATTTTTCTAAATGGGCAGAAACTATGCCACTTAAAGAAGTGAATAAAGAAAATGTAGTGAACTTCATTCGAAGTAATATTATCTATCGGTATGGGGTACCACGATATATAATCATTGAAAATGTGAAACCCTTCTATAAAAAATTGATGATCAATCTTTATGAGAGGTTCAGTTTCAAACAACAAAATTCATCAATGTACAATGCACCGACCAATGGTATCGCAGAAGCATTCAACAAGACTCTTTGTAACTTAATGAAGAAAATTGCTGATAATTCAAAGAAGGATTGGCATGAACAAGTAGGAGAAGCACTTTAGGCATATCGAACGCCTACACAAGCAACAACTTATTCTCTTGTTTATGGTGTAGAAGTTGTATTACCCCTTGAGCGTCAAATCTCTTCATTAAGGATTGCTATATATGAAGGACTAACTAATGAAGATAATGCTAAGTTACATCTTCAAGAGGTAAAAGCACTAGATGAAAAGTGACTCGAAGCCCAACAACACTTAGAGTATTATCAAGCATGCCTTTCAAAAGCTTTTTAAAAAAAGGTTCGCCTTTGGTCTTTTCAAGTTGGTGATCTAATTCTTGCAATTCGTAGACCCATTATCACCACACATAAGACTAGGAGTAAATTCACATCAAAATGGGATGGACCTTATGTGGTGCAAGAAGTCTACACCAATGGTGCCTATAAGATCATCACTGAAGATGGATTAAGAATTGACCCTATCAATGGAAAATTCTTAAAGCGTTATTGTGCTTGAGTCACATTGCACCCCTGGCCTGCATGAACATAAATTGTATATGGCGCACCAAAAAAAAAAAAAAAATCCTCTAAGTCGAAAACCTAAAAAGACGGCTTAGGCAAAAATTAGGACATATGCTCACAATATTAAAATTTTCTTTTAGCCTTGGCAAAAGTTAGAGCATGAAAAAAAAAAAGAGGAGGGGGAAACTACATTTGACTTGATCCCCTCTCTTTGAAAGGTATGTAAGCAACTTGGGGAAACCACCCGAGTTCAGTCACTACCAAAAAAAAAAAAAAGGTCTCATTTTTATTAATAAATAAATCTAACTAACAAATTCTAGACTTTATTACATCTTAATAAAAAAAATGAATGAAAGAAAAAAAAAAGGGAGCTAAGACTAAGTAAAAAGGT
This sequence comes from Vitis vinifera, assembly GCF_030704535.1. Lineage (NCBI taxonomy): Eukaryota > Viridiplantae > Streptophyta > Magnoliopsida > Vitales > Vitaceae > Vitis > Vitis vinifera. The sequence goes on along the minus strand of NC_081823.1, from coordinate 12,807,430 downwards.
ACAACGATCACATCCACACCAAGCATGCAAGCTTGTCACGTTGAGTCCTTAAGGCTTCTTGAAGTGTCTCTAAAGTCTTGACATTGACATCAGTAAGCACGAGGGTTTGGGCGATAATGACATGTAATTTCCTCAAACGAGAAACATCATTATGTTTATTGGCTATAATCTCATCAATCTCTAAGATTGAGTTATGAAAGTGCTATTTTTGTTTACCTAGTTGCTCTAATTCCTTCTTAAGTGCTTCCTATTTAGCATCGAGAGTAGCTAAGTCTACCTTTAATGATTGACGATGGTTCACCTATATACACTTAGAGTTTAGAGCATCCACAATCTAAGACGTAACAATAGCTAAATGTTTGCTTTGTACTTTCGGATATATCTTTATAGAATGGGTGCGCCACATTGCATTGAGGTGATCTACACTTTTCATGTACTTCTCAATCTAAGACTTTAATGGTGAAGGGTCGACTCCAATCTTCATGATAGCATTGAAAAGCTCATCAATTTTTCCTCTCAATAATGGGAGACATTCATTGGAAATTTTAATAATCATCACCTTAATGCCTTCTCCTATCATAAGTGCTTCTTGGCGTTAGGTATTAAGGATGATTTGTTCGACGTCGAATATGTGAATGGAAGTAGAAGGAGCAACCATAGTAGGGCATGTAGATTGTTGTTAAGCAATTAAACCTGCAACTGCTAAAAGTGTCAATTCATGATATGTTGTAACTCTAATTGTGGTCTTTTGACCTTGAGATTCAATCAGAACATCACTTAAGATGTTAGTAATACCTTCATTACCCAAATGAGAATGAGACAAAGGTAATGGGATGATAAAGTGATTATCTTGTTGTATGGTCAAGGTAAAGGGTGTTGACTCCCTAGTAGCAACAATACTTTTGGGAATTGTAAAATATGTCTTTTCAAAATTCGAAATTTTCCACTGTGTATGAAAATTGTGGAAAGTGTCTCTTCAAGAGACACTTTCAGTATAAACCCAATTTTTAAAAAATTATGAAAGGCGTCTGAGTATAATTCCATTTTTTGGGAATTGTGGAAGGTATCTCTTGAAGAGACACCTTCAGCATAAATTCGAAATTTTCCACTGTTTGAATGGAAATTATGGTAAGTGTCTCTTGAAGAGACACCTTTCACAATTCTCAAAAAATGGAATTATACTAAAGGTGTCTCTTGAAGAGACACTGTCCACAATTTCCATACACAGTGGAAAATTTTGAATTTATGTTGAAGAGAGACATCTTTAGCTTTAAAATCATTTCCACAATTTTTAATACATACTGGATTTTATGGAATTATGGAAAGTGTCTTTTCAAGAGACACCTTTAGTATAAATCCAATTTTTTGGAATTGTAGAAGGTGTCTCTTCAGGAGACATCTTTAGCTTTAAAATCAAATTCATGAGACAATCAAATTTGTCAAATTGTGAAAGGTGTCTCTTCAAGAGACACCTTTAATGCATATTGGATTTTTTGCCACATGGAAAGTGTCTTTTCAAGAGACATCTTTAATGCATATTGGATTTTTTGTCACGTGGAAAGTGTCTTTTCAAGAGACACCTTTAGCTTAAATTCAATTCTTTTAAATATATATCATGATTTTGAAAATTGTGGAAGGTGTCTCTTCAAAAGATACCTTCCACGTGGCCAAAGCTGTCGTAGATCTATCAATATTTTCCAAAATTAATGAAATATAAAATTTTTATTTTTTTTTTCAAATTTTGGTAAAGCAAAATTGAGTTATTAATGCTTTGTTTAGGAAGTGTTTTTTTTTAAAAAAATTTTAAAAATAGTTTTTAAGAACAGTTTTTGAAATTTGGTCTTTGATATTTTGTAGACTAAAAGCTTGTTTTGAAACCTGAAATATTTTTAACTTGTTTTCTATGTTTTTAAATACATTTTAACAATAAATTTTATATGTAGTGTTTTATTTTTAATCATTCTCCATATTTGTATACTTATTTTTTTTAAAATGAAAACGACTAAAAGATGTTTTCAAAAAATACCATATTTTTGTTTTTAAGATAAAAAAAAATGTTTCATATTTTTTTTAGTTGTCAAACATGTTTTCTTGGTTTTTCTTTTTAAAAAAACAATTATTTTTGAAAATAGTTACCAAATTGAAACTAAATCTTTTGTCTTTTATTTTTTTAAGAGCAGAGAGCTGTAATAATATTTTAAAACTAAAAGAAAATTAATATAAAATATTTAATACAATTTTTTTATGAAAAAATATATTTATATTTTATTTTGATATAAACAGAAAATTTAAAATTTTAATCAAGCAAAAAAACTAGAACCATGGTGAAGCCAGAACCACATTCAATTATTTTGATTTTATGATAGAGGAGGCATGTAAGAGGTGAGATCACACATTTTTTTTTAATTTTTTATGATAGTGGAAATTTTGGAACAACAAAGTGACATGTCTCCCACATTTGAGAGTGAACTATATGTATTATGTTTGGTTTTTTTCTCATATGTTACTATTGTCATAATACGATTTCTTCTAACAAAAATTTAAAACAGAATATAACATAAACATAAAAATTATGTGATAAATATATTTTAATTTTATTTAGTATTAGCATACAAATCTATGGGCAATATAGATCTAGGGGAGAATTGTGCTGGTGTTTGATAATTGATGTAAGGTATTCCTCTCACCCATAATTGATTACAAGGATATGAAATAGCAATTGACAAAAATATCCTTTTAACTCATTTTTGTCTTCATTCCACAACTCTCCATATGCTACTATTAACAAATTCATCTTTATTTAACCATTTTTTTATTTTTCATTATTTTTTTAAACTCTTTTATAAATAATTGAAAAATCAACATTATTTTCTATTTTAAAATTATAAATAAACAAAAATTATATTAATGATTCAAAAACTATTTTGGAAAATACTTTTTCAAAAAATGTTAATTTAAATAAATAAAAAATATCTTTTACATTTTAGAAGTAAATAATTTAATGATTAAAATAATATTTAAAATAAAAATATTCACTATTTTCTTTCCCTTTATACTGAAAAGTATTTTAAAATTTATATTTTACTATTATAAAATAAAAAGTTTAAATTTTCTTTTAATCTTCTTCCTTCCTTATTTTAATAACTTTTTGAAGATGACTTTTGGTAATAAGTTATATGAAATGTTGCAAATTTGTTTACTAATGATTTTTTTTTTTTAATAATTTGAATTAATTGAAAATTTATCAAAATAAGAAAAAGAAAAAGAAAGAAAGAGGATGGATGAAGAGTTTTTATTTTAAATATCTAATTAAAATGTTTTCATATGACCTAATTTTAGAAGTGGATTATATCAATACATAGTATAGTAGATATTGATTTTTTTTCTTATATAAAAGGGTTGAATGATATATTTACTCATTTAAGATGAAAACAAGTAGTTAAAAATTATATACATTATGTTTGATTTGGTTTAAAAATATTTTTCTAATTTTTTTTATTTTTTATTTTTAAAATAATTTTTTATTTTATATATTGTCTCTTTTTGAAAATACATTTAATTAAAAAAACTATTTTTAAATTTGAAAATTGAAAACCTTGTTTAGTACTATTTTTATATGAAAAATAATAAAAAGAATTAAATTTCATTTATTAATTATTCTTTTTTATTTTTTTATTAGTTATTTTAATAATAAAATAAAAATATAATTTGTTCACAATTAAACAAAGGAATTGGCCAATTGTGTATTTTTTTTTTCACAAAAATATAATATATTCACACAAAGAGTCGAATTTAAGTTTTCTGCCATTTTCTTAACCAAACTACTAGAGTCATGTTTAATTCACCTATAAGCACACATTCACTATAGGGATAAGGAATTTGCGTCACTATATAGAGGCATTCACTAACTATATAAGGGGTGCACAAGACTACCCTTTGTGAAAGATTTTAATCGATTATGAACCACTTATTTATTTTCTTTATCACTTATGGATTGTACACCCATGTCATGCACTTTATTTAACTCCCACATGGAAATTCTAGTACTTTCCCCAGTAATGATGTTTGGGATAAAGATTTTGACCCTAAGCTATCCACCATTTTCTCAACCAAACCATTGGAAACATGGCTAACACACCTATGTGTAACTTAGGAGGAGGGATATTAACATTTTCTCAATCAAACCATTGGAAACATGGTTAACACACCTACGTTGACACATAACTTAGGAGAGATATGAAATTTGTGTCATTGTACAAGGGTGTTACACTAACTATACAAGGGAAATATACTAAGTGTACAAGGTGTACAAGATTACCCTTTATGAAAGATTCCAATCAATTTTGAGCTACTCCTTTATTTTCCTTGTCACCAAAGGATTGTATACCCATGTCATGTACTTTATTTAACTCCCACATGGAATTCCAATGTTTTCCCCAATAATGATGTTTGACCCTAAGTCATCCATCATTTTCTCAACCAAACCATTGAAAATATGGTTAACACACCTATATGGACACATAACTTAGGAGGGATATGGAATTTGCATTACTGTACAAGGGTATTACACTATTTTATAAAGGAAATGTGTTAAGTGTACAAGGGTGTACAAGGATCCTAATAGGTTTTGTACAATTTTTAAATAACTTGAACTTGACATTAGGACGATTATCGATATTTTTTTTTTTTAAAAAAAACCAAACTATGCCATTAAGACCTTCCCTACCTAAATCAACACATAGGAAATAAAATTAAAATTAATCATGTTTGAATTATTCATTACAAGTAAACTAAATGAAATATTTTTTTTTTTTTACTATTTTGCCCTTATAAACATAATAGTAGAGATTAAAAAATCATATTTAAATCGAATTAAAAATAAATGAAAATTATTTTTGTAACATTTTTATTTTTTTAAATCATTAATTTAAATTATGAAATTAGTTTTAAAAGAAATATCATACATCTTAGACATGGTGAAATCCCAGAAATTGTAGGTAGAACGGATGAAATATGTAAAAAGAAATAAACAAAACACACAATGAAGGTTGAAAGAATTAGGCTTGAAATCTTCAACACTGAAGGCTAAAAAACTTGAACTAAAATAAGCAATGAAGGCTAATGAAGGATGTCAAAGTGGCTCTAATACCATGTGAGAGAAAATGGTAAAAGATTCTTATTCAAGCAGTTGTTATGATCTTAATTTATATCTTATATTTACAAAGAAATTTAAAGGAAAAGAAAACTAATAATCCTTATAAATCAAAGATTGTTCTTCCTAATATAATTTATAGTTATACACAATTTTCTAATCTAATTTACAACTATATATTACACAAATATATATAAGAGACCTCAAATAAGAAAATTCAGATTTCTAACATATTTTTCTAAAGAATGTACCTATACTTCTATCATGTCGAACGGAGTTTTGGAAGGCATAAAATACATTCTGAGGCATCATAAGTCAAATCTTAGATCCAAATTAGGTTGAATTAGGTCATGGGTAACCTAAAATCAAATGTATGTATTTTCCTTATGAATGTTTGTATATATAGATATTTTAAGAATATACTTATTATTGTAAATGATGTACTTTTTCTTCAGAATGTACTTATTTTTGTAAATGATGTATCTAGGGTTCTACCATGCTAAATAAGGTTTGGGAAAGCATCATGAGGCTTACATAAGTTAAAGTTTAGACCCAAAATAGGTTGAATAAGGGAATGATTCAACTCAAATCAAATGTAAATACATTTCTAAACTTTTACTTATTTTTCTAAAGCATGTACGCAAGGTTATATTATGTTAAATAGGGTATAGGAAGACCTCCACACTACTACGAAAAACACAATTTATGGTGCTTGATTCCTTGGCGCTTCAAAAAAAATGTCATCACTTGGCTTTTAGAGGGGCAGTTGAGTAAATAAGTGGTCGAAGTTGATGCTTAAAAGGAAAATATTAGACCATGGCACTTTATGCTGAAGGATAATGATGCTTCCTATAGCACGAGGTTTTCTATAAGTGTCTTTATTATTTATTTTTACCTTGGCACTCTATAAAAGTGACATCAAAATAACACCTTTATATATGGCTCACATATTTCCCATTCTCACCCATGACTTCATAGTACGCCAAACATTCCCTCCATTTTTGCAAAACCCCGACAAACCCTTAGAGCCTAGTTAACTACAATCAATATTGATCAATGACTGTAGATGAGGCTTTTGACATTGGAAATCTTGTCACACAGTGCGTTTCCAAGCCCTAGTGTGAGATCTTGAGTATAAAAAACTGGAAATCATTTTTGAATCTCCATTTTGTGACTAAGAGAATAAGTACTAAAACTCCTTTCTTCTCTTACAAATTCCACCATCAAGTGAAAAATCAGGTGATTCTCCACTCTTTCAACTCCATATTCCTCATTTATTGCAAGTGCTTTGATGTTGGTTGAGTTTCCCCTTGCAAATCGTGCCCTAATTATAGGGGCTATAGTGGAGAAGAAACACTGCTCACTCTAAGATCTTCAACATGCAACAACTTCAAGGGGGGAGCCTTCCAAGTAAGATCACTATGAATTTCATTTCTTCCTCATTTTCAATGCTATTTTATTTTATTTTCTACAGATTTATGAGTGTTATCTTGTTGATTTGGTGTGGACATCAAAAGTTATTTGGTTGGTTTGACTGAATCTAATTGTCTACATACATGTTCTGTTTTGGTCACATTTTAGATTCTTTGATTTCCCTTTGTAAATAGATAAATTTACCTTTAGGTTTAGTATTTGATAATCATATTACTTCTCTCAGTTTTTATTACCTGTTCTTGATTTGTTGATTAGGTATGAAATGTGGCTTTTGTTAGTTCATTTTGTTTTACCCATTCGTGCCCTATTTTTTGTTGCTTTCCTTTGCTTCTAGTCCATGCCCTTGGGCTTGCCAAGTGTTACATCTGGTCCAAATCTAGTATTTATAGAGAAAGGGAACTGCAAAATTGTACGTGAGGTAGGGAAAGTAGTCGTTATGTTCAAATGGGTGTTCATCAACCCATAATCAGAGGGGATAAGTATTTAGAAATTAGTGTAGACAATTACCATTTATGTAGAATGAGAAAACTCTTGACGGGAAGGCTTAGGAACTATTCTCTTGTTGATTGTTAGAGGGCAACTCTATTCACACTAGCATACTGCCATAAAAGAGAAACAATTTTGTACCTTTGAAAAGGGCTCCAAACACACACCACAGGGAACGCCCGAGTTGATTGTGGACATGGTGGGGATTGGTGTTAGCACCAGTTTTTTCTAGAATGAAGATCGTTTGGTGCACAGTTTGTAAATAAAAAAAAAAAAAAAAGTTGACAGAAGGTTCTAGAGAGTCACATAAATTAAGTGCAAGGTTTTGGCTTGAAGGGAAGAAGATGAGAAGGTATTAGAGAGGTAGCAGTTAGTGGCATATTTGAATATTGATGGGAATAAAATAATTATTAGAAATTTTAAAGGGAAGTCTTTAGAACTTTGGGAAGGCAAACTGATTGTGTACGATTGTTAATGGTAGAGAGGTAAGTTGATAGTGCATGGTTGTGAGGAGAAAAGCAACAAGCACATGATCACACTATTAGATTTTGAAACCACCAGATTGCTAGCCCATGCACACATCAGATTGCTGAATTTTGAGAATTTGCATAAGCTTGTGAAGACCAACACTGCTGGTTGAATTTTGGGGAACAAACGCTAGCTAAATTGATAAAGAAAGGCACGCATAGCTGCATAGAAAAGTAGACCACCAGGTTGTTACTATGAACACACACACAGCAGCCACACTTTCATTGTCATCACGTACAAGTCAACATTGTTACTATGAACACACACACAACAGCCACACTTTCATTGTCATCACACACAAGTCAACATGCTTCACTCACCCTTGCCACACACCACTTTGTCTCCTTAAGAATTTTCTTCTTTTGGTTGTGCGACTTTATGTGATTATTTGTGTTTGTTAGTAATTTCAAAATTCTTATCAAGCTACCTTTCTAAAAATTAATTCTCAATTTTCCAAATTTGTCTTGGACATTCTTAGGTTATGAAAATTCAATTTTCTAAAAATTCATGCAACCAATTTTATTTGGTATGCATAGTTTGAAAAAGAAAATTTAAAATGAATTTTGGTTTTGAATATACGTGAATTAAATTTCATAACTCCAATCAATGGAGTCTTCATGGATAAATTCATGGAAATTAAAATGGGATTTAACATATCCCTACATACAAAGTCTTTTTCAAAACAAAGTTTTTTTTATTTATTGAAATTATGGATAATTCACTGTACTTCTGCATTCGTAAATTGGAATTTGGTAACTTAAAAACCCTTTAAAATTTTTATAATTATTCTATGACATTCTAGACTCCTTGAGCTTGATCTTTGAATCTTTCTTGGTCAAATATGGTTTTCCAATTAGAAGATATAAATCAATCTTTCCGAAGGTTCAATTTTCACTCTGTTTTTTACACTCAGTATTCTTTTGCAAAATTAAATTAATAAACGGTTTATTTAATTTATTTGAATATTTTATTTTAATCTAGACTTCTTAATTTAATTATTGGGGCCTAAAATATTAATAAATAATTTCTAAAATGAGAGATATAATTTCTTTCTTCTTGCACCCACTACACAGATGCTCTTCTGGAGTTGAGAGATGTTTATTTATTTTTAAGTATGTTATGAATGTGATATTGCCCTGTGATTATTTTTCATACAAAATATATATATTAGGATAGTTATGTAAATTTTTGTATGATTTTAGGACATCTTGAATTTAGTTAGAAAAATCAATTGTTGAACACCTTAAAAAGATGCCCTGTTCTGGACCTATTATCATTATTATGAATTCTGGTACTAAATGAGGGCTGGTTAATTGATTTAGTCACTTAGATGGTAAACTAGACATATAGGAGATGTTCTCTGAAATTTTTCGTGATAAAACTTAACTTCTAGATATTTGTTTTAGATTTATTTTGTAGAGTCTTATGTTCTGATCATTTTTTTATTTTTCTTGTGGCGGCTGGTAGTGGAGAGTTCCCAAGGTAGGCTATGTGTTTTCTCCACCCTTAAAGATGTCCTTCTTCCTGGCTGTGTCTTCTCACCCCTTTTCTTTCCTTTTTATTTTATTTTATTTTTTATTCCCCATTCCTGTGCGTGTTGTTTTAAAAGAAATTCCTCCACTCTCCAAAACCACCAACCCCCATTTTCTATGGCAATTGGCAGCCCTGTATCTTTGGAGGAGTCCTCCTCTCTTAGAATTCCATATCCCCTCCACAAAAAAGTCTCCCAAATTTCCAAAATTTCCTTTTCATATTTTAAAATTTATCCTCTCCACTATTTAAAAAAAATGATTTTCCAATCTAAAAACTTAATCTTTTATTTTCAAAAAAAACATTCAAGTGTCAACTCCTCTTTTTAAAAAATATCCTGATTTTTTTATTTAAAACTTAATCTCTCCATTTAAAAAATGTGCCTAAAGCTAGGGGTGTCCAAATGGGCTTAGTGTGCCTAAGTGGGCCTAAGTGAGTTTAGATGGGCCAAATGTGCCTAAAAGGGCCTAGGAGTGTCCAAATGAGCTTAGTGTGCCTAAGTGGGCCTAAGTGGGCCTAAGTAAACCTAAGTGGGCCTAAGTGAGCTTAGTGGGCTTAAGTGGGCCTAAGTGAGCCTAGATAGGCCAAGTGTACCTAAATGGGCCTAAGTGAGTCTAGATGAGCCAAATGTGCCTACAAGGGCCTAGGGGTGTCCAAATGGGCTTAGTGTGCCTAAGTGGGCCTAAGTGAGCCTAAATGAGCCACCTATTTATATCCCTATATAATTCCACTATACTATTATGAAATTATGCGTTTCTTAGGAAAATCTTAAAGAAATACATATTGAATTTTACATCTCAACCATTAAAATTTTTGGATAAAATGTAAATAGTTGGATGAAGATAATAAGATTAAAATAATCAAAATGAAATTAAGACCAAATATAAGTAATGAGATCAAAATATAAAATAATGGGATTGACTTATATTGGCTAAGTACATGCATGTACATGTTTTTTGGTATTGTATTTTAACTGTATTTACTAATGTGAAAAGATATGGGTGAAGGTATTAGTGTGATGTGAGCTGGAGGTTTTAATTTTTCATGGTAATTAATATGCTGCCTACATTCTTAAATATATATATATATATTGCTTTCAACTTGTCAAAATATACTTAATGTTAGACAAAATAAACCTACAAGGATCATCATTAGTAAAAAGTGATGGAATGGCGGTCATCAATAGGATAATTAATAGATACTAAAGTCATCCCTTTATTTATAGAATGACTTTCTTTGTGAAGTCACCATCATATCGAATTTGAAAAAAAACATTATTTTTTCTAAAAATTTCTTATTTCCTAAAATGATTATAAATGACAAAATAACCTAGATTATACATTAAACAACAATCCTAATTTGCTTTTTGTCTTTATTCTATTTCATCTTGTTTTTATTTAGAAAATAATAAATTAATTATGAATAAAATTAATTAGTCTATAATTTAGGAAGAGTGACATTATTGAATCATAAATATTATTTATTACAAATTGACAATCTCATCTTAATTAACAGTCAATTAATCATTACTCATGCTTGAAGGTACCTTGTATGACCTATAGTCTAATATAACTTTATATTATTCTAAAGATCTAGTGAATATTTTGTTAATGTTAATTGTATAATTTATTCTTAGTCATGATTTGTTAATGTATATCTTGGTACTTCTAGTTGGCAGTGTTTTCAATATGGATCATGCAATGGTTGCTCTATTTTGATGGATGTGTAATTGGAAAGTTGAGAGGTGAAGCCTATTAGACATGGTAGGTGTCACAACCTTTGTGTATTTCCCGTACACATCCTTATTAGTTAGATTGGTAGAAATCCTAGTGTTGTAAGGGTATGAAAATTCATGCATTTTCAAACTCTTTTTTGCAAAGTCTTTAGTCTTGTTACATGTGCATGCATTAGGAATATGTCTATCCTAAAAAAAACCATTTTGGACCCTTAAGATCACTTGCTTTATAACTTTTTTCAATCTAAATTTGTAGAAGCCTCCTCCTAAACTAATGGGCATAAAGTTTAAAATATCTTATACTTATATTTTCTCTGACATTAAAAAATAGGAAGTTAGATTAAGACTTCTTACAAATAAGCCTATGGAAAAAAAAAAAATAACACCTCATTCTCCCTAATATAGGCCTCTTAAGATCAATTGCTTTATAACTTTTTTCAATCTAAATTTGTAGAGGCCTCCTCCTAAACTAATGGGCATAAAGTTTAAAATATCTTATACTTATATTTTCTTTGACATTAAAAAATAGGAAGTTAGATTAAGACTTCTTACAAATAAGCCTATGGAAAAAAAAATAGCACCTCATTCTCCCTAATATAGGCCTCTAAAGCCTCCTTGTCTAAAACAGGGTATCAACTTGAATACTAGCTCCTTAATCTAAATACAGTTGTAAGGAAAGAAACTAGTCATTTTGACATAATAGTTTTTTCCTCCACCAAGGCCCTTTTACTTTTAGTCTGTTGGTCACTGTTACAAAAATAAACCCTTTGTCCATATCATGTAGTTTTTGCTATCTTTGGTGTTATTTTACTCTTTTAATCAATAAAGTATTACCAATGTATTATTTTTCATGGATTCATAACATGTCAAGTTAAAAGATCAATTTAATTATAATGTTTTAGTTGAAATTAATTTCTCTTCATTCTTCGTTTCTTTATCTCAATTATTCTACTACCTTTGGCTACCAACCTTCTTTGAAATTAATATGCTTATTGAATTTAATGTGTTAAAACTTTTAAGAATCTAATTTGTTGCTAAATTATTTATTGTATATTCTTCAAGTTGTACTGAAATACATAGGTCATTCTCTTAAGTATGTCACTACTATTCTTACTTATTCAGACCTCAACATGATCAATGACATGAAGGACGCCCTGCAATAGTTGAAAATTTTCATAAAAGAATATTGAGGTAAGATGTTTAGGTTATTGTTGGTTTTATGAATAAATTCCATGTTTAGAAAATCATTTCATGTAAGTTTCATATTTAGGATGTAAACTTAGCTTAATAGATATCCTCACATGATTAGATGTTAATGTACCCATACAAGCTAGCTCTTCTCTTGACATTATACTTCATACTGACTACATTAATTGGTTAAATAGATAGAACCAACATATTGTAAATTTCATGTATAATAGATATTAACAATAGAAGGAACATAGATATTTTGATATACAATTTCATAATTTTACATAGATATTTTAACTTACAATTTCAGAATTTTTCAGACTTATAGTTTTTTCCTTTTAATTCCTTACTTGCTTCCCTTGCAAAACATCCAATGTCTTGTAGGACCTATAAGAAAGATGAAAAGATGTTAATGGTTGAAGTTTCATATATAAGATATCAATCATACCAAAATAGTCACTAAGATTAAGACTTTTCTTTTTTTAAGAGTCAAAGGCATTTGTTTATACATATAATTGATGACTTGTAAAGGCCAATTGGGTGGAAGGGCTAAAAGACCATTATATAATGGAGATAGTTGATGAACAATGGGTCCTTTAGCTAATTGTAATTCATAGTCATGCCTAATTAGGGAAGAAGGCAACCACATGGATATACCATCTTCATTGAGGAAGGGAAACCACCTAACCTAGTTATTTAATTGGTTCAGTTCTATCCATAATGAGTTAGTCCAAGTAAATGATTAAGTGTATACATGCTTTAAATTTAAGACCTACTTGGACTTATGGCAAGCCCCAATATGTTGATAGCATATTTTGATAACCATAGGTGCAAGTCATCATCCACTCATGGTTACAATATGAATGATAACATGAGTTGGACAAAATTAATTATTCCATTCAACCTAAGTTAGATATATTTATAACATATTTTGATAACCATTGGTGCAAGTCATCATTCACTCATGATTACAATATGAATGAAAATATGAGTTGGACAAAATTAATTATTGCATTCAACCCAAGTTAGACAAAATCAAATATTGCATTTGGGAAAACACTAGAAAGTGGTTTGTTGTTTGTTTTCTTAAACACATAACAAGAGTTCAAGGAATATTTAGAAATTTGGTCTAACAAAATTATCGGGGTTTGTTCAATTCTTCCAACATGTTGAAATTTATTGCAACGAAAGAAATATATGTTGAAATTTTTAAAAATTGGTATTTACTCATTTCATTTATATAGTTGTTTTTTTCTTTACTATTTGTCAATATTAGTTATGTGTAACCTCTCAATTATTTTTTCAGGTTGAGCATCTAGAACGTGAGTTGTAACCATCCTTATGCATTTTGAAGAAAGATGATGCAACAAAAGACTATGAACAACTCAAAGTTGAAAAAAAAGTTTTAAATTTTTTGGTTTTTTGAACAATTTCAACTAAATTTAATGCTAAGAAAATTCATAATTGATTATATCTAATTTTTATTGGTAAATTTTAATAGTGAAAGAGAAACACCACAATTTGTACTTTTTATCCTAGGACTTTCTTAAATTAAATTTTTACTACTCATTCATTGTTTGTGGAAAATTATAAAACAGAGCATAATTAGGACTTTTATGGGTTATTAAAATTTTGAATAAGATAAGATGACACTTTTTTAAAGCGTCATGCTTTGTTCTCATATGATATTAAAGGCAGAAGATGACACTTATTATGAGTGTCAACGCCACTTTAACCTATACAATGACGCTTTTCATAGGCATCAAGGTTGAGGATTCCAGAACATGATGCTTTTTTTGAGTGTCAAGGTTGAACATCGCTATAAGATGACACGTATCATAATTGTCGATGTTGCTTCTACCTGTACAATGACACTTTATCGAGTGTCAATATTGAGATGAATGAAATTGCAGACCTATAATGACACTTATAGAGTTAGAATAATGACGTTTTCTATGAGTGTCATGGTTAACCACCAAAGAAGATGGCGCTTGTGAAAAGTATCAACAATTGGAAATTCATAAGATGACAATCTAAGATATGACACTTTTGGAAAGCGTCATCTTATATCTATCTTGATGCTTAAAAAGCGTCATCTTTTGACATTTTCCTTGGAGTGCCAATACATCCCGATAACAACATCAGTGAAATCCGACACCCAAATTAGGATGAATGAGTATAAGAATCATAGATGAAATGAAATGTACATGTTTTATATTGGATGTACCTATTTTTTCTAAATGATGTACTTTTTAAAATATATATATATATATATATATATATATATATATATGTACTTTAACATATATAAAAATTAATTTTAAAAATATTAAATACAATTTTCATGAAAAATATATTTTATTTTCTATTTTATTTATATAAAAGAGTTAAAGATTTTAACCTAGTAAAAAGTTAGAACCATGATCAATTTAAAATCATAAGAAAACATTAAAAGGAATTCTAATATGAAATTTCAAAAATTAAAATTAAAATAATATTACCAAAATACTTTTAGTTTATTTACATGTTCTAATATTTACATGTCCTATCAATGTCTTATCAAATTTGTTTAGTACAAAATGGAATAGGAGGTGAATATTCTTTTCTTTCTTTAATACAACAAATACAAACCCAACATGTCTCAAAATCTTCTTTCTTTCTCTCAAATATAAAGTAAGATGAAGCTCATGAACTTATTCACAAAAAAAGTTGACAACCGTGACATGGAGGCCAAAAATAGTGGAGGATTGTAAAAGAAACATAGCAGTTGACCCAAATTCTTAAAATTTGCTTTTGAAAAGTTTTTGACCCTATTTGACCATTTCATTAAAAAAATAATTTTATGTTTTTAAAAATTCATAAAATTGTTTGAAAGTTGTTTTCTATTTTTAAATATTTAAAATAAAGTGAAAAAAAAAAACATATTTTAGAGAGCAAGTAGAAATTGTTTTCACCATTTTTTTTTTTAAAAAGGAAAATATAGAGGAATTAAAAAAAAAAACTATAAAAAGCAAATAAGATTGAAGATGATATCATTCTTATTTGTCCCTCTCTACAATCTAATACCAATATTCAAATATTCAAATATAATATTCCTTTCAATTAAAAGTGTTTTTATGAATTTTATTTTATTTAATAAAATTTTCATTAATCAAATAAATTCTAAATCAAATTATACTTTTGTGGACCTCGCATTTTGCACAATGTGTTCCCACTCGATGACGAACTCACTTTTTATTTGTGAAAAAATTATTTTTTAGAAAAGACTTGAAGGCGCCTCTTATTTTTGTTTTATTTTTAAAAAGAAAACAAAATAAGAAAGAAAACCCTAAGTGTGACTCCTTATTTGGAAAAGACAATCTGTGGAAAACTAAAGTCTGGTCCGGGGGTCAGGTTACTTATTGCAAAGGTATGGTGAAAAATTGTAGCACCCCTCTAAGCCCTATTTTAGACCCTCAATTTTGTCCTTCGACACTTGCATTTATCTTAGGGGTGTCACATGCACCCAATTTTTTCCGTATGGCACCGCCATGGCCCTCTTTTGGGCTTGATCGGTTTTCGAGCCTTGTGTAGGTTCATCTATGGTCCAATGTAGTGCGAGTGTGTAGTTCATTTTAGAGTGTTGTCATGGCCAATTCCCTAGTTGTTCACATCATGCTAAAGGAAGGAAGTGAGGTCTCCCCAAAACTTCAGTTTAGTTGGAGTTCATAGGAGCAGGTTCGAATACGGAGCACTTGGGCTTGTTTTGATCATATCTCCCTCATCTGAACTCGGAATTGCGCACCATTTTTTTTTTTGGATTCCTTATTCTTCAAGGAATATTATATTTCTCAACTGGTCGACCAGATGGTCAACTGGTTCAATCGGTTCGTTAAGTTTTTTTTTAGGCGGTCGACCGATTCGTCGGGGCTACTTGCGAACGACTCTGTTTTTGGCATTTTTGGTGCCCTGGTTCAGGCTAGTTCGAGCCCTAGTGCTCCAGATGGGTTAGAAGGATGATTTTATGTCCAATTTAGGCCATTTTTCGGGTTGATTGCAATCCACCTTGAATCCATATGGATTATTGGTGGGTCAAGGAGTTATGAAGTAATGAGAGGGCAGCTGCCCACCTTGGGAAATGGGGGAACTGAATGTGTTGGGGATTCCAAAGTTGAAGGTGATTTTTCCAGAGCTGAATGGGAAGAAAACGGTGTGGTGCGGATGCTGAGAAGGAGAAGTTTATAGGAAAAACTGTTTTTCAATATCAAATGTTGTGCATGTAGGAAGTCAATAGAAGGGTTTTTCATTTGCATCATTCACTGATTTGTTTATATGATTATTGTGTAAGAATCATGGACTAGTAGTTGGGAAAAAAATTTAGACTTAGGTTTTTCCCCATTCTATGAACCAAAACATTGCAAATATGGTTAGCCCGTGTATGAGCAGACGTTCAGTTGGCATTGTACAGGGTATTGACACTAAGTGTACAAGGCAAATATGGTAACTGTACAAGGGTGTACAAGGGTACCTATGTTGAAGGATTTCAAATATTTTATAAAAACTGGCTTGTTTATTTCCCTTTTGTAAGGATATGGGACATTCCTCACAAACATTCCTTGATCACACACCCATCCCATTAATTTTTTTTCCTCCTAGATGTTCATTGGATGACCTACCACACTAATGATGAATACTAAGATAACTTGGGTTTAATTTTCCTTCTTTTTCCTCAGGCATGAAATTGGAACATGGTTAACCCACCCATATGCACACGTTTAATTGTAGCTATGTCAAAATTATGCCACTGTACAAGGCAAATGTACTAACTATACAAAGGTGTACAAGGGTACCTGTCTTAAAGGATTCAAATGATTTTGAGGAACTCACTCGGTCATTTCCCATTTCCAAGAATGAGAGAAAATTCTCACACATATTGGTTGATCATGTGCAACCCATGCATTTATTTAACCTCATACATCTTCATTCCATCACCTTGTATTCATAAATGATGATTAGGGATACATGGTTAGGTTCGATTTAATTTTTTTTTTACCTCTTTTCCTAAGCCATGACAATGGAAACATAGTTAACCCACCCATATGCACACATTGCATTATAGGTGTATGTGAATGCAAGTGTACAAGGCATTTACACTAAGTGTACAAGGTCTGTGTGCTAACTGTACAAGGGTATACAAGATAATTATCCATAACGATTTGAAAGGTATGTGAAGAACTTGCTTGCTCATTTCCATTTTCTAACAATGAGGGACATTCGTCACACACATTACTTGATCATACTCACCCCATTCATTTTTGTGAGTTTGTACATGTTCATCATGTTACTTACCACAATAATGATGAATAGAGCCATAATTTGGCATCAAATTTGTTCAAAATTTGTTCAGTCATGACATTGGAACATGGTTCCCCCACCCATATGGATTCATGTGTTGTAAGTGTATGGAGTTTTCGCCACTGTACAAGGCCTTTACATTAAGTGTATAAGGCAAATATGGTAACTATACGAGGGTGTACAAGGGTACCTGTCTCAAAGAATTTCAAAATGATTTTGAGCAACTGACTCACTCATTTCCCTTTTCCAAGGATGAGATGAGATATATTCCTCACACATATGTGTTGACGACGTGCAACCCATGCATTTATTTAACCTCCTACACATTCATTCCATCACCTTGTATTCATAAATGATGATTAAGAATACATGGTTGGGTTCAATTTCATTGTTTTTACCTCTTTTCTTGAACCATGACAATGGAAACTGATGTGACTCATGGTAGCTTAGCTTTAAAGGCGTATCAACAAAATTTATACCTTGAATACTATTACTAAAGTAGCCAAGCTACTATAGCATAGTGGTTCTAGGATCGTTCACTGGGAAGGGTTTTCGCAAACACAAGTGATATTCAAATTAGGAAAATAGGTGATTTTCTTATGGATGTTAGCTTTAAAAGAAGATGTAAATATTTCAGAAAGATTTAAACTAATCTAAGCTAACATTAAAGACTAAAATGAAAGGGTGTAAAAACAAGTTTCTCAAAGATAGGATAGCTATGCTCTGGCTCTTATGCAAATTGGAAATCTCAGGATAGGCTCCTCGCGTTGGGGTTGCAACTATGGTGATGCTTGCTTCCCGAACCGGTATGGATTTAGCAAATCAAGTTTTAATCCTTTAAAATGGTAAAACAGATGGTAGTGAATTTCATCAATGGTTATTCACCTTAGACTTCCTTTGAATGGCTCGTAAGAGATAACTAATGGTCTAAAGCCAAAAGCTTACCAAATATTGGCAACTCAAAGTCATTCCAAGTGATAAACTCACCTTTCAATGGCCATTGAAATTGGTTCTAACGGATTAATCCAAAACTTGGAATTGAAAACCTCACCTTCCAATAGCTCGTAGGAGATAACTAATGGATAGGAATCCAAAAGCTTATCAAGTATTGGCCGTTGGAAGTTGTCCAAAGGAAATAAAAACCAAACTTTGCATTAATGAACCATTAATGAAAAACGTCTACCTTACCTTCCGGGTGCGAGAAATTTCCATGGGATTGCATCCAAGCCATCACATAACATCCATACTTTGAGAAACTAAAAGTTTTAGCCACTCATCCTCTGAGGAAAAGCCCTTAGAGGCTGTTTGGCTACTAAGAAAATAGAAACGGGAGAGCTCTGTAAAAATTCTAAGTGTAAAACGTAATATATCTTCTATATTCTATATATGATCCAAGAGGTGATTTCCACCCCTTATATAGTCTTTACAAAAGCAAAAGCTTGTGATTGGTTAGTTACAAGGATAAGAAAGGAAATTACATCACAAAATACAAAGGAAAATATCTAAAGTGGAGTCGGCAAAAGCAGAGCAAAATTCGCAACACGCATGGGTTATGCGAATGTTATGCGAATGTTATGCGAATTTCGCATAACACCTTGTGGAATGCGAAATTTTCGCATAACCTGGAGCAGTTGGCTTCCGAAGGCCATATCTTCCTCATTTCAGCTCCAAATCGTGCATGGTTTGAAGCGTTGGATTCTTGACTTCCAGAGCTTTGAAATGGTATATAGTATACAAAAAATGGACTTCGGGAAGTGCTCCAAAAGTGCGAAAGAAGACTGCAGCTGCTGTCCTCTTTGCTTCTCTTCACTTTGCTTGCTTTTCCTCTTTGCTTCTCTTTGCTTGTGCTCGTGTTTCCACTTGAAATTCAAGATTGTAAATGTCCAAAATCCTTGCTTTAACTTGTCCAAGTAGCTCTTCCATCATTTGGCATGGTTGAATCGATTCATAAGCTGATAAAAACATGTAAACTTGCCACAAAATGGTTAAAACCAATTACTAAGGACCTTAATGAATTAACTGGTTTAAATGAATATGATTACTACTTAAAGGTGCTTAAAACCATTATAATTAGGTCTACAAAATAGCACTTTTTGGTAGTAATCAGAAACATAGTTAACTCACCCATGTGCACACATTGCATTATAGGTGTACGTAAATATGCAAATGCATAAGGCATTTACACTAAGTGTATAAGGCATTTACACTTAAGTGTATAAGGCATTTACTCTAAGTGTACAAGGTACGTGTGCTAACTGTACAAGGGTGTACAAGGTAGCCCATCTTGAAGGATTTTAAAGAATTTTGAAGAACTTGCTCACTCATTTCCCCTTTAAATTTCATCATCCAAAATTTGTAACTTCTTATTTTGTTTTATGTTGTTTTAGTATTGTTTTAAAACTGAAATAAATAATGAATGATGGAAGGCCAGAGTACCATTTCATTTAAGACATGTAATACAAGTACAACATGTAACTTAGTTGCACCACATTTGAGCATGCCTAAAAAACTTTTGAATGACAAACATGATCATGAATGTTACAACACATCTGAGGACAAAAGGAGGAAGGAAATTTTGTTTCCGATCTTTAGCCTTCTTTAGTACTTGGTCATCTACTAGTTGGCCAATAACCTAGTGACACTCTATAGGCTTGGAGGATTCAATAAGTGCATCAAGTTTTTTCCATCAAGGCTCGTACATCACCCATGCTGATACAACCTCGTGATGAGTTCTATACGATTTATAAACGTTACCCTTGTAACCAATGACTTGAACTTGGCATTTAGGCCAACTTGTGTGTACACTTGACCTCCTACCAACAAAAACAATGTAGATCTTGTCTTTGTTTGCCATGTATTTGTTTATACCGATACAACCAAATAAACAATTTATGCATGAGGCCTTTATTTCATATTTTCTTAAAACATTGATAATATGCTTAATTGAAGAAATGGAATATAAAATTTATGCCTTCAAACATACTTGGACAATATGGTTGATATATGTTTGGAATGAAGGTTCTTTACATGGTGCTTTGAACTAGCATATGGTGTTAAAGTTGAGGTTATACCATTTATATAGTTTGAAGATTGGTTGGAGGGCTTAGTCATAATATTGGCATGAGGGCCTATCTGCAATATAGATAGAAAAGTACAAGACCTATATGAAAGTTTTAAATATAAATACATATGCCTGATAAAAGTGTCATTGTGAAGTAAATTTTCAAATAAATAGTGTTCTTGTGACCCCTCGCTTTCAGTCATTGGTAAAAGTTAATAATATCCTATGACCAAAGTGTTCTTCACCTACATTATAACATCCTATTGGGTTATTCTAAAAGATCTTCAGAATGAATATACTCAATTTGGTTTGCTATGACATGCAAAATTTTGTTATTATTATTTAATTTCTTTAAGACATATTCGAAAAATGTGACAAAATGTGAATCATTAGTAAATTCAAAAAAATATTTATTAATTTTTCCTAACCAAATTCTACTCCACCTACAATGTGTTCAAAACGAATATATTTGATATGCCATGACATTCAATATGTGAATGTTATTTAAAATTGATTGTAAGACTAACAAGATGTCACACTAATTTGAATGTTATACGATGGGGTGGTCAACTAATAATGGGATGCTAACAACAAAATTGATCATTAATTATCATGCATTTGCTTACTAAAGTTGCAAAAAATATCCCAAAATTTGGAGTACAATATTACATATGTTACATAGGCTTCATCCAGGTTCCATCCTTCATATATGTTATTGCTCCTCATCAAAGATTTCAAAATCCAATTTGCATTGCGGTTGAGACAAAATTTCTGCTTGTTCCCCTTCATTGATTTTTTTATCATTTGCTAGTGCTTTGTTGCTTGCCTCTTCTAACATTATTACCCTATCTTTCGAATTTTCGTCCTGTTGTTTTCCTCCATTATCTTATTAAGTGCTTCAGATAAACTGATGTGAATCGACGGACAGACAATGACTTTCTACATAGTACACGTACACTTAAAACAGTGAGTTGTTAGAGTAGATTTGTTGATTCCTGCTCCTAATGTTTCCACTTACTTTCCATGGTGCACATTGGTCACATCCAAAACCTTGTCCAATGGCTTTAGTAACTACATGAAATCATCATCTCTTAATGCCCAATATTGGCCTGATAGCTCAAATATATCCTTTGGCCAGTAATATTTCCCCAAGTGAAGATGGTGTTTACCCCTTCTATCATCCATCACTTGTAACAACTATTGAACTTGCCAAAGAAGTGTGCATATGCCCCAAACTCTTCAAAAACAACTTAAGACAGTTAAAAATTCATTTTCCTAACTTTCAAATAAATAGATGCTATAGTAAGTGACTAATATGAGAAAGTTAATGACAATGTGCATTGCTATCGAAGGATGAAGAAGTTTTATACCAAAGTTAAAAGCTATAAGATGATAGGTGTAATTGATGCAAAATTAAGCACTCCACTTTCTTGTTAGTCACAAGAGGTTCGATGTAGAATCCCTTATTTATACTATGGTAACATGGCACTATATGTGCTCATATTTTGTAAGATTCTATATCCCATATCTTATTCTCTTTTCTTTCCCTATCCCTATTGTTAGCTTTATATATTTTCAATGTGTTGAAATGACTTGTCAGTCATGTCTTTGTTACGTACATATCATCTCATCTTTTCACTATTTTCTATGACAATTGCGTACAATGATTCTCGAAAGTGATTCGTTGGCCATTGTCATATTCAGATGAGTCTTTTGTGTTGTCTTCTCAATTTTAGAATGGCACATGCATCAAAGGCAACCTATGACAATACTTTCGGTTATCATTTAAAATTAACACTCATATCCACCGCTTTCCATGAAAATTGCATACAATGAATCTCGAAAGTGATTCGTTGGCCATTCAAAGTACTTTGGTCTAATCTTGTCAACTTCAGATGAGTCTTTTGTGTTGTCTTCTCAATTTTAGAATGGCACATGCATCAATGGCAACCTGTGATAGTACTTTTTGTTGTCATTTAAAATTAACACTCATGTTCACCAATTTCCATCACAATTGTGTACAATCTCAAAAGTTATTCGTTAGCCCTTCAAAGTACTTTAGTCTAATCTTGTCAACTTTAGATAAGTCTTTTGTGTTGTCTTCTCAATTTCAAAATGGCAACCTATGAGAGTGCTCTCTGTTGTCATTAAAATTAACACTCATGTGTACCAATTTCCTTTACAATTGTAACAATTAAATTTTTTATTATCATTGGGAAATGGAGAACTTCGTTGTCTTATCATTAAAATATGTTTGTGTAATCACATCTAACAGAGTACTATGAAAACCCATCCTCTTTTTCTTTTTTTCTTTTCTTCATTACACTGGAGATTCAATGAAATTAATGTTTCTTACTGCAGTTGTTATATATATAGACCTCTATCGATGACATTTACAATATCGCCTAATAACAAGGATCTCCTCTGTTATACCAATTTCCTTTGTCATCATTCGATTTATTCATTCATAAGAGGATGGATTCAAGAAGGAATTGGATCCTAGTTAACAACATCTTAACCGTTCCACACGATGCTAGCTTCAATGATCAATTATGAATAATGTGTAAAGAGTGGGCTTATAGGTGCAAGAATAAACTGATTTAGTCATGGAATTACAACAACTACGAGTTAAGGTTCCCTAATTAATTGCAGTTCAAATGCATCTAGAAAAAATGTTTTCATTTGAAGATGCATTAGCCGAGATACATGTAGAAAATAATCAAATGATGCATCATCGAGCTCGTGAGTCATTATTACGCATTTACATCCAATTTGCACAACACAATGGTCAGGATTTGTCAATGGCGGAGCATGAAAACATTTTGCGCATACCCGAATACATGTCCAATTAGATTTGAGTTATACTATGGCCTTTTATGTAAGTAGTTCTATGTTATGTGAAACTACAACTGGATGGTAATTCTTGGCCTACCAAATTGGAGTACTTTAATCATATTAATTGGAACGAATACGATCCAATTTCTATATGTAATGCATCTTGAATTCTTATATTGGATAATTACAACATGAGAACTACAATCCTCAAAGCGTTGTTATAGTGTTGTTACAATATGAAAAACCACATGTAAAGAAGAACTTTATTACTGTATGAAAAAGAATTAGGGTTGTTATAGTGTTGGAGAAAATTGAATATAAATTTCACAATATAAGCTAAAGAAGAAACATGGAAGTGCTTAAGACATTATTTATGCTCATCAATAGTGTGATGCTTTGAAAACAAGAATAAGACACTGATAACTGATTTTGAAAAAATCTTTTACTGTCTTCAAAGGTCATGTCATAGGAAATAGGATTGATAGAGAATGAATTTCTAGGTAGCATGGGAATATGATAACACGAACAGCAAACAATGTGTGATGTGCCCAACTTATAATATTGAGTTGGTTTGCTTGTCTCCTTTTGGATGAGTAAGCAATGTTGAAAACATTAGTTTACAAAAGAGGTTGGCATTTTCCAGAAATAAGTATTACCAAATGAGCCTTTCCAAGCATGCATTAAGCATAAGGAAGATCAAAGTTATAGAAAAGGGAAAACTCTGACATTGGATGAGTCTATATGCTTAAGTTGGTCTTGTTATAGGATTTTCCGATCTAGTAGAAGGAAAATTAAAATCCTGGGAAGATGCCAAACAATTGACAATTGACATTTGAGAACCCACCATCTATGATTTCATTAAGCATATTCTCCCCAATAGTTAATACTATTTCACTAGACAAAGAAGGAAACGAACTCAGCAATGGCCAAGCCAAGCCCTCTGCTTCAGTTCTACATCTTCACCTTCTTCTTCATCTTCTTCAACTTGCCTTGTCTCTCCTATCTTGATCACCAAAAACAAGCACTTCTCCAATTGAAGTCCTCCTTCCTTGCTATTAGTTATACACTTCAGCATAAAGTACCTAATATGCTACCATCGTAACACCTACTTTTGCTATAATAATTACCAATCACATTGTAATGGCCTCTAAAAGCTGATATACAATACGAACTAAAACTTTAATAAATTAATTTACAAATGCAATGCAATGACAAAACATGGGTCTAATAATAAATAATAAAACATATTATATTATAGTCCAAACACCTAACATACCCTATTATGGAATCTATAATAAACCAATTAAAATCTATGTATAATTCCAATTACATTAGTTCCTATAACAATGAACATACGTTCACAATCAGAAATGAAGGTTTTAATTATCCTTGTACAAATCGAATACAATTACAATCAGTTTAACTCAAAAACTTTCCTATTACATGAGATGTTGCAACTGTCATTTTCATCATAACTAATGTGTGCAATTTCTTTCCAATCCCCTATATTTGCCATAACACTTCATGACGTGTTCTCCCATAGTGCCATTGTTCAGCGATGCAATCAACTTAATTATTGTTATCATTATCTCCAAAAATAGTCCAACTTCATATTTATCCCATAGTGTCATTGTTTAGTTATGTAACTATCATGATATGACAAAATTTACACAACTTCGTTTGTCCAACATAAATTACAACCAAATCAAATTTATAATGTGTCATCAAAATGTACAATCCCCATTATTCCCTCATGAAATGATGTCAGTGTGTATTTTATGCTGAAAACAAGAAGTTGCCCATAATTTTCAATCTATATTGTTTTTACTTTCCCTGCATTTATTCAAGTTTAACGAAAAAAATTAGCAACTGAATGAATTTCTCCTTTTATAACTATTTTTACATTAATGAGATGATAATACATAGTTCCTTCTACATAACACATCGATTGATTTGGACAACCCTCCCATTGACCACGACTCCATGAATTTCATAATAAACATTTCACAATCATGCCTACCACAATATTATGACAAGGACGTTACTAAGTGTGGAATTATAAAGAACAAAGGAGCTTAAAATAAGTTGCAATCCATTTCAACATAAACCTAGACTACAAGATAAGCACTCACTTATTAAGTTGGAGTGGTACATTTAGCATTAAGAAATTGCATGTCCTCAATTCATAATGTGGCACCTCTTTCTTGTGTGCAGCAAGTCATAGGACAACCTTAGACTGAAACATTTATTATTACAACAATTGAAACTTCTTTGGGGAGACAAACTTAACAAATTATTAGTTGTTACTTGTTACTTTACCAGATTTTGTTGTATTCCAATCATAGTGGTATTTTCCCTATCAAGGCGAGAATTTAGCAGATGAATTCTCTTGCTGTGTAGGTCATATAAGTAGAGTTTCCAATGGTTCTTTATAGCAACCGGTAAGAAGACCTGCACGAATGGACTTCCATTAAACATACATCTGAATCATGGACCTTCATGCAACCAAAATGAATTACAATCATAAAACACTGCACTTCACCTCGTTCACATTCCCATATGGAATATCCATGGGATACAAATGAGGCTCAAATTGTCCTATAACTACCTCTCTCACTAAGTGTTTTCCTTGGAAGTGGATGACCATTTCCTACATATCAAATAGTAGTTTTAGATTTGTAACTATAGTTAATGCATGGTTCAAGATATAAATTAAAGTTCAACAATGATTTAATGGATTAGTCATCGTTACAGCTGTGTAGGGCAATAGAAATAGTTTTGTCCTCAGTTCATGTTCATACTTCAACAATCTATAGTATGCATCAATGACCTGATTTCATACATCATAAAAGTGTAAGCAACTAAATACGTCATAACAACAATTTAATTTTCAAACTTAAACTAATGCATATAGAGGGATAAGAAGTCAAATGCATGTCATTCCTTATCCAGCCATCCCTTTCAAAGCATCCTAAATTGCTTCTAGTTAAATTAGTGTCATGCATTGCCACTAGCTCTTCACTATAAAAAACACATAGTATTTAGTTTTTGTTTTCTCACTTTCATACAATGAGAGGAGTGTGTTTGAATGTATTACCTAGCATCCAAATCCCTTGAAAAGACAAATGCAACTGCTTCTTTTAGGTCCATTCTTATGGCAGATTGTCTAGTTTCTAGTTGGGATATAAATGAGGATAAGAGGTTTGGAGCCATTTGACGCACTCGGCATCTCCGCACGCTCTTGTTTCTCGGGGGTATAATAAAAACACTCAATGACATCAAATCAGGTTCATCTTCTTCTTCACCATCTGTAATAGGGGATTTAGCAATAGTCAACTGAGAGGATACTATATCATTGGGTACTTGATTCGTTCCCAATTGGTGTCTTGGCTGATTCATGTCCTCTCAATGGTCCCTGACAGTGGTGCCATTTGATTCGTGTCCCGCTGGTGTCCCTTGACTGTGGTCCTCAGGGAGTAATCAACAAAATTTATAACCTATTACACCATGTACTAGGATAGCCTTAACTAGCATAGCATAGTGGCTCTAGGGTCATTCACTGGGATGGGTTTTCACTCTACAATTGATATTAATTCAAAGTTGAATTGGTGCCTTTTCATTTCAAGGTTAGCTTTAAAAGAAAACATAAAGATATTTAAATGAAAAAGGTTTGGTTTTAAACTAACAAAAAATAGTAACTGATTTTACTTACAAAGAAAAGTGTTTCTTGGAGTTTAGATCACTAGGTTCAGGTTCCTCATACAAAAAGGAGAGTTTCGGTCACTTGTTTCTTTTCCTCGCATTAGAGAATTAACATATAGTTAATTCTCTAACCGGTGTGGTACAGATGCTTCCCCTTAATGGGTTCAAACACTAAATCCCTCTCACTAATGCACCTTGCAATGGCTCGTGCCTCTCACCTAGCATTTGCCATTCAAGGTGATCTTTAACTTTGGACTTCCCTTCTCAAGCTCGCAAGAGATAACTAATGGATGTCTCCTTAGAGTCCAAAAGCTTACCAAGTGTTGGCTATTCTAGAAAATCCTACCTTCAAACCACCTCCCAAAGGTTCTCAAAAGATAAACTAGTGCATCTCAATATGGAGATCACTTGCCTTATCAAGTGTTGGCCCAGGTGGGTTAAAGACGTTTTAAGTCAACTAAAAAGATAAAAACCATTAAAGGGTCATACTTTCTCTTCATTAAAAACTAAAACAACAAAACTTCCAATTTATGCATGAGGAAACTTACCCGACTTTCTTTACTCCAAGAAACAAAGAGCCTAGCCGCTCATCCTCTGAGGAAAAATCCTCAGATTTTGATTGGCCAGAAAGAAAACTAACGAGAAAACAAAAATATGAAGGAAAAACAGAGCAAGTGCTCTGTAAAATATATTTCTTCCTTATACAAAAAGGTTATCTCCAATAACAAGCTCTCGAGAGATATCTTCTATATAGAAAATTACAACTATATATAAGAGGTTATTCACCCCTTTGTTCTTACTTAAAGACTAAGGAATCCTATGATAGGTGGGTTACAAGGATAATTTGGGGATTTAGACATCAAATATCTAAAGCAAAATATCTCAAAATGTCGGTCGGAAATATCAGGAAGCTTCAGGAGAACACTGCGCCATTGTATACTGAGAGAAAAACTCTCTGGGTAAGCGCTATCAGAGGATCCGGACATGTCTGTCTGAGGAAGTTGAAATGTCCTCCTCTCCCATCCGGCTGTGAGATATCCGGATGTGAAATGTCGGCGGACTGAATTCCGGATGTGAAATGTCCGGAGAAGGTGGAAAGTTAGCCGGATAGAATTCCTCCCCGGGTGGAATGAGTTATGCCGTGCGTCGCTATCCGGAGCAACTCCATCCGGATTCCCCAAGAGGACTTGAGGCGCACTCCCCTATCCGGACTCCCTCAGGAAGAAACACACGGCACTCGTGAACATCACACCCGAACGATAGCATATCCTATCTGGATATGTTGTCCGGATCATTGACTAATGTGAGCAAGCCTTGCTACAGCCCATGTTCCGCCGCCATCCTGTCCGGACGCCCTGTCAGGACATCTTTTGTTCCTTGCATTCCGGATTTGCTTATGGCAAAGAACTTCAAAGATTCGGTTCTTCATGTTTCTGAGCTTTCCATTACTTTGCCATGGATTTTAAAGAACTCTCCTCAATCACGGATTGCTTTGGTGATCAAAAAGCTATCAAAACACCAAAACTTAACACAATTTGATTAGAATTGATTGCAAGGGTCCTTAATATGTTAATTGGGTTAAAAGGTGATAACTACTACTCAAAAGTGTTTAAAAGAGTTAATTACAAGCTATGAAATATCACTTTTTGAGTAGTAATCAGTACTTAGGATGCCCACTATATGGGTGTTTGCATAAATTTTACCACTTTGTACATGAATGGGTTCACTAGGCTGTAACTAAAAGTCAGGAACTGCATTACAATCTGGTGTGTCTAACACATGGTTTACACCATGCCAAGGCATGTCCTTTTCGCTAGGAAATGCATGGTTCTCAGGTGTGGGATTGTCGACTAATGCATAGCTAGAGTGACCAACAACATCTGAATTGACCCCACTATGTCTTTTGGCCCCTAACTTCTGGATTAGGTCGCATATTATTCCTAGCTATTGTTGTATGCCCCTTTGATATTGCCCGATTGCCCATTCTATGTCATGATATTGGTGTCATATTTCCTATCACATGTAAATTCATGTGCACATGGTCATTGACTATATTTGTGCAAAAAATTTTACAAGCACATTTACATTGTAGTAAACAAGTATAAAAAATTACAAATAGAATGAAATGAGCTTAAATTCAATTTTTTAAAATTGCTAGTGTACATCACTATTCTCAGGCTCCACATTAGTATCTACTGTTGGAGATCTCTCAGACCCCTACAATTAGAACTGAAATAGTGTGCATTGTGCTGGCAATGACACTATATTTCTGCATGCATCAATTATAAATAAACCTTGGCATGTTCGAATGATCTAAACTCCCTTATCTCAACAGTTAGTCGTTGCTTAATCAATTCATTAGTTCATGCCAATGCTAGGGGC
This sequence comes from Vitis vinifera, assembly GCF_030704535.1. NCBI lineage: Eukaryota > Viridiplantae > Streptophyta > Magnoliopsida > Vitales > Vitaceae > Vitis > Vitis vinifera. The sequence goes on along the minus strand of NC_081823.1, from coordinate 12,778,060 downwards.
ACTATGTTGGGGACTTGAATTGAAAAAATCTGGAATTTAATTACATAATGCAGCTGCATAATAAATGTAAACATCAAGATACAAATGTTACTTATTATTGAAATAAAATTGTATAAGAAAAAGGAAGTCAAGTCCCATATAAGTTCAATACCTGTAGAAAAAACGCAGCCATGTACGAAAGAGGTGTTTGATTGTTGATATTGCCTAATTCCTTCCATGAGCTAGTTAAGCACAAACTAGCCTTAGTTGATGTCATTTCTGAATCCATTTTCATGGATGGTATGCCACAAGTTTCAGCAACCATCGAGTCTAGACGTGGGGGTTAATAACGTCACACATGCGTGGTATATGAATGCTCGGCGAAACTCATTCCCAATAGGTAAGTTGAGGAGTTTCTCTTCGCATGCCTAAATTGAATCAAGCTGATGCTCTGTTGAGTAGATGTCACCTACAGAATACGCCCTTCTGTTGTGAGCCTAAAAATGAGGCCCACATCTGCGGTTGTAACAGCATAGTGTTTATGGGGTGACAACTTTATGTGTTTAAATCTAACATTGAAATGTTAGATTAGAAACAAACAGATGTTGCGTCAAACCTATGAGCAGTTTAAGGTTAAGACCTCCAAATTGGAGGTCTTTTATGGCTTGCAATTTTTCCTTGAGTAAACAGTTGCATAGTTTCTTGAACTTTGCGACCGAGCAACGGGTGAACATTGATGGTGTTTGCATGCAATGTTAGAGAACATGGTGATGTTAGAAATAGCAACATTAGTGCAGTTGGTAATGCAAAAATAAGACAAAAGAGTGAAGATGTAATTTGTGAGAGTTACAAAATGTATTAGCACAAATATCAACACTTGATGACAAAAATCTACATCTTTCCATTTCACACAAATAATGAGACATATGATAGTGTTTTGGCACAATCAGAAGCATGGCATCAGTGGAATGCTCTTAATAAACAAGGGAAAATGTGACATGGATAGAAGCAATTCTAATTGTCTTCTCTTTCTTAACCATATCAATTTGAGTTACCCGCCACCAAACAATACATATTGGTTTTTTATTGTAAAATATAAACAAACAATACGTAGATCATATTGGCTTTCTTACTAATATAGATACAAGTTTTTTCTCCATATAATTGGTATTAAGCACCTAATAGTAAATGTTCTGTTATGTGAATATTAGATTTGGGTTTCAACAAACCCAATATGAAGACGAGGATAATTATATGCTAGGCAATGTTTATAAAATATGGAATATCCATTAAGAGTGATTTACTGTAAAAAAAAAAAAAAAAAAAAAAAAAAAAAAAAAAAAAAAAAAAAAAAACTAGTCAAATGCAATCAAAATAAAGAAATGATATCTTGTATGATTAACATTCAAATTTGTAATAGAGAGGATTGGATCCAAAGTACCGCCTTAGCTATTGTACAAGCAAACTTTGAATTTAGGGCTCAATGCCAAACTATTCCTATTAATTGGGCCACAAATGATGATATTGACATTAGTATTAAATCATAATGAAGAGAAGAAACAATATTTGAGAGTGATTACAACAACTATCTTTTGGTTAATTTCTGTCACAAATGAATACAAAATGAGGGTGATTAAAAAATTTTTAAAAATAAAATAAAAATCCATATGCTACATGTTGTCCACAAATTTGAAAGGAAACAAGTGAAATTAATCTTCATCATGAATACAAATAACATAGCATTCATAAAAAATTACCCCTTATTTGTTTCTAGAAGTACATGGTCGAAGCAAAAATCAACAAGACAAATAAATCAGAGTATGACCCAGGCTAGATAAATATTACAATTAGAACGCGCACCAGGATATAACAAGAATTTAAATAAGATCAAAATCTAGATTGACATTATCAATAAGTAACATGACACTATAGTTTGACAAGTGATAGTTTGATGGGTGTAATGAATGCCACTTTAGTCCAAGGAACAAGTAATAAAGTGCAGAAGTTCACCGACATAGTGCATTTCTAACCATTCCCTTACTAGTCATGCCACTAATTACTTACTTAGGATGTTTTAGTATTAAGACTTGGGTCCAGCTGTTTTACCTCCAATGTGGTTCCTAACTTATGAGATTGTGAACTAGGTCATATCATGTAAAGAATAAGAAAGTTGGATTATGATTATAATTCAAAACGAAAGGTTATATATCCAGCAAAACCAAAGATCTTGTGCTCTAATATATCTATGTCATTCCAAGTAGGCAGATATGAATAGATCCCCTGAATTCCCATAGAAATTGGGATTTAGAGGAACTTGGGATTAATTGCCTTATGGACTAGTTTAGCTTACCTATCATTGCTCTTCTCTAGGTTTTGGGACTTTGCATTATTTTGCCTTACTACCCAAATACACCATATTTACCATCTTGTAGTTGTAGCTGGAAATAAAAAATAACCATTAGAAAAAACTATGTAAGCCAAGGATTGTCAAATCTTGAACACAGATAAACCATGAAGCTTAAACATCCTATTTTGCAGCTTTCTAGCAATAAGCTTTCTAATAGCTTTCTATCATGAACCCTCTATGGGATGATCTAACTCTTATCCAAAATGACTTTCAACCCAGAAATAGCTTCAAACCACATGAGGGTTCAATTCAAATACATCAACTACTTTTCGTTTGTCTCATAAAACAATTATAGTATCATTAGCATACATAGGTCACCTCAAATAACGTATTGCCTTCCAACCCATCGAGAAACTAGAGATGACACCTTTTCTCTTACCTTAACAAGTAATCGACTTAAAACATCCATCAGCAAAACAAATAAATAAGTGGAGAGTGACTGATTCGACTCATGGTAGCTTAGCTTTAAAGGCGTATCAACAAAATTTATACCTTGAATACTATTACTAAAGTAGCCAAGCTACTATAGCATAGTGGTTCTAGGATCGTTCACTGGGAAGGGTTTTCGCAAACACAAGTGATATTCAAATTAGGAAAATAGGTGATTTTCTTATGGATGTTAGTTTTAAAAGAAGATGCAAATGTTTTAGAAAGATTTAAACTAATATAAGCTAACATTAAAGACTAAAATGAAAGGGTGTAAAAACAAGTTTCTCAAAGATAGGATAGCTATGCTCTGGCTCTTATGCAAATTGGAAATCTCAGGATAGGCTCCTCGCGTTGGGGTTGCAACTATGGTGATGCTTGCTTCCCGAACCGGTATGGATTTAGCAAATCAAGTTTTAATCCTTTAAAATGGCAAAACAGATGGTAGTGAATTTCATCAATGGTTATTCGCCTTAGACTTCCTTTGAATGGCTCGTAAGAGATAACTAATGGTCTAAAGCCAAAAGCTTACCAAATAGTGGCAACTCAAAGTCATTCCAGGTGATAAACTCACCTTTCAATGGCCATTGAAATTGGTTCTAATGGATTAATACAAAACTTGGAATTGAAAACCTCACCTTCCAATAGCTCGTAGGAGATAACTAATGGATAGAAATCCAAAAGCTTATCAAGTATTGGCCATTGGAAGTTGTCCAAAGGAAATAAAAACCAAACTTTGCATTAATGAACCATTAATGAAAAACGACTACCTTACCTTCCGGGTGCGAGAAATTTCCATGGGATTGCATCCAAGCCATCACATAACATCCATACTTTGAGAAACTAAAAGTTTTAGCCAATCATCCTTTGAGGAAAAGCCCTCAGAGGCTGTTTGGCTACTAAGAAAATAAAAATGGGGAAGAACAGGAGAAGAGAGAAAAACAGAGCAAGGCTCTGTATATTCTATATATTGATCGATATCGTTTACAATGGATGCAAGGGAATATATATAGAGAAGTTTTTCCAACCTTCCTAGCTAAGAAATTACATGAGTGGTGGATTACAAGGAGAAGAATGAAAATTTATACAAAAATATCTAAATGAAAAGATCTTGTGTGGAGTCGGCAGAAACAGGGGAAAATTCGCACGTTGGAGTTCCAATTTCGCACCTTGGTTTGAGGTGTGCGAAATTCCCACACTTTGGACTGAGGAATTTCGCACCTTGATTTCCATCGTGCGAAATTATCCCTCAGCTTGATGCAGTTGTCTTCCGAAGGCCATATCTTCCTCATTTCAACTCCAAATCATACACGGTTTGAAGCGTTGGATTCTTGACTTCCTGATCTTTGAAATGGTATATAGCATGTATAAAATGGACTTCAGTAAGTGCTCCAAAAGTGCCAAAGAAGACTGCAGCTGCTGTCCTCTATTTTCCTCTTTGCTTCTTTTTGCTTCTTTTTGCTTCTTTTTGCTTCTCTTTGCTTCTCTTTGCTTTTCTCCTTTTGTTGGCTTGCTTTGGTGTAGCTAAAAGCTTGCTTTAACTTGTCCAAGTAGCTCCTCCATCATTTGGCATGCTTGAATTGATTCATAAGCTGATATAAACATGTAAACTTGCCACAAAATGGTTAAAACCAATTACTAAGGACCTTAATGAATTAATTGGGTTAAATGAATATGATTACTACCCAAAGGTGCTTAAAACCATTATAATTAGGTCTACAAAATAGCACTTTTTGGTAGTAATCACACCCCCCAACCGACTCATTGCTAGTCCCTTAGCAATGGAGGAGATAAAAACTAAGTAAACTATAATAATATACATAAAAGGGATCATGCAAATCACTCCAAAAAATGATATGAGTGGCATGATTGGATCAAACTCTCACATGGCAAGTCAAGGATATAAAACTCAATCATCAATAAGAGTCATCAAATAACTTACCTATCACAACATGCAAAGAGCGGGCATTATGCAAATTTGAGTATCAAAATAATTTCCACTCCCAAAGGACCAACACTTAATCTTCCACAAAAATCTATGTGTTATTTATTAGTTTCCGAATATAGTATGTCAAACTAATCTCTCCTCTCAACCTAGTTCTTTTCAAAGCTTAGCAAACTAATCAACCTCCAATAGGCTAAGAACGCACCTCTTTTCTTTCACAATTTTTTCTTGTAGGAGTGCAAAGCTTAAAGGCATTCTTTTCTAAATTGTCCATGTAACGGGGGTCCATCGATGACTCCCAACCAATCAAGGTTTAGGGCATCAAGCTTTAAGGATTTTTCAACCACTAACTCCTCGGATTTCACCCCGGACTTTTGAGAATGAATTTTTAATACCCAAGCACCTACAATATGTTAAACTCCACCTATTCACCCATGTAACGAGCATTGAGGTCGGTGACTCCCAACCAATTAAGGCTTAGGGCACCAGGTTTTAAAGATTTTCACCATATACCCCTTAGACCTTGCTCGGGTTTCAAGGCAAGCAAACATTTTTCTTTTTCTTTCTTTTTTTTTTTTCAAAGGCTCATTGGCCTTTTATAAGGTGTCTCAGCACTATTAAATGAGGTCAAAGGTACCAAGTCTAAAATTTTCCTAAGTCAAGAGGGAAATAGTTCTTCATCTTATAAATGGAACCTAGTGTGCACGGTGTGTGATAGCTTAAAGTGGAAGAACTAAGCTTGAATTCAATAGAAGTTTCAACAATTCATCAACTTTAGTAAGCATAATACAAACTCTAAGACTATGGCAATAAGATAAGAATTTAATTTTTCCCATTTACTTTTGAGAATTTTTCCTTAATAACCATGGAGAGTAGAATAAAAACTTAAAAAATTTTAAAAATTAAGCAAAAAGCAACTAAATTACCAAAATAACTTAGCATTAATAACAAAACTTCCTTCCTCAACTCTCCCCCCAACCAAGCTAAACATTGTCCTCAATGTTTCAAAAGCGATTGAAAAATAGGGAGGAAGTGGTACCTCCTGAGTGGCATGGAGTCTGAGTCATGTAGGAGAAACCACATGTTTCAAAGAAAACATAAGAGTTAGTGAGTAGAGGAAATAGAAAAATGCCAAGTTTAAACAAAAATGATGTCTATATATGATGTATCATCAGTAATACATCCAATCCCAGAATATAAGACATCAAAACATGGAATTATCTATACTAATATAATAAGTAAATACAAAAATTAAAGAGATGAGCAAGTAATAGAAGGGTCCTGTGGAGATATGGTGGCCTTCTGAATGGGTTGGGTCAGGACATTGACCTCTGATCTGGTAGTCTCCTTGGGTGGCATAGTCTTCTCAACTGGAGCTCTCAGTTGGAGCTATGAGCTTTGATGGTTTTAGGAGGTAAGAAATGGAATGAGAGGCTTGGTGTGTGATCCCAGGGTGCATGGGGGTATTCTCTCCTCTAATGCATGTTCCAGAGGCTTCAAATAGAGAGGGAGGGGCGGAATTTGGATGGTCACACGTTTAAAAACCCTTTTTGGAAGTCAAAATGGCTTTTAGGAATGAAAAACAGAGTCTTGGGTGTTTAAAAATTGGTTTAAAAGACATTTGGACATTTTCGCACTTTTGCGCAGTCTGTCTTCAAACAGCCATAACTTCTTCGTTTCAAATCCAAATCATGTACCGTTTGAAGCTATGGATTCCTGACTTCCTAAGCTTTAAAATGATATATGGAATGCATAATTTGAGCTTCAGAAAGTGCTCCAAAAACGTGTCTAACAGTAGTGAAATTTGGTGCGGCTGCAACATTTCCGTTCAGCTTTGCATAGTTGTCTTCAAACGGCCATAACTTCTTTGTTTCAAATCCAAATCATGGACCGTTTGAAGCAATGGATTCCTGACTTCCCAAGCTTCAAAATGACATATCATATTCATAATTTGAGCTCCATTAAGTGCTTCCAAAACGTGTCCAATAGTAGAGAAATTTTCGCACCTTAAAATGAGAATTTCGCACCTTGAATTGCATCGTGCGAAATTTCCATACTTTGGACTGAGGAATTCGCACCTTGTTTCGCATCGTGCGAAAATTGGCTTGAGGTGTGCAAAATGGCACTCGTGTGCCAGGAGGTGGTTTCGCACAGTGCGAAAATTTTCGCACCTTGAATAGTGGTGTGCGAAACTGATGCACCTTGAACTGAGATTTTCGCACCTTGGAATGAATTTCGCACCTTGAATAGTGGTGTGCGAAATTTTCGCACCTTGTTTCGCACGGTGCGAAAATGGGCTTGAGGTGTGCGAAATGGCACTCGTGTGCCAGGAGGTGTTTCGCACGGTGCGAAATTTTTCGCACCTTGGATTGAGGTGTGCGAAATTCCCGCTCAGCTCGTTCCAGTTTTCTTGCAATGACCATAACTTTTTCATTTCAACTCCGATTTGGACACTGTTTGAAGCGTTGGACTCCTGACTTCCCGAGCTTCGAAACGGTATATATTATGTATAAAATGGAATCAAGGAAGTGCTCCAAAATATGTCCCAAAGTGGCAACAAAACCAATGGCCAGAATTCTCTCTTCTCTTCCTTTTCTTTCATCATTTTTGCATTTCCTCCTACAATGATCATCCAAAAACATATGTTAAATCAAAACTAATTAAAATTACAGCATTGAAATCAAAATTAAAACAAATAATAAAGCAAAAAGATATGGACTAGCTAGTCTTTAGAAAGACTAAGTCCATAAAAAAAAATGTTGTCCTGTTTCATCTTGCCCGGATCCCATATGAAGTTAGCATCCTTCATTAGAGATTTGCATTGAATGATGGCAATGGAAACAATTCCCTTTCTCTTTCCTTTAATTTCCTCCCTCTTCTTTTTCTCTGTTTCATTCTCTGTTTCATGCTCTTGTTTGGATGTGGCCAAGTCAACCTCTTTACTACTCAAAGTGATAACCATTTTAACTTCCTTCACCATTGAAGATTCTCCCTTTTTAGCCTCCACTTCATGGATGCCCTTGGAATTTTGATAAGGTTGAGAAGGCAAGTTTCCTTTTTCTTGCACTGTGTTGAGGTTGGCAAACCTTGAGATTGAATCTTGGAGATTATCTATCTTCTGAGATAGATCATTTTGCACTTCATCCATCCTTTTGTTCAATGAACTCTCTACACTGTCAATTCTTTGACTGAGATGAGCATTGATGGATTTTTGAGCTAAAACAAAGTCTCCCATGACCTTGCTAAGATTCACCATAGCTTGTTCAAGGTTCGAGGCTTGCTGAGGTGCTTGAGTAGGTTGCTTGTACTGAGGCGGCTGTGGTTTCCAAGAGAAATTTGGATGGTCCCTCCAATTGGAATTGTAGGTGTTGCAATCACCAAACATTTCCCTCACCACTGGAATGATAGGACACTCTTCCACCAAGTGCTCATAACTCATGAAGTTCATGGCTTCCTCTATTATCTCATATTCAATATGGCATGCACAACTAGCAATTTGTGAAAAAACAGAGAAAACAAAAGAAAAAAAAATTTCTAAAAAAAATTAAGACTAACTAAAACTAGCTGAAAGGTAAACTAAAACATAAATAAAGAAAAAGAACAATTAAAAAGAGTTAGTAAAAGAAAAGAAAAATCACCAAACTTGTGATGAAGATCACAAGTTACCCTTAATGGTTGCTTCACTGTGCTTGTGGCACCTTCCCCGACAACGGCGCCATTTGATTCGACTCATGGTAGCTTAGCTTTAAAGGCGTATCAACAAAATTTATACCTTGAATACTATTACTAAAGTAGCCAAGCTACTATAGCATAGTGGTTCTAGGATCGTTCACTGGGAAGGGATTTCGCAAACACAAGTGATATTCAAATTAGGAAAATAGGTGATTTTCTTATGGATGTTAGTTTTAAAAGAAGATGCAAATGTTTTAGAAAGATTTAAACTAATCTAAGCTAACATTAAAGACTAAAATGAAAGGGTGTAAAAACAAGTTTCTCAAAGATAGGATAGCTATGCTCTGGCTCTTATGCAAATTGGAAATCTCAGGATAGGCTCCTCGCGTTGGGATTGCAACTATGGTGATGCTTGCTTCCCGAACCGGTATGGATTTAGCAAATCAAGTTTTAATCCTTTAAAATGGCAAAACAGATGGTAGTGAATTTCATCAATGGTTATTCGCCTTAGACTTCCTTTGAATGGCTCGTAAGAGATAACTAATGGTCTAAAGCCAAAAGCTTACCAAATATTGGCAACTCAAAGTCATTCCAGGTGATAAACTTACCTTTCAATGGCCATTGAAATTGGTTCTAATGGATTAATACAAAACTTGGAATTGAAAACCTCACCTTCCAATAGCTCGTAGGAGATAACTAATGGATAGAAATCCAAAAGCTTATCAAGTATTGGCCGTTGGAAGTTGTCCAAAGGAAATAAAAACCAAACTTTGCATTAATGAACCATTAATGAAAAACGACTACCTTACCTTCCGGGTGCGAGAAATTTCCATGGGATTGCATCCAAGCCATCACATAACATCCATACTTTGAGAAACTAAAAGTTTTAGCCAATCATCCTTTGAGGAAAATCCCTCAGAGGCTGTTTGGCTACTAAGAAAATAGAAATGGGGAAGAACAGGAGAAGAGAGAAAAATAGAGCAAGGCTCTGTATATTCTATATATTGATCGATATCGTTTACAATGGATGCAAGGGAATATATATAGAGAAGTTTTTCCAACCTTCCTAGCTAAGAAATTACATGAGTGGTGGATTACAAGGAGAAGAATGAAAATTTATACAAAAATATCTAAAAGAAAAGATCTTGTGTGGAGTCGGCAGAAACAGGGGAAAATTCGCACGTTGGAGTTCCAATTTCGCACCTTGGTTTGAGGTGTGCGAAATTCCCACACTTTGGACTGAGGAATTTCGCACCTTGATTTCCATCGTGCGAAATTATCCCTCAGCTTGATGCAGTTGTCTTCCGAAGGCCATATCTTCCTCATTTCAACTCCAAATCGTACACGGTTTGAAGCGTTGGATTCTTGACTTCCTGATCTTTGAAATGGTATATAGCATGTATAAAATGGACTTCGGTAAGTTCTCCAAAAGTGCCAAAGAAGACTGCAGCTGCTGTCCTCTGTTTTCCTCTTTGCTTCTTTTTGCTTCTTTTTGCTTCTCTTTGCTTCTCTTTGCTTTTCTCCTTTTGTTGGTTTGCTTTGGTGTAGCTAAAAGCTTGCTTTAACTTGTCCAAGTAGCTCCTCCATCATTTGGCATGCTTGAATTGATTCATAAGCTGATATAAACATGTAAACTTGCCACAAAATGGTTAAAACCAATTACTAAGGACCTTAATGAATTAATTGGGTTAAATGAATATGATTACTACCCAAAGGTGCTTAAAACCATTATAATTAGGTCTACAAAATAGCACTTTTTGGTAGTAATCAGTGACCTACTAGCCAATGACCCCTTTAAAAAGAGGTTTTTATCAAACAATAAAATTTTATAGATCCATGAGCTGTTATTTTCATGCTCTATCCCTAGACAGTCAACCTTTTTGCAAAACAAGAAAACAACAAGTCAAGATTTGATTAATTATGCTTGGTATATGAGACAAAATCTCTAAACTCATGCCTGCTATGATCGAAAAAAAATGATGATTCCTACTATTCTAATGAAATCATTCTATGATATTAAGTTTAACTTCCCAATATCAAACAGGCCAAAGAAGAAATTCCCAAAGGCTTATGGAAGCTTATTACTTGACTGTAGATACATTTGAAGACAAGCTAATAGAGACTGAATACAAGTAGCCCTACTTTCAAAGCACTTGAGAAAGTAGAACTATGTAACCCTCAAGTTTTACACCAAGACTTTTTGAAATAAAAGTATTTCTACAGCAAATCTCTCTAGTTTATCTCTTTTGTTACAAGGCATGTACAATGAGAAACCATAATGTTTAGGCCAGTACTTATATACTTTTTAGCTAAAAGACGTGGCTAGAAACACTCTCTGATGATTACAAGTGTTTGGACTATACCAAAGGTTAGTTTTGTTTGTCCACCATTTATTTCCACAACCATAAACAATATGTTTTAAAAGATAATAGTTTAAAGGGCAGCATTTGGATGAAGGACAGTGGTTTGCCAAATAGAGGACAATTACTAACAGATTGTCTACCATAACTAAGAGCCCAATTCAACTTTGTAACTAGATCTTCCCCAGTTACCAAAGCTAAATGAGCTTCTAATCCAACTGGTGCATCATGGTAGTAAATATCTGATTCTTAAAGAATATAAACTGAATTTAATGGCAACTAAAGAACCTATAAACTTCCAAAGAAGCAACAATATAGACCGTAAAATTTCTTAGTTGGAGCCTTAACTTATCCTATCTTGAAGACGGTTTCAAAAACACATGCCTAGAAAAAGTCTTATTTAGAAACCCCATTTGATCTTGATGTAGGTCTATACTATTAGTTTCTTAAAAGAAGAGGGGGCCTTATCAATCAACTCCTACCTCTAAAATCACATTGAAAGAAGAGAGCAAAATGAGATATTTTACCGACCATCCTACTCACTAGTCCACATACTGTCTTTTCTTGATTTTATAACCATTTTTCATAAAAACAAATTGGAAATGTATGTATTCTTCACATTCTTATTGATTAGCTTATTTAGTGCAAACCTCATTTCCTAATTCTTTTGAAAATTTTTTAAAAACCAATAGTATAAACAAATCAAATACAAGAAGAAGAACCTGCATATTAAATCAATCATTAACCCATTAAAAATATAGTATAAAAGCAAAACCATATATGCATATACATAAAACCTATTGTTTCAATTATAACTAATGTAGTGCAGGTTGTGCAAAATATAATGACTACCCATTGGAATTGCTTATGCCTCTGCCAGTTGATGGAGTCGGGTTGACAACAATCCTTCCAACTTCCAAGATAACCATTTGTTGATGGTGCACATTGTATAAAAATGGTTTATTTTCTAAACCTAATCATTTGAAAACCAATTTTGTTGGTATCTACTTCTCATATGTGAACCATAGTGTATATAGTGGTAGGTGGCATATGGACAGAAGATAGTAACTTCAATTTTGTATGTAAAGAACATAGTTTTTGCAATTGTACTATTAAAAAAATCAATATGCATACAAAAACAAGGAATGGTATGGCATCTATTCACTAGAAATTGAATCAACAAAAGAATTTGGAAAAATTTGGTACTAAAAATTGAAAAGTGGAGCACTTACAACCAATTGAAGTACCTAAAATTATCTAAGTTAACAAAGCAACAAGAAACTAAGAGAAAATGGGAAAATATAAAAGAATAAAAGAATAAATGTACAACTAAATCAACAACAAAACCGTTCAAGAAGCCTTCAATTGTCTTCAAAACTTGTTTGGTCATATTTGATGATTAACCACATCAATCTCCTTAACACTCATCAATCCAATGAAAAAAATGTAGGTTTCCTAAAGGCTGATACTTAGATATTTGCTGAAGCACAGGTACTCAGTATTTATGTGCCTAACTATTTTCCAAATGACCAAATCATACAAAAAAATAATCAGAAAAGTTACACAACTTATAAAATAATAGAAAAGAAAAAAATGTTGAATTATTAATATATTATATTAGAGAAATTTATGACATAACTAAGACATGATAACTAAAACAAGGGGCATGAAGATATCACAAAAAATTCCCTATATAATATATCTACATACTGCATCAAAATTTACTTATATATGTTCATTATTAGATATTTTGCCACAAATTGAACGCAACCTAAATACCCCTCACCAAAAATATGCAATGCAAACCTTTTTTACACCTACTGTATTTTGGTACTATCGGAAAATGATCTATTACCCTTTTATATGCCAACATGAATTCTAACTTTTGTTCTCACAAAACCTATACATTGCATAACTGTAGAGTATATGTTGTTGTGCCACTCCACTAGAAAAAACACAACCTCTCAAAATGTATGTTTGCAAAGCAAGAATGAAAAAAGCATCTAAGATAAGCAAGTATGTTATACCATACTGAGATAGGGTGTGCACTGCTATCGGAACCATTCTGCCCATTACCAGTCATTGTGAATAATATAATTGCATTATTGGGCATAGAAGAGTACAATGTCATGCATGACCAAACTTAACAAGTAAATAACTACATACCAAGTATAGTTGCATCCATTGAAATTTAGCTAAGTCACATGAAAATACATGCATCCAATTATGTGAACCCATTACAACAAATATAGTAGAGACCTCATCCACCTATAAAATCTCTACAACCATACTCCCTCTTAATATTCAGCCTAAACATGGAACAAAACAGTGAATAGGTCATACTTAAAATATGGAAGTGAAAGTATAAAACAAGTGAAAAGAACCACATTGAAAGTGCACTTTCAATTTAATTCATTAATGACTCCAAATCGTGAAAATAAAAAGTAGTTCATCGTGCCTATAACAATGACAATACATAAGTACCAAAAACAACTACCTCACCACCATATACCATAGAATGGAATAATGAGGGATGGTCCACAAGATGAAAACCTTACAAGCACAAAAAAAAAAAAAAAAAAAAAGAAAAACATGTCACAACAACAAATTATTACATTTAGACTTGTTGTGACCTATGCCATTGCATTGAGAGCAATGAATAGCTCTCTTATGGCTAAATTGTGACTTAATATGCCTTTGTCGAGGTCTTCCTAGAGGACATCTCACTTACAATTTCCTACTTCATCTTGCAAACTCTCATCCTCACAAACTTTGGGCATGTTGTGTGTTGGTAATGGTTGGAATCGACCCAAGTAAATCAAATGTTAAGTGGAGACATGAAAACATGGGTTGATATACTCATACACATTGTGTCTCATTGTGCGGATGATAGCACATACATGTGCACATGACAATTCAAACGTTTTCCATGTCATACAAGTACACATACTGCATATCCACAACAAAATAAACCTCCCTAGTAAACACCTTAAACATCTCCCCCAAATACAACATCACAACAATCAAACCAGACCTCATGATATTTGACATTAGCTTCTCCTCTAATTTTTGTCCAACCACGCTCTTCCACTTGTATGTACCATGCATATGGGTGTCCAACATGGCTACAAGCTTATCTATGTGTATCAACAACAACATATAAATTTTTTGGTGGCACTCCTCTCTTAACCACGCATTGAAGGACTCTACAATATTAGTTGTCATTTTATCCCAACGTTTTTTAAGGAACTTTGACATTGCCCAATAATCAGGACTATTTTTTACAACCCACCTTGCTAGGTTGTTATTGAAGCGCATAAGTTTTTCAAATGCTTCATTGTAGTTTATATCCAACCTAGCATATGCAATGTTGTCCAAAAGCAACAAAACATCTTTTTTCTCTTTCTTTCCTTTAACGTTTTACCTATTGAAGAAGCTAGAAAAGTTTTCTTTCACGTGTCGACAATAATAAGCATGATTTTTTGTCCCGAACAACTTCGAAACACTACATAATATCCCCTAATGTCTATCTGATATAATAACAACTTCTTTACCATCTAGGATCCCTTTTAATTTTTCCAAGAACCAATACCAATCCTCATAATTTTCTGAACTGACCATACCAAGGGTTATAGGGAACATTCCATCATATGCATCATATACAATGATGGATAAAAGAGTTTCCTTATATAGACTGCTTAGGTGGCAAGAGTCAATAGCCAATATTGGTCGACACCCCATGATGAACCCTTGAATTGAAAATACATAGGTAATGAATAATTTCATGAAGTGACCTTCATCAGAAGTGTACTCCACAATAGTTTTAAGATTAATTTCCCTTAGCCTATGGCATAACCAAGGCAAAAACGCGTAGGACTCACTTGGAGTTCCATATATACGTTCTTTTGCCCTCTCTTTAAGATATCATGCTTGGTTATATGTCAATTCAACTCCATGATCATATTTAAAATCCTTGCATATTTGACAGGGAAGATAATTTGGAGTTGTTTCTAAACATATCTTCAACAACAACGACGCCTCTCTTTAAAGAAACCCTCACCTTAGATTAACTTGGTAAGTATGAACTCGTAATAGTTCATTCCTCTCTACAGCGTGAGTTGTTATCTTCCAAGGAAAACCCTCAACTGAACACTTTATGGACATATGAGTAGGTGAATTTTTATTGTACTTGTATTCAAACCTCTCAGCTAATGACATTTGGTATTTTACATTCCGAAACTTCTCTACATTGTTAAATGTATGTCCCGACCCTAATATTGCCTCACAAAATCGATTCAATTCCAAAGGGGTGTACTCACTTTCGGCACAACACGATGCAAAACCACTTGATAGCATCATAGTATTAGGAATTGCATTACATGATGCATTAGAGGAAGGAAACGTGGAAGGAGGATCTCTGCATTTATATACATAAACAAAATTAGACTACATCATGCATAAAATTGATATTCATAATATTTTAAATAGACATTCATGTCAAAGCGCATTACCCAAATGCCAATTGTGTATTCGATATATTTGCCTCAATCTCTTCGACATGAGGTGACTCTACTATGTACACATTTGCTAAGTCATCATTGTGGGAAACCACGTTATCCAAGTCATCCTTATCTTTAAATCTTGGATGACTCTAGGGTTAAACTTGAGGGTGTAGTGCATCCTCATCACATCAAGGGAGATGTTGAATTTCTCTAAGATTTTTTGAGTGAATTCTTCAAATGGAATTTCTTTATATATGTGAATACCTTTGCTTCTTCTACCTACATATTCCCACTGCCCATCATTTTTTTAGACAAGTTTGCCTCCCATTAAAATGTAACAGTATATCTTATTTATGGCATCTATCAACCTATTCAAATGAAGCACAAATTTCATATTGTTGAATAAACAAGTATGCATATTCAATGTCATCCGAAAAGTTTTTTCATCTCACAATAGTTAATGTTCCCATATGAATTAGTACCACCAGTATTTTATGACCAATATCTATTACGCAAACAAAGTGTGAGGCCTATTTTTCCATATCTTTAACTTGAAGGCAACAATAAGTAATTAAGAAGAAGCACATCCAATGGAAGGTAAAAAGGCAAATAAGGCAAGCCAAGTGGGGATGTTACTAGTGATCATGGTAAAATGAAGGTGCCATTTGTCTGCACTTGCATTGGCACCTCTCCTTAATTTGAGATTGTAGGGTTTTTTGGGAGGACGATGAAGCAAAGAGTGGCACTAAAAAGGAAAATGGGTAAGGTGTAGGTGCAAATATAGATAAATGAGGAACTTCAATCTTGATTGTCACCACTTTCTACCATAGAGCATCACCTTTGTATACAAAGGAGAGAGTAGAGAGTGTAAAGAGCAGAGTCACTGATTACTACTCAAAAAGTGCTATTTGATAGCTTGTAATTAACTCTTTTAAACACTTTTGAGTAGTAGTTATCACCTTTTAACCCAATTAACATATTAAGGACCCTTGCAATCAATTCTAATCAAATTGTGTTAAGTTTTGGTGTTTTGATAGCTTTTTTATCACCAAAGCAATCTGAGATTGAGGAGAGTTCTTTGGAATCCATGGCAAAGATGTCCAGACAGGGCGTCCGGACACACCATCGGAGGGCGGCGGAACGTGGGCTGTGGCAGGCTGTCGGAATGACGTAGCAAGGCTTGCTCACTTTAGT
The DNA here is from genome assembly GCF_030704535.1 of Vitis vinifera. Lineage (NCBI taxonomy): Eukaryota > Viridiplantae > Streptophyta > Magnoliopsida > Vitales > Vitaceae > Vitis > Vitis vinifera. The sequence continues at coordinate 12,761,575 of NC_081823.1, read as the reverse complement.
CAATGATCCGGACAACATATCCGGATAGGATATGCTATCGTCCGAGGTGTGATGTTCACGAGTGCCGTGTGCTTCTCCCTGAGGGAGTCCGGATAGAGGAGCACGCCGCGTGTCCTCTTGGGGAATCCGAATAGAGTTGCTCTGGATAGCGATGCATGCTCCGTATCATCAGGGGGAGGAGTCCCTACACCTTGCACACGCAGACGGCCCCCCTTTGCGACGCGCGACATAGCTCATTCCACCCGGGGAAGAATTCTATCTGGCCGACGCTTCACCTTCTCCGGATATCTCACATCCGGAATTCTATCTGGCCGACTTTCCACCTTCTTCGGATATCTCACATCCGGAATTCTATCCGGCCAATGTTTCACCTTCTCCGGATATCTCACATCCGGAATTCTATCTGGCCGACGCTTCACCTTCTCCAGATATCTCACATCCGGAATTCTATCCGGCCAACGTTTCACCTTCTCCGGATATATCACATCCGGAATTCTGTCCAGTCAAACATGTCCGGATCCTCTGATAGCGCTTACCCGGAGAGTTTTTCTCTCAGTATACAGTGTCGCGGTGTTCTCCTGAAGCTTCCCAACCGATATTTTGAGATATTTTGCTTTAGATATTTGATGTCTAAATCCTCAAACTCTCCTTGTAACCCACCTATCATAGGATTCCTTAGTCTTTAAGTAAGAACAAAGGGTGAATAACCTCTTATATATAGTTTGTAATTTTCTTTACACAATATATATAATTATGTAATCAGCGAAAGGAAAAAATATATTTTTACAGAGCACTTGCTCTGTTTTTCCTTCATATTTTTGTTTTCTTGTATTTTACTTTCTAGCCAATCAAACTTTGAGGAATTTTCCTCAGAAGATGAGAGGCTAAGCTCTTCGTCTCTTGGAGTGAAGAAAGCCGGGTAAGTTTCCAAATGCATAAATTGGAAGTTTTGTGGTTTTAATATTTAATGAAGAGAAAGTGTGACTCGTTAATGGTTTTTATTTTTTTAGTTAACTTAAAACGCCTTCAATTTACCTGGGCCAACACTTGGTAAGGAAAGTGATCTCTGTCCATGGAGATGCACTAGTTTACCTCTTGCGAGCTTTTGGGAAGTGACTTGAAGGTAGGATTTTCTAGAATTGCCAACATTTGGTAAGCTTTTGGACTCCAAGGAGACATCCATTAGTTATCTCTTGCAAGCTTTTGACGGGTAATCCAAGGTTAAGGATCATCTTGGATGGCAAATGCTAAGTGAGAGGCACGAGCCATTGCAAGGTGCATCAGTGAGAGGAAATTAGTGTTCGAACCCATTAAGGGGAAGCATCTGTGCCACACCGGTTAGAGAATTAACTATATGTTAATTCTCTAATGCGAGAAAAAGAAACAAGTGGCCAAAACTCCCTTTTTGTACAAGGAACCTGAGCCTAGTGATCTAAACTCCAAGAAACACTTTTCTTTGTAAGTAAAAGCAGTTACTATTTTTGGTTAGTTTAAAACCAAACCTTTTTCACTCAAACATCTTTATGTTTTCTTTTAAAGCTAACCTTGAAATGAAAATGCACCAATTCAGCTCTTGAATTAATATCAATTGTGAAGTGAAAACCCATCCCAGTGAACGACCCTAGAGTCACTATGCTATGCTAGCTAAGCCTATCATAGTACATGGTGTAATAGGTTATAAATTTTGTTGATTACTCCCTTTTGAGGACCACAATCAAGGGAAACCCGCTGGACACGTATCAAATGGCACCACTGTCAGGGACCATTGAGAGAACATGAATCAGCTGAGACACCAATTGGGAACGAATCAAATGGCGCCGTTGCCGGGGATGGTGCCACTTTACAGTGATATGACCTTTCTAGAGTACTTGTGGTCTTCATCACAAGTTTGGTGACTTTTCTTTTCCTTTTACTAACTCTTTTTATTTGTTTATTTTTCTTTGTTCATATTTTAGTATACCTTTTATTTAGTTTTTAGTTTACCTTAATTTTTTTCTTTTAGAATTATTTTTCTTTTGTTTTCTCTGTTTTTAATTCACAAATTGCTAGTTGTGCAAGCCATATTAAATACGAGATAGTAGAGGAAGCCATGAACTTCATGAGTTATGTGGGTGAAATTTCAAGAAGATGGGATGAACCAAATGCTAGAGATATGGGGATAAAGACGTCTCAACCTAATGCTAAGGGTGAGATGTATATTTTAAATGATGGCATAGACATGAAGGCAAAGATTGCAGCTATGGCAAGGAGATTGGAAGAGCTAGAAATAAAGAAGATGCAAGAAGTGCAAGCCATCTCTTAGACATCATTGCAAGCTATGCCTTGTGCCATTTGTCTATCTTATGAGCACTTGGTGGATGAGTGTCCTACCATTCCAGCGGTGAGAGAAATGTTTGGTGATTGCAACACCTACAATTCCAATTGGAGGAACCATCCAAATTTCTCTTAGAAACCACAGCCACCTCAGTACAAGCAACATGTTCAAGCATCTCCACAAGCCTCGAACCTTGAACAAGATATGGTGAATCTTAGCAAGGTTGTGGGAGACTTTGTTGGAGCTCAAAAATCCATCAATGCTCAGCTCAGTCAAAGAATTGACAGTGTAGAGAGTTCATTGAACAAAAAGATGGATGGAGTGCAAAGTGATCTATCTCAGAAGATAGATAATCTCCAATATTCAATCTCAAGGTTTGCCAACCTCAACAAAGTGCAAGAAAAAGGAAACTTTCCTTCTTAACCTCATCAAAATTCCAAGGGTATCCATCAAGTGGAAGCTCAAAAGGAAGAATCTTCAATGGTGAAGGAAGTTAAAATGGTTATCACTTTGAGGAGTGGTAAAGAGGTTGATCTGCCCACATGCAAGCTAGAGCATGAGGTAGAGAGTGAAACAGAGAAAGAAAAGAGGGAGGAAATTAAAGGAAAGAAAAAGGGGAAAAGCATAGAGAAAGATGACTATATAGATGAAGAACCACAGAGGATAGTCATCAAGGAAGAAATGATGAATCACATGCCTCCACCTTTCCCCCAAGCTTTGTATGGGAAAATCATACAAACCAAGTCTCAAGTGAGGGATGCAAACTTCATATGGGATCCGGGCAAGCTAAATCAGGATCAATTTTTTTTTGATGGACTTAGTCTTTCTAAAGACTGGCTAGTCCATATCTTTTTGTTTTACTTATTACTTGTTTTAATTTTGATTTCAATGTTTTTATTTTGATTTCAATGCTTTAATTTTGATTTCAATGCTTTAATTCTAATTTGTTTTGATGTAATATAGGTTTTTGGATGATCACAATCAAGAGGAATGTCAAAAGAGGTGAAAGAAGGAAGTTGGGAATCAAGAGGAGCTCAAAAAGCAAGGAAAGAGCATGGGCTGCGAAATTCCCATTTTGTTGCCAAATGATTTCCAAACTTTGAAATGAACTGCAAAAATGTTTTTCTTTTTTCCTTTTGGCTTTGAAATGGCTAAGAAATGACCTCCAAGCTATGAAATGATTTGCAAAAACACTTTGTGAAGCCAAGGGAAGTTGCAAAAATACCAACAAAGCCTCACGACCATGCATCTGAAGGAGAGAGCCCCGCGTACCCTGAGATCACACACACAAAGCCTCTCACTCCATTTCTTACCTCCTTAAACCATCAAATCCCATAGCTACCAGCTGAGAGCTCCAGTTGAGGAGACTATTCTATCTAAGGAGACTACCAGAACAGAGGTCAAATTCTTGACCCAACCCACTCAAGAGGCCACCACAGAGGCATCAGCTCCATAGGACCCTACCACTACTTGATCATCTCTTTACTTTTTTGTCTTTACATATTATATTAGTATAAATAATTCCATGTTTTGATGTCTTATATTCTGGGATTGGATGTATTACTGATGATACATCATATATAGAAATCATTTTTTATTTAAACTTAGCATTTTTCTATTTTCTTTACTCACTAATTCTTTTGGTGTTTTGAAACATGTGGTTTCTCCTATATGACTCAGACTCCATGTCACACAGGAGGTACCACTTCCTCCCTATTTTTCAATCGTTTTTGTCACATTGAGGACAATGTTCAGTTTGGTTGGGGGGAGAGTTGAGGAAGTAAGTTTTGTTATTAATGCTAAGTTATTTTGGTAATTTAGTTGTTTTTTGCTTAATTTAAAAAAAAATTAAAGTTTTTATTCCACTCTCCATGTTATTGAGGAAAAATTCTCAAAAATGAAAAGGGAGAAATTGAATATTTGTCTTTTTACTTGACTTAGAGTTTGTATTATGCTTACTAAAGTTGATGAATTGTTGAAACTTCTATTGAATTCAACCTTAGTTCTTCCACTTTAAGCTATACACACACTGTGCATACTAGGTTCTGATTATAAGATGAAAAACTATTTCCCTCTTGACTTAGGAAAATTTTAGACTTGGTACCTTTGACCTCATTTAATAGTGTTGGGACACCTTTTAAAGGCCAATGAGCCTTTGAAAAAAAAAAGAATAAAGAAAGAAAGAAAAAAAATGGTTTGCTTGCCTTGAAACCCGAGCAAGGTCCAAGGGGTATATGGTGAAAATCTTTAAAACCTGGTGCCCTAAGCCTTCATTGGTTGGGAGTCACCGACCTCAATGCTCGTTACAAGGGTGAATAGGTGGAGTTTAACATACTGTAGGTGCTTGGGTATTAAAATTCATTCTTAAAAGTCCGGGGTAAAATCCGAGGAGTTAGTGGTTGAAAGATCCTTAAAGCTTGATGCCCTAAACCTTAATTGGTTGGGAGTCATCGATGGACCCCCGTTACATGGACAATTTGGAAAAGAATACCTTTAAGCCTTGTACTCCTACAATGAAAAAAAAATTGTGAACCAAGAGGTGCGTTCTTAGCCTATTAGAGGTTGATCAGCTTGCTAAGCTTTGAAAAAGAACTAGGTTTGGGGGAGAGATTAGTTCAACATACTATATTCGGAAACTAATAAATAACACTTAGATTTTTGTGGAAGAGTAAGGTTTGACCCTTTTGGAGTGGAAACTCTTTTAAAACTTAAATTTGCATAATGCCTTCTCTTTAAGAATTGTGATTAGACAAGTTATTTGATAGCTCTTGTTGAAGTTTGAGTTTTATTTCTTTAATGTTCCATGTGAGAGTTAGATCATCATGCCACTTGAAAATTGTTTTTTGATCAGCATGATGTTGTAAATTATAGTACTATTTATTTTTATTTTTCTCTTCTTCATTGCTAAGGGTATAGCAATATGTCAGTTGAGGGGAGTGATTACTACTCAAAAAGTGTTATTTGATAGCTTGTAATTAACTCTTTTAAATACTTTTGAGTAGTAGTTATCACCTTTTAACCCAATTAACATATTAAGGACCCTTGCAATCAATTCTAATCAAATTGTGTTAAGTTTTGGTGTTTTGATAGCTTTTTTATCACCAAAGCAATCTGAGATTGAGGAGAATTCTTTGGAATCCATGGCAAAGATGTCCGGACAGGGCGTCCGGACACACCATCGAAGGGCGGCGGAACGTGGGCTGTGGCAGGCTGTCGGAATGACGTAGCAAGGCTTGCTCACTTTAGTCAATGATCCGGACAACATATCCGGATAGGATATGCTATCGTCAGGGGTGTGATGTTCACGAGTGCCGTGTGCTTCTCCCTGAGGGAGTCCGGATAGAGGAGCGCACCGCATGTCCTCTTGGGGAATCCGGATGGAGTTGCTTCGGATAGTGATGCGCGCTCCGTATCATCAGGGGAAGGGGTCTCTACACCTTGCACACGCAAACGGTCCCCCTTTGCGACGCGCGACATAGATCATTCCACTCGGGAAAGAATTTTATCCTGCCGACGCTTCACCTTCTCCGATATCTCACATCCAGAATTCTATCCGACCGACATTCCACCTTCTCCGGATATCTCACATCCAGAATTCTATCCAGCTGACGCTTCACCTTCTCCGGATATCTCACATCTGAAATTCTATCCGACCGACGCTTCACCTTCTCCGGATATCTCACATCTGAAATTCTATCCGACCGACGTTTCACCTTCTCCGGATATATCACATCCGGAATTCTGTCCGGTTAGACATGTCTGGATCCTCTGATAGCGCTTACCCAGAGAGTTTTTCTCTCAGTATACAGTGCCGCGGTGTTCTCCTGAAGCTTCCCGACCGACATTTTGAGATATTTTGCTTTAGATATTTGATGTCTAAATCCCCAAACTCTCCTTGTAACCCACCTATCATAGGATTCCTTAGTCTTTAAGTAAGAACAAAGGGTGAATAACCTCTTATATATAGTTTGTAATTTTCTTTACACAATATATATAATTATGTAATCAGCGAAAGGAAAAAATATATTTTTACAAAGCACTTGCTCTGTTTTTCCTTCATATTTTTGTTTTCTTTTTATTTTACTTTCTAGCCAATCAAACTCTGAGGAATTTTCCTCAGAAAATGAGAGGCTAGGCTCTTCGTCTCTTGGAGTGAAAAAGCCGGGTAAGTTTCCAAATGCATAAATTGGAAGTTTTGTTGTTTTAATTTTTAATGAAGAGAAAGTGTGACCCGTTACTTGTTTTTATCTTTTTAGTTAACTTAAAAAGCCTTCAATTCACCTAGGCCAACACTTAGTAAGGCAAGTGATCTCCGTCCATGGAGATGCACTAGTTTACCTCTTGCGAGCTTTTGGAAAGTGACTTGAAGGTAGGATTTTCTAGAATTGCCAACACTTGGTAAGCTTTTGGACTCCAAGGAGACATCCATTAGTTATCTCTTGCGAGCTTTTGACGGGTAATCCAAGGTTAAGGATCATCTTGGATGGCAAATGCTAGGTGAGAGGCATGAGCCATTGCAAGGTGCATCAATGAGAGGGAATTTGTGTTTGAACCCATTAAGGGGAAGCATCTATACCACACCGGTTAGAGAATTAACTATATGTTAATTCTCTAATGCGAGGAAAAGAAACAAGTGACCGAAACTCCCTTTTTGTACAAGGAACCTGAGCCTAGTGATCTAAACTCCAAGAAACACTTTTCTTTGTAAGTAAAATCAGTTACTATTTTTGGTTAGTTTAAAACCAAACCTTTTTCACTCAAACATCTTTATGTTTTCTTTTAAAGCTAACCTTGAAATGAAAAGGCACCAATTCAGCTCTTGAATTAATATAAATTGTGAAGTGAAAACCCATCCCAGTGAACGACCCTAGAGCCACTATGCTATGCTAGCTAAGGCTATCCTAGTACATGGTGTAATAGGTTATAAATTTTGTTGATTACTCCCTTCTGAGGACCACAATCATGGGACACCAGCTGACCACGTATCAAATGGCACCACTGTTAGGGACCATTGAGAGGACATGAATCAGCTGAGACACCAATTGGGAACGAATCAGACACACGCACATAGTAGGTAGGCAGGCAGGCAGGCTGGCTTATGTAGTTAAGAGCTTGGAAGAAAAAGTAAGCGGGCACGATGGAGATTGACACGTAGGCGGTTATGAGTCCACCTCAAGTGAAATTGGGCTTGAATTTTAATAATGGAGGTAATCAAATTGTATATTATATGGAAACATAAAACTTATTCTGATGTTGGTGGTATTTATTCGATATTTGGGGAAGAGGAGTGGGTTGTATAATGCAATGCATGAGGATGGAGTTTTGTTTATTCATGTGGGGGTATCATCACTACCACCACATACACCCTACCCTAAGGAGTCTGGCCTTTGCCATCACCAATTTCGGTTGGTAGATGGACCGTTGTAGATATTGGGTTGGACATTCCCAATTACTTTGTGATTCTGCAAACACTTGACCCCCATCATTACCTAGCCATCAACTCACATTATTAACATTTATTTTATGTCGATTGACCAACAAAACTACCTATTAATTAAACAAGTTATGAAAAATCGGTATGAATTTAACTCAAACTCATTTATACTTAATCCAAACCCATAAAAAGTATGTTGAGTTCGAGTCATGTTTATTGATTGTCATATATATTTATCTTAAGTCATTTGGATGTATAACTCTTTTTGGCCTTCTAATGTTCTCAATAGAAAATAAAATAAAATAAAAGAATGGTATAATTATATTTCAATACCAATTCATCGACTAAGACAATTTTCTAGCCTTGGCAATTGCATAATTTATAGCCCCAAATAATATAGCACTCCCAATCCCTCACAATGTACATTCCTTAGAACGCATCATGTAAGTTGATATAAATACATTTCTCATGATCTCCTTCTAAAAATTAATAAATAATACATAAAAAAAATTTATATAAAAAAAATTGACTTTAGCTTATGTCTTGAAAAATCATTTTTTAATATTTTAAATTTTAAACTACTTAAAGTTTTATAACACCTTAGTTTTTTCCACAATTTTTATATATCAGCCTTAAAATTCCTACTATGTTCTAATCAACACAAAAAATAGCCAATAAATATATCCAAATAAACCCTAAGTAATCAATATTTATTCATATCAAGCATAAATTATGAAAGTCAGGAAAAATGCATGCCTTTACATTCTTTTGGAATTGCACATAGCTTCAATTAATTGGGGAAATAAACAATACAATGAGGTTTGAACTTATGACTTCCCGACAACTTGGCCCTTGATATAAAGTTAAGCTACAAAGTTGATTCAAAAGTTTAAGATGCTAGGTAATGATGGGGCAATAATGCACATCAAGTTGATTTGAGGCAATTTGATAGCTTAAAATGCTATTAGAGCCTTAGTTGTTAGAAGGTCATGAGTTCGAAACTGAGCCTGTTTTTCTAATCTACTAACCTCCCCACTTCTGCATTCCATGATGCATTCACCTAAGAGGAATTTGAACAAAGCAGTTGGAATGACCCCTTCTTGCAACCAAGCAACTTTGCTAAGTTTTATACCCCTTCCTTCCACATCCCAAACAAGCAATTGCTTAAACTTCTTTGCATTGATCGCATTAGTGATAGAAAACATTTAGAGACATACAACCTCTTAGAGGAAGGGAATTTGATTAAAAACAAGGAATTTGATGTTAGTGAGAGCTCATTTTCAAATGCTTCTATCCTTTGCATCCATCCCAATTTCATTGACAAGGATTCAAAAATATTTGATGTATGGATGGACAAGAAGTTCAAGTTTTGAATGAGAGCATGGACACAAGATATATTGATGTGATAAATAACTAATACATTGAAAAACATGAGTATTGAAAGATAGATAGGCAAATCAATTCCAAATCATGCTTATCTTAAGGTTCACATTAGATCCTTATCTTTTTTCCTATGTGGTGTGTAAATCGTATGGATTTTATTTAAGTTATAACTGTGAAAAGGAACCTTTCAATCTAGGGATTTTAAATTAAACAAAAATTAAATTTTATAAAATATAACTTTACTAACTAGAGTACAATTATCCCGTGTACTTGTGGTGTTCTTTGAGTGGCATCTTTTATATTTTATTGTTTGCCTATCCATAAAAAAACCAATAAGCCTAGAGTAGAATTTATAAATATTTGCAAGAGTAGAAATAGAGGAATTGTAAGAATTGATGGCCAAGTGACTATTTGGTTCTCTTTCAACTGATCATTAATATATAGAGAATGAAGTGAACATTAACTACAAGATTAGAGCATGATAGATGTTGTAGGAAAGTGGTTTTGGGTTGTTAGGTTAACATTAAAGGGCAATTTACCTAGATATAGGCCTTGTACTATTGGTGTCTACCCACATAAAATAAGCATGCTAAAATGGAGATGTTAAGATAGATAAATGACTAGAAAATGAATATATTAGTTGAAACCTAGACGCAGGCATCTATTCAGGACAAGAGGAAAGAAGACCATGTGACCCTAAATTTAGAAAGGAGATGATCCTCAATCTAGTTTGATGGATAAACAGGATTTGTGTAGCAGAACAATTATAATTGGTAGATAAACACTTTTTGTAGTTCAATGCCTAGCTTTTCAACTGTTAACTTGTTTCCTAAGTCGGGTTCGTATAGTTGATAGAAATTTGGTTCGTATTTTTCATGATGGATAACTTGTAACTTTTAATTACTCATTCCATTCACAATCAATTGATATAATAATAGGTAATAACACAAACATATTTGGTTACTTTTTGTGTATTTTGTGTTTTTTTTTTTTTTTTGTTATATTGACAATTGCAACGACATGGGCTAAAGTGCAGTGGGTGCCTTGTCTGACCCTACGAGATGCTCACCTTAGCATGACTTAGTGTTGGTCAATTTTGAATGTTTTTTTTTTTCATAAAGACAAGCATGAAAAAAATATAAAACATTCCCTAAAATCATAAGAATGCACTAAAAAAAAAAGAAGAAAATAACAAATACATGAGACATAGTAGTTGCTGAAACATTTAACCTAGGAATTAGAATATCACTTCTACTACAACTTTTAACTACCATGCCATAAATCCTAGCTTCCTCAATAACATATATGATCTTATGCTTCATAATCTTCATAAAACCAATTCATGTTCCTATGAATGAAGTACCCTACTAGGTCTTCAACCTTACATTGATGAAATAATTTGAGGTTCCACAACTTGTTCATAGCACCATATGCACCTATGCTCATGCACATATGACTCAGAACTACTAATAGAATAAAAAACTTATTATCATTAAATCAAACTTAACATTGATTCAGAAACTTGATTAAGAAAACCAAGTCCAGTCAATACACTTATTATTGTTCAAGTAAACCCTTTTATTTATTGAAGTTAAATCATGATCTGAAAACAACTTTTGAATAAGCACTTTTTCTTTGTGAATGAAGATAAGAGTTTTGATTTTTAGTTCTTGTAATGCATAGGAGTTTGATTGTTCATATATTTTCAATTTATTTTTACAAAAATTTAAAAATTGACTTGGTATGGGAATTGTAGTGATGTTGTATACATTTTATTTGATGAGTATTTTTTCTAATGTGGAAATCAAACCCTGAGCCGAAGGTTTGGAATAATAAGGAAAATAGTAGTATATGATTTCTTTTTTCATTAGAACTTTATTTTCATATTCACATGAAAGTCCCTAAAAGTAATTTGAAGTTTGTTTTAGTTTGTATTATTTTCTTTATTTTACTAAAGAAATGGCAATTTTGCTAGTGAAATTTGTTATGTGCTATGCAGTTACAAATTGGTGTTGATGAGTAATATAAGCTATCTATTCTTTCACATGAGACACAGGTTTATGCTCATATTGAGGTAAGTGTGAGCCAATGTTGATTGAATCTTAGCCCATGACCTTGGTTTACAAGGCTAAAGGGTAACATGGTTAATAATTTTTTTATAAAAGAATATTGACACATTGTATTTATTGGTGCCATCATAGAATTCTATTTAGATACTCACTGTATTCAGGCGCATGAATAGTTTTAATTTATGTCATGAGGAGAACAATTCATAACCACTCATAAAAGGCAGATAACAACTAAGCTTGTTTATCTTGGAACAAAAAACGAGGGCCACTAGTGAGTATCACCAATAAAATAGGGTACAGATGAATACTACTATCCAAAAATTATGAAGGGATGGTGCATAATTTCGAAATATTCCATCCCCATAATTTGGTTCAATTGTCAGAAAAATCCATCAGTGTAAAAAAAGAAAAGCTAAGGACCCAAAATTCACAAGTCACCTATGTATCTTAGCGTAAAAAACATTATAATAAATAAGAACTATTTCCATTATGAGATAGGTTTGCAAAAAATATTAATTGCACCCAAAATTGACTTCGTAAAATGTAGGTTAACACAAAACAAAAATCTCTCTCCTCATACCAATGAGGATTAAACAAAATATAGGATTAAGCAAATCTAGGGTGAGATTTAGAGAGCCCACTAATCTCAAATATCCAACTATGGTTTGCATGGAAGGCAATACTGGTGGGGATCAATGAGGGAATGATAGACAGTGAACTGAAATCAGGAGAGAGATTAGGCCAACGTATTTGGGCTGAAATCAAACGGTCGATAGAGATGAAATTGAGAGAAAACAAAATAGGAGAACCTACTAACCTCAAATAGCCAACTGCGGTCGACACGGAGGACAATGCCAAAGGGGGTCGACGATGGAACGATAGATGGTGAACTAAAATTAGGAAAGAGATTATGACAATGTATTTGAGTTGAAATCAAATGGTTGGGAGAGATAAAATTAAAAGAAAATGAAGGAAACATAAAGATGAAATAGAAGTGAGGGAGGAAATTGAGAGAGAGAGAGGAAAACAACCATTGTCTAGGGCTGAAATGCTGAAGAAAGAGAAAAATTATGGTAAGAATTCAAACTTGGATTTTTTTTTATTTTTTTTTAATAGTCAGCAAAGGCTTTTTCTAGAAATATTAAAAATTCATATTATTCTTCTCAATTTTGACACTTTCTTTAGGTCTTGGGCTTAAATGGTTCACTTATATGAACCAAAGCTTAATTTTTGGGTCCAACTGGGTCCAAAACACAATTATCCCTTAAAGAAATAAAAGTCTTTAACTATCTTTCCTTCTTGTCATGTCACATAAACAACTATTAAAACAAGTTTTATCTATATATATATATGGGATAAAATAATCTTGAAAACATGCACTTCAATACTGAAATCATCAAACTTTTAATAGTGTCCTTTAACCCTTTCAAAAGTTTCTTCTAACCTTTCTCTCATCTTCATGTCAATTACCACATTTTTTTTTATAAATTTTGACATGATAAGCCAAAGAGACTATTCTTCTTATTGTTTTGTTTTTTCTTTTTAAATAAAACTTTATTATATGATAAACAACCATATCACATGATTTTTTTGTTTTGGTTTGTTTTTTATACTCCATGATATCTCCATATTTTTGTTTGTTTTTTTTTTTTAATGTGTAGCTTCATGAAATTTTTCTTATTTCATTTTTTTTCACTATTCCTTTCTTTATATTTATTGGTTTTAATTATTTATGGATGTTTTAATCACAAAATAATAATATACAATAAATATTAATAAGAACAAATTTAAGATTAAAATAATTACATAATAAACAAAATTTGACACATAGGACACAAGATATTTTATATTCTTCTTAAATAAAATATTTATTTAGTTTATAAATCTTATTACATTGTCCTTTTTTTAATTATTTATATTTTTAAAATTTTTTAAATTTTCATATGAAAATCAAAGTTAATGATCACGGTTTTAGTTTTCTTATGCTTGTAACTTGCATGAGCACAACTTTGACTTTCATCTTCATTAAAATGTTTAGTATTTTTAATTATGTAAGATAAAAACTTCATTGTGGTTCTAAACTTTTAATTGTTTTGTTTAAATTTTAAATTTTTTATTTATATAAAACAAAAAATAAATATATTTTCTTATAAAAAGTTGTATTCAATAAATATAAACAATAAAATAATATGATAATACAATAAGATTTGTAAAATAAATATATATGTTATTTAGCAGGAATATAAAAAATCTTGTCTTAAATTTCTAAATTTGTTCATTATGAATTTATTTTTATATTAAATTTGTTTTCATTAATTATTTATTATATATTTTTATTTTATGTTTAAAATATCCATAAATAATCAAAATTAATAAATGTAAAAGATGAAATAGTAACAAAATAGAAATAAAAAATTCAAAATCATGTGGCATGATTGGTTGCCGTGTGTCAATTTTTCTTTTTGAAAGGAAATAATGATAAGCTCTTTAACTTGTCATGTCAAAATAAAAGAAAACAACAAATTTTTTTTATAGTTGGCAGAAAATGAGGAGATGAGGGTTATAGGGTAATTTTAATTTGTTTTTTTTATCTATTTTATGATTTCACTATTGAAATACATATTTCTACGATTAATTTTTCTAAAATATATGTACTTTAAAATTTAAAATTTAAACCTCTCAAATATTTTATATTTTTTATATGGTGCATCATTACAAGTTGTTTAATGGATTGAATGTGTTAGAACATGGTTTTTAATTCACTTTTATAACAATTTTTTATAATTAATATGCTTGGAAAAAGGTATTCTTAAATGATTTAATTTGTCTTCCTTTCTAGTAGCCATTTTAACGAGATAAAAAAGCAAAGGCTTTTCAAAAGCAAATTTGAAGAACTTGGTCAAGTGCTATGTGTAGTTGTAGGGCCCTCCCAATGGCCTTCCCAATTGGCCTTCATGTTTTATCAACTTGTTCGGGCAATAAGCTCACGAGCTTTGTCTTACAAGATATTTTGAGACTTTGATATATTGTTTTGTTTGTATTGATTGTATTAAGGAGGTAAAAGAGTTTTTAACCACTATTCCATTTTGCACTAAAAAATTTGATAAAGGCATGACAATTGGCTTTGTGTGTCAATTATTGTCATGATGCATATGAGAAAATAATGTGTCACTTAACTCTTTTGAGTAAAGTCTTGCCTTCAAGTATTGAGAAATATTTGATAAATCAAAGGCATTCTTTCTTTATTGTTCATTAATATGTGGAATAGGTTGGCCTTTGAATTAGTCAAGAACATGGCAGGTCTTTTGCCTTAAATTTACCCCAATTTATTTGACTCAAAACTAAAGTAGCATTAAGAATGATACTTCAAGTGGTTGTAAATTTACATTTCCTAAAATAAGTTCAAATTTTGATAATTATGCCAATGTGAAATCTCTTTAATCATGTGCCATAGATAGAACACGTTTTGGATTTTTTTTTCATGTTTCTCAAAATTGGGAGAGCTCTATAAACTTAGCCTCATACTTCACCACTAACATATCCCCTTGTACCAATTATGAAAGCTTAATCTCCTTCTAGCATCATAAATTCTCATGAAAATACTTTTTGTTGAATTCTTCCTCAAACTGATCCCATAAAGTTGGATCTTGACCTCCAATGAGCCTTTTCTCCATTCTCCACCAATGTTCTACCTCACCACTAGCATGAAAGTGGCAAAGGTCACCTTTTAAGTTTCTGAGTAACCTAAAACATCAAAATGCTTCTCAATATCTAAAATCCATGCCTCACCTTCTGAAGGATTTGGCTCCCTATTAAAGGAAGGAGGGCCCATCTTCTTGAATTACTCAAGTGAATCCTCAATGCAAGAAAATGACCGACACTATGTATGTATCTCAATAGATTGAGTCCGAGTCTTAGTAGCATGAGTTTGGTGCTCAACCAATCTAACCCAAGTACCTAAATGTTGAGTTACCCCATCAGTAGGCAAATGAGGTGCCTCTAAGCCTTCATTTACCTTAGGTAGAGCATTCTCATTTCTAATGGTCTTAAAAGGTACAATCTCCCTTGATGTAGGGCTACCATGGGAGATATAACCTAGTCATTGCATGGTTTGAACCAATTAGTAATATAAGTAATACATAAAATATTAGAACAAGAGTAGCAGGTTCTGAAACCTCACAAGATCTAACTTAAACCTTAACCTAACTAAGAAGTCTATAGGACCTTATCTTGTTGCTTTGATACCACTTTTAACATCCCTAACCTTGAGACTAGGGGCAACCTTGTCAATTTTACACATTCATGCAAAAATAACGAAATAGTCAAAGTGAACAAAAGTTATAGATACTCCTTTTAGAATGAAATCATAGAGATAAACCTATCTTGCCAAGATGGAAGTTTAATGATTCACATAATCACAAAATGTTCATTCAATTCAAGTCAAGCTAAAAATTAAAAGACAACATATAATTCAAATCAGCATGTCTAAACAAAGGCTTTAAGGCTAAACAAAAATACTAAACTAATAAGAACCCTTCCTAGCCCAAACTCACTCATTGCCATCTACAACTTGAAAAGGGTTCAAAAGCAAAGATAGTAAGCTCTAGCTTAGCAAGGAATATAGTAACAATTTTTTTTTCTTTTTATACAAATAAAAGTAACATAATACATAACAGAACTTTCAAACATAGAGAACATGAACAATTTTTTACCAAACTAGGGTGACCCTTAGAAACATGTCTTTCAATTTGAAAGGGACTAGGCAATCAAATGGTACAATTAGGTCATTGATTACCCTATTGACTAGATTTTCCAATTCTCATACAATTGGGTAATAAGGGTCAACAACATAATCCTTATTGACTAATGCTGGATATCATAGTACATAATAGAAATAATGGTTTTCACAATATAAAATTTCTTGGAATGGTATAATATTTTCATGCCCTTTAAAAAAAATAGCATTGAAAAAAATATTTAAGGGTGATAATTTCTTACCTAATGCAAATGTAACATTTGAATTGAGCAATAAAGTAGATTAAACTTCAAATTCACCTAAACAAACAAAATAAATATCATTAATATAAACCTAAATAAATATTTCTTACTTAACGAGAATTTACCACGTGCTATTAATTTATTCTTTACTTTTGTATACATTATTCTCAATTTACATTTCCAACTACCCTAATTAATTTTTTTTCCTCCACGATACACTTCATAATTTATTTATCTATTTATTTTACTTCTATCATTGTCCATCAATCACCTCAAAACAAACATCAATATATATATATATATATATATATATTTCACTTTTACAAAATAAAACTTTTTCATTCTATCATAAATTCTATTTATCTACTTTTTAAATTTTCCTTTAGTCATAAATATTTTCTGCACATTGAGTATCCATTCTCCACTGCATTCTTTTACGGAACAATTAAAATGTGTTTTTTTAGTTTATATTTATATTTTTCCACTAAACCTCGCTTCTTAAATTTGTAGAATTTTCTTATGGACAAATACTCACATCTATTTCAGAATTTTATTGTATATCAATTTCTCTTAAATAGTAATAAAAACTCTCACCTACAAAATTTTTGTATTAGTTTGAGGTTAAATCAAAGACCACATTTATCTTATTACCATTAATTTGTTAATTTAACTTGATCTTATACAAATCATTAATGATAATTTGTTTTACACATCTACTCTAGAAAATAGAAATCCTGAAATACTTACCTTATATTTTACTTTTTAGAGAGTAAAAACAATCAAAATTTCTTTTTATGGTGAAATCTTAACTTTTATCTTGCCTTTTTTTCTTTGGTTCTCCTTGTTTTGTACTGACTCTAGAGATTTGTTTTTTATTTTTTATTTTTTTAACCTAAAACTCCTCAATTTATTTTTTTTCCTTTTTTATTATTTTAAACCATGAAAGTTAAATTTCATGGTTTGTAATGCCCTTGGCTTATGTTCGGGGTATTACAATCTATTCTTGCATGCCATTTGGCTTGGATGTGAAGAAGAATTGATATAGTGAAAGAAGAGAGAACTATGCTTAGGAAATCATTTTAAATTATTAAAAATGCATATTCATCCTGTTTTGTGTAGGAAATCATCGTTGAGATTCATTCACATATTTTAAAAAGATAAAGACCTTTAAAAACTATTTTAAAAAATAGATGCATTAAAAAAAATTTAAATTTTAAAAGCAATTTTCAAGAATGTAAGGTAAGTTCTTCACTTTTATATAACAATTCTCATATTTTTTGTGTAAGTTACAATTCTTTCTTTTTTTTTAAATAGAAAGCAGAAAATATATCCAAACAAGTACTAAATAATTTAATTTCTCTTTTATGATAGTGATTTTAAGAACCATAGTTTTTCAAAATCAAGTTTTGAAGAATTCAGGTCAACGCCAAACAATTCATGTTTTTGGTCTTGATCATGTCATCTTTTGTGAACTTATTTGAAAGACTTAGGATTATTGGCTCATGAGTTTGGTCTTATTTCATGGATGATTTTCATTTTAAAGTTAACTCATCCACAACTTTCTTTTTGGGTTTGAGGCAATCTCAAGAAAAATATATTTTTTTTTCCTCTAAAATTCATTTCCTATTTTTCTTTATGTTTATTTTCTATGAACTTAAGTCCTATTTTGAATATTTTCTCTAAGTACAAATTTTAACTTTTTTATAGAACTTGAAGTCTAATAATAATTTCCCATCAACTTGTATTCACATGTTAATAAATTAAAATCTATTCAAACATGAGAGATAAATATATCTATCTATCTATCTATCTATATATTAATTAAGAGCCTGTTTGGTAATTTAAAAAAAAAACAATTTCGAATAATAGTTTTTGAAATTGTTTTTTGATTTTTTAAAAATTTGTTTGAAAACCTAAAATGTTTGAACCATTTTTTAATATTTTTAAATATGTTTTAAAATTAATTTTTAGATCTAATGTTTTATTTTTAATTATTGTATATGTTTGTATAATTATTTCTTAAAACAGTCCTAAAAAAACAAGCGAAGATAACAAAAAATAACAAAAATATGTTTTTTAAAAACACCGCATCTTCTATTCATAAGAATAGAAAACAAAAAACATTTTTGATTATCAAACATAATATTTGTATTTTTTGTAAGAAATTTTCTTCCCAAAAATAGTTCCCAAATAGGCCCTTAATTTTCTATTTAGAAAAGCAATGATGATTATCTATTAGAAACATAAGAATTTGAGGTGTATGCATAATACACTGTGATTGTGGTTAACTTTTTAGGATCATAACCAATTAAAAGGGGAGGTTTTTAATATCCTCCCTATGCTAGAAAATCCATTTAAGGTAATTTTATTTTCTTATTTAATAGTGAAATATAAATAAGTCAATAATTAGGTCAGCAGATTTACAATGGATATGCATTCATAGAAAACAAAATTTCCTTCCTTTTCTTTTCTCACTCTTTGAATTTAAAGCAATTTTATTTTCTTGTTTATAAAAAAATTATCTATTTATTTAAGAATAGCATAATTTAGGAATATGAATTAATTTGGTAACAATCTTCTATGGAAGCACAATTAGTTCCTTTGAGGTAATTTGAAAATAGTAGAGTAGAATTTATATAAACATTACCTATTTAGGTTATAAGTTTTCTTAACCGTATGTATTACCTATAAAATCACATGGTTTTCCTTTTTAGTTATTTCTTATTTTATATCTATTTAAATTTTAAGAATCTTATAAATTAACAAAATATGAGGTCCTCTCTCTTTTGAAAAGTTTTTGCACTCAAAGAAAACATAAATCAAGCCCATATTTATTGAGCTAAAAATGACTTATGGTAAGATATAAAATAAATATGAAAAAAAAAATATTAATATTAGCTAATATGTATTTCAAATCAAATATTATCTCATAAGAGTCTGTTTGACAGTAATTTTAGAAAACGTTTTTAACCTTTTTAAGACAATCATTTTTTTTTTTCATTTGTAAGGTGAAGTATTGAACCAAAAATTCTTTCTTCATCATCAATTGAATTCGCGACCTAGGATTTTGTTTTATCATCAATCCAATCAATTTCTCGAAAAAGTGATTGGATCGATAGGATTGGTATGATACTTAAGAAATTGATGATATCAATGAGATTAATATTCAAATATTTCTTCTTAGAATGTATTGATTCGATATTCAATAACATGTTGAAAATTTTTATCATTCATCATTTAAGTATTAAAAAGGTTAAAAACGTTTTCTTAAAATTATTGCCAAACAATCTCTAAGTTTATCATATAAAATTTTAATTATATTTTTTTTACTTTTTTGCTAATGAAAAAAAAAAAAAATCGAACAAGGTTTTACAAATTCCAGTTTGTAAAATAACGTTTAAAACAAAACAAAAAGTGGAGATCAAAGCTATTTTAGAAAATAAAAATAGAAAATGTCTCCAAACCAAACACAGCCTTAGGTTTTCTCTATATAAATATTAAGAATTCTCCTTCCCTTTTTCAGTTGATTCTGATTGGAGTAGTAACAATGGCAGACGAGATTATTTTGCTGGACTTCTGGCCGAGCATGTTTGGTATGAAGGTCAGAATTGCACTAGCAGAGAAGGGTCTCAAATATGAATACAGAGATGAGGACTTGTTCAACAAGGGCCCTCTACTTCTAGAGATGAACCCAATTCATAAGAAAATCCCAGTGCTGATCCATAATGGTAAACCCATTTGTGAGTCTCAGATAATAGTTCAGTATATTGATGAGGTTTGGAAGGATAAATCTCCATTATTGCCCTCGGATCCATACCATAGAGCTCAAGCCAGGTTCTGGGCTGACTACATAGACAAGAAGGTATGTCTATGCTGATTACCTCACATTTTGATTGTGGTCAGATATGTTGTTATAATTTTACCATACAGACAAATCATGATTTTTTTTATTTTTTATTTTCACATAAAAATAAAAATATTGGTTAGACAAAACTTCTAACCAATATTTTCAGAATTGGATTAATCATTGAATTAGAAGAATTATCAATTCATGTAGTTGAACCGACATCAAATCGATGACGTCATAAATATATTTTTATAAATTATTAAAATTAAAATTAATTATATTTATTTTTTAAAAATATATAAATAAATTAAAAATTAATAATATTTCTTTTTTATCTTATGCATACATATAAATGTATTTTGAATGAAATATGTATAATATTTAAATATGAATATATTAAAAATAAAAAAATTATTTAATTTTAACTAATTTTATCATTTTAAAAAATATTATATTATTTTTATTTAATATTATATTTTTTTTAGCAAATAGTAAATTTCTCGCATTTGTTATATAAAGCAACAAATTGGATGTAGCTGAATGGTGTTTCAATTCATTCAATGATTTGAGGTCGAAAGTTAAAATTTGTGAGGTGAAAATATTAAAAATTTAAATGGAAATTGTTTAATGGTTGGATAGGTAGTTCTAGTCCAGTTGTTAACACACTTCTAATCCGACCTCTCTCTCTCTCCCTTTTTTTTAATTGTTTTTTACCCTTTCCTATGTTATTCAAATCTATTATCTATAATCTAATATTTATTATTTATTACAAATCTAAAAGTACGACCTCCTGCTAAAACTTTTCTACCCAAACATGTCTTTTTAATTTCTGTTGGTTTTCCTAATTTTTCTTCAGAAAAACCTATAAAAAAATTAATTCTCTTTCATACATACATGGGAGACCCGAAGTGAAACCCTTCTTCATAAACCTCTATAAAAAATTTAATTCCCTTCTAAATAAAATTGCTTAATATATTAAAGAAACAACCCATTAGAAACAATTCTATATATTTTACATTATCTCTTTCATATCCACGATCATTCCAAATTATACATTGCCCTTTAGATGCCTCACCATTCTTCCTGTGGACAATCTTAACTCTCCCTTCTACATGCAAGATAAGATCCGAAGTAGAAACAATGCTAGTAGACTTAACACAGAGAATGACAACCAAGTCTAAATAGTGAAAACAAGTTCTTTTTCTCCCTTCCCTTTTCTTGTGCCCCTTATTTTGGTTAATAACAATATGGACGAAAAGTAAGAGAGAGATGTCAATTGCTTATTATAATCTATTATTTATTAGGCTAAAATAGATTTGGTTTCTTGGTTGATTGATAGTAGAAAATATCACTCGAGAAACCCTCACATCCTTAAAGATTGCACTTCTTGGGTTTGTTTCTGATTTTCCTTATTAATTTATTTATCCGTTAACTTTCTTCTTTTGTAATTCTAAATCCCGTCTTTTTAATAATTGCCGAGAGGAGGAGAAAAAATAACCATCTTAATATGAGGTTTTTGGTTCGGGTTTGCTTTATTACTTATTTATCTTCTTAAGAAAGCTTTTCTAATTCAAAATTTTCCATTTGCTTATGCCCTCTATTTTGGTTACTAAAAATAAATAAATAAAAGAAAGAAAATGACATTTTTAGTCTCTTGCTTAGTAAGGTTTTCGGTCCACAATGAGTGAAGCAATATCTTTTGCTTGCTTGTTCAATATCTTTTGTTTTGTTATCTAGACATTTTGCTTAAGTGAAAATCGATGTCTTCGATGTCAATGCTTTTAAATTACTTTACTCACTTTTTTGCATCTAGGAAAGAGTTTTTAGATTCGAAAATTTGAATTTTTGAACTAGCATCTAAATGGGGTATTTAACAAAGACTTTGATTCCTAGCATTTTCTTTTGCTTTGGAATTTTTATCTCATATGTCCACAATTTTTTTGCCTAACATCTCTATTATGAAATAGAGAAAAAAATTATAAAAATTATAAGGATAGGTTCTAATTCTTTCTTAACCCTACTTTTTATTGGTAGTCAATAAAAAAAAAATTATATTTTCTTGTGTTAATGTCACTAGGAAAAAGCAAGGAAAAATGAAAAAAAAAAAAAGATGGAAGTTTGAGGAAAATAAAGTTTTATAATAATTTAATTTTTCCTTAGATCTTGTTGCTTTCATGCTATTACTTCATTTTTCTTCTTTTTACCTTATTTACTTTTTGTGCTGCAGTGAGCTAAGTTATATGCAAAGATGGTGAAAAAAAAAAAATGACCATCAAATGATATTTTTGCAAAATAATGGTTTTTTTTTATTTTTTTTATTTTTAACTCTAAAATTTTGTTAGCCATGGAGACATTTGCATATGGTGAAGTATTGGAACCCATAATTCACATGCACCATCCACGTGCATCACACGTGAAACCGTTCTAGCATAACAAAAATCAATTTTTACCTATTTTTACTTTCCTCAATACTTTCAAATTAAGGATCAAGGATTAGATATAACAAAAATGTTCAAATGTAAATTTATGGTTTTTCATGATCCTTAAATTTGATTCATTTTTACATGTAGAATGAATAATGAATAAATATGCATGTACGTGTTTTTAAATAATTATGAAAAATTACATAAGAGATTTTTTATTTTTTTTTATAAATTGTTTCACACACACATATATATATATTTTCACTTATAATATAGTGTATAGGCTAATAAATAAATAAAATATTTATATCATACTTTTAAGATAATACTTAATTTCAAATATATATGAGATACTTTTTATTTATATTAATTTTTCTTTCATATTTATAATATTTGCATTCCTTTTATATCATGGGTCCTAAAATTTTTTTTTTTTTAATTTATTCCATTTTTTGTTTTAAACATTTTAGAAGTTTTCACTTTTCTAAAAAAAAATCGAAAATATCAAATTCGTATTTTCAATTTTTCTATCATCTAAACATGTTTTTAGCCTTGATTTCTCTTTTCATTGAAAAATGAAAAGAGAAAAGAGTCTAAACAAACAATGCCTAGGATTCCCATCATCCAATTGTTTTTTACTTGATTGCAAGATTCAAATTGAGTGGTCAATTTTTTATCATTAAGGAAAGAAAGCAAACTCAAGGTACTGATTTACAAATGAATAGAGAAAAGAGTCTAAACAAACAATGTCTAGGATTCCTATCATCCAATTTGTTTTTTACCTTATTGCAAGATTCAAATTAAGTGGTCAATTTTTTATCATTAAGGAAAAAAAGCAAACTCAGGGTACTAATTTACAATGTTACTAAGAGTATATTTGACGGTGTTTTTACTCAAAGTATTTTAAGTAAAAGTGTTTTATCTAAAAGTGTTTTAAAAAGATTATCTTCCAAGTGTTTCTCCAAAAAAACATATTACAAATGATTCTACAACATTATAAGTGATTTTTCAAAATTTTAAAAGTGTTTCATAAAATTTGTCAAATGCCTAATTTAAAAAAAAAAAAAAATTAGACAAAATATTTTCTAAAATCATTGTCAAGTAGGCTCTAAAAACCACTATTGATGTATAGCATTATCGGTTCCCTAGAAAATGTTTTTATATCAAAATGGGAAGAATTAACAATCAAGACGTACTTGGAATCCATTCATCTTTTATAAAATCATATAGTGTTTGTTTATGATAAAATAATTAACCTGCATGAGACTATATATGAAATGCAGCTACACCTTCTTGGGGCAAGGTTATGGAGAACCAAAGGAGAAGAGCAGGAGGCAAACAAGAAGGAGTACATTGAATGCCTTAAGCTATTGGAAGGAGAGCTAGGAGATAAGCCATATTTTGGTGGTGAAAATTTTGGTTTTGTGGATGTGAATCTTATGCCATATTTTAGTTGGCTTTATGTATTTGAGATCGCTGCTAACTTCAGTATAGAAGCTGAGTGCCCAAAGTTGATTACATGGGCTAAAAGGTGCATGGAAAAGGAAAGTGTGTCCACTTCTCTTCCTGATCATCAGAAGCTTTATGACTTCTTTTTACAATTGAAGAAGTGGCATGGTATAGAGTAGAACAGTGCAAGCTAGCATATAAAATATTGGGGAGAACACTTGGGTTGAATTCACTTGTGTGAAGTTGGAGTTTGTTTTATTAATAAGGAAGTGCTTTCTAAGTGTGATTTAGAAAGGGATGCAAAACATTGGTAAATCCTTTCTTCATGTGTACTCACTCTTACAACAACAAAATTAAAGCTTCAAGCATAATTAATTATTAAGGAGAAAGTGGGATTTGATTCACTAATATAAAAATATATAAAAAAAATAACCTCAATTTTTTTAAATTAGTATTATCTTCATTTATTTTAAAATAATTTGAAATACATGCACTTTTTAATGAGTCATTCAATTATTCAAAAAAATGTCCATTTTACTTACTATGTTATCCAAATCAATGGACAACTAAACTCCTCCTAGATGTTTCCCTTCCTTTTATATATTTTATTATTATTATTATTATTTGAGATTTTTTTCTCTAGAAACATTATAAAGTAAAAATTTGAAAAAAAAAAAGAAGTTTATTCTAGTAATAATAAGTTAAAAATAAATTCATATTCTTGATAATAAATAAATCAATAATAAATTTGTATTTATTATATAATATTAATAATTGTTTAATATAATAGAGAATAAAATTTGTTGTAAGACTTTTTTAGATATAAAATGTTTTGTAATATAGTTGTACTTTGATATATAATATAAAAATAAATAAATAATTATTTTATATTAAATAAATTAATCATAATTAAAATAATTATATATTATTAAATTTATTATTTATTATTTAATAAACAATTTTGTTACTTTTCAAATTAGTAATTATGATTAAATATGATTTGTTTGACAATATTTCTTCTTAAAATTCTAAGAAAAAAAAATATTAATCATATTTAAAAGACAAATATATGCAAGTATATAATAAAACAATATAAAGACAATTGCATATAAAGTAAAAGAGTAGGGAAGAGAGAATGCATACACAAGATTTTATAGTGGTTCGGCGCAACCCGACTTACATCCACTCTTCTCTAGCTTCAATCCCAAGCTTGAAATGATACAAGAAAACTAGGATTGATTGGTGCACTAATGATATGCAAGTTTTAGAATAACGGTGCAGTCAAAACACTCTTCCAAGGCTCAAATATATTCAAGAAAGGTTTCGGAAGTGTTAGCCCAAGGGTTCTCCTAATCAGGTTTTGATGATAACAAACCATGGTTAAGTTACTAATTGGTTTGAATTGTAACGAATCTCCGGTATTAATTTGGAAATTCGTCAAAGGATCTAATGGATACAAGATTGAGACATTAGGAAGACTTTTAATCATAGGAAACAAATGTAAGATGAATGCATGGGTGCACTTAGGTTTTACATATCATTTCATGCATCTTTGAAAACTAGGTTTGTTCTTTAAAGTCACAATTTCATTAAAACTCGAGTTTTGTCAAATGTACCTTAGGCAAAACGTTTCAAAATTGACATATTAATTTACCTAAAGACCTTTCCTAAGTGTTAAAAAAGAAAAGAACTGAAAAAGATAGGTTTTCGAGGTCAAAAGACTAAACCAGTCGAGGCACTGGCCAACCTGCTCAACCGGCCAAGGAACTGATCGACCGATTGCCCTTGTCTGGTCAAGATCTGGTCGAAGCAACGGTAAGCTACCAAAGCATTAAATGCATCAACGACTAGTAAACCAATCGACCCCCAACTCAACCGGTTGAGGCTGCTTTTTATTTTTCTTGGCTCCCAAGGTTAGAAACCTATAAATTGAGAGCTCCACTTTATTTATGATATAGAGAACACTTGCAATCAATTGTATACCCACTTGTTCTTGCCTTAAAAGCTCTCATTTCTTTCTTGGTGCATTAAATCTTCACTTGCATATCTTTTAGTGCACCCTTGTGAGTCATCCTAGCTTTGATTTGTATTTGAGTCATTATTGAGCTAGGTTGAGAAAATATCATTCTTGTAAATTGAGTGTTAGAGCCTTCAAGTGAGTTGAATCTTGAAGAGATTATATAAGAGCTTATTAGAGCTAGAATCCAAGGGTAAAGAAGATTAGAAGCTTGGTTGAAGCTTCAAGTTAGTGGAGCCCTCACTCGGTTAGGAGATTGAGGAGAGTGGATGTAGGTAAAGAAGTGTCGAACCACTAATTACTACTCAAAAAGTGTTATTTTGTAGCTTGTAATTAACTCTTTTAAACACTTTTGAGTAGTAGTTATTGCCTTTTAACCCAATTAACATGTTAAGGACCCTTGCAATCAATTCTAATCAAATTGTGTTAAGTTTTGGTGTTTTGATAGCTTTTTGATCACCAAAGCAATCCGAGATTGAGGAGAGTTATTTGGAATCCATGGAAAAGCAATGGAAAGCTCAGAAACATGAAGAACCAAAGCTTTGAAGTCCTTTTCCATAAGCAAATCTGGAATGCAAGGAGGGGAAGCAAAGAGAAATCTGCTATGAAGCATTCTTGATGACAGTCATGTCAGCCACTTTTGGAGCACTTCTCGAAGTCCATTTTCTACATGCTATATACCATTTCAAAGCTCAGGAAGTCAAAAATCCAATGCTTCAAACTGTGTGTGATTCGGAGTTGAAACGAAGGAGTTACAGCCATTGCAAGCAGATCACTCCAAGCTGAAGGAAGATTTTTGCACGGCTGTGAAATCAGCCTTTTGTTGCGAGAATTTCGCAGCCATTTTGCACAGTGCACAGGTGTTCTCCTGAAGCTTCCCGATAGTTGCGACCGACATTGTGAGATATTTTTCTTTAGATTTTTTTATATCTAAATCTCCATTTTCTCCTTGTAACCCACCAATTATAGGATTCCTTAGTTATTAAGTTTGGAAAAGGGGTGAATAACCTCAGATATTTTGTTTTGTAATTTTCTTTATATATAGCTCTCGGGAGCTTGTTCTCGGGAGATCATGTGAGATAGCATCATGTAATATAGAAATATAGATAGATATATCATATATAGAATCAACGAACAGAGCACTTGCTCTGTTTTTCATATATGTTCTTGTTTTCTCGTTAGTTTTCTTGCTAGCCAAACAAACTCTGAGGATTTTTCCTCAGAGGATGAGAGGCTAGGCTCTTCGTCTCTTGGAGTGAGGAAATCCGGGTAAGTTTCCACATGCATAATTTGGAAGTTTTGTTGTTTTAGTTTTTAACGAAGAGAAAGTGTGACCCGTTAATGGTTTTTATCTTTTTAGTTAACTTAAAACGCCTTTAAATCACCTGGGCCAACACTTGGTAAGGCAAGTGATCTCCGTCCATGGAGATGCACTAGTTTACCCATTGCGAGCCTTTGGGAGGTGGTTTGAAGGTAGGATTTTCTAGAATAGCCAACACTTGGTAAGCTTTTGGACTCCAAGGAGACATCCATTAGTTATCTCTTGCGAGCTTTTGACGGGTAATCCAAGGTTAAAGATCACCTTGAATGGCAAATGCTAGGTGAGAGGTATGAGCCATTGCAAGGTGCATCAGTGAAAGGGATTTAGTGTTTGAACCCATTAATGGGAAGCATCTGTACAACACCGGTTAGAGAATTAACTATATGTTAATTCTCTAATGCGAGGAAAAGAAACAAGTGACCGGAACTCTCCTTTTTGTATGAGGAATCTGAGCCTAGTGATCTGAAACTCCAAGAAACACTATTCTTTATAAGTAAAATCAGTTACTATTTTTGGTTAGTTTAAAACCAAACCTTTTCCAACTCAAGTTTATGTTTTCTTTTAAAGCTAACCTTGAAATGAAAATGCACCAATTCAACTTTGAATTAATATCTTTTGTGAAGTGAAAACCCATCCCAATGAACGATCCTAGAGCCACTATGCTATAGTAGCTTTGTCTTTGCTACCCTAGTATATGGTGTAATAGGTTATAAATTTTGTTGATTAATCCCTCAATCAAGGAGCACCAGCTGGACACGAATCAGCTGAGACACCAATTGGGTACAAATCAACCACTATAAAATATGAATTTGATTTCTCTAACTCTATCTTTTTAATTTTTGCTTCTATTGTGCTTGAATTTTTTGTGTTGAAAAAGATTTTGAAAAACCCAATTCACCCCTCTTTTGGGTGTTTTTCTCATTTAATTTTAGCCCTTATTTTCTCAATTAGTGTCAGAGCAAGGCCTCTTGTTTAATACTTAATCATCTAAGAGGAAATGGGTATTCCATCAAGCTCATCTCACACTGAAATTTTTGCAAAACATAGAACTCCATTTTTTTACGGGAACCAACTATCCTTATTGGAAAACTAAAATGACTTGGTATTTATAATCAATCGATTTAGACATATGGGATGTCATTGAAGATGGCCCAAATTTTCCTACAAAACTAGTTGATGGAGTCATGGTTCCAAAACCCAAGCAAGAATAGAATGAGTTTGATAGAAGAAATTTTCAATTAAATGCTAAGGCCATTTTCACATTGCAATGTACTATGGATAGAAATGAATATAATATAATATGTCAATGCAAATCGGCTAAAGAAATTTGGAGATTGCTTGAAATAACTCATGAAGGAACAAATCAAGTGAAAGAGTAAAAAATTAATTTACTTGTTCATAGCTATGAATTGCTTTTGATGAAAGAAAATGAGACTATTGTTGAGATGATCACTAGGTTCACCGACATTGTCAATGGTCTTGAATCATTGGGAAAGACCTATAAGGAATCCGAAAAGGTGATGAAGATATTAAGGTCACTCCCATCAAAGTGGCATACAAAGGTCACCGCAATTCATGAAGCAAAAGACTTGACCAAGTTACCTATGGAGGAGCTCATAGGGTCATTAATGACATATGAGATCAATTTGGCAAAGAAGCTACAAGAAAGTGAAAACAAAAAGAAGAAGATTATAGCTCTCAAAGCTACAACTAAGGAAGAAGAAGATGTTGAAGAAGAAAAACCAAGTGAAGAAGATGATGATTTAGCCCTCATCACAAGAAAGCTCAACAAATACATAAGGAGTGAAAGGTTTAGAGGAAGAATGTTCACCTCTAGAAGAGACCTTTCTAAAAAGGAATCTTCATCTCATGGTGACAAGGAGAAATGGGAAAAGAAAAGAGATTTGGTGTGTTTCAAATGCAAAAAACCGAGACACATTAAATATGATTGTCCTCTCTACATAAGTGAAGCCAAAAGGAGAATGAAGAAGGCAATGATGGCCACTTAAAGTGAAAGTGAAGAATCCTCTGAAGAAGAAAATAAGAAAAAAAGTGGCAAACATATGCTTCATGGCAATAGATGAACTTGATGAGGTAAACTCTAACTTTAGTAATGTAGATATGCATGATGTTTTTGAAGAATTGTATGAGGATTTTGAAAAACTTAGTTTGAAAAATAATTCTCTTAAAAAGAAAATTCAAGAACTTGAAAAAAAACTTGAAGAAGTAAAAGAAAAATTTTGAATTGTTGAAATTTCTAAAACTCATCTTGAAAAAGAAAATGAGATTTTGAGAAAGAAAAATGAATGGTTGACCTCCTCTCTCTCAATATTTTCTTGTGGAAAAAAATCTTTTGAAATAATTATAGCTAGCCAAAAATGTGTTTTTGACAAATAAGGGCTAGAATTCAAATCTTCAAAAAATCAAAAGTATTTTAAAAACTATTTTGTAAAAGAATCCACAAGTATAAGTCCTTCCACTACTTGCAACTTTTGTGGAAGAGGAGGGCACATTAGTTACTTTTGGTTCTCAAAAGAATTCAAATGCAAAAGCTAAAAAGGTTTGGATTGAAAAATCCAAGGTCACTAACCCTCAAGGACCTAAAAAGATATGGGTACTTAAATCAACTTGAGTTTTATTTTGTAGGGTTCAAAGAAGGATAAGTGGTTCTTGGATAGTGGATGCTCAAGACACATGACCGGAGATGAATCCAAGTTTTCTTTCCTTACAAAGAGAAATGGAGGATATGTTACCTGTGGAGATAGTGCAAAAGGAAGAATCATTGGTCAAGGCAACATTAGTAATGGCACATCCTCTCTTATTGAAAGTGTTTTATTAGTGAATGGTTTAAAACATAACCTTTTAAGCATTAGTCAACTTTGTGACAAAGATTTTAAAGTGATTTTTGAAGCATCTCATTGCATCATCAAGGACATTCAAAATGATAAAACCATCTTCATGGGCCATAGATGTGATAATGTTTATGCTATAAATATTTCAAAATATGATGGCCATGATAGATGCTTTTCAAGCATGCATGATCAAAGTTGGTTGTGTCATTGGAGGTTGGGACATGCTAACATGGACCTCATTTCCCAACTCAACAAATATGAAGTTGTTAGAGGCTTTCCCAAAATTAATTTTCAAAAAGACAAAGTTTGTGAAGCTTGTCAAGTGGGAAAGCAAATCAAAAACAAAAACTTCATTTCCACATCTAGGCCACTTGAGTTGTTGCATATGAATTTATTTGGTCTCTCTAGGACACTAAGTCTTGGAGGAAAGTCTTATGCATATGTTATTGTGGATCACTTCTCTAGATACACATGGGTCTTGTTTTTAAGTCAAAATAATGAATCCTTTTATGAATTTTCAAAGTTTTTCAATAAGGTTCAAAATGAAAAAGGTTTTATAATTAATTATGTAAGAAGTGATCATGGGAGAGAATTTGAAAATATTGATTTTGAAGAATACTGCAATGAGCATGGTATCAACCACAAATTTTCGGCTCCTAGAACTCCTCAACAAAATGGGGTAGTTGAAAGGAAAAATAGAACTCTTCAAGAAATGACTAGAACCATGCTAAATGAAAACAATTTACCAAAATATTTTTGGGCCGAAGCGGTTAACACTTCTTGTTATGTTTTAAATAGAATATTAGTGAGGCCCATTCTTAAGAAAACTCCCTATGAGCTTTGGAAAAACAAGAAACCCAACATTAGCTATTTCAAAGTCTTTGGGTGCAAATGTTTTATATTAAACACTAAAGACAATTTTGGAAAATTTGATGGAAAATCGGATGTTAGAATTTTCCTTGGTTACTCAACATCAAGTAAAGCTTTTAGAGTTTTTAACAAAAGAACCATGGTTGTAGAGGAGTCCATCCATGTTATTTTTTATGAATCTAACAATTCTCTCCAAGAAAGAGAGAGTTTTGATGATGATTTAGGTTTGGAGACCCCATGGGAAAATTGCAAATTGAAGATATAAGGCAACAAGAAGAAATTGGAGAGGATCCCAAGATAGAAGAATCACCATTAGCACTATTCCCTCCTCAACAAGTGCAAGGTGAATCAAGCCAAGACCTTCCTAAAGATTGGAAGTTTGTCATCAACCACCCACACGATCAAATTATAGGTAATCCATCTAGTGGGATAAGAACTAGATCATCTCTTAGAAATATTTGTAATAATCTTGCTTTTACCTATCAAATTGAGCCTAAAATTATAAATGATGCTTTAGTTGATGAAAATTGGATGATTGCTATGCAAGAAGAGTTAAATCAATATGAAAGAAGTGAAGTATGAGAATTAGTACCAAGACCTTCAAATCAAAGCGTTATTGGAACTAGATGGGTATTTAGAAATAAGATGGATGAAAATGACATAATTGTTAGAAATAAAGCAAGACTGATAGCCCAAGGTTTTAATAAAGAAGAAAGGATAGATTATGAAGAAACCTTTGCCACCGTAGCAAGGTTGGAAGCCATTAGGATGCTACTTGCCTTTGTATGTTTTAAAGACTTTGTTTTATATCAAATGGATGTGAAAAGAGTTTTTTTTAAATGGCTTTATAAATGAAGAAGTATATGTTGAACAACCTCCTGGTTTTCAAAGTTTTAACTTTCCTAACTATGTTTTAAAACTTAAAAAGGCACTTTATGGTTTAAAACAAGCACCTAGAGCATGGTATGAAAGATTGAGTAAATTTCTTTTGAGAAAGGGTTTAAAATAGGAAAAATTGACACAACTCTTTTAATAAAGACCAAAGAAAAGGATATGCTCTTAGTTCAAATATATGTTGATGATATTATTTTTGGTGCTACTAAATGTTTCTCTTTGTGAAAAAATTTCTAAGTGCATGCATAGTGAGTTTGAAATGAGCATGATGGGAAAACTCAACTTCTTCCTTAGACTTCAAATCAAGCAACTAAAGGAAGGAACCTTCATCAATCAAGCAAAGTATATAAGAGATATTCTCAAAAGGTTCAACATGGAAGAAGCCAAAATAATGAATACTCCAATGAGCTCATCCATCAAGCTTGATAAGGATGAGAAAAGTAAATCCATTAACTCAACTATGTATAGAGGCATGATAAGTTCTTTACTATATTTGACCTTTAGTAGACCCGACATTATGTATAGTGTATGCTTGTGTGCTAGATTTCAATCTTGCCTTAAAAAATCTCACTAAAGTGTTGTAAAATGAATTCTTAGATATTTGAAAGGGACAATGGACATAGGCTTATGATATCCTAAGAGTGATAACTTTGAATTAATTGGATTCTCGGATTCTGATTTTGTCGATTGTAGGGTTGAAAGAAAAATCACTAGTGGCACTTGTCATTTCCTAGGACACTCTCTTGTTTCATGGCATAGTAAGAAGCAAAATTTTGTAGCTTTGTCAACGACGGAAGCCAAATACATAGCAGTCGGTTTATGTTGTGCACAAAGTCTTTGGATGAAACAAACACTTAGTGATTTTGATTTATCTTTTTAGCATGTTCCTATTAAGTGTGATAATACTAGTGCCATAAATATTTCAAAAAATCTCGTACAACACTCTAAGCCTAAGCATATAGAGATTAGACATATTTTCTTAGAGACCATGCACAAAAGGGTGACATAAAACTTGAATTTGTAAGCACACATAAATCCCAATATAGTTTCTAATGACAAAATCAATTCCCAACTCAAAGAAATGAGAAAGAAAAAAAATTGAACTTTATTCAAAATGTAAGAACAAGAATAAGCTCTAGATTTTTCATTCTATTTTCTTCTCTCCTTTAGTTTTCTCAACAACTAATTAAATTTCACCATAAGTAGTCTTTTCCAATTCCAAACACAATGAACTAAAGAAAGAAAATTTCAAAACCTGTGCGAAATGTACAAACAAGAATAAGCTCCAATATTTCATTCTAATGTCTTATCTCCTTGGGTTTTCCCATAAACCAAACAAAAAGGCCAGTCAAGCCCCAAAACAAATCTTCTAGTAACAACACCAACTCATGACTTGGAGAATGAAAAGAAAAAAGCTTCAAACTTCATGCTTTTCTCCTCAAATTTGAAACAAAAAAAAAAAACATGATAGAAATTCATAAAAATCATAGATATATAGAAAAAGACGGTTGCAAAATCCAAAATATAATCAGATTATGTTCTAAAAACAGAGTAGAACAAACCCACGAGGAACAATAATTCATAAAAATTATTGAAAAATCTCTGATCTAACTTTTTCCCAACTAATTTTTTTGATCTACCAAAAAAAAAAATCAAAATATTTGGAAATAATGGAAATAGGAGATGTGTTGGTGGAGATAGAACCAAACTCATTGATGGAAAGACTCATTGTAGATGTGTCGAAGGTTGAAGACACGCTGTAGGAAAAATCACAGAGAAAGCACGAGAGTACCATATTGAAAACGTAGAGAGATCGATGACCCATTTTTTTGTTCTTTGAACAATAGGAAAATCAAGGGAAACAACATTTTGTTGTTCTTTGAAAAGAGGGATTTAAAAACATGGAAACCGATGAGAACTAATAGCACACCCACTTTCCAAACGTGTTTTTTTTGGTGTTTTTTGTTCTCAAGAACAAAAAACAGTTCTTGAAAACACTAACCAAACAGGCCCTTAGTCTCTAATTCACACCTACAAGGGCCTATGACCTTTCCTAATGGGAAAAGCCTCAAAGTCTGCCTAAGACTATGTTTGCTTAATTTTGTGTTTGGCTATAGAAAAGTACTAAAAAATATTGAGAAAAATAATTTTCTCATGATTCCTTTCATTGTGAAAGATAGTAAAGAAAACAAAATATATATAATTAAAACTAATTAAAATATGCATTCTTAAATTATTCAATCTTTATATATAAGAGGTACAATAAATGGAATGAGTTTCAAGAAGCATGTAAACAAAATTTATTAATTTTAAATTTATTTTTTTATTTTGATACACTTTTTTCTTTCTTTCCCTTATCATTTTTCTCTCTATATTCTTTTCCCTAGCATTTTTCCTCAAATTTTTTATTAACCAAACATAGCCTAGAAAAACTAAACTATCAAGAAAAGATAATTTCTTTTTTCTCTAATACCAAAATAATGAAAGCTAATGCTTATAAGTCACTGGTCAAAGGAGTACTATTCTGTATAAAAGTGTCCATAATCCCTTCATAAATCACCGCATTTAAATCAAAACAACTTCATCCAAAAGCCAACAACTATAAGAATAATTATATTTATATATGACGTTTGTAAAATCACATTAAGCAATTATTAAGATAAATACCCAAAATAAAGTTGTAGAAAAACATAAAACAATAAGATTTAGTTTGATTTTCCTTCCTTTTGTACCCAAAATACAAGTCAAGTCGTCGATTATTTTATGTTTTAAAATGAAAAATAAAATAAGAAATAAAGTGACTTCTAAAACAAAAAATAGTTTATTTAAAAAAAAGGGTTTGAGAATCTGTAGAAGGTGTCAAACACTTAGCGAGCCTGCAATATGTCAATTTCAACTAAATAAGCAAATACAACTTTGAAAATTAATTAATGGACTAAAGTACAAGCATATAGTCTTATTCATATATAATCATCTAAAGTAAATTATTTTAATTGAAAATTAAACAGTCATCCTCCTTTTCAAATAATTGAGCATTTTATTCAATAAATAGAGTTCTTTAGTATATGGGTATACACAATCTTTAATTTTAAGTAAAGCCCTCACAATCACTTTACATTATTTTCTAATTGACCATAGCCACAACTTAAGTTAAAATAGGTCATAATTTATGTAAAACCTTATAATAATTAAACTATCAAAATTACCTTACAAAAGTCTTGAATTTGGACAATTTGTAAGTTCATAAAAGCAAATTTTATGGGATGAAACTAGTTGTTTCTTCTTGGGTTATAGACTATATCCTTTTAAATAAATCAATCTAATCTTCACATTTATTCAAAATAGCATTTGACATTCTAGATTTCAAAAATAACATTTTTTTTAAAAAAAAAAGGTGATACCTCTATGCAAGAACATATATCATAAAAATAAAGGGAGTAAAAAGACATATTAAAGATTTTAAGTCAATAAAACATCTTTATAGATATTGGGTAATTTATTTGATAAATTCAATTATTAACAAATATTTAGAAACCAAATAATAATTAAAGAAATTATAATTAAGTTTGACAATTAAATTTGACTAGATAATTTAATAAAAAAATTTCACTTCTTGAGTGAAAAATTACAATATTGAATGAGACAAAATTAGACCACTATAGCTTACTCATAGCCAATAGAATAAAAATCATATAGTATAACTTATTTGTGGATAACACTATATAGAAAAAACGTTGAAATTGTAATAAATTTATATGATGTAATCTTGCATATCTCTAATATTTTATTATTATTATTATTATTATTATATATATCAAGTAATATAAAAAACAGATTACACTATGCATATTAATTACTTAAATCATATATTTATATTATTCTATAAGAAAAAATTTAAATTTAAATAAATTGATATTATAGTATTTAATTTTCAATTTCTTCGATTAATTTATTATTATTCATACAAAATAATAGAATATAAATATTAATTGCTACCATAATATATATTATATTATTTCATAATAATACTACTATAATATCAAAATTAAGAATATACTATTTAATAGTAAAATAAATCAATTAGGTATTTATAATTATTATTTAATAATATATATTGCAACTTAATAACACTATTTAAAGATAAAATTACTCCATTTGTTAGGAAAAGTTTTTAGGAAACTCACATTAGTGACAATATTTAAAATTGTATTAGAGAATGTTATTTTTTATGATGAAATTTCAATTCATCCCTAAATTTTCGTTAAGAAAAGTACATTTTCTTGTAGGATCATAAGAATGAAGATTAGGGGGGCCCCGTTTTCACCTAGTTCTGGACATCTGATACCTTTTTGCAAAAACAAAATACTAGACGATTTTAAAATTTGATTCAATATTTTTTCTCAATTCTAGGCTTCTTGAAATTGATATTAGACACATAAAATATTAAAAAATATGCCTTTTGAGGGAGATATGTTTTTTTCAAAGTCGTACCTACTGCACATGCTGAATTCTGGACATCTGAGTAGTTTGAGTGTTTTAAAAATATTTTTGAGTACTATCCAACTCCAGATTTGTTTTTTATGTGATATAAACACTTTGAACTACGTGTGTGATTTTCTGTATGATTTATGTGATCATTTATTATTTAAAAAAAAATTTGTTTATGCGTGTTAGTTTTTCTTATCTAATCTGGACTTTATAGAACCTTTAGGTGTCTTTGCTTCAATTTGTCCTTTGAATGAGAGTTTGACATTCAGTATGTTGATCTAGATGTGTAGGAGTTGTTTCCTGAATTTTTTCGTAATTAAATTCCACTCTGAGCCATTTTTTAGAAATTGTTTTTTTTATGCTCCCTTTTCTAATTGCATGCTGATGATCTTATACATTGCCTGAATTGGTTATTTATTTTTGGAGTCATTTGACTTCCTTGGCTCAATTTTGGCTTTGGTACTATGTATTAGACATAATGAATGTATTATATAATTCATACTTGTCCTAATCACTTTAGCATTTTTGGAGGAATCATATAAATTATGCATGCTATCCAGGTATGCTCTCTATCACTTACTTTTTGAAATTTTATGAACATGCATGTTGTTGTAAATTTCATTTATGCTTGACATGATCCTTAGGTACTTAGATGTATGCTTGATTTGCTAGGATAAAACACATGTTGCGTGCTATATTTCCAAACTAACCATTGATATTTTATGATAGCGCTTTAGAAGTAGTCCAAGTACGCACCTTAAATCTTCTTTATGATTTGTGATTGGTTTTTCTCGTTTGGCATACTATTTTTAAAATCACCTAGCCTACCTAGGTATCCATGATCAAACAATTAATTGCCACATTTCCCAAAGGACTTAGAGAGGTGCTACCTCCTAAAGGTACCTTCCCAATAAGTAACCTGATCCCTGGACCTAGACTCGGGTTTTTAAAAGACACGCTTTTCCAAAAACTATGGAGTCATTTTTTTTAGGTTTTTATTTCTTGTTTTATTTTCCCTTTAAAATAAAATAAAATAAGTGGCGACTCCGACTTTTCCAATACTAATTTTTTCACAAATAAAAGCGAGTCTCACTGATTGAGTGGGGACGCACATGAAAACTGCAAATCCACACCCACCTCCCTTTTTTGTGGCAAGCCAGACAAATCGTTTGAAAAAACATTAGGAAAATCCCTTAAAATGGGTATGTCCTCCAACTTTAAATCATTTTCATCACTCACCACATAAGTCAAAAAGCATTAACAACCCTTCCTAAGCAAAGAACTAGCTCATAAGGTTGAAATCATACACAATGGTCTATCTGCATGCTTCCCCTCAAAACTAAACTTAAGCTAACCAAGGATGAAAAATGTCACATTTTCCCAAAACAATCAACAGAAGCATGATAGGAAGCTAACCAATCCATCCTCAAAATTACATCAAAATCCTAAAGGTCAAGCAGTACTAAGTCAACAGGCATTTCCCTATAACCAATCATCACAAGATAATCTTTAAGCATTTTACTAGTCATAAAAAAATCTCCCATAGGTGTAGCAACAATCAAAGCAAAGTCCATACTAGCAACTGGCATACCCAACAAACTAGCAAAAGATACTAACACAAAAGAGTGTGTTGAGCCTAGATCAATTAAGGCACTAGAGAATAAAGAGTGGATTTAGATAGTACCTATCACCACATCAAAAGTGGCTTGAGCATCTCGATAAGTCAGAGCAAACACCCACCTTTAGGCTCTAAGCTTCTGTTTATCCTCTTTATTCTCCTCCTTAGACTTCCCAATGATAAAGCTTTTATTCTCTTTACAATCCTGAATCATGTGTCCTTACTTCCTATAGCCAAAGCAAGTTCCAATCTCTCTATAGCATGCCCTACACCCATGCTTCTTACCACAAGTAGGACATATCACATCCAAATTTTGTGTTGTCTTCCCTTTGTTCTGATTTCTAGCAAAAACAGACCACTTATGTGCTTGGTTACTATGGGCACCATCACTCTTATTCCTCTTCCTTTGTTATTCCCTATACTAATGAAGCTCCTCATTATCATTTTCTATAATAAGGGCTCTATCCACAACCTCTAAATAGATGCCAAGTTTTAGAATGGATATCTTGTTCTTTAGGTAGGGCTTTAATCAATCCTCAAACTTTAATGCTTTTTCGTCATTTGTAGCAATCAACTTTGGGGCAAAACATGACAACTCTGTAAATTTGGCCTCATATTAGGCCATAGTCATTTCCCCTTGTTCCAAACCAACAATCTCTCCCATATTTTGATGTCTAACACTATCAGGGAAGTACTTCTTATAGAAAGCCTCCCTAAATAGTATCCATGCTATAGGTCTCTGATCCTCTAAAAGCCTCTTGGTCATACGCCACCAATGATCTGCCTCTTTGTCTAACATAAATGTTGCATAAGATACCTTTTGCTTCTTAGATCAATTTATGACATCAAAGAATTTCTCCATCTTAAGAATCTAAGCCTCTACTTTTGTTGGACCTGAAGTGTTAAAAAAATAAAAAGGACCTAGCTTCTTAAAGTCATCAAATTAGCTATCTCTAGAAGACGAGGCTCGTCCTTGACCATTAGTTTGAGCAACTCTAGCTTGACACTCAACAAAACCAGTTAAAGTTTCAAGATACCTATAAAGTCCTTCTGCATTCATGACCCTCAAGTGGAAAAGGTACATCATCATTAGCCTAACAATATTGGGAAGATGTTGTTCTTCTAGGTGGCATGATCTTCTATAGAGAATAAGGTATAACTAAATTAGTCACTAAGAAACCAATCAGATAATTTAGAATTATAAAGAAGAATAGGAATTTATACAAGATGAAGCTAAAACTTAAATTAATGCGTCACTCATCTATCCCCAAAGTAAACTAAAACAAGTTTCTAATAAGATCATAACCTAGTGCTCTGATACCACTCTTTCATGCCCTAAAACCCACTTCAAGGGTATGATAGTCATTTCACACCTCAAGCTTGAAGGTTTAAAGTGAAAATGACACAAACTTTCTTTTTATAACTAGAAATTACCAATTACCAAATTGTTGTTCAGAGTAGTAAAATAAATAAATTCTAAAATCTTCAGATATCAATTTATAAAAACTGACACATCAACCCAAGTGTTATTACCCAAATAACTCCAAACTCAAATAATTCAAATGGGAAATAAATTTTAACATCTGAATAATGTCCAAAATAAAGAGTGTTAACAATAGTCCTAACAAGCCAATTTGCTCTCCTAACCATCACTCCTCGCCTTTACTAAGGGTACCTAGAAAATTATCAACAAAGAGAGATAAGCTCAAAGCCCAATAAGGAATATTAACACAATTTTATGGATCAAATATTTTCAATTATACTTACAAACAAGAGATATACATGTACTCTATTTATAATATTTTTGAGTTAAACATGCTAATACATTTAAACTATTTAACCAAACATTTTCATATATATCAAAATCATTTCATATTTATTTCAAATCAAATACATTTTAATAGTTCATACTTTGGTTATCAAATAACAAATAATGTCCAATTAAGCAGAACCTTACAAATGGGTGGTTAACCTCAAATATTCCTTTTAAGGTGGATGGAACCAAATACTATTGATACTAGTAACCTTTAACCAAACCCCTAGAGGTTGGGGTCTAAATCAATTACATTCCCCGCCATGAAAATGTAAAGGTCAACTACTATATCCCATTGACAAAGGCCAAACAAACTAGAGTCAAATTCTTTATTTTATTTATTCCAACTTACAAGAGCATAATATCTTCATATGTTTCGTTATAAACGAAATAAATGTTATAACACATTTTCTATGCAATATATTTGATCCATGCTCAAAAGTAAAAATAACAATTTCACATTTCAAACAATATATATAACAAAAAAAAATTATTTTCTTTTGCAAATTTGTATTAATTTCCTTTACCTTAAAAGAAGTCCTTAAAAAATTTGGAGAAAAATAATTCTGGAAAATATACTCTTCACCTAACAAAGCATAAGAGAAATAATAATTACTATTTATCTAAAATTATAGGTTTGACAAATCATAAAATCTTAGGTATTCAAATTAATGTTTTTAATTATAAAAGATAATGTAATCTATTCCTATTTTAGAGGAATTAATAAATTTCTAATTCATATAAACCTTTAATTTTATTTTCAATTGTTCATAGGGACACAATTTAATTAAACTATAATTTATTTCAATAATTAAATTCTATTTTATTTATTAAATTACATTCATCACTAATATAATTATAATACTATAAACCTAACTAACTTTGTACTTCACCTCATTCTATTTATATATTTTATTCTCTCACTTTCAATTTTTTTTCCCACCAAACAGTATACATAACAACTCCCCATCATTGTTAATATAATTATATATATACTAACCACCAAACACACTCCCACATAGTACATGTCTTCCTTTATTATTAATATTGTTTTTGTTTTATTTATTTTTTCTTTTCTTTCCCATCGTACTTCATTCTTCCCACATGCACACACATCCTCTTTTTTTTTTTTTTTTTTTTTTTTTTCATCTAAAAACTTAAAATTTCTCAATTTCTAGAATTTCTCCTTTTCCAACAATAAAACAACCCATAATCTCAAGTTTCCAATATTTTGATCTTAAAAAAATTAAATAAACTAACCTTAATCTAAATTAAAATTTTCTAAAGAATATCTAATGTATTCAAAACTAACTGACAAATCTAATATATTAATTTAGGGTTAGAATCTTACCTCGAAAAATCTAAACTTCAAACCTTAGATCTTCAATCCTTCAACCCTACATTCTCCAATTATCCGATTTTTGGTTAATAAGGTTTTCTGAATAGAGAAGACAAAAGGAAAATCTAATTTATACCTAGGATTATTAATTATAAATGGACTCTTTTACCTTTAATGAGTTTAATTAATTAATTAATTAATTAATTTATAATTTATTGTTTTGCCCCTAAAGTTAACTTTGGGGTGTTATAGTAACACTTTTTCCTTTCTGATGAACTTTTTTAGGTGCATTATGGTGGACGAGAATAATGGTGTTGTTGGTCATGATACCAAACACAGTTGTTGCAAGTAGGATTTCTATTGTTCCAATTAGAAGCTAATACAGTCGCTAATTTTGATACAACCAAAATTCTTGATACAATCTCCGCGATAAACCAACCGTACATTCTCAACAAGGAACATATATGTAATAAACAAAGCATTTAATTGATATCAATAATCAAACCCACAGTGACATACAAAAAGATAATTTTATTAATACATTGGATTTGTAGAGGAGAATTTAAATTCGACACTAGCTAGGTTTAAAGATCGTGCTAATTAACATCTGCTGATACCAGGAATTCTGACACTAAAGTCCATGTAAAATCAGGTGTGCACCATGTTGGGGTTGCATAGTTGTAAGACTAATAGGTGCATGAGCATAGGATGGGGAAAGTTCAAATGAGAAACGTTGTAAGATCATTGCCAAAGCCATTTTTGCTTCCATCATTGCAAAATTTTGTCCAACGCATATCCGAGGACCATAACCAAATGGAAAAAATGAAACTTGGCTCTTTGCTGCCTTTGAAACTCCTTCTGAAAATCTCCCCGGGTTGAATTCCTTTGCATCGTCTCCCCAAATTTTATCATCGTGGTGAATTAGGAGGATTGGCAAAGCGATCTGCACTCCATCTGGTAAATACAATCCTCCCACTTGGCTGTCGGCAAAAACAGCTCGTGTGAGCATGGGTGCTGGTGGATATAACCTAAGGACCTCATGAAAAATCATTGTAACCTGCAATATAGAAAATATTTTTATCATGAAAATTCATTATTGAAATACACTATATCACTAAGAAGCATACATCAAACTATGAAAGAATTTTTCGAATATAGTTATGAAAGAGATCGTTTAAATTTTTGCATAATATATACTTTCATGTACAAATAGAACCATACAGTAACTGGTCAATACAAACTAAGAACCCCCTGAAAATTTATTATAGCCCAGAGTTTAAATTTCAAGAAAAAACGCTTGGCAAGAGGAAACATCAATATCCTCTTCAGTCTTGTAAATGATTGATACCAAGTATTTGCACAAAGTTTTCATCACTTAAAACAACCTAACAAGCAAATAAAAAATTCCCGCAAAGAAAAGAATAGGCCGCCCCTTCTTCTACAGTAAAATCGACCTCTTTTTCACCAGTGCTGATGCAGTGTGCAAGCAGATAAGGAAAGAAAAATTCCAGTTGGGGTACCAAGTATTTGCATATAGCTTTCAATTAAAGCAAAAAAGATACAGAAACAAAACATATTTTGCCTCAAGATTGACAAAAAAAGGAGTACATTATTTTCAAGGAGAGTTACTAAATTGAATATAGATTGGATTGATACTCACAATTTTGAGGTGATTTAAGTCATCGCCATCTGGTTTTTTATTACCAAAAACCCGTAAAACCTCTTCCCTTGCGCAAGCTTGCCAGTTTGAATGTTTGCTTAATAGAACCATTGTCCACAGAAGTAAAACCGAGGTAGTCTCTTGGCCAGCAAGGTAGAATAGCTTACACTCCTCAATGACATCTTTGATGCTCATTCCAACATTCTTCCTCTCATCATTTTCTTGCATTTCTCTGTAGTTGGATTCCATTAGTAGACCTAATAAATCATCATTAGCAGTTTCGCCAGCTTTCATTGCCTTCTCTCTTTTCTCAATGATACCCTTCAACAATGCATTGACTTCACTGCTAATTTGCCTCATTCTCCTGTTTGTCTTTGTTGGAAAAAACCTGCTTGGAAGTAAGCCAAGTAAATGAAGATCAATGAAATACAGGAAACAACTAATGCATTTTCATCCATGACTTTGTACTTGTTCAATTTCTCGGAATATCCATGGTGTTCCAAAGATGAAACCATCCAGACATTAATTGACCATTAAGTCTACAAATATTTTGCAGTAGTATTTCACCATGCATCTTGCTAAGATGTTCTGCCAATAAAAGAAAAGGGGATACTTGAAGTTGATTTTTGTTTTGAAGACACAGCTACATTCTTTAATTTGAACAAAAAGAAAGCTCTTAAACTAGAAAGCCAAAAATTGGAAGACAAACTACTTAAAGGAAAACAAAAATTAGTTGAGAACCATATTAACAAAATAAATGAAACATCTTACAGTTCTTAAATGCAATAACAGTTTGATAAGTGTTATTGCATAAGTGTTAATGAACCATATTAACAAGCTACATTTTTAATGCCCATTGTTGGATAAGTGTGAGAAAGGATCTAAAGGACCTGGGTAGTCAAGGAGGCCAATGCAAGGCTCTCTAATTGGAGAAGCTCAAATATCTAAAGAAAATTATACTGATGTGATTAATAATGAAGAGTCACGAGTTCATGCAAAATTTGAAAAGATAAGAAACAATTAACACGAAAATTTAAATACAATTCACAAATTCCCAATGATTGAGCAATTTACAAAGTAAATAAAGCTCTTTATCA
Source organism: Vitis vinifera (assembly GCF_030704535.1). Classification (NCBI taxonomy): domain Eukaryota; kingdom Viridiplantae; phylum Streptophyta; class Magnoliopsida; order Vitales; family Vitaceae; genus Vitis; species Vitis vinifera. Next base: position 12,717,689 of record NC_081823.1, on the reverse strand, counting down.
AAGTTGACATCTATATATACCTACAATTGGATTACACAATTGAAAAGGATGAAATGATATTAAATTTGTAAATCTAACACCTCTCGAATTTCAACTTAAAAATTAGTTCATTTTTTATATAAGCATCTCTTAATATTTTGATATTTTTATTTTATTTTATTTTTTAAAATTTATTTTTATAAGAAAAACATTAAGGATATTTTTATAAAAAAAAAGTCATTTTTTAGGTTGAAAAGAAAAGCCGTAAGTAATTTTTTTTTTATCAAAAAATGAGTCTTTTTTTTATCATTAGAATAATTTTACAAATTTGGATTATTTTATTCTTGTTAATCAAACAAATCTTAAAAATTGCACTCCAATATAGAAAAGGGAAATTTGAAGTACCATTGAAATTCCATTGGACTATAACTTCTTAGGGAAGAAAAAAAAGGACAGGAAAAATAACTAATAAAAAAAAAAAGACCAGAAAACCAACAATCTTTTGGGGAAAATTCCACAATTAAATATATTTTACTGCAATGATAAAGAGTAGCTCATTTTCATACCATATTTCTGGATGGAATGATCGTGAAATGGTAGAACTCGCTGCACAATATCATCAGAGAAGCTCATGGGTCTGGAATTTGCTTCGTTAATCATTCTCGACATCTCTCTAAAGTCCCCATGCAACAACCTGTAGGAATTCCCAGTCAGACCTTGCTGCCTAAGGCATCTCTCTAGCTTCTTTGGTCTCAACCACACCCAATTCAATAACCGCCATGCATATATGAGGAGAACAATAAAAGCAAAGGAAATTGCAACTGAGCTAAGCTTCATTTCCACTTTGGAAGAGCATTCCAGCAGCGACCTCTAAATTACTTCATAGTTGAGAGAATCAATTTATATTAATAGGCCCATCACTTCTTATCTTACTCGTTGGCGAGCAATGGCCGGCATATATACAACACTTTCTTATTGCCTCACGATAGGACACGTGTTCTCATTTCCAAGCCTGTACATTGTGTATTAAATGGTCTCTATCAATAGTATCACCATCTTTGCTTACGTCATTGCTTATTACCCGATGCCGCAAGTGCTCTTTTGAAGTGGACCTATAAACCATTGCAAGTATTTTTAATATAAGTATTTTCTCAAAAAAATATTATAAGTGATTTTTTAATATCATAAAATATTTTTTTAATTTTTAAAAATATTTCATAAATTTTGTTAAACACTTATAACCCATTTGGTAGTAATTTTATAAAGTACTTTTAATTTTTCTAATACTTAAAAATTTTTATTATTCAAGTTTTAGAAATATTAAAAACAGTTTCTAAAATCACTTACAAACACTCTTAGAGTGCGTTTAATATTGATTTCATGAGGTATTTTTAATATTTCTAATACTTGAAAAATAAAAATTTCTAAGTATTAGGAAAACTAAAAACAATTCTCAAAATCACTATCAAATACACGATTAATTTTTTTTCAAAAACACTTTTTAAAATAAAAAAGCTTCCCTTAATCATTGTCAAATAGACTCTTAAGCATGTATTTAATAGTGATTTCAAAAAGTATTTCTACTTTTTTTAACACTTAAAATTTTTTATCTTTCAAATATTAAAAATGTTAGAATCACTACTAAAATCACATTAAGAGTCCGTTTAATAGTGATTTTAAGAAATGTTTCTAACATTTTTAATATTTAAAAATTTTTGTCATTCAAATGTTTAAAATGTTAATAATATTTTCTAGAATCACTTTCAAAAGCACTCTAAGTTAATCAGTCTAGTCCTTCACATTAAAATCATGTAATCATGTTTTTTAAAGTCGGGACAAATTCCTTAGTTTTTACCACCGCCATAAAAATGATGGCAATGACAAAACAAAATTGTGATAATATATATATATATATATATAACATGTTTTTATTCATCATTCTTGTATTTGTCATTTATGCCATTGCAAAATTTGGCAGTATGGATGATATCTTCCAAGAAGAATAACCATCAATTACAATCCATGTATACTTTGGAATGACCAATGATTCATTCCCACTAATATCTTATTATTTAAAAAATGAGGCTTTTATAATAATTTATAAATCAAAGCTTTCTTTAAATATATTTTCTATTTTTTATTTTTAAAAAATAAAAAAATGACTTTTTTGTATATATATATATTATATTTTCCATAGAAATTACTATATTTTATTTTTGCTTATTTTAAAAAAGAAAATATATTCCATGGAATGCTTTATATGTTATTCTTCAATCATTATTACCATGCTGTCCTTATTTTGTTCACATTCTATTGTCAGTTTGCATGTGGAAATTAGGAAAAAATAGACATCCAAGTAGTCCATATCCCATTGTCATGGACTGGGTTATCCTTATAATAAAAGTTAATGGTTTAGAAATCATTGGATTCTTAGAAGGATCCCTTGGAGAAGATCCCAAGTGCAAGGCTTTGTCCTCAATTAAGTCAGAGGTCTATTGCCATTATAAAATAGTTGATTGCCCGGTGAAAACCCAACACATGTAATTGTCCGACATCACATAGTATCCCAAAAGGGTTGAAGAGAGTAGACAATAGACAATATTATTAAGATATGTGGAGGGCCTATTGAAGTGAAAAGAAAAAGATTGGAGTGTTTGTTTATTTCTTTATTTTGGAAAATGTTATATTTTACTTTTTTTTCTTTTAATTATTCATGAGAGACAACAAAAAAATAAATAAATAAATTTAAGTTTTTTTTATTTAGTGTGTGTGTCATAAATCAATTTAATAACTTAATAACTTAATTTAATTCATTAAGTACATTAATTATATTTAGAAAAATAATTTAATAGTGTAACATAAAGTAAAAAACAACTTTAGATAATAAGTAAAAATAATTAACTTATTCTTAAGTTCATATATTTATTTTGCCTTTTTGCTCTTATTTATTAGTAAAATAATTTAATGGTGTGATATAAAGTAAAAAACAACTTTAAGTAATAAATAAAAATAATTAAGTTCATATATTTATTTTACCTTTTTACTCTTATTTATCCTAATTACCTTGACCATCTCTTTTGCTACTCTACAACATCTGCTACTATTCAAATTTTTTTGCCCTAGTTATAATTTATGAGTAGAAATATGTCAATTTTATAATTTAGAATAAGTTTTAAATTAATTTTATCAAACAACCTTCGTACTTAAAGTAAAAATTAAGTAATAAGTTTTAAGTTAATAATTTAAGTTAAAGTCAACTCAAATGATTAAGTAATAGGTATTAAGTTTTACCAAATATCACCTTAATCTATGCATAAATTTCTCAAAATTATAAATAAATTGATTTTTTGTTGTATATATAATAATCAAATATAAATGATAATCTCTCTCTCCTGTGGCTATATATATACATATATATTTCATTAGAGTCTTATTTTGGTCTTATAGGGTGTTTGGTAATTTAACTTAATGCCTTAAGGTGACATAATAATTTAATTTAATTTATTAAGTAGATTAAATTAATTTTTAAAAATCATTACATTGTCAATTTAAACCTTTTTATAAAAAAAATTATTATATTTTACATAGAAATTATTATATATATATATATATATATATATATATATATATATATATATATATATTTTAAAAGAAAATATATTCATCGAATACTAAATTTGTTATTCTTCAATCATTATTACCATGCTGTCCTTATTTTGTTCACATTCTATTGTCAGTTTGCATGTGGAAATTAGGAAAAAATAGACATCCAAGTAGTCCATATCCAATTGTCATGGACTGGGTTATCCTTATAATAAAAGTTAATGGTTTAAAAATCATTGGATTCTAAGAAGGATCCCTTGGAAAAAATCCCAAGTGCAAGGCTTTGTCGTCAATTAAGACAAAGGTCTATTGCCATTATAAAGTAGTTGATTGCCCATTGAAAACCTAACACATGTAATTGTCCGACGTCACATAGGATCCCAAAAGGGTCGAATAGAGTAGACAATAGACAATATGATTAAGTTATATTAAGGGTCTATTGAAGTGATAGGAAAAATATTGGAGTGTCTATTGAAGTTATCATATAAATCTAAAATACTTTAAGTATGAATATTTAATAAACACATTTATTACTTAAAATTAATAAAAATAAATATTAGTTAAATTTTTAATAAAAATATTAATTAAAACTAATGGGGAAAATATGTTAATTCAATAACTTAAAATAAATTTTAAGTTAATTTTATCAAACAACCTTAATACTTAAAATAAAAATTAAATAATAAGTTTTAAGTTCAGAACTTAAAAATAATTTAACTTAAAAGTCAACTTAAATCATTAAGTAATAAATATTAAGTTTTATTAAACACCCACTTAGGCTTGGACTTAGGCCCATAAGTTTGAGCTTATGTTACCTTTGGACCCAAGCCTTGATCTAGGACTTAGTCCTTTGCTTGACAAGAACTTGATCTCAAATGGATGACACTTCGAACTTGGTTTTTCCAAATTTTTAAATTTTATTCTTTGAACCTTTTGTTTTTCAAATCTTTGAAAATTTAAAGTTAGATATCTATAACTAATAGTCTGTTTAATTGTGTTTTTGAGAAACACTTCTAACCTAAAAAGTGTTTTTGACAATAACAACAATAATAAGATGTTTGAAAAAAGTTATGAAACAATTTTGTTGTGTTGAAAAATTACTTGTAGTGTTGACTAGTCACTTATAGTGTTTTATAGGTGATTCTTTTAAAAACACTTTTAGAAAAAACACTTTGAATATAAATACTTTCAAATACACTCTAATTTTCTCATGTAATAAAGTCTGAAAGTATTCTTTGAAAGCCAAATATGCATAAAATTTGAGAAATTCTTCTTTGAAAGTCAAAGAGGCATAAAATTTAAGAAATTCCTTTTTTAAACTTTTAAATTTGTTTTCAAATCTTTCAAAATTAACGTTAGATATCTACAATTTTTCTCACATATCAAACTGTGAAAGTATTCTTTGGAAGCCAAAGAGGTATAAAATTTGAGACATTCTTCTTTGAAAGTCAAAGAGGCATAAAATTTGAGAAATTCCCTTTGCATTATCCCTTAATTTTTTATCAATAATTATTTTTACTAAGATTATTATCTTAATTGTATAAAAAAAGGGATAAATTTTATTTCTTAATAATAAAAATTAATTAATTTATTTTTATTTCATTATAATGCAGTTTCTCTTTTGTGTAGCCCACATGCCTTTATTTTATTCAAAGATGTATATTACACTTACAGTATCACAAGGGTTATGCTTTCAACATCTTTTTATTTGCCACAACTATTATAACTTTTGTTATAGATGTGGATTTTTATTTAGTTATTTAACATGTGTCAATTAAAGATTGGTTATTTGTTGAGGCTTAAAAATCAATGAATGAGTAAATTTATTCCTCCATAAATAACCGTAGTGGCCTTGTTTTTTATTATAATTTCCCTGATTTTAGCATAATTATAGGAAGAGATTAAAGGTATAAGAAATAGTATGCTGAATTATTAAGTCTGAAAAAGAGAGATGTTTCATAAAAAATTTAGCTAAATTTTAATGTTATTGGTGGAGTGATTAATGTATAGCTATGAGAAGCACTCCGATGTGGCATACAAGTAGCAAAGTTTCACTAGGAAAGGGCAATTGAGTCAACAATTTGCTTAATTTAAGCGGCTCATAAATTTATTTGGTATTCTCCCATTAGATGGTGGTTGTAGTAGTCACTTGCACTTTTCACTGTCGCATGTAAATGTTTAACTTGAGGAATTCGTTAGGAAACTTAGATTAGTTAGCTTTTATATGACACATGGTTTCAGCTTGTTGCAACTTGGAAGTGAGCCACCGCTAGCTAAAGTTATGCTTTGCTAAACTACTTTTTGTTAGAAACACCGGGATCATAGGGTGCATGTTCTTTGAGCTAGCTACTATATCTAAACGTAACAAAAGCAATAAAAATTAGATTTAGGTGTTAAAAATCATATATTTGAATCTAGATGTTTCCAAATCCTATTCTAATTGATGTAAGGATCTCAAAAACCTACAGACCTTCTACCCAATGGTTTTGTCTTTGATCCTTGACACATGTTTAAAGTAGCTACACACTTAAGAGGGAGAGGGATGGAGGTTAGGGCTCTCTTTGAAAGAATGGAATTATGATTTAACTAATCCGAAAACCTTAAGGGGGTTTATACACCCTCTCTTATGGGTTTAAGTGATTTTGGACCAATTTTGGCTTAGGTCACTTAATATAACTCACTGAATCCTAATTAATTAATTAGTCTTATTGGGTTCTAATTAATTAATTAGTCCAATCTAGGAAGAAAAACCAAAATAATTAATCATAAATTATGTGCAACCTTACATTTTTTCACCAAAATACCTTCAAAATTTAAAGTTAGATATCTACAATTTTTCTTACATATCAAACTGTGCAAGTATTCTTTGAAAGCCAAAGAGATATAAAATTTGAGACATTCTTCTTTGAAGGTCAAAGAGGCATAAAATTTGAGAAATTACCTTTGAATTATCCCTTATTTTTTTTAATAAATAATTATTGTTACTACGATTATTACCTTAATTGCAAAAAAATGTGGATTAATTAAAAATGTGGATATTATTTCTTAATCATAAAAATTAATTAATTTAGTTTTATTTCATTAGAATACAGTTTCTCCTTTGTGTAGCCCCCATGCCTTTATTTTATTCAAAGATGTATAGTACACTTAGAAGGATTTTATGTATCACAAGGGTTATGCTCTCGACATCTTTTTATTTGCCACAACTATTATAACTTTTGTTATAAATGTGGATTTTTATTTAGTCATTTAATACATGTCAATTAAAGATTCGTTATTTATTGATGCATAAAAATCAACGAATGAGTAAATTTTATTCCTACATAAATAACCGTAATGGCCTTGTTTTTAATTATAATGTCCTGATTTTAGCTCAATTATAGGAAGGGATTAAAGGTATAAGAAACGACATGTTGAATTATGATGTCTAAAAAAGAGAGATGGTTCATAAAAATTTTAGCTAAATTTTAATTTTATTAGTGAAGTGATTAGAGGACAAATCTGAATTAATCTATTGCTATGAGATGCACTCCGATGAGGCAAAATGTCACTAGGAAAGGGCAATTGAGTCAACAACTTTCTTAATTTAAGTAGTTGAAAATTTATTTGGTATTCTCCCTTTAGATGGTGGTTGTAGTAGTCACTTGTACTCTTTACAAGGTAAATGTTCAACTCGAGGGATTGGTTAGGACACTTAGATTAGTTAGCTTTTATATGACACATGGTTGCAGCTTGGAAGTGCGTCACCACTAGCTAAAGTTATGTTTTGCTGAACTAATTTTAATAGGAAGCACCAAGATCATAGGGTGCATGCTCTCTAGTTCTTTGAGCTAGCTACTATATCTAAACACAACAAAAGTAATAAAAATTAGATTTAGGTGTTAAAAATCATACCTTTGAATCTAGATGTTCCCAAATCCTATTCCAATTGATGTAAGGATCTCAAAGGCCTACAGACCTTCCACCCAATGGCTTTGTCTTTGATCCTTGGCACATGTTTAAAGTAGCTACATACTTAAGAGGGAGAGAGATGGAGGTTAGAGCTCTCTTTGAAAGAATGGAATGAATAAGTTAAATAATTCAAAAACCCTAAGGGGTTTTATATACCCTCTCTTATGGGTTTAAGTGACTTTGGCCCAACTTTGGCTTAGGTCACTTAATATAACTCATTGGATCCTAATTAATTAATTAGCCCTATTGGGCTCTAGTTAATTAATTAGTCTAATCTAGGGAAAAAACCAAAATAATTATTCATTAATTATGTGCAACCTTACTTTTTTTTTTTTTTTTTGCCAAAATACCCTTATACACATAAATGAATGATTCTATATAAAACCTCAAAATAAATAATCATAAGTTCTTATACTACCTTACACTTTTAGCAATTGCCCTTATGCACATATGTGATTAAATTTCCAATTTCCCTCAAATCTTTGTTTCAACAAAGACCATGAGCTCAAGCAAGAACCACTATGATCCATAGAAAAATATTGACTTTCTCAAAACCTAGTTTTGAAGTTACTTAAACACTCCATTAACGAGAATTGTTAGCCCATGAATTCTCCTAATCGCGTTTTGATGATAACAAACTATGGTTAAGTTGCTAATCGTTTTGAATTAAAAAGAATTTCAGGTGTTAGTTTGGAAATTCATCAAAGGACTTAGTTGATGTAAAATCAAGACAATTGGAAAACTCTTTAATCATAGGAAACATACGTAAGATGAATGCATGGGTGCACTTAGGGATTTCATATCTTTTGATGCATCTTTAAAAACTCGGTTTATGCATTAAAGTTACATTTCCATCAAAACTCGAGTTTTATCAAATGAACTTTAGCCAAATCATTTCAAAATTAACATATTAATTTACCTAAAGACCTTGCCTAAGTGTTAGGAGTCAAAATAATAATAAAAAAAATATAGGTTTTCGGACAAAAAATGGTGAATCGATCGAGGCATTGGCAAACCGACTCAATTGGTTAGGGTACCATTGATCAATTAAGGTATTAGTCGACTGGTTATACCTTCTCGATCGATGTTCGGTCGAGAGATGCAAAAAATCTTCTCTCTCTTCCAATAGCCTTGCATTCTCGATCAAGGGTTATGCCTTCCCGACAAGGACCGATCGAGGCCTAATGATCACCTAGCATGCATTTATTGCCCAATGACTAATCAATTGATCGACCCCCAACTCAACCGATCAAGGTTGCTTTTTGGCATTTTGGTTTTCGAGGTTAAAAACCTATAAATTGAGAACTCCACTTCATTTATGAGCAAGAGAACACTTGCATTTATTTGTTTACCTACTTGTTCTTGACTCAAAAGCTCTCATTCTTTCCTTGGTGCATTAAACCTCCACTTGCATATTCCTTAGTGCACCCTTATGATTCTTTCTAGCATTTAAGTTGTATTTGAGCCCTTATTGAGCTAGGTTAAGAGATTTAAACTTGTTATTTGAGTGTTAAAAGCTTCAAGTGAGCAAAGACTTGAAGGGATTGTGTAAGAGCTCATTGGAGTCGAAATCCAAGTGTAAAGGTGTTGGAAGCTTGGTTGAAACTTCAAGTATAGCGGAACCCTCACTCGGTTAGTAGTTTTAAAGAGAGTGGACATAGGCAAGGGGTGTCAAATCACTATAAAATCTAAGTTTACTTTCTCTAACCTTATCTTTTTATATTTGTGTTTCCTTTGCTTGAATTTATTGTATTTGAAAAAGATTTTTTAAAACCTAATTCACCCTCCCTCTTGGGTGCTTTCCATATTAAGATTAGCCTTTATTTTCTCAAGAATCAACTGCACTCCAATACATTATGGAATTATATTGAGATGAAAATTGATTAAATTGAATTTAATCAATTTTTTAAGTTCATGACCTACTATCTACTACATGAAACCTTCCCAAAATTTGGTGTCCATAATCTAATAATTGACTTTCTATGCATTTTTTTGATCGTAAAACTAAATATGAAAAAAATCATTTTCCACTTTTTTCTTTCCCTAATACTTTCGGGGAACCAAATATAGCCTTAATTTTTCTTAAATATTTGAGCTATCATTATGAATAGGAAAAAAGTTGCCAAAAATTATCTTTTATGGATTTATCATAATTAACGTTTTCTAAATATACGAATCCAAATATGGAAAATGACAAATCATTGGGAAATTTTTTTAATATAATAATCCAAACATGGTATAATTAGATTGGAATAGATAGGAATGGGATTTTTTTTCCCATAAAACATTAAACTTTAACGATGTTAAGACTTTGTGAGATATTAAGACTTTGTGAGATAATATATAATGGACCTTATATCTCGTTGCCATGAGTCACTTGAAGATGCTTCTTTGTAAAGGTGAAGGTGAAGGTGAAATAAAGGTAAAAGTAATTGTGATGATGAAGGAGAGTATGAAAGAATTCAAGATAATATTGATCAAATCAATGATTTAGCAAGGGTAAAAGCAACTTTCATTTATCTATATTTTTTTTTTCAATTGTTATTTCTTCTCAAATATCCTTTTTGAAGAGCATTATAATTCATCATTTAAATTTTTACCTATTTCACTTTTAAAATTAGTTTTCTTTTTGAATAGAAATCTTTAGATCATGTTAAATGTTTTTGGGTTGTTTACCCTTTTCAAATTTTAAATCAATAGCAGTAATATTTTATTTCAGTAAATGCTGCTTTTCCCTTTCTACATATTCTGTAACGATACATGTACTTACGGACGTCATGGATGAGTTTAGTACAAAATTTGTTTTTGAGGACTGCCTCTTCTTCCTTTTTATTTCTCACCAAGTGAACTCTACAATGGGTTATAGATGATTTTCTTTATAGCAAAATTGGAAGATTGTATATTTCTATTGTTTTTAATTGCTCTTTGTTACAGTGGTTGATGCAGGCACAAATGAGAATGAACGGATATTTACTGAAGCAGAACTTAAAGATCTCCTGTGAGTGTGTTGCTGGTTGCTCATAAGGCACGTACGCCTCTCTTTCTCTCCATCACAAGTTTTTCCTCTATATGAAATTGTTTTTGATCTTTATACATGCTTGTTTCATGATTTTACTGATCTAAGCATTGAAACACTAGCAACCTGCTTCTAGATTTGAAATAATAGCATGGCATAGAAAACATTTGTCAAACTAGAAACATCTCTACAGTACACTGCTTTGTTGGATAATATTTTCCATCTGATCAAAATCCAGCAATCTTCTTTTTCTCTCTTTTTCTCTCTCTTTTCTTGGTTGGTTCTCTACATTTAAAATCTTATGTGAATTTCCAAAAATGATACATATGGGTATGTGTTGATTTATATATGAATTCTAGTGTTGAGACCTTTTTGTTCTTTTTCTTGGCCAAGAATATTGGCCAGGGCAAATAAGGAAGCAAGATCTCACAAGCATAATGGACATCAATTTGAATCATGGTCAGTCCAATTTCATCCTAGTCATGGATCAAATGTTTGGCTTAGTTTTTCGAAGCAAAATTATGACATTATGATAAGGATCAATGCATGATTTTTCTATACTTAATTTGTACATAACTGATAAATGGTTGTTTTGTAATTGGACAAATCAACTTCTGCCCAGCTGGAGAGTCATTCTACTAGGAAACTACAAGGAAATTTGGGAAGGAGGGAATGGGCACTCACGTCCTAAAAGTGCTATCCACCTTGATCAATTTATGATCCTTCATGATGCCTCCATCAACGAACATTGGAGTTGTGTTGATCCATAGAGTAATCCCTCTCAATATGACTGATTAGAAACTTCTGTGTATCTCTAATGCATTATTTCTATTAGGAGAGAATCAATTTCTCCTACAATTTAAGAGTAGTTAATGATCAATTGTTATGTTTAGGAGTGATGTATGTATACCTTGTATAGTTCATATATCCTTTGGAAAGTCATGTATATATTTAAGAGTTGTAATGTATCCAATGAATAATATACATTCTTTTGACTATTCATCCATTTACCTCTTTAATTTCATAAAACAGAAATTATAAGTGCATGTACTATTAGAGAATATATATGTAGAAAGGGAAGAGAGCAATATGTGATGTACAATTTGTCTTAGAATTTGGGTTCTAATTATGCATTGTTAACAATTGCTAGTTGCTTAAAATCACCCAAAAGGTCATGATCTTGTTGAATATAAGAATAATGAAGCTTTTCATATCTCTAAAAAAGAATTATAGAAATTCAAGAAAAGATTAATAGCATTTTTTTTAAAATAATCACACCCTTTTAATTACAAAAATGGAAATAAGAGAATTCTTAAAAGCAAAATCACATGAGACCAATTTTTTTTAGCATAGTGCATGTATTTGTTAATATAAAATACTATTGCTATTAATTTAAAATTTGGAAAGGACGGAGAGCCAAAAAAAAAAAAACCATTTAAGCACATGATTGAAAGATTTCTATTAAAAAAGAAAAATTAATTTTAAAAGTGAAATAGATGAAAATCTAGAAGATGAATTGTAAGGCTATTCAACAAGAAGCTAAAGACCTAAATATGATTTTGAATTAATTAATATTATAAATTAATTATGATTTTCCCTTTTTCTTCATTTTTTAGCACAACTAACTTCCCTATCAAATAAATTCCAAAACACTAAGGAAAAACCTAAAAATATTAGTGTTTCAAATCTTTTATTCCTAAATAAAATAATAGATATTTGAAAAGTAAAACCATAGAAACAAAATTTGGACCTTAATATTTTAATTCAAAGGCCTCAACTCAAATACATGGGCTTATGAAACAAATAAAAGATTATTTAATCATATTTTGATTTTCATAAATGTTTGTGCTCTATGGTGAAGAAAGCAAACACAATAATATTTAAGGTTAAGTTCGTTCACAATCCTTGAGGTTAATTTAGTGGAAAAACACTAAACAACACCATTGGTTTCAAATTTCATAAATTAACACCCTTATAAATTTGTTTCATTTATAAAAAAACAAAAAAAAACCGTCAATTATCATTCTTATAAATGTATCTCATATTTAAAATATATTTTTTTAGAGAATTGTTAAACGGTGTCTATCTAAAATCTTTTTACTTAAAATTCCTCTAAAAAGTAAATGAAATAAATAAAATAAATTTATAGGGTGCTAATTGATGAAATTTGAAACTTATGGCGGTTAGGTGTATTTATACCGAACCTTAAGGGTGTGAGTGAAATTAACCCTAATATTTATGCACTAGAATTTTAAAGGAAAAGAACACTAAAAGTACTACTTGATCACCTAAACATCTAAAAAAATTACAAAATTAAACAAAGGTTGACTTCATGATTAAAAGAGACCAAACCTTAAAACTCTAACCAACTATGTGATTAAAGAAATCATAAATTTATATCAACTTTGATTAAGTTATAAAAAGATTGCATTCGAATGATTATGAATAATAAAGATTAAGATTTGTGCATCCCAAAGGATTCATTTAATATATATTTGAGAAATTAATTGAAGTCTTCTTTAAAAGAATGACGTATAGTTCTTCTTGACTTATGTATTAGGTTTTGTGAGAATCCAACACTGAAACAAGAATTAAGAGGGAGTAAAAAGCATAAAGTTAAAAAAATCATTTAGAGCTTGCACAACTTTGAACTAGTGCAAGAAGCTTTTGAATTAATTTTGATTTTCTAAAATGGCTTAAGGTAAAGTTCAAACATCATGTTTATTCATTAGTAAGCATTGTTTGTAATTTAGATAGTTGAAGATTCATTTTGTCAATTGGAAAGTTGAAGTTTCAATCTTGATTTACATAATCAATGTAGATTATAAGGCTTTAAATTACATGGCCCTATGGGATATCACAAAATATAGTGGAAAGTGTAAGGGATCTAGGTTAAATTAGCAAATTTGGTAATGGGCACCCATTTTAGGAGGGAATCACATCAAAAACCAAAATTCACAACCATCCTATGGCACAAGCTATTTTTCATTTTGACTAAATTCCTTGTTTAGGGCCTCAAAATCACAAATTTTGAAGGCCATAAACAAGGGAGTTGGGGAAAAAACAATGTGTCTCTTGATGATGGTTATGAGTTTTGTTTCCTACACTAATCGTCTTTTGGAATAGTTGTCTATGTCCAATTTTTGTACATTTAATGTAGACTTTGCACTATTTATTGTGCCTTATGATGATCTAGCCTATGGTGCTACAATTTACATCATATAAATTTTAAATATAGACTTATTTAAGAAATTCAAATGTCATTTGAATGCATTATTTTTTTGGCTCAAATTTGATATAAATTTGTGAATTTTTTTCCCTACATTTGGTTAGAATTATAGATTTGGTCCTAAAGAACATAAACTATTTTTGAAAGGTTGAATTTGCACCACACCTTACTAATTGTTTTCTAAAAAAAATAAAAATAAAAACAATACATACTTTCTTTACACAAAAAAGGGAATATTATACAGAACAGGTAAGTGAAGATTTCCTTCTAACCTTGATTTTTCACATTACAAATATGGACAGTAGTTTTCCTTCTTGCCAGATTGCACTATCAACTTCTCACATAAAGATTCTGCTTTATCATGGATTGTATGCTGGCTGAGTTGGAGTTTCCTTTATCAGCCCCCCGCAAGCTAGTGAGTGGTAACTTGTGCACTCCTAGCTTGAATCGAAAGACTTGGAATGAAGTCTTAGGGAGTGCCTTTGTGAATATATCAACTACTTGTAAGGATGATGGAAGGAAACGAGTAATCAATACTCCACTTGCAACTTTTTCCCGAACAAAATGATGGTCCAACTCAATATGCTTGGAACGTGCAGGGAAGACGAGATTTACTATCATGTGAAGGACACTGAGGTTATCGCATAGCAATTGAGGAGGTTCACGTAGTTGAATGCCAATATCATGGAGAAGGAAAGTAAGCCAAGTTATTTTTGTGGCACTGGATGCAAGGGATCGATATTCGACCTCGGTGCTTGATCTAGAAACTGTAGGTTGTCGCTTTGAGGACCATGAGATACAATTAGCTCCTAAAAAATAAAATATTGAGCTTCTTCTTGTGTTTGTGCATCTTGCCCAATCAACTAGTGAGATGAAGCGAACTTTACTTGAAAACCTTGATTCCATGCTCCATTGTTCCCTTCAAATATCTAAGGATGCGTTTGATAGCTCGCAAGTAAACTTTAGTGGGTGCTTGGAAATGTTGGCAGGCCTTGTTTACTTCATGCACAATATCAAGCCTTGTGAAGGTTAAATATTGGAGGGATCCAACGAGTTTCCTATATCTTGTAGGATCAATAGGTTGTTCATCAGAAGGTATGATAATGGACTTAAGAGCCTTGGGTGTGTTGGTATGAGTATACTCCATTTTTGTGTGCTCTAGGAGATCTCTAGTGTACTTTATTTGAGAAACAAACGACCCATTAGGAAGATATTTAACCTTCAATCCCAAAAAATAATGTAAAGATCTTAAGTCCTTGGGAGAAAATTCACTACTCAGGGTGTTAATGAGGTCACTAATGAAGTTCTTATCATTGCCTGTGATTATAATATCATCAACATAGATAAGGAGTAAAACAATAGACTGACCTTTGTGAAGAATAAATAGAGACGAGTCTGCCTTACCACAGTAAAACCCCAGATGAAGAAGACGTTGGGATAGTCTATCAAACCAGGCCCCTTGGAGCTTGCTTAAGGCCACAAAGAGAGCGATTCAATTTGCGGACATGATTCGAAAGGTCTTCATTTATAAATCTTGGAGGTTGTTCCATGAATACTTCTTCCTTTAGAAACCTATGTATGAAGGCTTTCTTAACATCCAATTGCCCCATTGTCCACCCCAAGGTTACTGCTAGTGAAAGGATCAATCTGATTATAGTATGCTTTATAATTGGGCTGAAGGTCTCTCTAAAGTCCAAACCCGGTATTTGAGAAAAACCTTGAGCAACTAATCGTGCTTTGTATCTATCTATGGTTCCATCTTCCTTCAGCTTTGTTTTAAACACCCATTTAGAACCCTCAATATTTGTAGTTGGAAGCCTAGGAATCAAATCCTATGTTCGATTTTAGATTAAAGCCTTGATTTCCTCTTGCATTACTTTGAACCAATGGGGAATTTTCAATGTTGTACGATATGTTTTTGGCTCACTAATATTACTTCTCGTGGCAGCAAAAGTAACCATTTGAGACTTTAAACTAGAATCATTCTTGAGTTTACTTCTGGTGATCATATGAGTTCCTTTGTTATTTGTGTGTTGAACCTGAGGAGAAAAGATGTCAACAACAACTTGCTTGCTAATATCAGGAACTTCATCATCAACACTGTGATTGGTTGATTTGTTTTGCAGAGGTGGACCAACATGCTCATTTTTCTACCATTTTTTAGGAAAAGAGAAATCAACTACTAGGTGCTTACTGATATCAGGAAAATTATTAACAATGGAAAGCTTGTAGCTACTAGTAGACTCAATCTGGGAGAGTATTCCAGTAGTAGTAGCAATGTTGGAATTGTGGCCACTAGCACCAAGAGCAACATCAATGGGAGTTTTAGTAGTATTGACGGTATTGTGGTCATTTGTACTAACAGTAATAGTGGAAATTTTAGCAGCAATAGTAGTAGGAGTTCCAATCAGATTAACACATGATGCTTTTGTATTTTGGTTAGTATTGCAACTAGCAAAAATTCTTCCTTCTACACTAAATTGGTTTCTTTGCTCAATAGTGCATGGACAGTTGTTGCACTTCTTGGAGTTGCTTGATCGGTTAGTAGTGTTCTCATTCTAAGACTTAGTTTGGTGATCTATTTTTGAAGTCTCACAAGAAGCATCTGAAGTTGAGAATGATACCATTTCTATAGGAATCTATAAATGATTTTTCTTAACAAGAGAGTTAGCATAAGAAAAGCAATTTTCATTGAAGATGACATGACGAGATATGTAAACTCTTTTAGTTGAAGGATGCAAGCATCTATAACCCTTGTGTAGAGAGATATATCCAATAAAAACATATGGATATGTCTTAGGTGAGAATTTATTCTTCTCGTAGTAAGGTATGGAAAACACTAACAACCAAAAATTCTCAAGCTCCTATATTATGGATATTGTTTGAAGAGCATAAAGAATGGGCTCTCCATTTTCAACATCGTGCAAGGCAACTGGTTAATGAGGTATACAACAGTAAGGAATGTGTCTACCCATAGACTCAATGATAGTTTGGCATTAAAAAGCATTGTTAGACCCATTTCAACAATATGTCCATGTTTTCTCTCTACAACCCCATTTTGTTCTAGAGTTCCTGGGCATGAGACTGGTTGCAAAATTCCACACTTGCTTAGGTGATTTTGAAATTTAATTGATTGAAACTCACCTCCACCATCACTTTGGAAGATTTTTATCTGTCTTTCAAGTTGATTCTCAACCAAATTTTGAAACTTCAAAAAACATTCAAAGAAATATGATTTTCTTCTCAAGGGATAAAGCCATGTATAGCGAGTATGATCATCAATAAAGACAACATAATACTTGTATCCTTGAGTTGAATTAGTTGGTGCAGGTCCCCATAAGTCACAATGAATTTTGTGAAGAGGATTGTTGGAAATTTTATTTATTAAGCCAAAAGAAAGTTTATAGCTTTTTCCTAACTGATAACTAACACGTACTGTTGTTGATTTCATCCAACTAGATACTTCGATGAAATTCTTATCTTGCAGAAGCTTTATAGATTTTGTTTGCGGATGCCCCATACATTGATGCCACACTTCTGATGATGCCTTGCTAGACCTAGTAACTATCATGGCTTGAATCACATTTTCCTCCAATGCATAGAGACTTCCCTTTTTAGTTCCTTTGGCTAACACTTGTTGAAGTTGATCCTTAATGACAAAACCAGTTGATGAGAATTCTATGGAGCATGGGTTATCAGAGATAAGTTATCCAATGGATAACAAACTTTTCTTAATTCTGTAGCAACCAATAATTTTTTAAGCTTTAGATCTCTATGTTTAGTTTTTAGTCTAGCTTCACCAATATGTGAGATTCGTAAAGCTTCTCCATTTCTAACAAAAATTGCATCATGCCCTTTATATGGAATTATGTGGGACATCTTACCTGGGTCATTTGTTATATAGGTTGTTGCCCCCGAGTCCACATAAAAATTAGGATCCTTATCTTCTTCATTTAGAGCCATAGAAGCCAAAGCTTGAGGAATCTCTTCTGATTGATACGAATAGTCGAATCTATTCCAACAATCCAAAGCTGAATGGTTAGATTTATTACAAATTTTCCAAATAAGAGTACCTTCAGATTTTTGGAGTTTCTGTTGTGGTGGAAGCTGGTTGTTGAAGCTATTTCTTAGATTTCTGGTGCTAGGATGAACATTCTGCCTTTGGTCATTGGTAGCATTGTGATTGAATTATCCTGTTGGAGTGAAGCCACGACCTCTAGAAAGAAATCTTCCTCCTCGATTTCTTCCTCTTCCTCGTTGGGTAAGATAGGATTGTTCATGGTTTATTGACTCCTTGTTATCTTCATTTCTTGTCATAATCATTTGTTCATGTCTTTGTAGATCCAAAACAAATTGATTGTAAGAGGGATACGGTGGCTTTGGTTACATGGCCACCTGAAAATCCATGTATTTAGTTCCAAGATCTTGAGCTAGTTGAAAAACTTTGTCTAGGTCACTTACTGGTTTTCTAACTGCAACTAATGCATCACAAATGCCTTTGAACTCCCTTAGATATTCATTGTGCCTTTCTTCAGCCTTCAGAGTTTATTGGTCAATTGCACCTCCTTCTCTTTGGTCATTGGAAAGAGCTTTTCTTCTAGGGAGTTTCAAACATCATAGGCAGTCTCTGTTCCATCCAACAAAAACATCATTTCTTCTATCATGAGTCTAAGAAGCTAGGAGGTAAGTAGACCATCATTGTGAGACCATGTCTTTATTGACTAATCATGGGTCTCCTTTGTTTTAGTATCCATTATCTCATTTGATGCGTGGCTATTTTCAGAGAGATGATGGACTAATCCAAGGCTTCACACAAGAGGAAGAACTTGTGAGTGCCACAAAAGGAGATTGGACATATTTAGTTTAATGGAGACGAGGCTTGAGCATTGATGAAAAGCCTGAATGCTAAGAACATTTTATGGGGTTGCCATGGAAGCTTTGGATTGTTTTAGGTTAACCGGCTCTAATACCACGAAGAACATAAACTATTTTTGAAAGATTGAATTTGCACCAAACCTTACTAATTGTTTTCTAAAAAAATAAATAAAAACAATACATACCTTCTTTACACAAAAAAAGGAATATTATATAGAACATGTAAGTGAAGATTTCCTTCTAGCCTTGATTTTCCACATTACAAATATAGAGAGTAGTTTTCTTTGCTGGTAGATTGCATTATCAACTTCTCACGTAGAGATTCTGCTTTGGCATGGATTGTATGCTGGCTGAGTTGGAGTTTTTTATAGTCTAATTTTTTAGATGTTACAATACTTTTTTTTATGTCCTTTTAAAGTTTGAAGCATAAATACTAATGTGTTTGTTTTCTTTGCAATAGGATATGAACATATGAAAATCAAAATATGATCAAATGGTCATTTATGTTTTTGATAGACCCATTTCTGTTTTTGATAGACCCATATATATAAGTTGAGGCCTTTTGATTATAAGGTTATGGCGCAATTTTATTTATTTATTTATTTTGTGATTCTACTTTTAAAATATTTATTATTTTATTTATAAATAAAATATTTGAAACAATAATATTTTTTGGTTTACCTAGTGTTTTGGAATCTATTGGATGAGGAAGATAGTTCTGCTAAAAGATGGTGAACTTAGAAAAAAAAAAAAAAAAACAAGAAACATAATTGATTGATAACATTCAAAATCATGTTTTAAAGTCTTTAGCTTCTTGTGAACAACCATAAAATTCATTTTTTAGATTTTTACCCATTTCACCTTTAAAATTAATTTTCTTTTTGAATAGAAATTCATCTTAACAATCTAAGTATTTAGTGTTAAATATTATTTTGGTACACCCACTGTAAGTAAAAAGTAGTTAGAAACATGGAAGGAGACTTCTTGGCCAGGACAAAATCAACCCACACAAGATCTCATAGACTTTACAAACATCAATTTGGCCTATAGTTGTCGATCCAATTCCATTTTAATTTCTTAATTTTATACAAGTTGTTTTTTTTCTTGTTATTTATTTCATTGAAACTAGGATCTTGGTGTTCAATATTAGCTTGGCCTTGGAAGAATACTTATGTCATTGTTATTGCCAATTTTCTTAGGCTATGTTTGGTCCTATAAGGTATCAAAGAAAGAAAGAAAATGTTAAGGAAAATGATTTTCTCATGTTTGGTTTTAATATAGAAAATAGTAAAAAATAATAATAATAATTAAAATTAATTGGAAATTTAGATATATTTAAATTATTTAACCTTTATATAGAAAAGTTGACACAAATAAGATGAGATTTATTTTTATTTTCCTTAATTTTTCTTTCCTTTTAATTTTTCTCTTTATTGTATTTTCATCATGTTTTCCCTCAATTTTTTTGAAAACCAAACTTAGTCATAGGAAACAATTGAATAAGGTTATTTTAGGCTATGTTTGGTTCTCGAAAAGTTTAAAAGAAAATGCAAGGGAAAGAAAATAAAGAAAAAGAGTAGAAGGAAAAAATAAATATAAAGAGGAAAAGTAAAAGGAAAGAAAAGAATGAAAAAAAGAAGAAGAAAGAAATAGATTTAAAGTTAATAAATTATTTTTATATACTACTTCAAACTTTTTTTACTTATTTGACTTTTCGATATAAAAATTAAATAATTTGACAATATATAAATTTATTAATTATTTTAATTATATTTGACTTTCTATCACATTTTCATAGTAAAACCAAATTTGAGAAAATAATTTTCCTTATCATTTTTATTATTTCCTTTGTACTTTCCAGGAACCAAACATAGCCTTAATTTTTTGTAGAAGTTTGAGCTATCATTATGAATAGGAAAAAAATTGCCAAAAATTCCCTTTTGTGGATTTATCATAATTAAAGTTTTCTAAATATAAGAATCCAAATATAGAAAATGACAAATCATAGTGAAATTTTTTAATAAATAATCCAAACATGATATAATTAGGGATTTGATAAGAACAAGATTTTTTCCCATACAACATTAGCCTTTAACTATGTTAAGACCTTTTGAGATAATATATAATGGGCCTTCTATCTCTTGTTTCCATGAGTCACTCGGAGATGCTTCTCTATAGAGGCAAATGTGATAGTGACTATGATGATAAAGCAAAGTATGAAAAAATTGAAGATAATGTCAATCGAATCAATGATTTAGCAAGGTTAAAAACAACTTTCATTTATCTATTTCATTAATTTTTGAATTGTTCTTTAGTTTAAAATATCCTTTTTGAAGAGCCTTATAATTCATCATTTAGATTTCTATCTATTTCACTTTTAAAATTGGTTTTCTTTTTTAATAGAAATCTTTAAATCATGTTAAATGCTTTTTTTTTTTTTTTGGGTTGTTTACCCTTTTCAAAATTTACACTAATAGTAGTAATATTTTATTTTATTGAATGCTCTTTGGTGTTATTTCATGAAACTAGCTGACTATTAACTAATGCTACTCTTCCCTTTCTACACATTTTGTAATGATATATGTATTTGCGGACGTCATGGATGAGTTTAGTACAAAGTTTGTTTCTAAGGACTCCCCGTTCTGCTTCTTTTTCTTCCTTTTTTTTTCTTTTTTGTTTCTCGCCAAGTCGGTGGGTTTGATGAAGATTTTATATTGCTATTGTTTCTAATTGCTCTTAGTTACAGTGGTTGATGCAGCAACAAATGAGAATGAACAGATAATTATTGAAGAAGAACTTTAAGAGCTCCACTCATAAGGCACGTCTCTCTTTCTCTCCATCACAAGTTTTTCCTCTTTATATGAAATGGGTTTTGATCTTTATACATGTTTGTTTCATGATTTTACTGATCTAAGTAATTGAAACACTAGCAACTTGCTTCTAGATCTGAAATAATAACATGGCATAGAAAAGTTGTCAGACTAGAAACATCTCTACCATACACTACTTTGTTGGACAATATTTTCGATCTAATCAAAATCCAACAATCTTCAGTGAAATCTGCTAGAAAATATTGCCTTTTGTATGAATCTTGTTGATTGTTGTTCTCCATGATTAAACTATGCTTCATTTTCTTTTTTTCTTTTTTCTTGGTTGGTTCTCTACATGTAAAATCTTATGGGTATGAGTTAATTTATATATGAATTCTTGTGTTGAGTTATTTTTTTTCTTTTTCTTGGCTAGGAATATTTGTCAGGGTTGTTAAAGAAGCAAGATCTCACTGGCATAACTGACATCAATTTGACCAATGGTCAGTCCAATTCCATCTTTGTCATGGATCAATGTTTGGCTTAGTTTTTCACAGCAAAATTATGACATTATGATAAGGATCAATGCATGATTTGTTTGTGCTTAATTTGTACATAACTTGTTTTATTTTATTTTATATAACAGACAAATTGATTCCTACCCAGTTTGAGAGTCATTCTGCAAGAGGACAACGAAAAAAGAAGTGGAAAAGCTGCATTAATTAGGGGCTGGCCCCAAGGACAAAAGGGTTCAACTATACTACAAGGAAACTTGGGAAGGAGGGAATGGACAATCACGTCCAAAAAGTGTTATGATGAATTCATCTTTGTTCTTCATGCAACAAAGGTTCAATCTTTGAACGAAGGAGTGTCACATCCACCACGAGGCCTCCATCAACAAAATTTGGAGTTGTGTTGATCACATAGAGTATTCCCTCCCAGTATGACTGATCAGAAATTTCTTTGTGTATCTCTAATGCATTATTTCTATTAGGAGAGAATCAATTTCTCCCACAATTCAAGATTAGTTAATGATCAATTATTATATTTAGGATTGATGTATTTATACCTTATATATATAGTTCATGTATCCTTTGGAAAGTCATGTATATTTTTAAGGGTTGTAATGTATACCATGAATAATATACATTTTTTTTACCATTCATCCATTTACCTCACTTTACTTTCATAAAGCAAAACAAATAAGCGCATGTACCATTAGAGAATATATATGTATAAAGGGAAAAGAGCAGCATGTGATGTACAATTTATCTTAGTATTTGGGTTCTAATTATGCATTAGTTAACAATTGCTAGTTGCTTGAAATCACCCAAATGGTCGTGGTCTTGTCGAATATAAGAATAATGAAGCTTTTCACATCTCTAAACAAGAATTGAAGAAATCAAGTAAAGATTAATAGTATTTTTAAAAAAAATAAATAATTACACCCTTCAACTTACAACAATGGAGACCAGAGAATTCTTAAAAGCAAAATCACATGAGACCAAAGTTTTTTATCATCACATTGCTTACATTTGTTAATATAAAATATTATAGCTATTAATTTAAAATTTGAAAAAGATGGAGAGCTAGAAAGAAAAAAAAAAAACATTTACGTGCATGATTGAAAGATTTCTATTAAAAAAGAAAATTTAATTTTAAAAATCAAATAGATTAATTGTAAGGCTATTCACCAAGAACCAATAGACCTAAAATTATTTTGATTTAATGTTATAAATCAATTATATATGTTTTTTTGTTTTTGCTTATTCTTTAGCACAACTAACATCCCCATCAAATAAATTCCAAAACACTAAGGTAAAACCTAAAAGTATTAGTGTTTCAAATCTTTTAGTCCTAAATAAAATAATAGATATTTCAAAAATAAAACAATAGAAACCAAATTTAGACCTTAATATTTTACTTTAAAGGCCTCAACTCAAATACATGGGCTTATGAAACAAATAAAAAATTATTTAATCATATTTTGATTTTCAGAAATGTTTGTACTCTATGGTGAATAAAGCAAACTAAATAATATTTAAGGTTAAGTTCATTCACAATTCTGGAGGTTAATTTAGTGTAAAAACACTAAACCACACCATTGGTTCAAATTTCATTAATTACGTCCTTATAAATTTGTTTCATTTATAAAATTTATTTTTTTTTATCAATTAGCAGTCTTATAAATGTATTTCATATATAAACTTTATTTTTTAGAGAATTGTTAAACACACCTATCTAAAATCTTTTTTTTTTTACTTAAAATTCCTCTAAAAAATAAATGAAATAAATAAAATAAATTTAAAGGGGTGCTAATTGACGAAATTTGAAATCTATGGTGCTTAGGTGCATTTACACTAAACCTTAGGGGTGTGAGTGAAATTAACCCTAATATTTATGCACTAGAATTTAAAAGGAAAAGAACACTAAAAGTACTACTTGATCACCTAAACATCTAAAAAAATTACACTATAAAATTTTGAAAATTTAAAAACAAAGGTTTACTTCATAATTAAAAGAGACCAAACCTTAAACTCTAATCAAATATGTGATGAAAGAAATCATAAATTTACATCAACTTTGATTGAGTTAGAAAAATATTGCATTCAAATGATATTTGAATTTCTTAAATGATTCTATATATACAATCTATATGATGTATATTGCAAGAACCTAGACAATATGGCATGCAAGATCATCAAAAGGCACAATAAATGGTGCAAAGCTTGGGTTAGACATACCAAAATTGATCATAAACACATATTCCAAAAAGGAATTAGTGTTAGGAGTAAAACCAAAAATTATGTAAGATGCACAATGTTTAGCTAAACTACATTGTTTAGGGCCTAATTTTATTTTTATTTTTTATTTTGAGGCGTTAAAAAAAGAATTTGGTTGAAAAACAGCATTGCAATGGGTTGGTTGTATTTTTTCTTCTTTACTCTAGTTCCTTCTAGAATGGGCATCCATGACCAAATTTGCTACCTTTAACATAGGTCCACACCATCTACTATGTTTTGCAATTAATAATCTTGTAAAAGAATATCATCTAGAGCCATACAATCTACACTGATTGTACAAATCAAGATTAAAACTTCAACTTTCTAATTAAAAAATGGACTTTCAACTATATAAGTTCCAAACAATGCTTAGCAATGGACAAACATAATATTAAAACTTTACCTTGAGCCATTTTTGGCAAATCAAGATTAATTTGAAAGCTTCGTGCAGTAGTTCAAAGTTATATAAGGAAGCCCTAGAAGGTATTTAACCTTATGCTTTTTTTACTTTGTCTCATCTCTTATGTTAGTGTTGGATTCTCACAAACCCTAATACTTGAGTCAAGAGAGGAATCACAATTCTTTTAAAGATGACCACAATTAATTTCTCAAGTATTTAATGAATCCTTTGGGATATGCAAAAGCTCAATCTTTATTATATAGAATTAGGTCAAATTTGTCAAATTATTAGAAATGAAATTCAAGTTTTAGAAAAGAATATACATAAATGAGGAGTACTATCTACTTACATATATTGCATTCCTCTTACATAAACAAATTAAATAACCTAAAATGAACTACTTAAAACAAATGACAATTTAAGAGAAAAACCTAAACCTTACTCTTTGTATTTGATTGTTAAATTCAATTCAACTATGTGGTATAACATTTTATCATAAAATCACAAGGTTTTTTTTTAAAAAAATTAAAAAACAATTAATTTTCACGAATAAATGGTAAAAGAGATTTTAGTCATCATTAATGGCATTTAAAAAATAGCAAGAAGTATTTTTAGTCATATAAAAAGAAAACAAAATAATTTAACCAAGGGTAGATTTTTTATTTTTTTTCCTTGTGTGCACATAACTTACACATGCCAATGATGAAAACTCAAAAATTACATTTTAAAAGTCTTATCTATTATCTATTTAGTGATTTTGGGTTGTTATATTGAGGGAATAAAAGAATATCAAAACAATATTAAAAAAAAAAAAAAGGAAGATTAGTCTTCCCCCAACTATTGCCAATCTCAATGACATGATACAAATTTTTTGCATTAAGACTTTTCAACTGATCTAGTACCCTTCTCTCTCTACAAATTAAAGTTCACTAGTTAGTGTCTTCTTAGCATGCAAAGACTATTCTTAGTCTAGTTATAAAAAATTAGCTATTTAAATATTAAGGGTATGGTGGTCTTTCAACATTGATATAAAAAATAGTTTGGAAAGACCAATCTTCCTTTTAACAAAGATTTAAAATTTTTGTTTTAAATATTGATCGGGTAATCTTTTTTTCTTTTGAATTTTGAATTTTCTCAATTGACAAACCAAAATCACCAAAATGAGCATAAAGACTTCAAAAATTCATATTTGAGTGTTCATCATTGGTATATGTGAGTCAAATTATTATTATTTGCGTCATGTGCAAGAAAGGGAAAAAAAAAAATTAATCCTATTCAAATTATTTATTTTTTATATGACTATGAGGTATTTTTTTCCTATTTTTTAAACTCCATTAACGATGACTAATGTCTTTTTACCATTTACTCAAGATAATTAATTTGTTTCAATTAAAAAAGTTTAGTGGCTTTATAATAAAATGGTACACGTGCCTTACAACTTGGCGGTTCGTATGCAATGTAGGTAGATATTACTCTTCATTTATGTATTTTCTTTTATAAAATTTAAATTTCAATTCTGATAATGTGATGAATTCCCCCTTGTAATTATGAATAATAATAAAGATTGAGATTTGCTTATCCCAAATGATTCATTTAACATATATTTGAGAAATTAATTAAGGTCATCTTTAAAAAAATGACATACTGTTCTTCTCGACTAATGTATTAGGTTTTGTGAGAATCCAACACTAACACAAGAATTAAGAGAGAGAAAAGAGCATAAGGTTAAGAACCATCTAGGGCTTCCACAACTTTGAACTAGTGCCAAAAGCTTTTGAATTAATTGTGATTTTCTAAAATGGCTGAAGGTAAAGTTCTAACATCATGCTTATTTATTAGTAAGCATTATTTGTAATTTAGATAGTTGAAGATTCACTTTTTTAATTGGAAAGTTGAAGTTTTAATCTTGATTTGCATAATCAATGTAGATTGTTAGGCTTTAGATTACATGGCCCTGTGGGATATCACAAAGCATAGTGGATACTAGGTTAAATTAGCAAATTTGGTCATGGACACCCATTGTAGGAAGGAATCACATAAAAAACCAAAATTCACAACCATCCTATGACACAACTTATTTTTAATTTTGACTAAATTCCTTGTTTAAGGCCTCAAAATCACAAATTTTGAAGGCCCTAAACAAGGGAGTCAGGGAAAAAACAATGTGCCCCTTGATGATGATTATGAGTTTTGTTCTTTGCACTAATTCTCTTTTGGAATAGTTGTCTATGTCCAATTTATGAAATTCAAATATCATTTGAATGCATTATTTTTCTGGTTCAAATTTGATGTAAATTTGTGAGTTTTTTCCTTACATTTGGTTAGAATTAAATACTTGGTCCTTTATAGTACTCTCACCTTTGTTTCTAAATTTCTAAATTTTGAAACTTTTGTATTCTAATTTTTAGACATTACAACACTTTTTTATGTCCTTTTCAAGTTTGAAACAAAAATATTGATGTGTTTGTTTTCTTTGCTATAGAATATGAACATATGAAAAACAAAATATGATTAAATGGTCATTTATTCTTTTGATAGACCCATATGTTTTAGTTGAGGCCTTTTGATTATAAGATTATGGCACAATATTTATTTACTTTTTTTTTTATGATTTTACTTTTAAAATATTTATTATTTTATTTATAAATAAAATATTTGAAACAATAATATTTTTAGGTTTTACCGAATGTTTTGGAATCGATTGGATGAAGAAGATAGTTCCACTAAATGATGATTAACTTGAAAAAAACAAGAAGAATTAAAGAAACATAATTGATTGATAACATTCAAAATCGTGTTTTAAAGTCTTCAACTTCTTGGGAACAACCTTAAAATTCATCTTTTAGATTTTTTACCCATTTCACTTTTAAAATTAATTTTCTTTTTGAATAGAAATTCATCTTAGCAATCTAAGTATTTAGTGTTAAAATATGTTTCATAGTGCATAAGTAATATCTTAATTTGGTATGCCCATTGAAGGTAAAGAACAGTTAGAAACCATGGAAGGAGGTTCCTTGGCCAAGACACAATCAACCCACACAGGATCTCATAAAGCTTACAAATATCAATTTGGCCCATAGTTGTCGATCTAATTCCATCTTAATTTCTTTTACACAAGTTGTTTTTGTTATATATTAGCCATGTCAATTTAGAGAAACCCTTTTTGTTTTTTTTTTCCTTGTTGTTTAATTCATTGAAATTGGGATCTTGGTGTTCAATATTACCTTGGCCTTAGAAGAGCATTACTTATGTCATTGTTATTGCTAACTTTCTTGGGCTATGTTTGGTTCCTAGAAAGCACTAAAAAAAGAAAAAATTGTTAAAGGAAAATGATTTTCTCGTCTTTGGTTTTAATATAGTAAATAGTAAAAAAATAAAATATAATTAAAATTAGTTGAAAAATGTTTATATTTTTAAATTATTTAACCTTTATATAGAAAAGTTGACACAAGTAAAATGAGATTAATTTTTATTTTCCTCCATTTTTTCTTTCCTTTTAATTTTTCTCTCTATTTTATTTTCATCAAGTTTTCCTTCAATTTTTCTTCAAAACCAAACATAGCCATGGGAAACAATTGAATAAGGTCATTTTAGGCTACGTTCGGTTCTCGGAAAGTTTGAAAGAAAATGCAAGGGAAAAAAAAAAAGAAAAAGTAAAAGGACAAAAAAAGAAAGAGGAGAGGAAAAGTAGAAGAAAAGAAAAAAAAGATTTAAAGTTAATAAATTATTTTTATATACTGCAAACTTTTTTCACTTATTTGACTTTTCTATATAAAAATTAAATTATTTGAAAATATATAAATTTATTAAGTATTTTAATTATATTTAACTTTCTATTGAATTTTTATAACAAAACCAAACATGGGAAAATAATTTTCCTTCTCATTTTTTTTTATTTCCCTAGTGCTTTCCAGGAACCAAACATAGCCTTAATTTATTTTTTGTAGAAGTTTGAGTTGTCATTATGAATAAGAAAAAAGTTGCCAAAAACTCCATTTTATGGATTTCTCATAATTAAGGTTTTCTAAATATAAGAATCCAAATATAGAAAATGACAAGTTATAGTGAAAGTTTTTTAGTATAATAATCCAAACATGATATAATTAGATTAGCTTGATAGGAACAAGATTTTTTCCCATATAACATTAACCTTTAACTATGTTAAGACCTTGTGAGATGATATATAATGGGCCTTATATCTCTTTTTTCCATGAGTCACTCGGAGATGCTTCTCTATAGGGGCGAAGGTGAAGGTGAAGATAAAGGTGAAAGTGACTGATGATGAAGCAGAGTATGGAAAAATTTGAAGATAATGTCGATCAAATAAATGATTTAGCAAGGTTAAAAACAACTTTCATTTATTTGTTTCTTTAAATATTCTTGAATTGTTATTTCATTTAAAATATCCTTTTTGAAGAGCCTAATAATTCATCTTTTAGATTTTTATCTATTTCACTTTTAAAATTGCTTTTCTTTTTTAATAAAAATCTTTAAATCATGTTAAAGTTTGTTTCTAAGGACTCCCGATTCTGCTTCTTTTTTTTTTCTCACCAAGTTGGTGGGTTTGATGAAGATTTTATATTGCTATAATTTTTAATTGCTCTTAGTTACAATGGTTTATGCAACAACAAATGAGGGAATGGACATTTATTTACTAAAGAACTTTAAGATGTCCTGTGAGTGTGTTGTTGATTGCCCATAAGGCACGTCTCTCTTTCTCTCCATAACAAAATTTTCCTCTTTACATGAAATGAGTTTTGATCTTTTTACATGATTGTTTCATGATTGTACTAATCTAAGCATTTGAAACACTAGCAACCTGCTTCTAGATCTAAAATAATAACATGGTATAGAAAACTTTTGTCAAACTAGAAACATCTCTATAGTGCACTGCTTTGTTGGATAATATTTTCCATTCAATCAAAATCCAGTAATCTTCCTTTTCTCTCTCTCTCTCTTTCTATCTTTTTTCTTGGTTGGTTCTCTACATGTAAAATGTAACACCCCAAAATTTACTCCAAGGTCAAAATAGTAAATTATAATTAATTAAACTCATTAAGCATGAAAGAGTCCTTTTACAATTAATAATCTTATGTATAAATTATGTTTTCCTTTTGCCTTCTTTATTCAGAAAACCCTATCAACCAAAATTAGAGAATTGGAAATCGTAAGGCTCAAGGGTTAGAGGTTCAGAGTTTGAAGTTCAGATTTTTTCCAAGTAAGATTCTAACCCTGAATTAATATATTATATTCATTAGTTAGTTTTGAACACGCTAAATATTCTTTGAAAATTTTTTAATTTAGATTAGGGTTAGTTTTTTTTTGTTAATTCATTTAATATCAAAATATTGGAAATTTAAGATTATGGGTTGATTCATTGTTGGAAATTGGGAAATCTTAAGTTTTTAGATGAAAACAAAAAAAAAATCTTTGGAAGATTTCGATTTAGGCTAGGGTTAATCTATTTTAAAATTTTAGGTCAAAATATTGAAATTATGAATATAGGTTGTTCCATTGATGAAAATAGGGAAATTCAAATTTTCTTAGATGAATAGATCTAAGCAATGACATTTCAAAAATTAAATGAGTAAATAAATATATGATTATATGTGGCTTAAGGGATTGGAAAATATTAGAAAGAAAAAATGATAAGATTTCAATGTATTGGGTGATTTCTAAAAGTGTATAATAATAATAAACAGGTTTTGAGATAGTGTGCACAATGACCATAAATAAATAAAAAAAAGCGTGCGTGTGGAAGAATGAAGAATGATGAGAATAATAATATTAATAATAATAAAGAGGCATGCACATGGAATGTATGAGTGGGTGGATGGTATATATATATATATTATATTGGTAGTTGTGTGAGTGTTATGGTAGTTGTATTTGAAAAATATGAAAGTGGTAGAATAAACTATGTATAAATAAATGAGGTGAAGTAAAAATTAGTTAAATTTATAGTATTATAATTAGATTAATGACAAATATTAAGTTAATAAGTAGCATAAAATTTAATTAGTGAAATCAATTATAGTTTAATTAAATTATATTGTGTCCCAAGAAATAAATTAAAAATAAAATTTAAGTTTTATATGAATTTTTATTTATTAATTTTTATAAAATAGGAATATATTAAATTATCTTTCATTATTAAAAACATTAATTTGAATACCTAAAATTTTAGGATTGTCAAACCCATAATTTTAGATAAATAGTAATGGTTATTTCTCTTATACTTTGTTAGGTGAAAAGTAGATTTTCCATAATTATTTTTCTCCAAAGCTTTTGAGAACTTCTTTTGAGGTAAGGGAAATTGATATGGATTTTGTAAAAAAAAAATTTATATATATTTTGTTTGAAATGTGTAATTGTTCATCTTGCTTTTAAGCATGGATCAAATATATTTTTGTATGGAAAAATGTGTTATCACATTTATTTTGTTTATATCAAAATACTTGGGACTTTATGCTTTTGTAAGTTAGAATAAATAAAATAAAGAATTTGACTATGGTTTGTTTGACCCTTGTCAATAGGATATAATAGTTGACTTTTTGGTCCTTGCCAACGGGATATAATAGTTGACCTTTACATTTTTGTGGTGGGAAATGTAATTGATTTGAACCCCAACCTCTAGGGGTTTGGTTAGAAGTTACTAGTACTAGTAGTGTTTGGTTTAGTCTACCTTAAAAGAAACATTTGAAGCTAGCCACCTATTTGTAAAGTCCCACTTAAATGAGCACTATTTGATATTTGATAACCAAAGTGAAAACAATTGAAATGTATTTGATTTTAAATGGATATGAAATGATTTTTATATATATGAAAATGTTTGTTGAACTATTTAAATGCATTAGCATGTTTAATTCAAAAGTTTTATAAATAGAGTATATGTTATATCTCCTATTTGTAAGTACAATTAAAATATTTGATCCATGAAACTGTGTTAATATTCTTTATTGGGCTTTGAGCTCATCCCCCATTTGTTGATAACTTTTCAGGTACCCTTAGTTCGGGTAAGGAGTGACAGTTAGGAGGGGAAATTGGCTTCTTATGACTTTTGTCAAAACTCTTTTTATTTTTAGCATTATTTAGATGTTAAAATTTATTTTCTATTACAATTATTTGAGTTTGGAGTTATTTGGACAACAACACTTAGTTTAATGTGTTAGTTTCAAAAATTGTTATATGGAAATTTTAGAATTTTTGTTATACTACTCTAAATAGGAATTTGATAATTGGTAATTTTCTAGTTGCAATACGAATGTTTGTGTCGTTTCCACTTTGACCATTTGGGCTTGAGGTGTGAAATAACCATCATGCCCTTGAAGTGGGTTTTGGGACGTGACATAAAATCTTATGTGAATTTCCAAAAATGATACAGATGGGTATGCGTTGATTTATATATGAATTCTAGTGTTGAGTCCTTTTAATCTTTTTCTTGGCTAGGAATATTGGCCAAGGCAAATAAGGAAGCAAGATCTCATAGGCATAACAGACATCAATTTGACTCATGATCAGTCCAATTTCATCTTAGTCATGGATGAAATGTTTGGCTTAGTTTTTCAAAGAAAAATTATGGCATTATGACAACGATCAATGCATGGTTTTCTGTGCTTAATTTGTACACAACTGACAAATGGTTCTTTTTTAACCTTTGTCCAATTGGAGAGTCATTTTGCTAGGGAACTACAAGGAAACTTGGGAAGGAGGGAATGGGCACTCACCTCCTAAAAGAGCTATCCACCTTGATCAATTTATGATCTATCATGATGCCTCCATCAACGAACATTGGAGTTGTGTTGATCCATAGAGTAATCCCTCTCTGATAAAAAATTTCTTTATGTATCTCTCATGCGTTATTTCTATTAGGAGAGAATCAATTTCTACTACAATTCAAGAGTAGTAAATGATCAACTGTTATGTTTAGGAGTGATGTATGTATACCTTGTATAGTTCATGTATCCTTTGGAAAGTCATGTATATATTTAAGGGTTGTAATGTATACCATGAATAATAAATATTCTTTTGACCATCTTTAATTTCATAAAGAAAAACTTATAAGTGCATGTACTATTAGAATATGTATATATATATGTGGAAAGGGAATAGAGTAGAATGTGATGTACAATTTGTCTCAGAATTTGGATTCTAATTATGCATGGGTAACAATTGCTAGTTGCCTGAAATCACCCAAAAGGTCATGGTCTTGTTGAATATAAGAATAATGAAGCTTTTCATATCTCTAAAAGAGAATTGTAGAAATTCAAGTAAAGATTAATAACATTTTTTTTAAAAAAAATCACACCCTTTTAATTTACAACAATGGAAGTAAGAGAATTCTTAAAAACAAAATCACATGAGACCAAAGTTTTTTAGCATAGTGCTTGTATTTGTTAATATAAAATATTATTGCTATAAATTTAAAATTTGGAAAGGATGGAGAGCCACATAAAAAAAATTAAAAAAAAAACATATAAGTACATGATTGAAAGATTTATATTAAAAAAGAAAAAATAATTTTAGAAGTGAAATAGATGAAAATCTAGAAGATGAATTGTAAGGCTATTCAACAAGAAGCTAAAGACCTAAATATGATTTTGAATTAATGTTATAAATCAATTATGTTTTTCCCTTTTTCTTCATTTTTTGCACAACTAACTTCCCCATCAAATAAATTCCAAAACACTAAGGTAAAATCTAAAAATATTAGTGTTTCAAATCTTTTATTCCTAAATAAAATAATAGATATTTTTGAAAAATAAAACCATAGAAACAAAATTCAGACCTTAATATTTTAATTCAAAGGCCTCAACTCACATACATGGGCTTATGAAACATATGAAAGATTATTTAAATCATATTTTGATTTTCATAAACGTTTGTACTCTATGGTGAAGAAAGCAAACACAATAATATTTAAGGTTAAGTCCGTTCACAATCCTTGAGGTTGAATTAGTGTAAAAACATTAAACCACACCATTGGTTTCAAATTTCATCAATTAACACTCCTATAAATTTGTTTCATTTATAAAATTTACTTTTTTTGTTAATTAACATTCTTATAAATGTATTTCATTTATTAAATTTAGTTTTTAGAGAATTGTTAAACATGCCTATCTAAATTTTTTTTACCTAAAATCCCTCTAAAAAATAAATTAAATAAATTTATAGGGGTGCTAATTGATGAAATTTGAAACCTATGGTGGTTAAGTGTATTTACACCAAACCTTAAGGGTGTGAGTGAAATTAACCCTAATATTTATGCGCTAGAATTTAAAAGGAGAAGAATGCTAAAAGTACTACTTGATCACCTAAACATCTAACAAATTACACTATAAAATATTGAAAAATTTAAAACAAAGGTTGGCTTCATAATTAAAAAAGACCAAACCTTAAATTCTAAACTAATATGTGATGAAAGAAGCCATAAATTTACATCAACTTTGATTGAGTTAGAAAAATATTCCATTCAAATGATTATGAATAACAAAGATAGAGATTTGTGTATCCTAAAGGATTCATTTAATATATATTTGAGAAATTAATTGAGGTCTTCTTTAAAAGAATGATGTACGGTTCTTCTTGACTCATGTATTAGGTTTTGTGAGAATCCAATACTAACACAAGAATTAAGAGGGGGTA
The DNA here is from genome assembly GCF_030704535.1 of Vitis vinifera. NCBI lineage: Eukaryota > Viridiplantae > Streptophyta > Magnoliopsida > Vitales > Vitaceae > Vitis > Vitis vinifera. The sequence continues at coordinate 12,683,401 of NC_081823.1, read as the reverse complement.
AAAAGCATGAGGTTAAGAATCAGATAAGGCTTCCACAACTTTGAACTAGTGCAAGAAGCTTTCAAATTAATTGTGATTTTCTAAAATGTCTCAAGGTAAAGTTCTAACATCATGTTTATTCATTAGTAAGCATTGTTTGTAATTTAGATAGTTGAAGATTCGTTTTTTTTAATTGGAAAGTTGAAGTTTCAATCTTGATTTGCATAATCAATGTAGATTGTAAGGCTTTAGATTACATGGCCCTATGGGATATCACAAAGCATAGTGGATAGTGTAAGGGATCTACATTAAATTAGCAAATTTGGTCGTGGACACCCATTTTAGGAAGGAATCACATCAAAAACCAAAATTCACAACCATCCTATGGCACAAGCTATTTTTCATTTTGACTAAATTCCTTGTTTAGGTCCTCGAAATCACAAAATTTAAAGGCCCTAAACAAGGGAGTCGGGGAAAAAACAATTACCTGTTAATGATGGTTATGAGTTTTGTTCATGGCACTAATTCCCTTTTGGAATAGTTGTCTATGTCCAATTTTTGTACATTTAACGTAGACTTTGCACTATTTGTTGTGCCTTATGATGATCTAGTCTACGGTGCTATATTTACATCATATAAATTTTAAATATAGACTTATTTAAGAAATTCAAATGTCATTTGAATGCATTATTTTTTTTGGTTCAAAATTGATGTAAATTTGTGAATTTTTTCCCTTATATTTGGTTAGAATTAAAGATTTGGTCCTTTGTAGTACTCTAACCTTTGTTTCTAAATTTCTAAAATTTAAAAATTTTATAGTCTAAGTTTTTAGATGTTACAATACTTTTTTATGTCCTTTTAAAGTCTGAAGCATAAATACTAATGTGTACGCTTTCTTTGGAATCGAATACGAACATATGAAAATAAAAATATGATTAAATGGTCATTTATGTTTTTTATAGACCCATATATTTAAGTTGAGTCCTTTTGATTATAAGATTATGGCATAATTTATTTATTTTTTATGATTCTTTTATTAAAATACATATTATTTTATTTTTGAAACAATATTATTTTTGGGTTTTACCTAGTGTTCTGGAATATATTGGATGGGGAAGATAGTTCTGCTAAAAGATAGTTAACTTCCAAAAAAAAAAAGGCAAGAAGAAAGAAAGAAACATAATTGATTGATAACATTCAAAATCATGTTTTTAAGTATTTAGCTTCTTGTGAAAAACCTTAAAATTTATCTTTTAAATTTTTACCCATTTCACTTTTAAAATTGATTTTCTTTTTGAATAGAAATTCATCTTAACAATGTAAGTATTTATTGTTAAATATTATTTGGTACACCCACTGTAGGTAAAGAACAATTAGAAACATGGAAGGAGACTTCTTGGCTAGGACAAAATCAACCCACACAAGATCTCATAAACCTTACAAACATCAATTTGGCCCATAGTTGTCGATCCAATTCCATCTTAAGTTCTTTTATACAAGTTATTTCTGTTATATATTAGCCATGTCAATTCAGAGAAACCCTTTTTGTTTTTTTTTTTTCTTGTTGTTTAATTCATTGAAATTGGGATCTTGGTGTTCAATATTACCTTGGCCTTAGAAGAGCGTTACTTACGTCATTGTTATTGCTAACTTTTTTGGGCTACGTTTGGTTCCTAGAATGCACTAAAAAAAGAAAAAATTGTTAAAGGAAAATGATTTTCTCATATTTGGTTTTAATATAGTAAATAGTAAAAAAATCAAATATAATTAAAATTAGTTGAAAATTTTATATTTTTAAAAAATTTAACCTTTAAATAGAAAAGTTGACACAAGTAAAATGATATTTATTTTCATTTTCCTTCATTTTTTTCTTTTCTTTTAATTTTTCTCTCTATTTTCTTTTCATAAGTTTTGCTTCAAATTTTTTCAAAACCAAACATAGTCATAGAAAACAATTGAATAAGGTTATTTTAGGCTACGTTTGGTTCTTAGAAAGTTTGAAAGAAAATGCAAGGGAAAAAATGTAGAAAAAAAGTAAAAGAACAAAAAAATAAAGAGGAAAAGTAGAACGAAAGAAAAAAAAATTTAAGTTAATAAATTATTTTTATATACTACTTCAAACTTTTTTTCCACTTATTTGACTTTTCTATACAAAAATTAAATTATTTGAAAATATATAAATTTCTTAATTATTTTAATTATATTTGACTTTCTATTACATTTTTATAGCAAAACCAAATATGAGAAATTAATTTTTCCTTCTCATTTTTTTTCTTTCCCTAGTAGTTTCCAATAGCCAAACGTAGCCTTAATTAATTTTCTGTAGAAGTTTGAGTTGTCATTGTAAATAAGAAAAAAGTTGCCGAAAATTCCCTTTTATGGATTTCTCATAATTAAGGTTTTCTAAATATAAGAATCCAAATATAGAAAATAAAAAATCATAGTGATTTTTTTTTAATATAATAATCCAAACATGATATGATTAGATTGGATTGGATAGGAAAAAGATTTTTTCCCATATAACATCAACCTTTAACTATGTTAACACCTTGTGAGATAATATATAATGGGCCTTATATCTCTTATTGCCATGAGTCAATCGGAGATGCTTCTCTATAGAGGCAAAGGTGAAGGTGAAGATAAAGGTGAAACTGACTCTAATGATGAAGCGGAATATAAAAAAAAGATAATGCCGATCCAATAAATGATTTAGCAAGGTTAAAAGCAACTTTCATTTATCAGTTTCTTTAATTTTTGAATTGTTCTTTCTTTTAAAATATCCTTTTTGAAGAGCCTTATAATTCATCTTTTAGATTTTTATCTATTTCACTTTTAAAATTGGTTTTCTTTTTGAATAGAAATTTTTAAATCATGTTAAAATTTGTTTCTGAGGACTCCCAATTCTGCTTCTTCTTCTTCCTTTTTTTCTCACCAAGTCGGTGGGTTTGATGAAGATTTTATATTGCTATCGTTTTTAATTGCTCTTAGTTACAGTGGTTTATGCAGCAACAAATGCGGGAATGAACATTTATTTACTGAAGAAGAACTTTAAGATGTCCTGTGAGTGTGTTGTTGATTGCTCATAAGGCACGTCTCTCTTTCTCTCTCTCCATCACAAGTTTTTCCTCTTTATATGAAAGGAGTTTTGTTCTTTATACATGTTTGTTTCATGATTTTACTAATCTAAGCATTTGAAACACTAGCAACCTGCTTCTAGATCTGAAATAATAACATGGCATAGAAAAATTTTGTCAAACTAGAAACATCTCTACCGTACATTGCTTTGTTGGATAATATTTTCGATCTGATCAAAATCCAGAAATCTTCAGTGAATCTGCTAGAAAATATTGCCTGTTGTATGAATCTTGTTGATTGTCGTTCTCCATGGTTAAACGATGCTTCATTTTCCTTTTTTTTTTTCCTTTTTTTCTTGGTTGGTTCTCCACATGTAAAGTCTTATGTGAATTTCCAAAAATGATACAAATGGGTATGTGTTGATTTATATATGGATTCTTGTGTTGAGTCCTTTTTGTTCTTTTCTTGGTCAAGAATGTTGGCCAAGGCAGATCAAGAAGCAAGATCTCACTGGCATAACAGACATCAATTTCATTCATGGTCAGCCCAATTTCGTCTGAGTCATGGATCAAATGTTTAGCTTAGTTTTTCAAAGAAAAATTATGACATTATGATGAGGATCAATGCATGATTTCTATGCTTTGTATAAACAATTGACTCTGCCCAGTTAAAGAGTCATTTTGCGAGAGGACAGTGGCAGATGCATTTAGGTGCTGGCCATGGTCAAAATGGTTCAACTCTATAAGACAACTCTTATAAAATACCACAACGACACTTGGGGAGGGAATGGGTGCTCAGTCCTAAAAGAGCTATACTTCGTGATGAATTTAATCATTGTTCCTCTCGCAACAAAGAGCGCAGGTTCAATCTTTGAACCAAGGAAGAGTGTTGCATCCACCATGATGCCTCCATCAACAAAAATTGGAATTGTGTTGATCCCATAGAGTAATCCCTCCCAATATGACTGATAAAAAATTTCTTTGTGTATCTCTAATGCATTATTTCTATTAGTGGAGAATCAATTTCTCCCACAATTCAAGAGTAGTTAATGATCAATTGTTATGTTTAGGAGTGATGTATGTGTACCTTGTATATGCAATTCATGTATCATTTGGAAAGTCATGTATATATTGAAGGGTTGTAATGTATACCATGAATAATATACATTTTTTTTTTTTACCATTCATCCATTTACCTCGCTTTAATTTCATAAAGCAAAACTTATAAGTGCATGTACTGTTAGAGAATATATATGTACAATTTGTCTTAGAATTTGGGTTCCAATTATGCATTGGTTAACAGTTGCTAGTTGCTTGAAATCACCCAAAAGGTTATGGTTTTATTGAATATAAGAATAATGAAGCTTTTCATATCTCTAAAACAGAATTGTAGAAATTCAAGTAAAAATTAATAGCATTTTTTTTTAAAATAATCACACCCTTCTTACTTACAACACTGGAAACTATAGAATTTTTAAAAGCAAAATCACATGAGACCAAAGTTTTTTAGCATAGTGCTTGCATTTGTTAATGTAAAATATTATTGCTATTAATTTAAAATTGAAAAGGATGGAAAGCTAGGAAAAAAAAATCAAGTAGATGTTTGAAAGATTTCTATTAAAAAAGAAAAAAATAATTTGAAAAGTGAAATAGATAAAAATCTAAAAGATGAATTGTTAGGTTGTTCAACAAGAAGCTAAAGACCTAAAGATGATTTTGATTTAATGTTATAAACCAATTATGTTTTTCCCTTTTTCTTCATTCTTTAATCGAGCTACCTTCCCTGTGAAATAATAGATTCCAAAACACTATGGTGAAACCTAAAAATATTAGCGTTTCAAATCTTTTAGTCATAAATAAAATAATATAGATAATTGAAAAGTAAAACCATAAAAACAAAATTCACACATTAATATTTTATTTAAAAGGCCTCAACTCAAATACATGGGCTTATCAAACAAATAAAAGATCATTTAATCATAGTTTGATTTTCATATATATGTTTGTACTCTATCATACAGAAAGCAAACAAAATAATATTTAAGGTTAATTTCATTTACAACCTCTGAGGTTAATTAATTTAGTGTAAAAACACTAAACCATACCATTGGTTTCAAATTTCGTCAATCAATACCCCTATAAATTTATTTCATTTATAAATTTTATTTTTTAGAGAATTGTTAAACACATCTATCTAAAATATTTTTACCTAAAAACTCTCTAAAAAATAAATAAAATAAATTTATAGGGGTGCTAATTGAAGAAATTTGAAACCTATAGTGAATAGGTGTATTTATACCAAACCTTAGGGGTGTGAGTAAATTTAACCCTAATATTTATGCACTATAATTTAAAAGGAAATGAACACTAAAAGTACCACCTAATCACCTAAACATCTAAAAAAATTACACTATAAAATTTTGAAAATTTAAAAACAAAGGTTAGCTACGTAATTGAAAGAGACCAAACCTTAAATTCTAACAAAATGTGATAAAAGAAATTACAAATTTACATCAACTTTGATTGAGTCAGAAAAATATGGCATTCAAATGATATTTGAATTTCTTAAATGATTCTATATATATTTACAATCTATATGATGTATCTTACAATAACCTAGATAATATGTCATGCAAGATCATCAAAAAGCATAATAAATGGTGCAAAGCTTGGGTTAGACACACCAAAATTGGTCATAAACACATATTCCAAAAGGGAATTAGTGCTAGGAATAAAACCCAAAATTATGTCAGATGCACAATTTTTTTAGCCGAACACCATTGTTTAAGGCTTAATATTTTTATTTTTTTTTTAAGGCCTTAAACAAAGAATTTGGTTGAAAATAGCTTACGCAATGGATTGGCTGTAAATTTTCTTATTTACTCTAGTTACCTTCTAGAATGGGCATCCATGACCAAATAAAGCTACCTTTAATGTAGGTCTCGATCCCACACTATCTACTATGTTTTGCAATTAATAATCTTATAAAACCATATAATCTAGAGCCTTACGATCTACACTAGTTGTGCAAATCAAGATTAGAACTTCAACTTTCTAATTAAAAAATGGATCTTTAGCTATATAAGTTCTAAACAATGCTATGCAATGAACAAACATAGTATTAGAACTTTACCTTGAGCCATTTTTAGCAAATTAAGATTAATTTAAAAGATTTGCACAGTAGTTCAAAGTTATGTATGGAAGCCTTAAAAGATATTTAACCTTATACTTTTTTTTTTCTCTCACCTCTAATGTTATAGTTGGATTCTCACAAACCCTAATACATGAGTCAAGAGAGGAACCACAATTCTTTTAAAGATGACCACAATTAATTTCTCAAGTATTTAATGAATCCTTTGGATATGTGAAAGCTTAATCATTATTATATACAATTAGGTCGAATTTATTAAATTATTAGAAATAAAATTCAAGTTTTAGAAAAAAAATACATAAATGAGGATTACTATCTACTTACATATATTGCATTCCTCTTAAATAAATTAAATAAGCTCAAAGGAACTACTCAAAAGAAATGACAATTTAAGAGAAAAACGTGAAACTTACTATTTGTATTTGATTGTTACATTCAAGTCAACTATGAGGTGCAACATTTTATCATAAAATCACCAAGTTTTTTTTTAATTGAAAACAAATTAATTTCAATGAATAAATGGTAACAGAGATTTTAGTCATCATTAATCGTATTTAAAAAATAGTAAGAAATATTTTATAGTCATATAATAAGAAAACAAAATAACTTGACCAAGGGTAGATTTTTTATTTTCATTTTTTCCTTGTGTGAAACTTACACATATCAATGATGAAAACTCAAAAATTGCATTTTAGAAGTCTTATCTATGCTTTATTTAGTGATTTTGGGTTGTTATATTGAGGAAAATTAAGAATATCAAAACAACATAAAAAAAAAAAAAGGAAGGTTAGTCTTCCCAAACTATTGCCTATCTCAATGACATGATCATACAATTTTTTTGTATTAAGACTTTTAAACTGGTCTAGTACCCTTCTCAACCTTCCATCTCTCTAAAAATTAAAGTTCACCGGTTAGTGCTTTCATAGCATGCAAAGACTATTTTTAGCCTAGTTGTTAAAAATTAGCTATTTAAATATTAAGGAAATGGTACTCTTTCAAGATTGAGATTAAAAAATAAAAATAGTTTAGGAAGACCAATCTTCCTTCTAACAAAGATTTAAAAATATTATTGGGTAATTTAATTTTTTTTTCTCAATTAACAAACCAAAATCACCAAAATGAGCATAAATACTTCAAAAATGTAATATTTGAGTGTTCATCATTGGTATGTATGAGTCAAATTATTATTATTTTCCTCATGTTCATGTAATGGAAAAAAAATTTACTCATATTCAAATGATTTGTTTTTTATATGACTAAGAGATACTTTTTTTTTTTAAACACCATTAACAATGACTAAAGTCATTTTACCATTTAGTTAAGAAAATTAATTTGTTCCAATTAAAAAAGCTTGGCAGTTTTATAATAAAATGGTGCACCTTATAATTGACCTGAATGTAACAATTAATCAAGTGGTAAGGATTAAACTTACTCTTAAATTGCCTTTTATTGTAGATAGTTCTTTTAAGTTATTAATTTGTTTGTATGCAATATAGGTAGATATCACTCTTCATTTATGTATCTTCTTTTCTAAAATTTGAATTTCATTTATGATAATGTAATAAATTTTTCCTCATAATTATGAATAATAAATATTGAGATTTGTGTATCCCAAAGGATTCATTTAATATTTGAGAAATTAATTGAGGTCTTCTTTAAAAGAATGACATATGATTCTTCTTGACTCATGTATTAGGTTTTGTGAGAATCCAACACTAACACAAGAATTAAGAGGGAGTAAAAAGCATAAGGTTAAGAATGAGCTAGGGTTTCCACAACTTTGAACTAGTGCAAAAAGCTTTTGAATTAATTTTGATTTTCTAAAATGGTTCAAGGTAAAGTTCTAACATCATGTTTATTCATTAGTAAGCATTTTTTGTAATTGGACAGTTGAAGATCCGTTATTTAATTGAAAATTTGAAGTTTCAATATTGATTTGCATAATCAATGTAGATTGTAAGGCTTTAGATTACATGGCCCTATGGGATCTCACAAAGCATAATGGATTGTGCAAGGGATCCAGGTTAAATTAGCAAATTTGGTCATGGACACCCTAGAAGAATTTTATGTGGCCCGTGATATTTATTTAAATATCAAATTAAGTATTATGGTTTAATAAATAATAAAGCTAAAATCCTATTGGTCAGTTTTCGAGAAGTTAGCTTCCTAAATTAAAGGCACTTTAATGGAAAGTGCACTTCTAATTCTATAAGGAAACTAGTCCTCTCTCCACCCTATAAATAAGTGTTATATTCCTTCAATAATATGCATAAGAGAAAACCTAAGGGCAAAGGGGTTAATGAAGAGAAACACAGCTTCTATTATGCTTATTGTTTGGTCTCTTCAAAAGTTCCCTATGGATTAAAGGTATGTTTTTGTTTTTTCTCTCAATAATAGAATTGTGAATATCATATTGTTCTAAAAATGCTTGGCTATTATGATTTGTGCAAAATTAGGGCTTGATTTGCATAATTATGGAATTAGGGTTATGATTGTTCTACAGGAATTATGGTTATTATTATTCTGCATAAATAAAGAAAACCTAATATGTGGTATCAAAGCCATGGTTCAAGAACTTATGATTTTCCTTTAAATGTTGTTTTATTTTTGTTTTATGATATAAAATTTTGATGAGAGAATTACATTTACTGATTGTATTTTTTTTGCTACAATAGAAATATTTTGTCGATATTTTTGTGTTTGATTTATTCCCAAAATCAATTATGGTGGCTTCAAGTTTTTATATGAATTACGATTTTATGTCAATTATTATTTGTTGCCACATAACTATTTACTGCTATTAATGCATGATTTGAATAAATTGAATTCTTTATGGCTTTATGCTAAACTTGATCCTTTTATGAAGAAGTTGCATATTGTACAACATGGGATCATAAGTTATTTTTAGCAAATTGTCTTTTATGCTTCCATAATAGTATTATGAAGGTTTAACATGATTGAGATTTTGTGTAGTTTGATACTCATATTATGTTTGTTTGCAATCACCAAAGTGGTCAAACCTTAAAGTTTTGTGTCTATCAAATTGTATAGTATTATTATTGATTACCTATTATGTATGAGGTGATATAAGAATGAGGTTAAAGACCATTTGGCTGAAGGTCCTATTATAGGTTATTATTTATATGAATTATACATTATGGATATTATTGTCGATGTAATGCAAATTGATACTTATGAGATTTTGAGATAGAATTCATATAAATGTAAATGGAGCTAATTATGTAAGAATTTCTCATATAATCTCATATTCTTGTTATAGTATCATGCCTTGCATGTTTATAATTTTGTATTATTATTGGTGTATAGAAAACCTCTTATATTTGCTCTATTTACAAAGTCTCATTAAGCTTTCTCATCATGTTTGAAAATTAAGTTCTCTCATCATGTTTGACAATTTTGATTATGATTATTGTGATATTATGGTTTTCCAATAAACTTATATGTTTAATTATTATATAATGTTTATGATAATAGTTAAATATTGATTTATTACAAAGTATTGTTTTTATGATAATTATATTATCAAGTAGGAGTTCATATTATTTATAGTGTGTTAGTCACCAAAGTGACCATACTAGAAAGTTGATGAACATCCTTTAAAGATGTAAATGATGTTTATTACAAAATTTTGAAATTCACATAATGCAAAGTTTGTTAGTCACCAAAGTGGTCGAACTTGAAAGTTTCATGAATTTCATATTGAGTAATATTTACTTATGTTATTCAACTACTCATTACTTATGGATGCTTGCATATATGTTTAACTATTATATAATGTGTATAATAATAGTTAAATATTGATTTATTACAAAGTAATGTTTTTATGGTAATTATATTATCAAGTAGGAGTTCATATTGTTTATAGTGTGTTAGTCACCAAAGTCAAAATCAGTTGATAGGAAGCTAACCAATCCATCCCCAAAATTACATCAAAATCCTAAAGGTCAAGCAGTACTAAGTCAACGGGCATTTCCCTATGACCAATCATCACAAGACAATCTTTAAGCATTTTACTAGTCACAAAAAAATCTCCCATAGGTGTAGCAACAATCAAAGCAAAGTCCATACTAGCAACTGGCATACCCAACAAACTAGCAAAAGATACTAACACAAAAGAGTGTGTTGAGTCTATATCAATTAAGGCGCACTAGAGAATAAAGAGTGGATTCAGATAGTACCTATCACCACATCAGAAGTGGCTTGAGCATCTCGATAAGTCAGAGCAAACACCCACCTTTAGGCTCTAAGCTTCTGTTTATCCTCTTTATTCTCCTCCTTAGACTTCCCAATGATAAAGCTTTTATTCTCTTGACAATCCTGAATCATGTGTCCTTACTTCCTACAGCCAAAGCAAGTTCCAGTCTCTCTATAGCATGACCTACACCCATGCTTCTTACCACAAGTAGGACATATCACATCCGAATTTTGTGTTGCCTTCCCTTTGTTCTGATTTCTAGCAAAAACATACCACTTCTGTGCTTGGTTACCATGAGCACCATAACTCCTATTCCTCTTCCTTTGTTATTCCCTATACTGATGAAGCTCCTCATTATCATTTTCTACAATAAGGGCTTTATCCACAACCTCTAAATAGATGCCAAGTTTTAGAATGGATATCTTGTTCTTTAGGTAAGGCTTTAATCCATCCTCAAACTTTAATGCTTTTTCGTCATTCGTAGCAATCAACTTTGGGGCAAAACATGACAACTCTGTAAATTTGGCCTCATATTAGGCCATAGTCATTTCCCCTTGTTCCAAACAAACAATCACTCCCACATTTTGATGTCTAACACTATCAGGGAAGTACTTCTTATAGAAAGCCTCGCTAAATAGTATCTATGCTATAGGTCCTTGATCCTCTAAAAGCCTCTTGGTCATACGCCACCAATGATCTGCCTCTTTGTCTAACATAAATGTTGCATAAGAGACCTTTTGCTCTTCAGATCAATCTATGACATCAAAGAATTTCTCCATCTTAAGAATCTAAGCCTCTGCTTTTGTTGGACCTGAAGTGCTAAAAAAATAAAAAGGACCTAGCTTCTTAAAGTCATCAAATTAGCTATCCCTAGAAGATGAGGATCGTCCTTGACCATTAGTTTAAGCAACTCTGGCTTGACACTCAACAAAACCAGTTAAAGTTTCGAGATACCTATAAAGGCCTTTTGCATTCATGGGAGGCAAACCCTCAAGTGGAAGAGGTACATCATCATTAGCCTGACAATATTGGGAAGATGTTGTTCTTCTAGGTGGCATGATCGTCTATAGAGAATAAGGTATAACTAAATTAGTCACTAAGAAACCAATAAGACAATTTAGAATTATAAAGAAGAATAGGAATTTATACAAGATGAAGCTGAAACTTAAATTAATGCGTCACTCATCTATCGCCAAAGTAAGCTAAAACAAGTTTCCAATAAGATCATAACCTAGTGCTCTGATACCACTCTTTCACGCCTTAAAACCCACTTCAAGGGTATGATAGTCATTTCACACCTCAAGCTTGAAGGCTTAAAGTGGAAATGACACAAACTTTCTTTTTGTAACTAGAAATTACCAATTACCAAATTGTTGTCCAAAGTAGTAAAATAAATAAATTCTAAAATCTTTAGATATCAATTTATAAAAACTGACACATCAACCCAAGTGTTATTACCCAAATAACTCCAAACTCAAATAATTCAAATGGGAAATAAATTTTAACATCTGAATAATGTCCAAAATAAAGAGTGTTAACAATAGTCCTAACAAACCAATTTCCTCTCCTAACCATCACTCCTCGCCTTTACTGAGGGTACCTAGAAAATTATCAACAAAGAGAGATGAGCTCAAAGCCCAATAAGAAACATTAGCACAATTTTATGGATCAAATATTTTTAATTATACTTACAAACAAGAGATATAACATGCACTCTATTTATAATATTTTTGAGTTAAATATGCTAATACATTTAAACTATTCAACCAAACATTTTCATATATATCAAAATCATTTCATATTTATTTCAAATCAAATACATTTCAATAGTTTTTACTCTGGTTATCAAATAACAAATAATGTCCAATTAAGCAGGACCTTACAAATGGGTGGTTAACCTCAAATATTCCTTTTAAGGTGGACAGAACCAAACACTACTGATACTAGTAACCTTTAACCAAACCCCTAGAGGTTGGGGTCTAAATCAATTACATTCCCCGCCATGAAAATGTAAAGGTTAACTATTATATCCCATTGACAAAGGCCAAACAAATTAGAGTCAAATTCTTTATTTTATTTATTTTAACTTACAAAGGCATAATATCTCCATGTGTTTCGTTATAAACGAAATAAATGTTATAACACATTTTCCATGCAATATATTTGATCCATGCTCAAAAGTAAAAATAATAATTTCACATTTCAAACAATATATATAACAAAAAAAATTATTTTCTTTTGCAAATTTGTATTAATTTCCCTTACCTTAAAAGAAGTCCTTAAAAACTTTGAAGAAAAATAATTCTAGAAAATATACTCTTCACCTAACAAAGCATAAGAGAAATAACAATTACTATTTATCTAAAATTATAGGTTTGACAAATCATAAAATCTTAGGTATTCAAATTAATGTTTTTAATTATGAAAGATAATGTAATCTATTCATATTTTTGAGGAATTAATAAATTTCTAATTCATATAAACCTTTAATTTTATTTTCAATTGTTCATAGGGACACAATTTAATTAAACTATAATTTATTTCAATAATTAAATTCTATTTTATTTATTAAATTACATTCATCACTAATATAATTATAATGCTATAAACCTAACTAACTTTGTACTTCACCTCATTCTATTTATATATTTTATTCTCTCACTTTCAATTTTTTTTTCCCACCAAACAGTATACATAACGACTCCCCATCATTGTTAATATAATTATAAATATACTAACCACCAAACACACTCCCACACAGTACATGTCTTCCTTTATTATTAATATTGTTTTTGTTTTATTTATTTTTTCTTTTCTGTCCCATCATACTTCATTCTTCCCCCACGCACACACATCCTCTTTCTTTTTTTTTTTTTCATCTAAAAACTTAAAATTTCCCAATTTCCAGAATTTCTCCTTTTCCAACAATAAAACAACCCATAATCTCAAGTTTCCAATATTTTGATCTGAAAAAAAAATTAAATAAACTAACCCTAATTTAAATTGAAATTTTCTAAAGAATATCTAATGTGTTCAAAACTAACAAATCTAATATATTAATTTAGGGTTAGAATCTTACCTCGAAAAATCTAAACTTCAAACCTTAGATCTTCAATCCTTCAACCCTATATTCTCCAATTCTCTTATTTTTGGTTAATAAGGTTTTCTGAATAGAGAAGACAATAGGAAAATCTAATTTATACCTAGGATTATTAATTATAAATGGACTTTTTTACCTTTAATGAGTTTAATTAATTAATTAATTAATTAATTTATAATTTATTGTTTTGCCCCTAAAGTTAATTTTGGGGTGTTATAGTAACACTTTTTCCTTTCTGATGAACTTTTTTAGGTGCATTCTAGTGGACAAGAATAATGGTGTTGTTGGTCATGATACCAAATACAGTTGTTGTAAGTAGGATTTCTATTTTTCCAATTAGAAGCTAATACAGTCGCTAATTTTGATACAACCAAAATTCTTGATACAATCTCCGCGACAAACCAACCGTACATGCTCAACAAAGGAACATATATGTAATAAACAAAGCATTTAATTGATATCAATAATCAAACCCACGGTGACATACAAAAAGATAATTTTATTAATACATTGGATTTGCAGAGGACACATTTCAAGGAAAAGGGAGTGTGGACAATTTAAATTCGACACTAGCTAGGTTTAAAGATCGTGCTAATTAACATCTACTGATACCAGGAATTCTGACACTAAAGTCCATGTAAAATCAGGTGTGCACCATGTTGGGGTTGCATAGTTAGAAGACTAATAGGTGCATGAGCATAGGATGGGGAAAGTTCAAATGAGAAACGTTGTAAGATCATTGCCAAAGCCATTTTTGCTTCCATCATTGCAAAATTTTGTCCAACGCATATCCGAGGACCATAACCAAATGGAAAAAATGAAACTTGGCTCTTTGCTGCCTTTGAAACTCCTTCTGAAAATCTCCCCGGGTTGAATTCCTTTGCATCCTCTCCCCAAATTTTATCATCGTGGTGAATTAGGAGGATTGGCAAAGCGATCTGCACTCCATCTGGTAAATACAATCCTCCCACTTGGCTGTCGGCAAAAACAGCTCGTGTGAGCATGGGTACTGGTGGATATAACCTAAGGACCTCATGAAAAATCATTGTAACCTGCAATATAGAAAATATTTTTATCATGAAAATTCATTATTGAAATACACTATATCACTAAGAAGCATACATCAAACTATGAAAGAATTTTTTGAATATAGTTATGAAAGAGATCGTTTAAATTTTTGCATAATATATACTTTCATGTACAAATAGAACCATACAGTAACTGGTGAATACAAACTAAGAACCCCCTGAAAATTTATTATAGCCCAGAGTTTAAATTTCAAGAAAAAACGCTTGGCAAGAGGAAATATCAATATTCTCTTCAGTCTTGTAAATGATTGATACTAAGTATTTGCACAAAGTTTTCATCACACTTAAAACAACCTAACAAGCAAATAAAAAATTCCCGCAAAGAAAAGAATAGGCCGCCCCTTCTTCTACAGTAAAATCGACCTCTTTTTCACCAGTGCTGATGCAGTGTGCAAGCAGATAAGGAAAGAAAAATTCCAGTTGGGGTACCAAGTATTTGCATATAGCTTTCAATTAAAGCAAAAAAGATACAGAAACAAAACATATTTTGCCTCAAGATTGACAAAAAAAGGAGTACATTATTTTCAAGGAGAGTTACTAAATTGAATATAGATTGGATTGATACTCACAATTTTGAGGTGATTTAAGTCATCGCCATCTGGTTTTTTATTACCAAAAACCCGTAAAACCTCTTCCCTTGCGCAAGCTTGCCAGTTTGAATGTTTGCTTAATAGAACCATTGTCCACAGAAGTAAAACCGAGGTAGTCTCTTGGCCAGCAAGGTAGAATAGCTTACACTCCTCAATGACATCTTTGATGCTCATTCCGACATTCTTCCTCTCATCATTTTCTTGCATTTCTCTGTAGTTGGATTCCATTAGTAGACCTAATAAATCATCATTAGCAGTTTCGCCAGCTTGCATTGCCTTCTCTCTTTTCTCAATGATACCCTTCAACAATGCATCGACTTCACTGCTAATTTGCCTCATTCTCCTGTTTGTCTTTGTTGGAAAAAACCTGCTTGGAAGTAATCCAAGTAAATGAAGATCAATGAAATACAGGAAACAACTAATGCATTTTCATCCATGACTTTGTACTTGTTCAATTTCTCGGAATATCCATGGTGTTCCAAAGATGAAACCATCCAGACATTAATTGACCATTGAGTCTACAAATATTTTGCAGTAGTATTTCACCATGCATCTTGCTAAGATGTTCTGCCAATAAAAGAAAAGGGGATACTTGAAGTTGATTTTTGTTTTGAAGACACAGCTACATTCTTTAATTTGAACAAAAAGAAAGCTCTTAAACTAGAAAGCCAAAAATTGGAAGACAAACTACTTAAAGGAAAACAAAAATTAGTAATTGAGAGCCATATTAACAAAATAAATGAAACATCTTAACAGTTCTTAAATGCAATAACAGTTATTAATTTTATTCTTGCTTTTGTCCCATGCTGAATCAAACCTTCCTTCTTCTTCTTCTTCTTTTTTATTTTTATTTTTATTATTATTGTTATTATTTTTGCTGTTGTTGGTGATACTGTGAAAGTTATAGCATTTGGGTATTAGTACTGAGGTTCAGATTAATTCCTTGAAATATTTTATGCCTACCTCCATCCTGGAACATAAACTGACCGAGTAACCTGGACTGCAAGTAGTGCTTGCTCTTTCTGGAGTTGGAATATCCTTCTTCCTTCCTCATAGCTACTACCGAATGCTGTTCTTGAAATAACATCTCCCGTCAAATTTTGAAGATAGGGCCAAATGTCCAATTCACATGAGCCGTCCAGGGAGAGCTGCTTCTCCCATTTATTGACCATATCACTACAACTCAATTGGAATGCCGATACCATGTGCTATAACAAATTCAAACACAATTAATAAATTTAGAAGTCAGTCTCACATTTGCACTTTGAGTTACTGTCTTGAGAACGTATAAAATTCAAAATATGGCAATGCAAAAAGTTTATCATGCATAAGGAAAAAGATTACCAAAGGCAGTGAAATTGCGAATGTCTACTAAATTATGGAACATTCAGAAATTTATTTTCTTCCTATAAGAAGAGGGCTATGCTGAGAAACCAGGCAACAAGTTGGGGTATGGCTGCATAACCAAATAAATATTGCCTCAAAAAGTTAACCATATCCATCCTCTAATGTATTTATAAAAGGAAATATCGTTTGTATTTATGTAAACATTATTCTGCTCTCACAGAAAGAATGGGAATTAGGGTCACGTTTTCCTGTTGGAAAATTACCTTCAGCTTTTCTAGATGGAAAGCTGGGTTTATGATCTTTCTACGCTTAGTCCATTGTTCACCTTCCAATGACGCAATACCTGAAGCCAGCAGCTTGCGGAGAGGGTGCCGCGGCGCTTTTTGAAAAGCATTGTGCTTTAAGAGAACATCGCTAATCAGCTCAGGCTGCATAATGTTTACCACTGGTTTTGGGCCCAACCATATAAAATTATTTTTACCTGCATTTTTAATGCCCATTGTTGGATAAGTGTTAGAAAGGATCTAAAGGACCTGGGTAGTCAAGGAGGCCAATGCAAGGCTCTCTAATTGAAGAAGCTCAAATATCTAAAGAAAATTATACTGATGTGATTAATAATGAAGAGTCACGAGTTCATTCAAAATTTGAAAAGATAAGAAACAATTAACACGAAAATTTAAATACTATTCACAAATTCCCAATGATTAAGCAATTTACAAAGTAAATAAAGCTCTTTATCAAAGTTGACATCTATATATACCTACATATAGCTTATAAAACAATTGGATTAACAATTGAAAAGGATGAAATGATATTAAATTTGTAAATCTAACACCTCTCGAATTTCAACTTAAAAATTAGTTCATTTTTTATATAAGCATCTCTTAATATTTTGATATTTTTATTTAATTTTTTTTTAAAAAAAGATATTTTTATAAGAAAAACAGTAAGGATATTTTTATATAAAAAAAAAAGTCATTTTTTAGGCTGAAAAGAAAAGCAATGTGTAATTTTATTTTATTTTATCAAAAAATGAGTCTTTTTTTTATCATTGGGATAATTTTACAAATTTGGATTATTTTATTCTTGTTAATCAAACAAATCTTAAAATTTACACTCCAATATAGAAAAGGGAAATTTGAAGTACCATTGAAATTCCATTGGACTATAACTTCTTAGCGAAGAAAAAAAAGGACAGGAAAAATAACTAATAAAAAAAAGACCAGAAAACCAACAATCTTTTGGGGAAAATTCCACAATTAAATATATTTTAGTGCAATGATAAAGAGTAGCTTATTTTCATACCATATTTCTGGATGGAATGATCGTGAAATGGTAGAACTCGCTGCACAATATCATCAGAGAAGCTGATGGGTCTGGAATTTGCTTCGTTAATCATTCTCGACATCTCTCTAAAGTCCCCATGCAACAACCTGTAGGAATTCCCAGTCAGACCTTGCTGCCTAAGGCATCTCTCTAGCTTCTTTGGTCTCAACCACACCCAATTCAATAACCTCCATGCATATATCAAGAGAGTAATAAAAACAAAGGAGATTGCAACTGAGCTAAGCTTCATTTCCACTTTGGAAGAGACTTCAAGGAGCGACATCACTTCTTATCCTATGCACTGGCGAGGAATGGCCGGCAAATATACACCACTTTTTTATTGCCTTACGATAGGAACACGTGTTATCATTTCAAAGCCTGTACACTATGTCTTAAATGGTCTCTATCAACATTAGTTTTTCAACTTCTCAGGAATTTATAGTATAAAAATTTTCTTTGTATCGCCATCTTTGCTTACGTCATTGCTTATTACACGATGCCGCAAGTGCTCTTTTGAACTGGACCTATGAACCATTGCAAGTATTTTTAATATAAGTATTTTCTCAAAAAATATTATAAGTGATTTTTTAATATTATAAAATATTTTTCAGATTTTTAGAAGTATTTCATAAATTTTGTTAAACGCTTATAACCCGTTTGGTAATAATTTTATGAAGAACTTTTAATATTTTTAATACTTAAAAGATTTTATTATTCAAGTTTTAGAAATACTAAAAACAATTTTTAAAATCACTTACAAATGCACTCTACTCTTAGAGTGCGTTTAATATTAATTTCATGAGGTGTTTTTAACATTTTTAATACTTGAAAAATAAAAATTTCTAAGTATTAGAAAAACTAAAAACAATTCTCAAAATCACTATCAAATACACTTTTTATTTTTTTTCAAAAAAACTTTTTAAAATAAAAAAGCTTCCCTTAATCATTGTCAAATAGACTCTAAGCATGTGTTTAATACTGATTTCAAAAAGTATTTCTACATTTTTTAACACTTAAAATTTTTTACCTTTCAAATATTAAAAATGCTAGAATCACTACTAAAATCACATTAAGAGTTCGTTTAATAGTGATTTTAAGAAGTGTTTTTAACATTTTTAATATTTAAAAATTTTTATCATTCAAATGTTTAAAATGCTAGTAATATTTTTTAGAATCACTTTCAAAGGCACTCTAGGTTCATCAGTCTAATCACTCACGTTAAAATCATGTAATCATGTTTTTTAAAGTCGGGATAAATTCCTTAGTTTTTACCACCGGCATGATGGCAATGACAAAACAAAATAATATATATATGTATATATATATATATATATATATAACATGTTTTTATTCATCATTCTTGTATTTGTCATTTATCACTTGAGGCCATTGAAAAATTTGGCAGTGGTTTGTATGGATGATATCTTCCAAGAAGAATAACCATCAATAACAATCCATGTATACTTTGGAATGACCAGATGATTCATTCCTATTAATATCTTATTATTTAAAAAATGAGGCTTTAATAATAATTTATAAAGCAAAGCTTTCTTTAAATATATTTTCTATTTTTTATTTTTTAAAAATGACTTTTTTGTATATATATATTATACATAGAAATTACTATATTTTTATTTTTGCTTATTTTAAAAAATAAAATATATTCCATGGAATGCTTTATATATTATTCTTCAATCATTATTACCATGTTGTCCTTATTTTGTTCACATTCTATTTGTCAGTTTGCATGTGGAAATTAGGAAAAAATAGACGTCCAAGTAGTCCATATCCCATTGTCATGGACTGGGTTATCCTTATGATAAAAGTTAATGGTTTAGAAATCATTGGATTCTTAGAAGGATCCCTTGGAAAAGATCCCTTGAAAAAATCAACGAATGAGTAAATTTTATTCCTACATAAATAACCGTAATGGCCTTGTTTTTAATTATAATGTCCTGATTTTAGCTCAATTATAGGAAGAGATTAAAGGTATAAGAAATGACATGTTGAATTATGATGTCTGAAAAAGAGAGACGTTTCATAAAAAATTTAGCTAAATTTTAATTTTATTAGTGCAGTGATTAGAGGACAAATCTGAATTAATCTATTGCTATGAGATGCACTCCGATGTGGCATACAAGTGGCAAAATGTCACTAGGAAAGGGCAATTGAGTCAACAACTTTCTTAATTTAAGTGGCTGAAATTTTATTTGGTATTCTCCCTTTAGATGGTGGTTGTAGTAGTCACCTGTACTCTTCACAAGGTAAATGTTCAACTTGAGGAATTGGTTAGGACACTTAGATTAGTTAGCTTTGATATGACACATGGTTGCAGCTTGGAAGTGCGCCACCACTAGCTAAAGTTGTGTTTTGCTAAATTACTTTTAATAGGAAACACCAAGATCATAGGGTGCATGCTCTCTAGTTCCTTGAGCTAGCTACTATATCTAAACACAACAAAAGTAAGAAAAATTAGATTTAGGTGTTAAAAATCATACCTTTGAATCTAGATGCTCCCAAATCCTATTCCAATTTATGTAAAGATCTCAAAAGTCTACAGACCTTCCACCCAATGCCTTTGTCTTTGATCCTTGGCACATGTTTAAAGTAGCTACATACTTAAGAGGGAGAGAGATGGAGGCCAGGGCTCTCTTTGAAAGAATGGAATGAATAAGTTAACTAATTCGAAAACCCTAAGGGGTTTTATA
Source organism: Vitis vinifera (assembly GCF_030704535.1). Lineage (NCBI taxonomy): Eukaryota > Viridiplantae > Streptophyta > Magnoliopsida > Vitales > Vitaceae > Vitis > Vitis vinifera. Next base: position 12,662,822 of record NC_081823.1, on the reverse strand, counting down.
TACCCTCTCTTCTTATGGGTTTAAGTGACTTTGGCCCAACTTTGGCTTAGGTCACTTAATATAACTCATTGGATCCTAATTAATTAATTAATTAATCCTATTGGGCTCCAGTTAATTAATTAGTCCAATCTAGGGAAAAAAACCAAAATAATTATTCATTAATTATGTGCAACCTTATTTTTTTTTTACCAAAATACCCTTATACACATAAATGAATGATTCTATATAAAACCTCAAAATAAATAATCATAAGTTCTTATACAACCTTTGATGTAGACAACCCTAGGATGGTTGCCTACACTCAAGGGTTGGTGGGCTAGGGTTTTACTTTTAAGGTGTAAGGAGAGGAACAAACAATAAATTTGATGGTAGAGAAAATTATAAGATAAGAAATAGAGAGAAAGAAGAAACAATGAAGAAAAGATGGAAAACCTTAGAGTCTCACTAAGGCCTTCTAGGAGTCTCACTTAGAAGAAAATCAATGGAGTCTCACCATTGAGGGTTGCAACCTTGCAATGAAAGAAAATATAATGTTATTCATCAATTCATCCCTTTGATTTACATTGATTAGCCTATTTATAGGCTTCTCTAAGAAATTCAAAGTCTACTAGGACTCTAATATCCTGACTCAAATTCTAATTATATTATAACTCAACTAGATAATCCTAATTAGACTCCAACAAATATCAATCCCAATTCAATTCTAATTAATATTAATCCTACTTAAAGTTTACTTAGGTCTTCACTTTCTTTCTTGAATAAACTTTAAAAGGCTTTCCCCCATCAATTCTCCCCGGCTTGAAAGAACTCGGCTCCGATGAGTTAGATGCTTGATACAATTCATAGAGATCGGGGTTAAGCTTCTGAAAATCCGTTGTCATAATCCATGTATTCTCAGAGTGTGGTTTGCCTCGCCATTTCACCAAAAAATTTTGGTATCCACCTTGTTGGGTAGACACAAGTTGATCATCAAGAACATACTCGATCTTAGGACGTGGGCTAAGAGTAGGTAGTAATTGAAGATCCAACTCTTCACTTACATCGTTGTGATAACCATGGTAGATATACAAATCTTCCACATTAAATATTTGACTAAAATGCAAGTTTAAAGGGAGCTCTAACAAATAATCATTTTCACCCAACCGTTTTAGTACTCGAAATGGACCCATTTTCTTAGCTTGATGCTTTTAATATGTGCTCGGATGAAATCTTTCTAGTCGTAGAGGAACCATCACTAGATTGATTACTACTCAAAAAGTGCTATTTGATAGCTTATAATTAATCCTTTTAAACACTTTTGAGTAGTAGTTTTGGCCTTTTAACTCAATTGGCATGTTAAGGACCCTTGAAAGGGATTTTAATCACTTTATGCAAGTTTTGGTGTTTTTGTTAGTAATTTGATCACCAAAGCAAATCAAGACTGAGGAGAGTTTTGAGGAATCTTGGGCAAAGCTTAGAAGTCATTTGCCAAGAGTAAATCCGGATTGCAAGGAGAAAAAGTAAAGAGAATCTGCCATGAAGCATATTCTTGATGACAGTCGTAGCAGCCACTTTTGGAGCACTTTCTAAAGTTCAAATGATGCATGCTATATACCATTTCAAAGCTCAGGAAGTCAATAATCCAATGCTTCAAAAGGTGTGCAATTCGGAGTTGAAACGAAGAAGTTGTAGCCATTGCAAGCCAATCACTCCGAGCTGAAGGAAGCATTTTGCAAAGTGCTGCGAAATCACCCTTTTGTTGCGAAGTGATTCCGCAGCCTTTTTGTACAGTGTGATGTATCTCCTTCTGAAGTTGCCCGACATATACTGCGAGAAGGAAGCTTGGAACCTCAAGGTGGAAGCCAACTTCTCAGCCCTGCGAGTTTAGCTTGTTGTTGCGGAATGATTTCGCAGCCCTCTTGAGTGTCTGCAAAATCTCGCAAACACCATTTTTCTCATGCGAAATGATTCCTGAAGCCTCCCGATATTTGCTACCGACATTGGGAGATATTTTACATCATATTTTTGTTGTCTAAATCCCAAAATACTCCTTGTAAGCCACCAATTACATGATTCCTTAGTTTTTAAGTTAGTAAAAAGACTAAATATCTATGTAATAATTAGTTTTAAATTATGTTAATATATATACCTCTCGAGAGCCTGTTCTGAGAGAGGAGTTCCTTCTGTAAAAGTTTGGGTAAGCAAGTAAAGTTTAGTTCTTTCTACTGCCTTACCTTCTCACTTTGTATTTTTATTTTATTTCTAAGTTATGAATTCTCTGAGGAGTTTTCCCCAGAGAATGAGTAACTAAACCTCTAATTCCTTGGAGCTAAGGTTGCCGGGGAAGGTTCCAAGTGCAAGAATGCAAAGCTTTGTGGTTTTAGCTATTAATGAAGAGGAAGTGAAATCCTTTAGTGATTTCTATGTTTTTAGTTAACTTAAAACACCTTAGAGTCACCTAGGCCAACACTTGGTAAGGCAAGTGATTTCCAACCATGGAAATGCACTAGTTTACCCCTTGCGAGCCTTTGGGAGGTGACTTCAAGGTAGGATTTTCTAGAATAGCCAACACTTGGTAAGCTTTTGGACTCCAAGGAGACATCCATTAGTTATCTCTTGCGAGCTTTTGACGGGTAATCCAAGGTTAAAGATCACCTTGAATGGTTAAGGCTTAGTGAGAGGCTTAAACCATTGCAAGTTGCATCAGTGAGAGAATTAAAGTGAAATCTAATTGAAGGAGTCTCTGTACAACACCGGTTAGAGAATTGACTATATGTTGAATCTCTAACGTAAGGAAATGAATCATCTGACCAGAGCCGTGTCTTTTGCATGAGGAACCACCCCAGTGAACCTAACTCTCCAAGGAATGCTTTTCTTCCTAAATTATTCCAAACTTCTGTTGTGTTAGTTAGTTTAAGTCTAAACCTTTACCAATCAAAGTTTGTGTTTTACTTCTTAAGCTAACCATGAAATGAAACAAAACCAATTCACTTGGAATTGGTATCATTGAGAGCTTGTTAATCTTTCCCAGTGGACGATCCTAGAGCCACTATACTATAGTAGCTTTTTCTTTGCTACCCTAGTATATGGTGTTATAGGTTATAAATTTTGTTGATTACTCCCTCAATCAAGGAGCACCAGCTGGACACAAATCAGCTGAGACACCAATTGGGCACAAATCAAATGGCGCCATTGCCGGGTAATGAGGAAAGTTTATATTGATACCATTTTTGAGCACTTGTGATTTTCATCACAAGTTGGTAAAGTGTCTTTCACTTTACTAATTCTCATTCTTTCTTTATTTATTCATAATCTAAGTTTATCTTTTAAAATTTAGCCTAGTTTAATTTTGTTGTTGTAGCCCTGTTTCTCTTGTTGTCCTCTGTTTTTATTTAAGTTGCAGATAGATACTAGTTGTGTATGCCAAAGTGGATACGAGACAGTGGAGGAAGGCTTGTTAAGTGTGATACACCTCAGAGAAAAGAATTCGAAGTGATCTTGAGTATCATGGAAGCTACACCTGAAAATCAGCATAGTCACCAAGGTCGTCAAGATAATCTCAATGAATTCAGATCAATGAGGGACCGCATGCATCCACCTCGTATGAGTGCACCATCATGTATAGTGCCCCCTACAGAGCAGCTAGTGATCAGACCGTATCTTGTTCCACTCCTACCAACTTTCCATGGAATGGAGAGTGAGAATCCGTATGCACACATCAAGGAATTTGAAGATGTTTGTAATACATTCTAAGAGGGAGGAGCTTCAATTGATTTGATGAGGCTTAAGTTATTTCCTTTTACTTTAAAGGATAAGGCCAAAATTTGGCTTAATTCTTTAAGGCCAAGGAGTATCCGCTCTTGGACTGATTTACAAGCTGAATTCCTCAAGAAATTTTTTCCCACTCATAGAACAAATGGCTTGAAAAGGCAAATTTCAAACTTCTCAGCTAAAGAGAATGAGAAATTCTATGAGTGTTGGGAAAGATACATGGAAGCTATAAATGCTTGTCCTCACCATGGCTTTGATACTTGGCTATTGGTGAGTTATTTTTATGATGGTATGTCCTCCTCAATGAAGCAACTCCTCGAGACAATGTGTGGAGGAGATTTCATGAGCAAAAATCCAGAGGAAGCTATGGATTTCTTGAGCTATGTAGCTGATGTTTCAAGGGGATGGGATGAACCAACTAAAGGAGAAGTGGGAAAGATGAAGTCTCAGTTGAATGCTTACAATGCAAAGGCTGGGATGTATACTTTAAAAGAAGATGATAATATGAAAGCAAAGTTGGCAGCTATGACAAGAAGATTGGAGAAGCTGGAGCTGAAAAGAATACATGAAGTGCAAGCTGTTGCTGAAGCACCAGTGCAAGTGAAGCTGTGTCCTAATTGTCAATCATATGAACATTTGGTGGAGGAATGCCCTGCAATTTCAGCTGAAAGGGAAATGTATAGAGATCAAGCAAATGTTGTTGGACAATTCAGGCCCAATAACAATGCGCCTTATGGAAATACCTACAACTCAAGTTGGAGGATTAATCATCCAAATTTCTCATGGAAGGCCAGAGCAACTCAATACCAACAGCCGGATCCACCATCTCAACAATCTTCAAGTATTGAACAAGCAATAGCCAATCTCACTAAGGTAGTGAGAGATTTTGTTGGAAAGCAAGAAGCCACCAATGCTCGAGTCGATCAAAGAATTGATAGAGTGGAGAGTATGTTGAATAAAAGGATGGATGGAATGCAAAATGATATGAACCAAAAATTTGATAACATCCAGTATTCAATTTCAAGGCTTACAAATTTGAATACACTGCAAGAAAAGGTAAGATTTCCTTCTCAACCTCACCAAAATCCCAAAGGTGTCCATGAAGTGGAAAGCCAAGAGGGAGAATCATCACAGATGAAAGATGTCAAAGCCTTGATCACTCTAAGGAGTGGTAAAAAAATTGAGCAGCCAACACCCAAGCCACATGTTGAGAAAGAAGAAGAGATAAAGAAAGGGAAGGAAATGGAAGATAAAGAGAGTGAGATCAGTGAAGAAAAGAAGGACTCTGATTCAACAAGGAAAGTAATTCCAGAGAAGGAGCTTCTGAAGGAAGAAATCAACTTCTCCACCTTTTCCTCAAGCATTACATGGGAAAAAGGGGATTAGAAATGCAGCTGAAATCCTTGAAGTATTGAGGCAAGTGAAAGTCAATATTCCACTGTTGGATATGATTAAACAAGTTCCAACATATGCAAAATTCCTAAAGGACTTGTGTACTATCAAGAGAGGGTTGACTGTAAACAAGAAAGCCTTCTTGACTGAGCAAGTAAGTGCAATCTTACAATGTAAGTCTCCTTTGAAGTACAAAGACCCTGGAAGTCCTACCATTTCAGTCATGATTGGAGGAAAGGTAGTGGAGAAAGCCTTGCTAGATTTGGGAGCAAGTGTGAATTTGCTTCCATATTCCGTCTACAAGCAATTGGGACTTGGAGAGTTGAAGCCAACAGCAATCACTCTATCTCTGGCAGATAGATCAGTGAAAATTCCAAGAGGAGTAATTGAGGATGTATTGGTTCAAGTGGATAATTTCTACTATCCAGTAGATTTTATTGTTCTTGATACAGATCCTACTGTAAAGGAAGCTAATTTAGTTCCTATCATCATTGGAAGGCCATTTCTTGCAACTTCAAATGCAATCATCAACTGCAGGAATGGGCTTATGCAACTCACTTTTGGTAACATGACACTGGATCTCAATATTTTCTATATGTCTAAAAAGCAAATCACTCCGGAGGAAGAAGAAGGACCAGAAGAGCTGTGCATTATTGATACTTTAGTGGAAGAGCACTATAATCAAAATATGCAAAACAAGTTGAATGAAAGTCTTGTGGATGCTGAGGAAGGTTTGTCAGAACCCCCAACTGTGCTAGCTACTCTACAAAGTTGGAGAAATATAGAAGAGATTCTACCTTTGTTCAATGAAGAAGAGGAGACATCTGCTGAAAAAGAAATTCCAAAACTCAATCTGAAGCCTTTACCTATGGAGCTGAAATATATATATCTTGAGGAAAATAATCAATGTCCTGTTGTGATATCTTCATCTCTGACTAGTCATCAAGAGAATTGTTTAATGGAAGTTCTCAAGAGGTGTAAGAAGGCAATAGGATGGCAAATATCCGACTTGAAAGGCATCAGTCCTTTAGTTTGTACTCATCGTATATATATGGAGGAGGAAGCAAAGCCAATTCGTCAATTTCAAAGAAGGTTGAATCCTCATCTACAAGAGGTGGTACGAGCTGAAGTGCTGAAGCTACTTCAAGCAGGAATCATTTACCCTATATCTGATAGCCCTTGGGTGAGTCCTACTCAAGTGGTACCAAAGAAGTCAGGATCATAGTGGTTCAAAATGAAAAAGGAGAAGAAGTTACTACACGCCTCACTTCAGGTTGGAGGGTGTGTATTGATTATAGAAAGCTGAATGCTGTAACCAGGAAAGATCATTTTCCATTGCCATTTATTGATCAAGTGCTGGAGAGAGTCTCTAGACATCCATTTTATTGTTTTTTGGATGGGTATTCAGGGTATTTTCAGATTGAAATTGATTTGGCAGATCAGGAAAAGACCACTTTTACATGTCCATTTGGAACATATGCTTATAGAAGAATGCCTTTTGGTTTATGCAATGCACCTGCTACATTTCAAAGATGCATGTTGAGTATTTTCAGTGATATGGTGGAGCGAATTATGGAGGTTTTCATGGATGACATCACCGTATATGGAGGTACATTTGAGGAATGCTTAGTTAATTTGGAAGCAGTTCTTCACAGATGCATTGAAAAAGATTTGGTGCTCAACTGGGAGAAATGCCATTTTATGGTATGACAAGGAATTGTCCTTGGCCATATCATCTCTGAAAAAGGCATTGAAGTTGATAAAGCAAAGGTGGAGCTTATTGTCAAATTACCATCTCCAACAACTGTAAAAGGAGTAAGGCAGTTCCTTGGCCATGTAGGGTTCTATAGAAGGTTTATAAAAGGTTTTTCAAGTCTTTCAAAACCTCTTTGTGAGCTGTTAGCTAAGGATGCTAAGTTTATATGGGATGAAAGGTGTCAGAATAGCTTTGATCAACTGAAGAAATTTTTAACAACAACTCCAATAGTAAGAGCCCCTAACTGGCAACTACCTTTTGAACTGATGTGTGATGCCAGTGACTTTGCTATAGGAGCTGTGCTTGGCCAAAGAGAAGATGGGAAGCCCTATGTGATTTACTATGCAAGTAAAACACTGAATGAAGCTCAAAGGAACTACACAACTACAGAGAAAGAATTGTTAGCTGTGGTATTTGTTTTGGACAAATTTCGTGCTTATTTAGTGGGGTCTTTCATCATTGTCTTTACTGACCATTCAGCCTTGAAGTATTTATTGACAAAGCAAGATGCAAAAGCAAGGTTGATTAGATGGATTCTTTTGTTACAAGAATTCGATCTTCAAATCAAAGATAAGAAAGGAGTGGAGAATGTGGTAGCTGACCACCTTTCAAGGTTAGTTATAGCACATAATTCCCATCCCTTGCCTATTAATGATGATTTTCCTGAAGAATCACTCATGTTCCTAGTGAAAACTCCTTGGTATGCTCATATTGCTAATTATTTAGTAACTGGAGAAATTCCAAGTGAGTGGAATGCACAGGACAGGAAGCACTTCTTTGCCAAAATTCATGCTTATTATTGGGAAGAGCCCTTTCTTTTTAAGTATTGTGCAGATCAGATAATTAGAAAATGTGTCCCTGAAGATGAGCAGCAAGGGATTCTATCTCATTGTCATGAGAATGCATGTGGAGGCCACTTTGCCTCTCAGAAAACAGCCATGAAGGTATTGCAATCAGGGTTTACTTTGCCATCTCTTTTCAAAGATGCCCACATCATGTGTAGAAGTTGTGACAGATGCCAAAGGCTTGGAAAGCTAACAAAAAGAAATCAAATGCCTATGAACCCCATTCTAATAGTTGAGTTATTTGATGTATGGGGCATTGACTTCATGGGACCTTTCCCAATGTCTTTTGGTAATTCTTACATTTTGGTGGGGGTGGATTATGTTTCTAAATGGGTTGAGGCAATCCCCTGTAAACAAAATGATCACAGGGTGGTTCTCAAGTTTCTTAAAGAGAACATTTTCTCAAGATTTGGGGTGCCCAAAGCCATAATCAGTGATGGAGGTGCTCATTTTTGCAACAAACCTTTTGAAGCTCTGTTATTCAAGTATGGAGTGAAGCATAAGGTGGCTACACCCTATCATCCTCAGACTTCCGAGCAAGTTGAGCTAGCTAACAGGGAAATAAAGAACATATTGATGAAAGTGGTGAATTCCAACAGAAAAGATTGGTCTATTAGGCTTCATGATTCATTGTGGGCATATAGAACAGCTTATAAGACTATTCTTGGCATGTCTCCCTATCGTCTTGTCTATGGCAAAGCATGCCATCTCCCTATGGAAGTTGAATACAAGGCTTGGTGGGAAATAAAGAAGCTGAATATGGACTTGATCAAGGCAGGAGAAAAGAGATATCTAGACCTTAATGAGATGGAGGAATTAAGAAATAATGCTTATATCAATTCCAAAGTTGCAAAACAGAGGATGAAGAAGTGGCATGACCAACTCATCTCCAACAAGGAATTTCAGGAAGGGCAAAGAGTTTTACTGTATGACACAAGACTCCATATCTTTCCTGGGAAGCTCAAGTCAAGGTGGATAGGCCCGTTCATAATTCACCGAGTATGGTCCAATGGAGTGGTGGAATTATTGAATTCAAATGGCAAGGATAGCTTCAAAGTCAATCGATATCGTCTCAAGCCATTCATGGAGTCATTCAAACCAAAAAAGGAGGCAATCAACCTCCTTGAGCCTCAAAAAGCCTAAGCGAAAAAGGGTTTGCTGGACGTGGTTTACCACAGTCCAAAATTTTTGTAAATTTTCAAGTTTTTTTCGTACATTTGATCTTAGTTTTTGATCTTAAATCATGTTTTTAGGTGTGTTTTAATCGTTTTGAATGATCCCAAGTGGAAGAAATTTCAAGGAAATTGAAAGAAAAAAAATCGGGAAGAAATCGGAGCAAAAACAGGGGAAAAACAGAGCTCTGCGAAATTTCGCAGGCTAAAGAAAGCCTCTGCGAAATCAGCACTATGCTGCAAAACCATTCCGCAACACTATAGAAGTCTCTGCGAGGGTATTTCGCAATTGCGAAGGCGAGTTTGGCACACGAGTGCCACTTCGTAGCACAGGAGCCCTCATTTGGCAGCTGCAAAATGCATTGCGAAGTGGTAAAGCCCAGATTTCGCACCAAAAGTCCCATTCCGTAGGGTATTTCGCAATTGCGAAGGCGTTTTTGGCACACGAGTGCCACTTCGCAGCACAGGAACTCTCATTTCGTAGCTGCGAAACGCATTGCGAAGTTGTTGCGAAAATAACATTTTGCTGCGAAATTGGCGTTTTGTTGCGAAACTTAAACTGACCCTTAGGCTTCCATTTTTCCTATTTATACCGGTCATTTGAGCTGCGAAAAGGGTTTCAAAAATCAAAGCGCCATTCTCGCAAGCTGTTCGTCTTCTTCAGTGAGCCACGCCGTCCAAGCCTCCGGTCATCTTCTCCGATCAGCAACGTCGGCCAAAGTTCGGTATCCCGAAATGGCGCGAACACGAGGGGCTAAATCTTCATCTCCTTTGAATCGCAAGAAGAGTTTGCGAAAGGAGCCAGTTCCAGATTATGCTCTAGAGCCTTCGCAGCCGAAAGCAATTCTTCCCCCGGTGAAGCCAGCGCCGCCAAAGCCTCCGGCAAGACGATACCTTACCAGGTCAGGGGGTCGGCCACTGCAGAAGAGACCCTGGGTGGAGAGCTCAGAACCCATCGATTTGACTGAGCAATCTCCAGAGCCTTCACCAATTCCATCACCGGTTCCAACTCCAGTTCCCTCGTCGATTCCCATGCCAGTTCCGTCGCCGGTACCATCTCCGGCACTGCAAGAAAAATCTCAGGAGCCTCAAGCGCCACTTCCTGAGCCCCAAATTCCATTCAAAACAGCTCTGGAAGAAGTAATTAGGTGGCTAATGCTACCTCAGCCCCCAATTGAGGGAAACTTGGACTGTAGAGCTCGGCCATTCCATTCCGAGCTATGCTTCGACATAGCCGCATTTAGAGTGAGGCCGGAGCTTGCACAGTCATTCAACTTGCTGAGAAGGTACCATATGGAGCATCTGCTAGCTCCGAGAGACTTTTTCTACCCCCGGGTAGCCATGGATTTCTATCAATCCATGACAACCAACCAGGTCAGGGATCCAACTTTGATTCATTTCACTATCGATGGGAGACATGGCATATTGGGAGCACGTCATATTGCTGAAGCCTTGCAAATTCCCTATGAGCCAACCCAATTCGATGATTTTAGAGCTTGGGCAAATCCTACTGAGCTGGAGATGGTGCGCACCCTTTCCAGAGGAGCTGCAAATCGATCACATTTGCTAAGGGGGGAGCTTCCTCCAGTTATGTTTTTTATTGATGCATTTTTGCGTCATAATCTGTACCCATTGTAACATTGGACTCAAAGAAGGGGAGTCCTCTTAGAAGCTCTTTACAAGATGTCAGAAGGATTTTTCTTTGGGCCTCATCATCTGATCCTGGCAGCCATTCTCTATTTCGAAGAGAAGGTTCACAAAAAGAAGCTTCAAAGAGCTGATTGCATTCCCCTCCTCTTTCCAAGGCTGCTATGCCAAATTTTGGAGCATCTAGGATACCCTTCTGAGCCTCAGCTGGAGAGAAAGCGAATTTTCCGTGAGCCATTCACTCTTGATAAATGGAACAATATGACGGCCTACAAAGTTGATCAGCCTGAGCAGCCTCAGCCAGCTGCAAGGAGAGCATCCCCAAGACATATACCTAAAGGTATAACAGTTGCTGCTCCTGCCATTCCTAGAGCTCCACCAGCTGCATCAGCTTCATCTCAACCATCTACATCAGCTGAGCCGAGGATGGCCATTCCTATATCTGAATATCGAGAGTTGTGCCGTGCATTGGAGACTCTTACAGCTTCTCAAAGCAGTCTTGCTCAGGAGATGGCAGCCATCAGAGCATGCCAAAAGCAGATGTTGGCCACTCAGGCTCAACAAGCTGCCATCTTAAGGCAGCTCCAAGTCCATTTCGATCTGCCACAAGCTGTAGAGCCCTCCACTGATACACCAGCAGAGCCACACTCTCATCCTTCAGAGTCTCATCCTCCAGAGCCCCAAGCCCCAACTGATGCACCTACTGAAGAGGCAGACCCATCTGCCTAGCCCCACCACCCCACTCATCAGACTATTATATATATCTAATATTTTTATGTATTTGTTTTTTTTAGTTGAAAAGAAGTCCCAGTATTTTGGTACTATATTTGGGATTCCTTGTGTTACTTGTCTTTTGCATTGTAATCAAATGAATTTAAAGTAATACAAGTTTAATATTTCTTATTAACAGTTAGCATTAAGTTATCTTTATTTCCTTTTCTCACATATTCTATTCTTTTTGAAACATGTGGTTTTCTCCAATCAATATTCGAATTTGATTTCAGCAAGGAGATACGACTTCCTCCCTTTAATTACAGTCACTCATATCACATTGAGGACAATGCTCAGTTCGGTTGGGGGGAATGAGGAAGGAAGTATGCTAAATCTTTTTGGTAATGCAATTATTTTGGTAAATTAGTTGTAATTTTTACTTTTTACTCTTGTTACTCTATTCTCCATGAATTTTGAGGAAAAATTTTCAAATTAAACCAAGAGAAATTGAACTGTTGTTTTTCACTTAACTTAGAGTATGGATTATGCTCACTAAAGTGGTTCAATTGTTTAAACTTCTATTGAAATTGAATTTAGTTCTTCCACTTTAAGCTATTCACACACTGTGCACATTAGATTCCGATTATAAGATGAAAAGCTATTTTCCTCTTGACTTAGGATAATTTTGGGACTTGGTACATTTGACCTCATTTGATAAAATTGAATCACCCTGCAAAAGGCCAATGAGCCTTTGAAATAAAGAAAGTTGTTTGCTTGCCTTGAAACCCGAGCAAGGTCTGAGGGGTATATGGTGAAAGCCTTTAAAGCCTGGTGCCCTAAGCCTTAATTGGTTGGGAGTCACCGACCTCAATGCTCATTATAAGGGTGAATAGGTAGAGTTAACATATGGTAGATGCTTAGGTATTAGAAATTCATTCTTAAAAGTCCGGGGAAAAATCCGAGGAGTTAGTGGTTGAAAGATCCTTAAAGCTTGGTGCCCTAAACCTTAATTGGTTGGGAGTCATCGATGGACCCCCATTACATGGACAAGTCAGAAAGAGTACCCCATAAAGCTACCTTAAAAAAAAAAAAAAAGGAGATGAAAGTGTGTTCTTTTCTTATTGATTTTGGTCAGTTTGCTAAGTGTTGAAAAGAGATAGGTTGGGGGGAGAGATTAGTTTAGCATATTATTCTCGGAAGCTAAGGAACCAATACACATAGATTTTTGTGGAAAATTGAAGTTTGGTTCTTTGAAAGTGGAAATGATTTTAAAACTTCAGTTTGCATAATGCACTCCCTTGATTGACAGTGTTTAGCATAGTTTGTTATAACTCTTGTTGAAATTTGGGTTTGTATTTCTTTAATGTTTCATGTGAGAATTAGATCATCATGCCACTTGAGAATTGATTTTGATCAGCATGATGTTGTAAATTTTAATATAGGTTGCTTTTTATTTTCATTGTTCTCTCCTATTTTGCTAAGGGACTAGCAATATGTCAGTTGGGGGGAGTGATTACTACTCAAAAAGTGCTATTTGATAGCTTATAATTAATCCTTTTAAACACTTTTGAGTAGTAGTTTTGGCCTTTTAACTCAATTGGCATGTTAAGGACCCTTGAAAGGGATTTTAATCACTTTATGCAAGTTTTGGTGTTTTTGTTAGTAATTTGATCACCAAAGCAAATCAAGACTGAGGAGAGTTTTGAGGAATCTTGGGCAAAGCTTAGAAGTCATTTGCCAAGAGTAAATCTGGATTGCAAGGAGAAAAAGTAAAGAGAATCTGCCATGAAGCATATTCTTGATGACAGTCGTAGCAGCCACTTTTGGAGCACTTTATGAAGTCCAAATGATGCATGCTATATACCATTTCAAAGCTCAGGAAGGCAACAATCCAATACTTCAAACGGTGTGCAATTCGGAGTTGAAACGAAGAAATTGCAGCCATTGCAAGCCAATCACTCCGAGCTGAAGGAAGCATTTTGCAAAGTGCTGCGAAATCACCCTTTTGTTGCGAAGTGATTCCGCAGCCTTTTTGTACAGTGTGATGTATCTCCTTCTGAAGTTGCCCAACATATACCGTGAGAAGGAAGCTTGGAACCTCAAGGTGGAAGCCAACTTCGCAGCCCTGCGAGTTTAGCTTGTTGTTGCGGAATGATTTCGCAGCCCTCTTGAGTGTCTGCGAAATCTCGCAGACACCATTTTTCTCATGCGAAATAGTTCCTGAAGCCTCCCGATATTTGCTACCGACATTGGGAGATATTTTACATCAGATTTTTGTTGTCTAAATCCCAAAATACTCCTTGTAAGCCACCAATTACATGATTCCTTAGTTTTTAAGTTAGTAAAAAGACTAAATATCTATGTAATAATTAGTTTTAAATTATGTTAATATATATACCTCTCGAGAGCCTGTTCTGAGAGAGGAGTTCCTTCTGTAAAAGTTTGGGTAAGCAAGTAAAGTTTAGTTCTTTCTACTGCCTTACCTTCTCACTTTGTATTTTTATTTTATTTCTAAGTTATGAATTCTCTGAGGAGTTTTCCCCAGAGAATGAGTAACTAAACCTCTAATTCCTTGGAGCTAAGGTTGCCGGGGAAGGTTCCAAGTGCAAGAATGCAAAGCTTTGTGGTTTTAGCTATTAATGAAGAGGAAGTGAAATCCTTTAGTGATTTCTATGTTTTTAGTTAACTTAAAACACCTTAGAGTCACCTAGGCCAACATTGTGTAAGGCAAGTGATTTCCAACCATGGAAATGCACTAGTTTACCCCTTGCGAGCCTTTGGGAGGTGACTTCAAGGTAGGATTTTCTAGAATAGCCAACACTTGGTAAGCTTTTGGACTCCAAGGAGACATCCATTAGTTATCTCTTGCGAGCTTTTGACGGGTAATCCAAGGTTAAAGATCACCTTGAATGGTTAAGGCTTAGTGAGAGGCTTAAACCATTGCAAGTTGCATCAGTGAGAGAATTAAAGTGAAATCTAATTGAAGGAGTCTCTGTACAACACCGGTTAGAGAATTGACTATATGTTGAATCTCTAACGCAAGGAAATGAACCATCTGACCAGAGCCGTGTCTTTTGCATGAGGAACCACCCCAGTGAACCTAACTCTCCAGGGAATGCTTTTCTTCCTAAATTATTCCAAACTTCTATTGTGTTAGTTAGTTTAAGTCTAAACCTTTACCAATCAAAGTTTGTGTTGTACTTCTTAAGCTAACCATGAAATGAAACAAAACTAATTCACTTGGAATTGGTATCATTGAGAGCTTGTTAATCTTTCCTAGTGGACGATCCTAGAGCCACTATACTATAGTAGCTTTTTCTTTGCTACCCTAGTATATGGTGTTATAGGTTATAAATTTTGTTGATTACTCCCTCAATCAAGGAGCACCAGCTGGACACAAATCAGCTGAGACACCAATTGGGCACGAATCATAGATCACCTTCTTGAAATTGAATATATCTTCGATGTGCATCTACTGCCTCTTTATAGTTCTCATTACTGATTTTGATTTTTTCTTGTACATTTTCATGTATATCTCGTATATGACGTGCAAATGCATCACCATCCTGGCTAGTGCTAACAGAAGTAAGCAATGGTATAAGATCAACAAGTTGCTTAGGTTTCAACCCATATGCCACTTCAAAGGTGAGTACCCAATAGTATGATTAGTGGAGCTGTTGAAAGCAAATTCGGCTTGTGGTAAGACATTGTCCCAATTTCTCAACTGATCTCTCACAATGCATCTCAAAAGATTACCAAGGCTATTATTGACAACTTCTGTTTGTTGATCAGTTTAAGGATGAAAAGAACTTGAAACCTTTAATTGAGTACCTAGCTTGGCCCACAAGGTTTTCCAAAAATAGCTCATAAACTTGCTATCACGATCAGAAACAATGGATTGTGGTAATCCATGTAATCGAACTACTTCTTTAAAGAACAAGGCAACAACATAAGAAGCATCCGAAGCCTTCTTACATGGGATAAAATGTGCCTTTTTGGAAAATCTATCAACCACAACAAATATAGAATCAAAGCCCCGTTGTGTCCTTGGTAATCCAAGTACAAAATCCATGCTCAAGTCTTCCCAAGGTTTGGATGGAATTGGTAATGGTGTATATAACCCTGTATTTTGCTTTGAACCCTTTCCTACTTGAAATGCTCGACATTGTTTGATACCCTTCCAAACATCCTTCTTTAAACTAGGCCAAAATAAGCGATCTTCCACCAAAGCAATGGTCTTATCTCGTCCAAAATGTCCACCCATTCCACCTCCATGAAGTTCCCATATGACATGATCACGTAGGGAAGTCCTTGGTAAACATAAACTATTTTTATAAAACAAGTACACTTCTAAAATTTGGAAATCAATACGTGTTGCTTTTGAACCACTCAAAAGAGAGGAATCAACATCTCCAAAATCAACATCATTGTCATAGCAATGCTTTAATTCTTCAAATCCAATTGTAGTGGCTGACATGTTTACTAAGAGAAGGGCCTTCCTACTAAGGACATCAACTACTTTATTTTCAATTCCTGCACAATGCTTTAAATTAAAGGTAAATAGCTGAAGAAAACTACTTCATTTTGTATGTCAAGAGTTAAGCTTCTTTTGAGAATTAAGATATCGCAAGGCTTCATGATTTGAATACAAAACCAATACCTTGTAACTGAGATAATGTTGCCAATGCCTAATTGCTTGCACCACCGCATAGAATTCAAGATCATATGTGGAGTATTTTTTCTTTGCCCCATTGAGCTTTGCACTAAAGAAAGCCACAGGATGTCCCTCTTGGCTAAGAACTGCTCCAATTCCGACATGGGAAGCATCACAGGCCGCCTCAAATACTTTCTCAAAGTCTAGTAGACGTAGGATATAAGGGTTCACCATCTTAGATTTGATTTCTTCAAATGCCTTGTTGGCCATCTTAGTCCAAATAAATAAACCAGGTTTCATGCATTCGATAATTGGGGCCATAATAGAGTTGAAATTTCGAATAAATCGTCTATAAAATGTAGCCATTCCATGGAAGCTTCGCACCTCATGGATATTTGTTGGTACTGGCCAATCAACAATAACTTTAATCTTCTTTGGGTCTATTTCAAAACCCTTAAAAGACACAACAAAGCCAAGAAATACAACACTAGGGCTCATGAAAGTACATTTTTTCAAATTAATGTAAATTTTTTCAGCCCTAAGAGTGCGCATTACTTGCTTCAAGTGTTCCTCATGATCTTCACAAGATCGACTATAGATAAGAATATCATCAAAATAGACAACAACAAACCGTCCAATAAAAGGTTTCAATACCTGCATCATAATCGCCATGAAGGTACTTGGAGCATTGGTTAGTCCAACGACATGACTAACCACTCATACAATCCATCCTTAGTTTTGAAAGATCTCTTCCATTCATCCCCTAGTCTAATACGTATTTGATGATATCCACTTCTTAGATCAATCTTTGAGAAGATTACTGATCCAACCATCATATCTAGCATGTCATCAAGTCTTGGAATTGGAAATCGATACTTGATTGTGTTTTGTCGATTACACGACTATCCACACACATCTGCCATGATCCATCCTTCTTTGGTGTTAGTAGGGCAGAAACTCCACAAGGACTTAGGCTTTCACGAATAAAGCCTTTAGTAAGTAATTCATCAACTTGCCTTTTCAATTCAGCATGCTCTGTTGGATTCATTCTGTAGGCTGGTAAATTTGGTAATGATGCACCGGGAATCAAATCAATGGCATGTTGTACGTCACGCATAGGAGGGAGTTGATTAGGTAACTCTATAGGCCACAAGTCAGAAAAGTCATCAAGGATTTTATGTACGTTTGTTGGATATTCCTTATCTTGTTCTTTAAATTCTTCCACTTTCTGAGCCATTAAAGCAAAAATAACTTTAGTTTCCTTACTCTCATTTTCAAATTGACACATAGTAATTACCTTTTTTGGTTGTGCATTTTCCTCTGACTTCTTAATTTGAGGGACTTCTTTCATTGGACGAAGGATCTTCTTATGTTCGTTGTGTATGAGAGCATATGTATTTTCATAGCCGTCATGTCGAACTCTTCTATCAAAGAGCCAAGGTCTTCCAAGTAAAATATGACTTACTTTAATGGGTAAGACCTCACACCATACAGACTCTTCAAAGTCCATACCAAAAAGGAATGTTACTAAGCAGCAAAAACTTACCGGGATAGAGGTGTCATTAACCCATGCTACTCTAAATAGATTGGGATGTCTCTTTGTTTTAAGGTTTAGCTTCTCAACAAGTTCTTGTGAAACTATGTTCAAACTGCTACTTTCATCAATGATCATGGTGCATAATCTCCCTTGGCAAGAAATATGTGTCTGGAAAATGCTAGTACGTCGCAATCTTCTTCTCCTTTTACTTTTGGGATAGTTAATAAAGGTCGTACTACAAGACTATGTCCTTCCATCATACCATCATAGTAGTCACATTCTTCACTAACTTCATCTTCATTGTAGGTCTCTTCTTCCTTTGGGTAACTTTCCAATTCAAATTTTGGTTCTTCAACACAAAAGTGTAAACCTTTGGTTAGGCATACAACAACATAATGACCATGCCTACCACACTTAAAGCATAAAGGAGTCATGTCTACTTTCCTATCTCCAATACTCATTGAAGTTTTACCCTTATTACCATTCTTATGAGCCACATTCGAAGTTTGTTGAGTGTTGCCCCCACCATTCACATGATTAGAAGTTTTGAAGTTTGATGTGCTTAAAGGTTTGCTTGTTGTCTTGTTGGAGAAAGTGCTCCCAATTTGTGAACTTGGACACCTAGAAACCCGAAATTTGAGGCCTTCTTCTATTTTGAGGGCTAGTTGATAAACGTCATCTATGGTATAAGTGTCTGCAGCTATCATCTCAAGTTGAATCTCCATTCGAAGTCTAGCTTTGTAGCGGGCTGCAAGTTGAGCATCACTTTCCCGCACTTGATTTCGAATGCTCAATTCATGGACTTCTTTTGTATATTCTTCAATGGACTTGGTACCTTGTTTAAGGGAAAACAATTTTGTATACATAAGTTGTTCATAATCAGTTGGGAGAAAGTGCTCCTTCATCTTCAACTTCATCTCGTCCCATGTATCAATAGGCGGTTGGCCAGTTCTATGAACTTGATTCTCAATATTATGCCACCATAGACGTGTTGTTGCTTTCAACTTTGCCTTCACAAAATGAACTTTTCTATTTTCGGGAATTGCATACCAATCAAAGTAATCTTCCATTGACATAATCCAATCAAGAAAAGCTGTTGGATTTAGTTTTCCATAAAATTCAGCAACTTCAAGATATACCTTTTTTTTTCACATCATCATCTAGCTTAAAAAGTTTGGCCCTTCTTTGATTCCCTATCATAAAATTGTCTTGTTCTTCGCGTGATCGACTTTGCGATTGTCTAAATTGATGACTTGCAATCTCCTCTTCAATTGGTCGTTTTTCTTAACTCTTTTCTAATAACTTCATTATCTCATCAAGTTTGCTATTTAGTTGTATTATAGCAGCTTGATGGGATTGTTGTGTGGCTGAAATTTCCTCCAAGCGTATTGTAGCGGCATCTTGATTGCTAGAAGTTTTTTTGGAACTCATGCTCGCATAAGTTGCTCTGCTCCTTAATTGCATATGCCTTCAAGCCAAGAACTTTGGCTTTGATACCAAAATTGATGTAGGACAACCCTAGGATGGTTGCCTACACTCAAGGGTAGGTGGGCTAGGGTTTTACTTTTAGGGTGTAAGGAGAGGAACAAAGAATAAATTTGATGGTAGAGAAAGTTATAAGATAAGAAATAGAGAGAAAGAAGAAACAATGAAGAAAAGATGGAAAACCTTAAAGTCTCACTAAGGCCTTCTAGGAGTCTCACCTAGAAGAAAATTAATGGAGTCTCACCATTGAGGGTTTCAACCTTGCAACGAAAGAAAATATAAAATTATTCATCAATACATCCCTTTGATTTACATTGATTAGCCTATTTATAGGCTTCTCTAAGTAATTCAAAGTCTATTAGGACTTTAATAACCTACCATGACTCAAATTCTAATTATATTATAACTCAACTAGCTAATCCTAATTAGACTCCAACAAATATCAATCCCAATTCAATTCTAATTAATATTAATCCTACTTAAAGTTTACTTAGGTCTTCACTTTCTTCCTTGAATAAACTTTAAAAGGCTTTTCCCCATCAACCTTACACTTTTAGCAATTGCCCTTATGCACATATGTGATTAAATTTCCAATTTCCCCTCAAATCTTTGTGTCAACAAAGACCATGATCTCAAGAAGGAACCACTATGATCCATAGAAAAATATTGACTTTCTCAAAACCTAGTTTTGAAGTTACTTAAACACTCTATTAACAAGAATTGTTAGCCCATGAATTCTCCTAATCCCGTTTTGATGATAACAAACTATGGTTAAGTTGCTAATCGTTTTGAATTAAAAAGAATTTCAGGTGTTAGTTTGGAAATTCATCAAAGGACCTAATTGATGCAAAATCAAGACAATTGGAAAACCCTTTAATCATAGGAAACATACGTAAGATGAATGCATGGGTGCACTTAAGGTTTTCATATATTTTCATGCATATTTAAAAACTCGGTTTATGCATTAAAGTTACATTTCCACCAAAACTCGAGTTTTATCAAATGAACTTTAGGCAAATCATTTCAAAATTAACATATTAATTTACCTAAAGACCTTGCCTAAGTGTTAGAAATGAAAATATAAAAAAAATCTAGATTTTCGGGCCAAAAATGGTGAATCGATCGAGGCATTGGCAAACCGACTCAATCGGTTAAGGTACCATTGATTGATTAAGGTATTAGTCGATTGGTTATACTTTCTCGATCGATGTTCGGTCGAGAGATACAAAAAATCTTCTCTTTCTTCCAATAGCCTTGCATTCCCAATCAAGGGCTATGCCTTCCCGATCAAGGACCGATCGAGGCCTAATGATCACCTGGCATGCATTTATTATCCAACGACTAGTCAATCGATCGACCCCCAGCTCAACTGATCGAGGTTGCTTTTTGGCATTTTGGTTTTTGAGGTTAAAAACCTATAAATTGAGAGCTCCACTTCATTTATGAGCAAGAGAACACCTACATTTATTTGTTTACCTACTTGTCTTGACTCAAAAGCTCTCATTCTTTCCTTGGTGCATTAAACCTCCACTTGCATATTCCTTAGTGCACCATTATGATTCTTTCTAGCATTTAGGTTGTATTTGAGCTCTTATTAAGCTAGGTTAAGAGATTTAAACTTGTTATTTGAGTGTTAAAAGCTTCAAGTTAGCAAAGACTTGAAGGGATTGTGTAAGAGCCCATTGGAGTCAAAATCCAAGTGTAAAGGTGTTGGAAGCTTGGTTGAAACTTCAAATATAGTGGAACCCTCACTCAATTAGGAGTTTAAAGAGAGTGGACCTAGGCAAGGGGTGTTAAACCACTATAAAATCTGAGTTTACTTTCTCTAACCTTATCTTTTTATATTTGTGTTTCCTTTGCTTGAATTTGTTGTATTTGAAAAAGATTTTTTAAAACCTAATTCACCCCCCCTCTTGGGTGCTTTCCATATTAAGATTAACCTTTATTTTCTCAAGAATCAACTGCACTCCAATACATTATGAAATTATATTGAGATGAAAATTGATTAAATTCAATTTAATCAATTTTTCAAGTTCATGACCTACTATCCACTACATGCAACCTTCCCATAATTTGGTGTCCATAATCTAATAATTGACTTTCTATGCATTCTTTTTTTATTGTAAAACTAAATATGAAAAGAATCATTTTTCACTTTTTTTCTTTCTCCAATACTTTCGGGGAACCAAATATAGCCTTAATTTTTCTTAGATGTTTGAGCTATCATTATGAATAGGAAAAAAGTTGCCAAAAAATTTCTTTTATGGATTTGTCATAATTAACGTTTTCTAAATATACGAATCCAAATATGGAAAATGACAAATCATTGTGAAATTTTTTTAATATAATAATCCAAACATGGTATAATTAGATTGGAATAGATAGGAACGAGATTTTTTTCCCATAAAACATTAAACTTGAACGATGTTAAGACTCTGTGAGATAACATATAATGGACCTTATATCTCGTTGCCATGAGTCACTCGAAGATGCTTCTCTGTAAAGGTGAAGGTGAAGGTGAAATAAAGGTAAAAGTAATTGTGATGATGAAGGAGAGTATGAAAGAATTCAAGATAATATTGATCAAATCAATGATTTAGCAATGGGAAAAGCAACTTTCATTTATCTTTTTTTTTTTTTCTTTGAATTGTTATTTCTTCTCAAATATCCTTTTTGAAGAGCGTTATAATTCATCGTTTAAATTTTTACCTATCACTTTTAAAATTAGTTTTCTTTTTGAATAGAAATCTTTCGATCATGTTATATGTTTTTGGGTTGTTTACCCTTTTCAAATTTTAAATCAATAGTAGTAATATTTTATTTTAATAAATGCTGCTCTTCCCTTTCTACATATTCTGTAACGATACATGTACTTACGGATGTCATGGATGAGTTTAGTACAAATTTTTTTTTTGAGGTCTGCCTCTTCTTCTTCCTTTTTATTTCTCACCAAGTGAACCCTACAATGGATTATAGATGATTTTCTTTATAGCAAAATTGGAAGATTGTATATTTCTATTGTTTTTAATTGCTCTTTGTTACAGTGGTTGATGTAGGCACAAATGAGAATGAACGGATATTTACTGAAGCAGAACTTAAAGATCTCCTGTGAGTGTGTTGCTGGTTGCTCATAAGGCACGTACGCCTCTCTTTCTCTCCATCACAAGTTTTTCCTCTATATGAAATTGTTTTTGATCTTTATACATGCTTGTTTCATGATTTTACTGATCTAAGCATTGAAACACTAGCAACCTGCTTCTAGATTTGAAATAATAGCATGGCATATAAAACATTTGTCAAACTAGAAACATCTCTACAGTACACTGCTTTGTTGGATAATATTTTCCATCTGATCAAAATCAAGCAATCTTCTTTTTCTCTCTTTTTTTTCTCTCTCTTTTCTTGGTTGGTTCTCTACATGTAAAATCTTATGTGAATTTCCAAAAATGATACATATGGGTATGTGTTGATTTATATATGAATTCTAGTGTTGAGACCTTTTTGTTCTTTTGCTTGGCCAAGAATATTGGCCAGGGCAAATAAGGAAGCAAGATCTCACAAGCATAATGGACATCAATTTGAATCATGGTCAGTCCAATTTCATCCCAGTCATGGATCAAATGTTTGGCTTAGTTTTTCGAAGCAAAATTATGACATTATGATAAGGATCAATGCATGATTTTTCTATACTTAATTTGTACATAACTGATAAATGGTTGTTTTGTAATTGGACAAATCAACTTCTGCCCAGCTGGAGAGTCATTCTGCTAGGAAACTACAAGGAAATTTGGGAAGGAAGGAATGGGCACTCACGTCCTAAAAGTGCTATCCACCTTGATCAATTTATGATCCTTCATTATGCCTCCATCAACGAACATTGGAGTTGTGTTGATCCATAGAGTAATCCCTCTCAATATGACTGATTAGAAATTTCTGTGTATCTCTAATGCATTATTTCTATTAGGAGAGAATCAATTTCTCCTACAATTCAAGAGTAGTTAATGATCAATTGCTATGTTTAGGAGTGATGTATGTATACCTTGTATAGTTCATATATCCTTTGGAAAGTCATGTATATATTAAGAGTTGTAATGTATCCAATGAATAATATACATTCTTTTGACTATTCATCCATTTACCTCTTTAATTTCATAAAGTAAAAATTATAAGTGCATGTACTATTAGAGAATATATATGTAGAAAGGGAAGAGAGCAATATGTGATGTACAATTTGTCTTAGAATTTGGGTTCTAATTATGCATTGTTAACAATTTCTAGTTGCTTAAAATCACCCAAAAGGTCATGATCTTGTTGAATATAAGAATAATGAAGCCTTTCATATCTCTAAAAAAGAATTATAGAAATTCAAGTAAAGATTAATAGCATTTTTTTTTAAATAATCACACCCTTTTAATTACAAAAATGGAAATAAGAGAATTCTTAAAAGAAAAATCACATGAGACCAAAGTTTTTTAGCATAGTGCATGTATTTGTTAATATAAAATATTATTGCTATTAATTTAAAATTTGGAAAGGACAGAGAGCCAAAAAAAAAAAAAACATTTAAACACATGATTGAAAGATTTCTATTAAAAAAGAAAAATTAATTTTAAAAGTGAAATAGATGAAAATCTAGAAGATGAATTGTAAGGCTATTCAACAAGAAGCTAAAGACCTAAATATGGTTTTGAATTACTTAATATTATAAATCAATTATGATTTTCCTTTTTTCTTCATTTTTTATCACAGCTAACTTCCCTATCAAATAAATTCCAAAACACTAAGGAAAAACCTAAAAATATTAGTGTTTCAAATCTTTTATTCCTAAATAAAATAATAGATATTTGAAAAGTAAAACCATAGAAACAAAATTTTGACCTTAATATTTTAATTCAAAGGCCTCAACTCAAATACATGGGCTTATGAAACAAATAAAAGATTATTTAATCATATTTTGATTTTCATAAATGTTTGTGCTCTATGGTGAAGAAAACAAACACAATAATATTTAAGGTTAAGTTCGTTCACAATCCCTGAGGTTAATTTAGTGGAAAAACACTAAACAACACCATTGGTTTCAAATTTCATAAATTAACACCCTTATAAATTTGTTTCATTTATAAAAATAAAATAAAAATCGTCAATTATCATTCTTATAAATGTATCTCATATTTAAAATTTATTTTTTAGAGAATTGTTAAACACACCTATCTAAAATCTTTTTACTTAAAATTCCTCTAAAAAATAAATAAAATAAATTTATAGGGTGCTAATTGATGAAATTTGAAACTTATGGTGGTTAGGTGTATTTATATCGAACCTTAAGGGTGTGAGTGAAATTAACCCTAATATTTATGCACTAGAATTTTAAAGGAAAAGAACACTAAAAGTACTACTTGATCACCTAAACATCTAAAAAAATTACAAAATTAAACAAAGGTTGACTTCATGATTAAAAGAGACCAAACCTTAAACTCTAACCAAATATGTGATGAAAGAAATCATAAATTTATATCAACTTTGATTAAGTTAGAAAAAGGTTGCATTCGAATGATTATGAATAATAAAGATTAAGATTTGTGTATCCCAAAGGATTCATTTTATATATATTTGAGAAATTAATTGAAGTCTTCTTTAAAAGAATGATGTACAGTTCTTCTTGACTTATGTATTAGGTTTTGTGAGAATCCAACACAAAAAAGGGAATATTATACTGATTACTACCAAAAAGTGCTATTTTGTAGACCTAATTATAATGGTTTTAAGCACCTTTGCGTAGTAATCATATTCATTTAACCCAATTAATTCATTAAGGTCCTTAGTAATTGGTTTTAACCATTTTGTGGCAAGTTTACATGTTTTTATCAGCTTATGAAATAATTCAAGCATGCCAAATGATGGAGGAGCTTCTTGGACAAGTTAAAGCATGCTTTTAGCTACATCAAAGCAAGCCAACAAAAGGAGAAAAGCAAAGAGAAGCAAAGAGAAGCAAAAAGAAGCAAAGAGGAAAACAGAGGACAGCAGCTGCAGTCTTCTTTGGAACTTTTGGAGCACTTTCCGAAGTCCATTTTCTACATGCTATATACCATTTCAAAGCTCAGGAAGTCAAGAATCCAACACTTCAAACCGTGTACGATTTGGAGCTGAAATGAGGAAGATATGGCCTTCGGAAGACAACTGCATCAAGCTGAGGGATAATTTCGCACGATGGAAATCAAGGTGCGAATTCCTCAGTCCAAAGTGTGGGAATTTCGCACACCTCAAACCAAAGTGCGAAATTGGAACTCCAACGTGCGAATTTTCCTCTGTTTTTGCCGACTCCACACGAGATCTTTTCTTTTGGATATTTTTGTATAAATTTCCATTCTTCTCCTTGTAATCCACCAATCATAAGATTTCTTAGCTAGGAAGGTTGGAAAAACTTCTCTATTTATATCCCCTTGCATCCATTGTAACAATTATTATGGAAATATTGATATATTGATATATAGACTGAGAATATTTACAGAGCTCTCCCGTTTCTATTTTCTTAGTAGCCAAACAGCCTCTGAGGGTTTTTCCTCAGAGGATGATTGGCTAAAACTTTTAGTTTCTCAAAGTATGGATGTTATGTGATGGCTTGGATGCACTCCCATGGAAATTTCTCGCACCTGGAAGGTAAGGTAGTCATTTTTCATTAAAGGTTCATTAATGCAAAGTTTGGTTTTTATTTGCTTTGGACAACTTCCAACGGCCAATACTTGATAAGCTTTTGGATTTCTATCCGTTAGTTATCTCCTACGAGCTATTGGAAGGTGAGGTTTTCAATTCCAAGTTTTGCATTAATTCGTTAGAACCAATTTCAATGGCCATTGAAAGGTGAGTTTATCACCTGGAATGACTTTGAGTTGCCAATATTTGGTAAGCTTTTGGCTTTAGACCATTAGTTATCTCTTACGAGCCATTCAAAGGAAGTCTAAGGTGAATAACCATTGATGAAATTGATTACCATCTGTTTTGTCATTTTAAAGGATTAAAACTTGATTTGCTAAATCCATACTGGTTCGGGAAGCAAGCATCACCATAGTTGCAACCCCAACGCGAGGAGCCTATCCTGAGATTTCCAATTTGCATAAGAGCCAGAGCATAGCTATCCTATCTTTGAGAAACTTGTTTTTACACCCTTTCATTTTAGTCTTTAATGTTAGCTTAGATTAGTTTAAATCTTTCTAAAACATTTGCATCTTCTTTTAAAGCTAACATCCATAAGAAAATCACCTATTTTCCTAATTTGAATATCACTTGTGTTTGCGAAAACCCTTCCCAGTGAACGATCCTAGAACCACTATGCTATAGTAGCTTGGCTACTTTAGTAATAGTATTCAAGGTATAAATTTTGTTGATACGCCTTTAAAGCTAAGCTACCATGAGTCGAATCATATACAGAACAGGTAAGTGAAGATTTCCTTCCAACCTTGATTTTCCACATTACAAATATGGAGAGAAGTTTTCCTTCTTGCTAGATTGCATTATCAACTTCTCACATAGAGATTCTGCTTTGTCATGGATTGTATGTTGGATGAGTTGGAGTTTCCTTTATCAACCCCCCGCAAACTAGTGAGTGGTAACTTATGCACTCCTAGCTTGAATCGAAAGACTTGGAATGAAGTCTTAGGGAGTGCCTTTGTGAATATATCAACTACTTGTAAGGACGATGGAAGGAAACAAGTAATCAAAACTCCACTTGCAACTTTTTCCCGAACAAAATGATGATCCAACTCAATATGCTTGGAACGTGTAGGGAATATGAGATTTACTGTCATGTGAAGGGCATTGAGGTTATTGCATAGCAATTGAGGAGGTTCACATAGTTGAATGCCAATATCATGGAGAAGGAAAGTAAGCCAAGTTATTTCTGTGGCACTGGACGCAAGGGATCGATATTCAACCTCGGTGCTTGATTTAGAAACTGTAGGTTGTCGCTTTGAGGACCATGAGTGGCTCCCAGAAAAATACAATACCTAGATGAGCTTCTTCTTGTGTTTGTGCATCTCGCCCAATCAACATCATAAAAACTAGTGAGACGAAGCGAACTTATCTTGAAAAACTTGATTCTATGCTCCATTGTTCACTTCAAATATCTAAGGATGCGTTTGATAACTCATAAGTAAACTTTAGTGGGTGCTTGGAAATGTTGGCCAACCTTGTTTACTACATGCACAATATCAGGCCTCGTGAAGGTTAAATATTGGAAGGATCCCGCGAGTTACCTATATCGTGTAGGATCAATAGGTTGTTCATCAGAAGGTGTGGTGATGGGCTTAAGAGCCTTGGGTGTGTTGATATGAGTACACTCCATCATTTTTGTGTGTTCTAGGAGATCTCTAGTGTACTTTTTTTTAGAAACAAACAATCCATTAGGAAGATATATAACCTCCAATCCTAAAAAATAATGCAAAGATCCTAAGTCCTTGAGAGAAAATTCACTACTCAGGGTGTTGATGAGGTCACTAATGAAGTTGTTATCATTGCCTGTGACTATAATATCATCAACATAGATAAGGAGCAAAAAAATAGACTGACCTTTGTGAAGAATAAATAGAGACGAGTCTGCTTTACCACAGTAAAAGCCTAGATGAAGAAGACATTGGGATAGTCTATCAAATCAGGCCCTTGGAGCTTGCTTAAGGCCATAAAGAGAGCGATTCAATTTGCAGACATGATTTGGAAGGTCTTCGTTTATAAATCCTGGAGGTTGTTCCATGAATACTTCTTCTTTTAGAAACCCATGTAGGAAGGCATTCTTAACATCCAATTGTCTCATTGTCCACCCCAAGGTTACTGCTAGTGAAATGATCAATCTGATTAGAGTATGCTTTATAATTGGGCTGAAGGCCTCTCCAAAGTCCAAACCCGATATTTGAGAAAAACCTTGAGCAACTAATCGTGCTTTGTATCTATCTATGGTTCCATCTTCCTTCAGCTTTGTTTTAAACACCCATTTAGAACCCACAATATTTGCAGTTGGAAGCCTAGGAACCAAATCCCATGTTCGATTTTAAATTAAAGCCTTGATTTTCTCTTACATTACTTTGAACCAATGGGGAATTTTCAATGTTGTACGATATGTTTTTGGCTCAGTAATATTACCTCTTATGGCAGCAAAAGTAACCATTTGAGACTTTAAACTGGAATCATTCTTTAGTTTACATCTGGTGATCATATGAGTTCCTTTGTTATCTATGTATTGAACCTGAGGAGAAAAGATGTCAACAACAATTTGCTTGCTAATATCAGGAACTTCATCATCAACACTGTGATTGGTTGATTTTTTTTGCAGAGGTGGACCAACATGCTCATTTTTCTACCATTTTTTAGGAAAAGAGAGATCAACTACTAGGTGCTTACTGATATCAGGAAAATTATTAACATTGGCAAGCTTGTAGCTACTAGTAGACTCAATCTAGGAGAGTGTTCCAGTAGTAGTAGCAATGTTGGAATTGTGGCCACTAGCACCAAGAGCAACATCAGTAGGAGTTTTAGTAGTAATGATGGTATTGTGGTCATTTGTATTAACAGTAACAGTGGAAATTTTAGTAGCAATAGTAGTGGGAGTTCCAATCGGAGTAACACATGATGCTTTTGTATTTTGGTTAGTATTGCAACTACTAGAAATTCTTCCTTCAATACTAAATTGGTTTCTTTGCTCAGTAGTGCATGTGCTCAGTAGTGCATGGATAGTGGTTGCACTTCTTGGAGTTGCTTGATTGGTTAGCAGTGTTCTCCTTCTAAGACTTAGTTTGGTGATCTATTTTTGAAGTCTCACAAGAAGCATCTGAAGTTGAGAATGATACCATTTCTATAGGAATTTGTAAATGATTTTTCTTAACAAGAGAGCATAAGAAAAGCAATTTTCATTGAAGATGACATGACGAGATATGTAAACTCTTTTAGTTGAAGGATGCAAGCATCTATAACCCTTGTGTAGAGAGAGATATCCAATAAAAACACATGGATATGTCTTAGGTGAGAATTTATTCTTCTCGTAGTAAGGTATGGAAAACACTAACAACCAAAAATTCTCAAGCTCCTATATTATGGATATTGTTTGAAGAGCATAAAGAATGGGCTCTCCGTTTTCAACACCGTGGAAGGCAACCGGTTAATGAGGTATACAATAGTAAGGAATGCGTCTACCCATAGAATCAATGGTAGTTTGTCATTGAAAAGCATTGTTAGACCCATTTCAACAATATGTCTATGCTTTCTCTCTACAACCCCATTTTGTTCTAGAGTTCCTAGGCATGAGATTGGTTGCAAAATTCCACACTTGCTTAGGTGATTTTGAAATTTAATTGATTGAAATTCACCTCCACCATCACTTTGGAAGATTTTTGTCCATCTTTCAAGTTGATTCTCAACCAAAATTTGAAACTTCAAAAAACATTCAAAGAAATATGATTTTCTTCTCAAGGGATAAAGCCATGTATAACGAGTTTGATCACCAATAAAGACAACATAATACTTGTATCCTTGAGTTGAATTATTTGGTGTAGGTCCCTATAAGTCACAATGAATTTTGTCAAGAGGATTGCTAGAAATTTTATTTATTAAGCCAACAGAAAGTTTATAGCTTTTTCCTAACCGACAACTAACACGTACTGTTGTTGATTTCATCCAACTAGATACTTCAAAGAAATTCTTATCTTGCAGAAGCTTTATAGATTTTGTTTGCGGATGCCCCATGCATTGATGCCACACTTCTGATGATGCCTTGCTAGACCTAGTAACTATCATGGCTTGAATCACATTTTCCTCCAATGCATAGAGACTTCCCTTTTTAGTTCCTTTGGTTGTTGATCCTTAATGACAAAACCGGTTGATGAGAATTCTATGGAGCATGGGTTATTAGAGATAAGTTATCCAATGGATAACAAATTTTTCTTAATTTCTATAGTAACCAATAATTTTTTAAGCTTTAGATCTCTATGTTTAGTTTTTAGTCTAGCTTCACCAATATGTGAAATTCTTAAAGCTTCTCCATTTCTAACAAAAATTGCATCATGCCCTTTATATGGAATTACATGGGACATCTTACATGGGTCATTTGTTATATAGGTTGTTGCTTTGGGCCCACATAAAAATTAGGATCCTTATCTTTTTCATTTAGAGCCAGAACAGCCAAAGCTTGAGGAATCTCTTCTGATTGATACGAATAGTCGAATCTGTTCTAGCAATCCAAAGCTGAATGGTTAGTTACAAATTTGACAAATAAGAGTACCTTCAGATTTTTGGAGTTTCTGTTGTGGTGGAAGTTGGTTGTTGAAGTTATTTCTTGGATTTCTGGTGCTGGGATGAACATTCTGCCTTTGGTCACTAGTAGCATTGTGATTGAATTGTCCTATTGGAGTGAAACCACGACCTCTAGAAAGAAGTCTTCCTTCTCGATTTCTTTCTCTTCCTCGTTGAGTAAGATAGGATTGTTCATGGTTTATTGACTCCTTGTTCTCTCCATTTTTTGTCATAATCATTTGTTCATGTCCTTGTAGATCCAGAACAAATTGATCGTAAGAGGGATATGATGGCTTTGATAACATGGCCACCTGAAAATCCATGTATTTAGTTCCGAGATCTTGAGCTAGTTGAAAAACTTTGTCTAGGTCACATACTGGTTTTCTAACTGCAACTAATGCATCACAAATGTCTTTGAACTCCCTTAGATATTCATTGTGCCTTTCTTCAGCCCTCAGAGTTTATTGGTCAATTGCACCTCCTTCTCTTTGGTCATTGGAAAGAGCTTTTCTTCTAAGGAGTTCCAAACATCATAGGCAGTCTTTATTCCATAAAAAAAAAAAAAAAAAAAAATCACTTCTTCTATCATGACCATCATTATGAGACCATGTCTCTATTGACTAATCATGGGTCTCCTTTGTTTTAGTATCCTAATTCATGCCCAATTGGTGTCTCAACTGATTTATGTCCAGCTAGTGCTCCTTGATTGAGGGAGTAATCAACAAAATTTATAACCTATTACACCATATACTAGGATAGCAAAGAAAAAGCTACTATAGCATAGCGGCTCTAGGATCGTTCATTGGGAAGGATTAGCAAGTTATCAATGATACCAATTCAAAGTGAATTGGTCTTGTTTCATTTCAAGGCTAGCTTAAGAAATAAAATACAAACTTTGATTGGCAAAGATTTAGATTTAAACTAACTATAAAATAAGTAATGGGAATAACTTAGGAGGAAAAACATTCCTTGGAGGGTCAGGTTCACTAGGGTGGTCCCTCATGCAAAAGACATAGCTCTGGTCAGATGGTTCATTTCCTCGCATTAGAGATTCAACATATAGTCAATTCTCTAACCGGTGATGTACAAATACATCCTTTAATTAGATTTCAACTTTAATTCTCTCACTGATACAACTTGCAATGGTTGAAGCCTCTCACTAAGCCTTAACCATTCAAGGTGATCTTTAACCTTGAACTTCCCTTCTCAAGCTCGTAAGAGATAACTAATGGATGTCTCCTTGGAGTCCAAAAGCTTACCAAGTGTTGGCAATTCCAGAAAATCCTACCTTAAAGTCACCTCCCAAAGGCTCACAAGGGGTAAACTAGTGCATCTCCTTGGTTGGAGATCACTTGCCTTACCAAGAGTTGGCCCAGGTGACTCTAAGGTGTTTTAAGTTAACTAAAAACATAGAAATCACTAAAGGATTTCACTTCCTCTTCATTAATGGCTGAAACCACAAAGCTTTGCATTCTTGCACTTGGAACCTTCCCCGGCAACCTTAGCTCCAAGGAACTAAAGGTTTAGTTACTCATTCTTTGGGGAAAATTCCTCAGAGAGTTCATAACTTAGAAAAAGATGAAAAAAAAACAAAGTGAGAAGGTAAGGCAAAACAAAGGGCCTGAACTTTACTTTCTTTCAAACTTTTACAAAAAGGTTCCTCCTCCTTGAGAACAGGCTCTCGAGAGGTATTTATATAAACATAATACAAAACTAATTATTACATGGATATTTACTCTTTTTCCTAACTTAAAAGCTAAGGAATCTTGTAATTGGTGGCTTACAAGGAGAATTTTGGGATTTAGACAACAAAAAATCTAATGGAAAATATCTCCCAATGTCGGTAGCAAATATCGGGAAGCACTAAGGACCATTTCTCAAGAGAAAATGATGTCTGCGAGATTTCGCAGACACACAAAAAGGGCTACGAAATCACTTCGCAGCAAAAGGCTAATCTCGCAGCTCTGCGAAGTTGGCTTTCACCTTGAGGCTCTCAGCTTCCAACGTGCGGCATATATCGGACAACTTCAGGAGGAAATCCACAACACTGTTCAAAAAGGCTGCGAAATCATTTCGCAACAAAAGGGTGATTTCGCAACACTTTGAAAAAATGCTTCTTTCAGCTTAGAGTGATTGACTTGTAATGGCTGTAACTTCTTCGTTTCAACTCCGAATTGTGAACCGTTTGAAGCATTGGATTTTTGAATTCCTGAGATTTAAAATGGTATATAGCATGCATCAATTGGCCTTCAGAAAGTGCTCCAAAAGTGGCTGATATGACTGTCATCAAGAATATGCTTTATGGCAGATTCTCTTTGCTTTTTCTCCTTGCATTCCGGATTTACTTATGGAAAAGGACTTCCAAGCTTTGGTTCTTCATGTTTCTAAGCTCCCAATTGCTTTGCCCAAGATTCCTCATAACTCTTCTCAATCTCGGATTGCTTTGGTGATCAAAAAGGCTATCAAAATACCAAAACTTAACACATATTGATTAGAAGTGCTTGCAAAGGTCCTTAATATGTTAATTGGGTTAAAAGGAAATAACTACTACTCAAAAGTGTTTAAAAGAGTTAATTACAAGCTATGAAATAGCACATTTTGAGTAGTAATCATATCCATTATCTCCTTTGATGCGTGTCTATTTTCAGAGAGATGATGGACTAATCCAAGGCTTCACATAAGAGGAAGAACTTGTGAGTGCCACAAAAGGAGATTGGACATATTCGGTTTGATGGAGATGAGGCTTGAGCATTGATGAAAAGCCTGAATGCTAAGAACATTTTATGGGGTTGCCATGGAAGCTTTGGATTGTTTTAGGTTAACCAGCTCTGATACCATGAAGAACATAAACTGTTTTTGAAAGATTTAATTTGCACCACACCTTACTAATTGTTTTCTAAAAAAATAAATAAAAATAATACATACTTTCTTTACACAAAAAATGGAATATTATATAGAACAGGTAAGTGAAGATTTCCTTCTAGCCTTGATTTTCCACATTACAAATATGGAGAGTAGTTTTCCTTCCTAGTAGATTGCATTATCAACTTCTCACGTAGAGATTCTGCTTTGGCATGGATTGTATGTTGGCTGAGTTGGAGTTTCTTATAGTCTAATTTTTTAGATGTTACAATACTTTTTTTATGTCCTTTTAAAGTTTGAAGCATAAATGCTAATGTGTTTGTTTTCTTTGCAATAGAATATGAACATATGAAAATCAAAATATGATTAAATGGTCATTTATGTTTTTGATAAACCCATTTTTGTTTTTGATAGACCCATATATATAAGTTGAGGCCTTTTGATTATAAGGTTATGGCACAATTTTATTTATTTATTTTTTGTGATTCTACTTTTAAAATATTTATTATTTTATTTATAAATAAAATATTTGAAAATATTTTTTGGTTTTACCTAGTGTTTTGGAATCTATTAGATGAGGAAGATAGTTCCGCTAAAAGATGGTTAACTTAGAAAAAAAAAAAAAACAAGAAACATAATTGATTGATAACATTCAAAATCATGTTTTAAAGTCTTTAGCTTCTTGCGAACAACCTTAAAATTCATTTTTTAGTTTTTTACCCATTTCACCTTTAAAATTAATTTTCTTTTTTAATAGAAATTCATCTTAACAATCTAAGTATTTAGTGTTAAATATTATTTTGGTACACTCACTATAGGTAAAAAGCAGTTAGAAACATGGAAGGAGACTTCTTCGCCAGGACAAAATCAACCCACATAAGATCTCATAGACCTTACAAACATCAATTTGGCTTATAGTTGTCGATCCAATTCCATCTTAATTTCTTTTACACAAGTTGTTTTTTTTCTTGTTATTTATTTCATTGAAACTAGGATCTTGGTGTTCAATATTAGCTTGGCCTTGGAAGAACATTACTTATGTCATTGTTATTGCTAATTTTCTTAGGCTATGTTTGGTCCTATAAGGTATCAAAGAAAGAAAAAACTGTTAAGGAAAATGATTTTCTCATGTTTGGTTTTAATATAGAAAATAGTAAAAAAAAAAAAATCAAATATAATTAAAATTAATTGGAAATTTAGATATATTTAAATTTTTAACCTTTATATAGAAAAGTTGACACAAATAAAATGAGATTTATTTTTATTTTCCTTAATTTTTCTTTCCTTTTAATTTTTCTCTTTATTGTCTTTTCATCATGTTTTCCCTCGAATTTTTTGAAAACCAAACATAGTCATAGGAAACAATTGAATAAGGTTATTTTAGGCTATGTTTGGTTCTCGAAAAGTTTAAAAGAAAATGCAAGGAAAAGAAAATAAAGAAAAAGAGTAGAAGGAAAAAAAAATATAAAGTGGAAAAGTAAAAGGAAAGAAAAAATGAAAAAAAGAAGAAGAAGAAAGAAATAGATTTAAAGTTAATAAATTATTTTTATATACTACTTCAAACTTTTTACACTTATTTGACTTTTCTATATAAAAATTAAATAATTTGACAATATATAAATTTATTAATTTTTTTATTTATATTTGACTTTCTATCACATTTTCATTGTAAAACCAAATATGAGAAAATAATTTTCCTTATCATTTTTATTATTTCCTTCGTACTTTCCAAGAACCAAACATAGCCTTAATTTTTTGTAGAAGGATGTCCCATGCTTTGTGGCATAGAAGATTTGGGCATTTGAACTTTAATAGCTTGAAGATGCTTTGTCAAAGGAAGATGGTACAAGGATTGCCAAACACCATTGAAGAAAAGAATGAAGTATGTGATGGTTGTGCTCTTGGGAAGCATCATAGACAATCATTTCCAAAAGGAGTCGCTTGGAGAGCAAAGAAGGTATTGGATTTAGTTCACACTGATATATGTGGACCCATGTCTACACCTTCTCAAGGCAACAACAAGTACTTTGTATTATTTATTGATGATTTTACAAGAATGACTTGGGTGTTCTTCATGAAGCAAAAATCAGAAGTGTTCTCTATCTTTAAAAAATTCAAGAGTTTTGTTGAAAAGCAAAGTGGTTGCTACATAAAGACCTTGAGAAGTGACAGAGGAATGGAATATACTTCAAGCCAATTTGGTAATTTTTGTGAAGATGAAGGGGTTGAGAGACAGCTTACTATTGCATATACTCCTCAACAAAATGGAGTAGTTGAAAGGAAGAATCAAACAGTTATGGAAATGGCCAAAGCTATGTTATATGAGAAGGGTTTGCCTAAAATTTTTTGGGCTGAAGTAGTTAACATTGCTGTGTATCTTTTGAATAGATGCCCAACAAAAGCATTATTGAACAAAACTCCGATTGAAGCATGTAGTGGAAGAAAACCATCTGTTAGACACTTCAAAGTGTTTGGGTGCTTATGTTATTCACAAGTTCCAAAGGAAAAAAGGAGCAAGCTGGATGAAACAAGTGAAAAGTGCATCTTCATGGGTTATAGTTCACAGTCAAAGGGTTATAGGCTGTATAATTTGAAAACCAACAAGCTGATCATAAGTAGAGATGTTATTTTTGATGAAAAAGCTGCTTGGAATTGGGAAGAAGGTAAAATTTTGAAGAAAACAATTCTTGTTGATGAACTTCAAACAAAAGCACCAGTTGAAACTGGAAATGGCAGCACTTCAACTTCATCACCTCAAGAATCCCCAAGATCAGTTCCATTATCTCCCTCAATTGAGTCTCCAACTTCAAGCTCATCATCACCATCCTCAACTCCAAGAAAAATGAGAAGTTTGACCGATGTTTATGAGAGATGCAATTTATGCATTGTTGAACCTCAAAGTTTCGAAGAGGCAATAAAAGATGAAGATTGGAGGAAAGCAATGGAAAAAGAAATTGATGTCATTGAGAAAAATGAAACATGGCAGCTGGTTGAAAAGCCAAAAGACAAAGAAATCATTGGGGTGAAATGGATTTTTAGGGTGAAATACCATTCTGATGGTAGAGTTCAAAGGCTTAAAGCTAGATTGGTTGCAAAAGGCTATTCACAACAGCCGGGTGTTGATTTCCATGAGACCTTTGCTCCAGTTGCTCGTCTTGATACTATTAGAACTATTATTGCAGTGGCTGCTCAAAAAGGTTGGTTGTTGTACCAACTTGACATAAAATCTGCATTTTTGAATGGAAAGCTGGAAGAAGAGATCTATGTTGAACAACCTCAAGGCTTTGTTGTTGATGGAGAAGAAAACAAAGTTTACAAGTTAAAGAAAGCCTTATATGGTTTGAAACAAGCTCCCCGTGCCTGGTACACTCAAATTGACAGCTACTTCATTGAAAATGGTTTCATTAGAAGCAAAAGTGAGCCTACCCTCTATGTGAAGAGCAAAGATAATTCCCAAATCCTTATTGTTGCTCTTTATGTTGATGATTTGATTTTTACTGGAAATGATGAGAAGATGGTTGAAAAATTTAGAAATGAAATGATGAAAAAATATGAAATGAGTGATATGGGATTGTTGCATTATTTTTTGGGAATTGAAGTCTATCAAGAAGAAGATGGTGTGTTTATTTGTCAAAAGAGGTATGTTGAAGGATAAGCAAAATGAAGCAACATATCTACTTTGTGACAACAAATCTGCTATAGCCATTGCAAAAAACTATGTTTTTCATAGTAGGACTAGGCATATTGTAGTGAAGTATCATTTTATTAAAGAAGTTATTTCAGATGGTGAGGTTCAATTGATGTACTGTAAATCAGAGGAGCAGGTTGCTGATATCTTCACTAAAGCATTGCCTTTGGAGAAGCTTGTTCACTTCCGAAAGCTTTTGGGTGTAGAGGAACATCACATTAGGGGGGAGAATGTAACATAATGTGCCTATGCTGTGTTAGGTTATATATGTAAAAAAAACTTTTTTGTTTTTGTTTTGAGTGGTTGTCATGCTTCCACGTGGAGAGATTTACACAGGTTAAATCTCTTTGCATCTGGTTTAAATTCTGGTGTCTGTACAACAAAAAAGTGAAGAACCGAGAATACAAACTGAAAGAAAAAAGGTCCTCTGTTTTGTGTGGGGACTGTCTTAACTCCTCTGTTCCCAGGTTTGTTCCAAGCTGTTACTCTTCCATTTTTTCTTTCTATAGCCTTTCTCTGTTTCAGGCTGAAACTGCGGCCAACATAATGTAACATAATGTGCCTATGCTGTGTTAGGTTATATATGTAAAAAAAACTTTTTTGTTTTTGTTTTGAGTGGTTGTCATGCTTCCACGTGGAGAGATTTACACAGGTTAAATCTCTTTGCATCTGGTTTAAATTCTGGTGTCTGTACAACAAAAAAGTGAAGAACCGAGAATACAAACTGAAAGAAAAAAGGTCCTCTGTTTTGTGTGGGGACTGTCTTAACTCCTCTGTTCCCAGGTCTGTTCCAAGCTGTTACTCTTCCATTTTTTCTTTCTATAGCCTTTCTCTGTTTCAGGCTGAAACTGCAGCCAACATAATTGGTATCAGAGCAACCCATTTCACGAATCCACCTCTCAATCTAATCTTCGATCCACCTTGCTGTTTCCAATCTGATCTAATCCACTTCTTCTTTTCAAGCCCTTTTATCTCTTAAAACATGCCCCTTGTGTATGGAATTTTAAGAAATTTCCTCTGTTTTGGAAAGAGAGGATAGTAGGGTTTCTTTTAATCTGAAGAACAAAATCCGAACCTACAATGCAGCTGAATTGGTGATGTTGCTGTGCAATCAGATTCTGTAGCTAGAAACCCTCAATCTTGAAGCAGACGGACCAAGGTCTTGAAGGGTAGATCAATGGCCAGCACAAGTGTTACAAGTATGAGTTCTCAACCTTCTTCTATTCCATTATTTGAAGGAGAAAATTATGACTTTTGGTGCTTAAAAATGAAAACTTTATTTATGTCTCAAGATGTTTGGGATTTGGTTGAAAATGGTTTTGATGAACCTAACAATGTGATTACACTAACTCCGGTTGAAAAAAATCAGTTGAAAGAATTGAAAAAAATGGATGCAAAAGCTCTCTTATTTATTCAACAAGGTGTTGGTAATAACATCTTTCCAAGAATTATGAGAGCTTCAAAAGCTAAAGAAGCATGGGACATCCTTCAACAGGAGTTCCAAACACCATTGAACTTGAGCTATCATTATGAATAGAAAAAAATTGCCAAAAATTCCCTTTTGTGGATTTATCATAATTAAAGTTTTCTAAATATAAGAATCCAAATATAGAAAATGACAAATCATAGTGAAATTTTTTAATATAATAATCCAAACATGATATAATTAGGGATTTGATAGGAACAAGATTTTTTCCCATACAACATTAGCCTTTAACTATGTTAAGACCTTGTGAGATAATATATAATGGGCCTTCTATCTCTTGTTACCATGAGTCACTCGGAGATGCTTCTCTATAGAGGCAAAGGTGAAAGTGACTCTGATGATAAAGCAGAGTATGAAAAAATTGAAGATAATGTCAATCGAATCAATGATTTAGCAAGGTTAAAAACAACTTTCATTTATCTGTTTCTTTAATTTTTGAATTGTTCTTTAGTTTAAAATATCTTTTTTGAAGAGCCTTATAATTCATCATTTAGATTTCTATCTATTTCACTTTTAAAATTGCTTTTCTTTTTTAATAGAAATCTTTAAATCATGTTAAATGCTTTTTTTTTTGGGTTGTTTACCCTTTTCAAAATTTACATTAATAGTAGTAATATTTATTTTATTGAATGCTCTTTGGTGTTATTTCATGAAACTAGCTGACTATTAACTAATGTCACTCTTCCCTTTCTACACATTTTGTAATGATATATGTATTTACGGACGTCATGGATGAGTTTAGTACAAAGTTTGTTTCTAAGGACTCCCCGTTCTGCTTTTTTTTTTCTTCATTTTTTTTTTATTTTCTCACCAAGTCGGTGGGTTTATATTGCTATTGTTTCTAATTGCTCTTAGTTACAGTGGTTGATGCAGCAACAAATGAGAATGAACAGATATTTATTGAAGAAGAACTTTAAGAGCTCCACTCATAAGGCATGTCTCTCTTTCTCTCCATCACAAGTTTTTCCTCTTTATATGAAATGGGTTTTGATCTTTATACATGCTTGTTTCATGATTTTACTGATCTAAGTAATTGAAACACTAGCAACTTGCTTCTAGATCTGAAATAATATGGCATAGAAAAGTTTTTTCAGACTAGAAACATCTCTACCATACACTACTTTGTTGGACAATATTTTCGATCTAATCAAAATCCAACAATCTTCAGTGAAATCTGCTAGAAAATATTGCCTTTTGTATGAATCTTGTTGATTGTTGTTCTCCATGGTTAAACTATGCTTCATTTTCTTTTTTTCTTTTTTCTTGGTTGGTTCTCTACATGTAAAATCTTACGGGTATGTGTTAATTTATATATGAATTCTTGTGTTGAGTCATTTTTTTTCCTTTTCTTGGCTAGGAATATTTGTCAGGGTTGTTAAAGAAGCAAGATCTCACTGGCATAACTGACATCAATTTGACCAATGGTCAGTCCAATTCCATCTTAGTCATGGATCAAATGTTTGGCTTAGTTTTTCACCGCAAAATTATGACATTATGATAAGGATCAATGATGATTTGTTTGTGCTTAATTTGTACGTAACTTGTTTATTTTATTTTATTTAACAGACAAATTGATTCCTACCCAGTTTGAGAGTCATTCTGCAAGAGGACAACGAAAAAAGAAGTGGAAAAGTTGCATTAATTAGGGGCTGGCCCCAAGGACAAAAGGGTTCAACTATACTACAAGGAAACTTGGGAAGGAGGGAATGGACAATCACGTCCAAAAAGTGTTATGATGAATTCATCTTTGTTCTTCATGCAACAAAGAGCACAGGTTCAATCTTTGAGCAAAGGAGTGTCACATCCACCATGAGGCCTCCATCAACAAAAATTGGAGTTGTGTTGATCACATAGAGTATTCCCTCCCAGTATGACTGATCAGAAATTTCTTTCTGTATCTCTAATGCATTATTTCTATTAGGAGATAATCAATTTCTCCCACAATTCAAGATTAGCTAATGATCAATTATTATATTTAGGATTGATGTATTTAAACCTTATATATATAGTTCATGTATCCTTTGGAAAGTCATGTATATATTTAAGGGTTGTAATGTATACCTTGAATAATGTACATTTTTTTGACCATTCATCCATTTACCTCACTTTACTTTCATAAAGCAAAACAAATAAGCGCATGTACCATTAGAGAATATATATGTATAAAGGGAAAAGAGCAGCATGTGATGTACAATTTATCTTAGTATTTGGGTTCTAATTATGCATTAGTTAACAATTGCTAGTTGCCTGAAATCACCCAAATGGTCGTGGTCTTGTCGAATATAAGAATAATGAAGCTTTTCATATCTCTAAACAAGAATTGAAGAAATCAAGTAAAGATTAATAGCATTTTTAAAAAAAAAAATAATTACACCCTTCTAACTTACAACAATGGAGACCAAAGAATTCTGAAAAGCAAAATCACATGAGACCAAAGTTTTTTATCAGCACATTGCTTGCATTTGTTAATATAAAATATTATAGCTATTAATTTAAAATTTGAAAAAGATGGAGAGCTAGAAAGAAAAAAAAAAAACATTTACGTATATGATTGAAAGATTTCTATTAAAAAAGAAAAATTAATTTTAAAAGTCAAATAGATTAATTGTAAGGCTATTCACCAAGAAGCAATAGACCTAAAATTATTTTGATTTAATGTTATAAATCAATTATTTATGCTTTTTTGTTTTTGCTTATTCTTTAGCACAACTAACATCCCCATCAAATAAATTCCAAAACACTAAGGTAAAACCTAAAAGTATTAGTGTTTCAAAAAAAATGATTTTTAAATCCTTTTTAGCTTGGCATGTAATACCCCTTACTCAGATGACTTCCAAAGAATGAAACCAAACCTACAATCTGAACCTTGGAAAGTAAGAGCCTAAACTTTGTTCAGGGAATGAAGGCCCCGAGGTGTTTTCACATGATCAAAAACTCTCACGACCACCATAGGAGGAGTTCTAATCATTTTCACTGCCTTGATCTCCATGCTGCTAGGAGCAAGAACAATGATTCCTTCACTGGTTCAGTAGAAAATCTCAATATTGATGAAAACAGGAGACACACGAAGTGGTGTCTATGGTATAATAGGATTTAGGTATTGGGAGAGAGAATAGTTGCCCTGAAATAGCTTCTGAAGGGTAAAGAGGTCACCGAACTGGTTTCCTCATCACACATAGGGTAGGTGTCACTTCTTTCAATCCTTAGAAACTTATAAAGCCACCATGCATCCTCTGTTTGCTCCTTCTCTGTTGCTCTCTGGTTTCTTACTATCCAAACTTTTTTTTTCCTTGCCCTTTGCCTCTCTATAAAACTCATAGCCCATAATCTCACTCTGCCCCAGCTCACTTTAATCCCTAGAAAAAATGTATGTCCTCTATTGCAAGCCAAAAACAGAGAAAAACAAAAGGGAGAGGAAACAGAGACACAACGAGAATAATTATAACCAAAAAAAAAAAAACAAACCATTAGTCATAGCTTCATCTCATGGGTGATTGATGAACTTGAAAAACTGAGTGGGATGAACAAAATGGACTTTAAATATGAACCAAAAATACCGTTGCTAACATCATATAAAGAAACCAATACAGAGCCAAACTAACCCCAACAAAACCAAATAAAAAGAAATGGACACACTATAACACAATCAAAACAACTTAGAGATCAGTCTGACCAAACATGTGACCCTCAATGCCCACTCCCAATCAATAGGATAATGCTAAAAAATCAACAAAAAATGGAGCAAAGTGGTGAAAAGAATGAGAAACAAGAAAATCGCAGTGACCATACCTGGTTGGTTTCACCTTGAGTGTGATACACCCAACTTCTACCTCTCTTTCCTCTGTTTTACTTCCTTCTCCTTCTCTCTCAAAATGGTTTTTTCAAAACAACAACCTATCCTCTTCTTTCCCAATCTCTGCTTCCTCAAAAACCTTATTTTTCACCCAATCGACCTTCTCTCCTTCATCTAATCTTAGCTCAACATCCCTCAATACTCTCCATTTTTTCCCAAAATCCCCCATTCTCCCGAAACCTTGCTGCCCAAGCTCATTCCCAATGGCCTCTGAATCCTTTTGGCATGCTTCACATGCTGGTTGCTCCTAGAAAAAGCCATTGCTCCCAAGCCCCTCCTAAAATGTGGTCAAAATACACTCTAAAAATAACTTAAAAAAAACTTAGACAAAAAATGAGGGTCTATACCATGCTTTATTTACTGTGGAATTTTTTCAAAAGATTCTGAAATCAATGCAAGTATGTTGATTCGCTTGTGGGTTGTTGAAGGATTTGTATAAGAAAGGGGAAAAAAACAATGGAAAACATTGCAGAAGACTACTTAATTGAGATGATCTAGAGGGGCAAGATTCAGGTGGCTGATATGAGAGACGATAGAAGAGTGAACTCTTGTAGTATGCATGACCTGCTTCGAGATCTAGCCATTTCAGAAGCTAAAGAAGAAAAACTTTTTAAGGTAGATGAAACCATTGATGCGCACGTCTTTCCTACTAGTGTTCATCGACTGATCAGTTATGCTGGTTTTGGACTCTATATTCATTAGAACATCTCTTGGCCTTTGCAAAATTCTAATCTCTGATCTTTGATCCTCAATAGATTCACGGGTGGAGGTAAGGTATTATTACATAAATACCCTAAATTGCTTCGAGTCCTGCACATGGACTTGGGACAGAGTAGAGTACTTTATGAACATTTCAAACTACGAGGAGAAATAGGAGAACTCATCCACCTGAAATATTTATGCTTAAGGGAGAATTAGGTGGGGAGTTAGACTTCCACCATCAATCGGTGGACTTGTTAATTTGAAAACCTTTGATTTAGGTCTCGATCATATGGTCATACTCCATATAATTTGGAAACTACTGCAAATGAGACATCTAAATTGTCTTTACATTGAAATCTAATCAAGACAATGAATGAGGGAGAAAGATGTGTGGATGGCCATTTGGGTGTCCATCAAATGACCAACCTTGAGACGTTATCTTTACCAGTTGGTGATTGGTTGAAGGATGACAACTTGGGAAAACTGACCCACCACCTAAAGCAATTGAAGCTAAACCTTTATTTTCACCCAAATTTGAAGGAGGGGTCATTTTGATCTATAGCCCAATTAATTGTGCTTCAAAAGCTCATGTTGTTTACTGATAATTCTATAGAAAGGGAGAGATTGTCAACATCAAATACTAAAGTTGAATATAGAACAATACTATTCCTAGGTGTGGAGTCTTTCTCACAGCACAAGTGCGTCTACAAATTGTTTCGTGGAAAAACATTCTATCCTCTGAATCTCATGCAACTCAAACTGTATGTTACTAGAATGAAGGAAGATCCAATGCCAATAGTAGCGAGGCTATCGTACTTGAGGATTCTCAGATTATTAGAAGAATCTTATGTTGGGACGAAAATGAATTGTCCTCATGGAGGGTTCCTTCGACTTGAATTCCTATAAATGCAATAGTTGCAGAGTCTAAAAGACTTGTCAGTGGAGGAATGAGCAATGCCTAATCTAAAGACTTTGAAAATTGAGTTGTGTCCCCAAATGAGGAAGTTTTATGGATTATTATTGTAGCTGAAAAAAACTTCAAAGACTAAACCTCTATGGTCTATCCGAAGAATTGATGAATGAGGTTTTAAAGACATAATGAGAATATTGGAATAAGATACTTCTTATCACCTCCCACCCTTCTCCCACATGGTTCAGCTTAATATTAGTGTAGACATCAAAGTTTTAGTGAAATAAATTATCTCTAAATTGGTCTTCAAAAAAATCGTGGCTCCTCAATTTCACAAAACTTGGGATCAACAAGTAATAGGTTTTACACACATTTGACACATGGTACACATTAAAGAGGTGACATGTTGCGAAATTTGGAAGGCTGCAAAATTTAGTCTTCCAAATAAATTGATTTTTTCAATTGAAGTCAAAAGATAACAAAAAATAAATAAATATTCACTTATTGACAAATTTCCTTAATGAAAAAGACAAGTTGCTAAAATCAAGCAACTAAATCTTAAAAGATTCCAAAATTTGATTCTCTAGTTCCACCATAAATAGGGGTGATTTCCTTCAATGAGGAGGCTTTTTCGGATCGACGAAATGATTCTACATGAGAAAAACTTCACAAAATCTCCCTGTAAGTCCAAGAAACCATAGAAAAACTGCACACGTGATCTTCGCTTTTCAACGAGTTCATTCAAGAAAATGTCATCGTCATCTTTCAAATTGTGATAAAGGTGAAATAATTAGAGAGACATATTCTGTGTAAAAGAATATTACCTTAATGATTGTACCCCATAACTTATTTTAATTTTAATAAATCTTTGTTCGCATATTTTCCTTATTTTTCTGCTTACATTGCAGGACTTTCACAAAATTTGTGTGTACAAATTTGTAACACGACTGATGGGACCTCTTTGCTTCTCATCTCTTTTGCCAAAAAAGTGATCACTACCAAGACGATGGTTACTCAAGTTGCGTATGTCA
This sequence comes from Vitis vinifera, assembly GCF_030704535.1. NCBI lineage: Eukaryota > Viridiplantae > Streptophyta > Magnoliopsida > Vitales > Vitaceae > Vitis > Vitis vinifera. The sequence continues at coordinate 12,618,070 of NC_081823.1, read as the reverse complement.
ACATGGGTGATGACAAGATTGTCATTACCCAATCGACACACAACACCTCTATGGGCCTATGACTCGTGCCAAAGTGAAATTGACTACTGGACCGCCATCAAAGTTAGCAAGCGAGCACACTCATTTGCTAAAAACAAAGAGGGCCAACAACAATTACCAACCAGTCATCACCTTTGCCTTTTTTGGGGCAAAGGGACAAAGTTCTCACTGTAAGGAAAAACACCATTCAACCATGAAGGACTTCGAGGATAAGTCCCTATACTCTGTCGTTGATGTCAACTCAAGAATTGGCTCACCAACTGGGATGTCAAAGCGGGACAACTCCTCCGACCAGTCTAATTTTGTCACTTCTTCCTTCTTGGTGACCATGCCAGTAATGGTAATAGGCACTACATTTGTGGAATAACAACTAGCAGAGATGTCATCATTAAACTCACCAAGACTATTAAGGAGAAAGATCTACAAATAGCATCCTTCATGAATAAGGTTCAAGCACAAGCACAAAACACAGTTGAGTCAAGTGAAGGACTCACTCATCCTCTGGGGATCGTGTCTCCAAGTGATGCACCACATGCGTCTAAGTTGTGTAAGTCGGGAGACAAACCGTTGAATCTGCCTTGGTGGCGTCATTATTTGTCCAACAACTTTTGGACATGATAACCAATGCTAACTTAGCACAATATGGTGGATCCTCATAAAGTACACTCATGTACTCTAAGCCTTACACTAAGAGGATTGATAGCCTACATGTGCTTATGGGTTATCAATATTTGAAGTTTTAATAGTTTGATGGAAAAGAAAATTTAAAGCAACATGTTGCCCCATTCATCAAATCTTGCAACAATGCAGGAACAGAGGGTGATATATTTGTTAAACGATTTGTTTAATCCATTCGAGGGAATGCCTTTGATTGGTACACAAACCTTGAACCCCAGTTCATTAACAATTGGGACCAAATGGAACGCAAATTCCTCAACCATTTCTATAGCACTTAATGAACTATAAGTATGATGGAGCTCACTAATACCAAGCAATGGAAAGATGAGTTGGTTATTGGCTACATCAATCATTGGCGTTCCTTAAACCTTGACTGCAAGGATAGATTATCTGAGGTGTCAGTTGTGGAAATGTGCATACAAGGAATACATTGAAGTCTTCTATATATCTTCCAAGGGATACGACCTCGCACCTTTGAAGAGTTAGCCACTGAAGCGCATGACATGGAACTCAGCATAACCAACCACGGTGTAAAGAAAGATGTTATCATCGACCAATGAAAGGAGAGAAACGATGGGAAAAATGGTGATAAGACCTCAAAGAAACTTGTTTAGGAATCAATGACAATAAATATGACTCTTGTTAAAATCTTAACAAGAGATAAAAAGAATAAGGTAAAAGAGGTTGGACCAATCCAGGAAAATGAGAGGCTTTGATTCACCTTGAAGGAATTGGAGGAGAAGAAATATATTTTTCCTAACTCTAATGTGCCCAGTGTGTTGGAAGATCTTCTTTTAAAAGAAGTTATTGAGCTACCCGAGTGTAAACGTCTAAAAGAAATGGGTCATGTCGATGATTTGAACCACAATCATTACCACCTAATCGTTAATCACCCGGTGAAGAAATGTCTCATCTTAAAAGAGCTTATAATGAAACTTGTGAGACAATGAAGAATTCATTTGGATCTTGATGAAGTGGTAGAGTCAAATCATGTCATGGTCATATTTGGGTCATTCGATCCTGTTTTGTTACACATTTCACCTAATAAATTGTGGCACGCACTAGTACTATTAATTCGTGCCCACTTGGTGTATCAGCTGATTCATGTCCAGTTGGTGCTCCTTGATTGAGGGAGTAATCAACAAAATTTATAACCTATTACACCATGAACTAGGGTAGCAAAGACAAAGCTACTATAGCATAGTGGCTCTAGGATCGTTCACTGGGATGGGTTTTCACTCCACAATTGATATTAATTCAAAGATGAATTGGTGCCTTTTCATTTCAAGGTTAGCTTTAAAAGAAAACATAATCTTTAAGTGAAAAAGTTTGGTTTTAAACTAACCAAAAATAGTAACTGATTTTACTTACAAAGAAAAGTGTTTCTTGGAGTTTAGATCACTAGGCTCAGGTTCCTTGTACAAAAAGGGAGTTCCGGTCACTTGTTTATTTTTCTCGCATTAGAGAATTAACATATAGTTAATTCTCTAACCGGTGTGGTACAGATGCTTCCCTTTAATGGGTTCAAACAATAAATCCTTCTCACTAATACATCTTGCAATGACTCGTGCCTCTCACCTAGCATTTGTCATTCAAGGTGATCTTTAACCTTGGATTACCCGTCTCAAGCTCGCAAGAGATAACTAATGGATGTCTCCTTGGAGTCCAAAAGCTTACCAAGTGTTGGCTATTCTAGAAAATCCTACCTTCAAACCACCTCCCAAAGGCTTGCAAGAGGTAAACTAGTGCATCTCAATGGATGGAGATCACTTGCCTTACCAAGTGTTGGCCCAGGTGATTTAAAGGCGTTTTAAGTTAACTAAAAAGATAAAAACCATTAACGGGTCACACTTTCTCTTCATTAAAAACTAAAACAACAAAACTTCCAATTTATGCATTTGGAAACTTACCCGACTTTCTTCACTCCAAGAGACAAAGAGCCTAGCCTCTCATCCTTTGAGGAAAAATCCTTAGAGTTTGATTGGCTAGAAATAAAAATAATGAAAAAACAAAAATATATATGAAAAGCAGAGCAAGTGCTCTGTAGTTTAGTTCCTTCCCAAAACTGTACAAAGGATGCGTCTCTGAGAACAAGCTCTCGAGATTACATCTTGAGAACAAGTTCCCGAGATCTTTTTTACATGATTGTATAAAAAAAATTACAAACTATATATAAGGGGTTATTCATCCTTTGTTCTTACTTAAAGACTAAGGAATCCTATGATAGGTGGGTTAAAAGGAGAGTTTGGGGATTTAGACATCAAATATCTAAAGCAAAATATCTCAAAATTTCGGTCAGGACATCAAATATCTAAAGCAAAATATCTCAAAATGTCGGTCGCACATATCGGGAAGCTTCAGGAGAACACCGCGACACTGTACAAAATGGCTATTGATTACTACCAAAAAGTGCTATTTTGTAGACCTAATTATAATGGTTTTAAGCACCTTTGAGTAGTAATCATATTCATTTAACCCAATTAATTCATTAAGGTCCTTAGTAATTGGTTTTAACCATTTTGTGGCAAGTTTACATGTTTTTATCAGCTTATGAATCAATTCAAGCATGCCAAATGATGGAGGAGCTACTTGGACAAGTTATGGAAAAGCTTTTGGAAGCTCAAATTAATGAAGAACCAAGCTTTGGAGCTCCATAGCCCTTTGCCAAAGTCGTTCAAAGTATGCAAGGAAAGAACAATGGAAAAGAGGAAAAGCAAGCAAAGTGAAGAGAAGCAAAGAGGACAGCAGCTGCAGTCTTCTTTCGAACTTTTGGAGCACTTACCGAAGTCCATTTTTTACATACGATATACCATTTCAAAGCTCTGGAAGTCAAAAATCCAACGCTTCAAACCGTGCATGATTTGGAGTTGAAATGAGGAAGATATGGCCTTCAGAAGCCAACTGCTCCAGGTTATGCGAAAATTTCGCATAACACCTTCAAAATTCGCATAACCCATGCGTGTTGCGAATTTTGCTCTGTTTTTGCCGACTCCACTTTAGATATTTTCCTTTGTATTTTGTGATGTAATTTCCTTTCTTATCCTTGTAACTAACCAATCACAAGCTTTTGCTTTTGTAAAGACTATATAAGGGGTGGAAATCACCTCTTGGAAAATGGAGAATAGATATTACGTTTAACACTTAGAGAATAGATACAGAGCTCTCTCGTTTCTCCTGTTCTTTCCCATTTCTATTTTCTTAGTAGCCAAACAGCCTCTGAGGGCTTTTCCTTAGAGGATGATTGGCTAAAACTTTTAGTTTCTCAAAGTATGGATGCTATGTGATGGCTTGGATGCAATCCCATGGAAATTTCTCGCACCCGGAAGGTAAGGTAGACGTTTTTCATTAAAGGTTCATTAATGCAAAGTTTGGTTTTTTATTTCCTTTGGACAACTTCCAACGGCCAATACTTGATAAGCTTTTGGATTTCTATCCATTAGTTATCTCCTACGAGCTATTGGAAGGTGACGTTTTCAATTCCAAGTTTTGCATTAATCCGTTAGAACCAATTTCAATGGCCATTGAAAGGTGAGTTTATCACTTGGAATGACTTTGAGTTGCCAATATTTGGTAAGCTTTTGGCTTTAGACCATTAGTTATCTCTTACGAGCCATTCAAAGGAAGTCTAAGGTGAATAACCATTGATGAAATTCACTACCATCTGTTTTGTCATTTTAAAGGATTAAAACTTGATTTGCTAAATCCATACCGGTTCGGGAAGCAAGCATTACCATAGTTGCAACCCCAACGCGAGGAGCCTATCCTAAGATTTCCAATTTGCATAAGAGCCAGAGCATAGTTATCCTATCTTTGAGAAACTTGTTTTTACACCCTTTCATTTTAGTCTTTAATGTTAGCTTAGATTAGTTTAAATCTTTCTAAAACATTTACATCTTCTTTTTAAGCTAACATCCATAAGAAAATCACCTATTTTCCTAATTTGAATATCACTTGTGTTTGCGAAAACCCTTCCCAGTGAACGATCCTAGAACCACTATGCTATAGTAGCTTGGCTACTTTAGTAATAGTATTCAAGATATAAATTTTGTTGATACGCCTTTAAAGCTAAGCTACCATGAGTCGCATCAGCTATGAAACTCTCCGGGTGAGCGCTATCAGTGGATCCGGATATGTCTGACCAGGGAAGTTGAAACGCCCTCCTTTCCCATCCGGATATGTCTGCCGGATGTGAAACATCCGGAGAAGGTGTCACGTCACCCGGACAGAATTCTGGATGTGGGATATCCGGAGAAGATGTAACGTCGCAAGGGGGACCGTCCGCGTGTGCATGGTGTAGGTACCCCTCCCCCTGATGACACGGAGCGCGCATCGCTATCCGGAGCAACTCCATCCGGATTCCCCAAGCGGGCATCGCTATCCGGAGCAACTCCATCTGGATTCCCCAAGCGGGCACGCGGTGCTTGCTAACATCACATACCTGGATGATAGCATATCCTATCCGAACATGGCACTTGCGATCATCACACCCAGACGATAGCATATCCTATCCGGACACTGCACTCGCGATCATCGCACCCGGACGATAGCATATCCTATCCGAATATGTTGTCCTGATCATTGTCCCATACTCCTTGCATTCCAAATTTGCTTATGGTAAAGGAATTCAAAGCTTCGGTTCTTCATGTTTCTGAGCTTTCCATTGATTTGCCATGGATTCCAAATAACTCTCCTCAATCTTGGATTGCTTTGGTGATCAAATTACTAACAAAAAACACCAAAACTTACACAATTTGATTAGAAATGATTGCAAGGGTCCTTAACATGCCAATTGGGTTAAAAGGTAATAACTATTACTCAAAAGTGTTTAAAAGAGTTAATTACAAGCTATGAAATAGCACTTTTTGAGTAGTAATCAACTATTCAATGTAAGTCACCTAAGCCGAGACAAACATAAGTGCTATGCTTGGACACCCCTCTTAACCTTTTCTTTGATAATGAATCAATGTTGTGTGGGGAAGAAGGTTGGATAGTGGTTATGCATACAAAACCTTGCAAGAAACAATAATTTCATTCATATATACCTAAATCATCCTAAGAGAGGACAATGTAAGCAAAGTGTTCATTGACATTCAAAGAAGAAAGAAGAAAAAAAGTTTAAAAGAAAACAAACAATTGTACACGTTGATAACCTTTGGGTACAAAAACTCATCACCTCTATCATCTTAGGAGAATACTTCCCTCCAAAGTTCTTCGATAAGGGATGATGGTATAAACTCATATGGTCTCTTGTTATGAGACTTCAAAAGAGGAGGGGCCAAGTGCAGATAAAGAAAATGCTCTTTGTTTAGAGTCAAGCAAAACTAAGGAAGAAGATGAAGTAGTGGCAATCCTACTGTGCTTACCTTCGCTCTTCAGTATCCATGAAATGGTATAACTTCTTGAGAAAATACAAACTACATTGATCCAAACACTTAAGAATTCATCACTCTATGCCACAAAAATAAAGAGGGAAAAAGGATTTGAGGATAAAGGCCATAATTGTGTGTTATGCAACCATCACTTTCATTGACGAGGACCTTTAGTTAAGGTCAAAGCCACATAATCAACTACTATCCATTACTGGATACATACAAGGACAAAATATCAATCGTATCTTGATTGATGGAGGGTCTACAGTAAATATCATGCCTAAAGCAACAATGAAACTACTTGGGATTATTACAAAAGAGTTAACTCTAAGTCACCTAATGATCCAAGGCTTTAATCAAGGGGACAACAAGCTATTTGCATAATTTTCCTGGAGCTTGTTACGTGTGAGTTGAGTTCAAACACATTGTTTCATGTAATTGATGCAAAAGCATCTTACAATGTGTTACTTAGGTGACCATGGCTTCATGAGAATGGGGTAATTCCTTTGATACTACACCAATGCTTTAAATTCTATAGAGGAGGGGTAAAGAAAGCAGAGCCTAATACTAAGCCATTTGCAAAAGTTGAGTCTTATTTTGCTGATGCCAAATTCTACATAGAAGACGATGTTATATAGGAAATTCTCCTTACAATCACCCCCTCCACTAGAAAAACTAAGCTTAAGGGAAAAGTTAAGTTGTGTGATCCAACACTGATAAGGGAAAAATTAGAGCCAATAATGACTCAAATTGAAGAAAAAGAGAAATCTTCAAAAAGATCAATGTTGGACTCGAGAAGTGTCACCAGTTTTTAGGTACATCCCAAGATCTTGATGAAATGAGGGTTAACCACCTTTCATATAAGACAAAAGTGATAACCTCAAAATTTATAAAATTGGGATCTTCAAGTCTTGAAAGAAAAGACGATCATTGTCCCTTTCAAACTTACAACTTATCTCAAAGGATGAGATCCAAAAATAGACCAAATCCTCATAAGATCAAATAGAGCAAAAATTCTTCCCTAATAAAAGAATAGATGAGGGATTTGTCCCTAAGGCTTACAAGTTATTAGTCAAGACGGGATATGACTTCACTTCATCATCATAATTAGGAAAACTTAGCCCTGAGACCACAGGTGAAAAGATGCATGGTCTTAATGAAACTCAAAATAAGTTAAAAAAACAGGGGTTTGTAGTCAAACCTTCCAAGCAGGTTTAGGGTTTGTACCTTCTAGGCCCATCAAGATTTCAGCTAAGACTAAAAGGACTAAGGCAAGTACACAACACATCACTGTGGATGACATGGAAGAGATAGTGGGTCGAATTCTCATCCTTGAATTTCAGTGTTTGATTGGATTGAGGCTCTAACTACACGAGCTTTAGTGTTCATTAGGATGGGAAATTTTAACCAATTAGAGTGTAATTCAACACATATTCCACATATTCCACAAATATCAATACAACAAAGGATTGAGACTCTACCCTAAAAGTCATGGAGATGAAATCTTAATAAGAAGAGTTGTATCAAACTCAAGAAGGTTGTAGTGATAAGGAGTTTAATCCCATTATAGATGAAATGTTGTTCAACTTGGGAAATCTATACAAATGGTTTTTTAAAAGTAAAACAACATACCATTGTAATCACCAAGTAGTTGGATAAAGGATGCCCTAAGGATGTGGAAGAAAGTTTGACGCATACTAACTATCATATTACGATAGAAGTTGACTCTAATTCAAAATCTTCATAAGATGAACCAGGAGAAGCTCCTCAAGCAGTTGGGGATGAGGGAAAAGCCATTGTAGATGAGTTCAAAGAGCTCAACTTGGGTACAAATGAGCACCTCAAGACAATTTATGTTAGTATGTTTTTAAGTCATTCTGAAGAGAAAAGTTATTTTGAGTTATCACTCGAATATAAAGATGTCTTTGCATGGACATACAAAGAAATGCCAAGTCTTGATCCAAAAGTTGTAGGGCATCAACTCATGGTGAAGCATAGTGTCTGATCAATTAAGCAAGCCCAAAGATGATTTCAACCTAAACTTGTTTCATAAATAGAAATAGAAATTGAAAAATTGATTGAAGTTGGTTTCATTAGGGAGGTACAATACTAGACATGGATTGCGAACACCGTTTTAGTTAAGAAAAAGAAAGGGAAAATATGCTTTTGTGTGGATTTCAGAGTTTTAAACAATGTGTGCGCAAAATATGACTTCCCCTTATCAATCACTAAGCTCATGGTCGATGCAACTACTGGTCATGAAGCTTTATCTTTCATGGATGGATCATTGGGGTACAATCAAATACGAATGGCGCCAAAGGATGAAGAGCTCACTACATTTCGTACTTCAAAGTGATGCCTTTTGGACAAAAGAATGCAGATGCAACATATCAATGTGCCATGCGGAGAATCTTTGATGACATGCTCTATAAGAATGTTGAGTGCTATATCGACGATCTGGTGATGAAGTCTAAGGAAAAGAAACAACCACCTATGAGATCTCTACATGGTGTTTCACATATTAAGAAGGTACCAACTCAAGATGAACCCACTCAAATGTGTTTTTGATGTTATTTCTGGTAAGTTTCTAGAATTTATTGTTCAACGTCGCAGCATTGAAGTGGATTAATCCAATATTGCATCCATTTGAGATATGCTAGAACCAAGGAATCTTCAAGAGCTTAAAAGACTCCAAAGACGTCTTGATTTTATTCGACAATTATTTCTAACCTTATAGGACGATGTCAACCTTTCAACTGACTTATGAAGAAAGATGTCACATTTATTTGGGACTAAGCTTGTCATAATGCCTTTGAAAGAATTAAGGAGTATTTGGTTAATCCTCCAATTTTAGGTGCTCTTATGGCAAGAAAGCCATTGATACTCTACATCGCTGCACACAAATGCTCTCTTGGAGCATTACTTACACAAGAAAATGCAAAAAACAAAGAAAACAAAGAAAAAAAATTGTATTACTTAAGTCAAACCCTAACGGGACCCTAACTAAATTACTCCTCAATAGAGAAGACTTGTTTAACTTTAATATTCTCAACAAAAAAGCTAAGACATTACATGCAAGCATACACGGTACACTAATAGCACATGCCGGTCCTATTAAGTACATGTTATCAAAGCTAGTTCTTAAAAGATGACTAGCAAAATGGGGATTGCTACTCATTGAGTAAGAAATAATTTATATCCCTTAAAAGGCGATCAAAGGACAATCATTTGTAGACTTCTTGGCGGATCATCTTATCTCTGCAACATAGGAAATCTTAGATAACCTTCTTGATGAAGACATATTTTACGTTGACATTTTTCCCTTGTGGATGATGTCCTTTGATGGGTCAGCATACTATGATGGAACAGGTGCAAGTGTTGTGTTTGTCTCACCACAAAGGCAAGTATTACCATATTCATTTGTTTTTAGTAAGCAATGTTCCAAAAATGTCATTGAATACCAAGCCTTAATTACCAGGCTACAAATGGCGATTGAAATGAAAATCACAAACTTGGAGATATGTGGGGATTCTAAGTTGGTAATCAATCAACTTCTAACCTTGTATGAGGTTAAAAGTGATGACTTGGTTCCTTGCTTCCAAAATGCTACCCAACTAATGGAAAAGGTCAAGCGAATTTCTTTAGTTCATATTCCATGAAAAAAGAACCAATTGACAAATGCTCTAGCTAATTTAGCTAAAATTTTAATACTGCTTAAGGATGAGACTGTACATGTCCTTGTTTTCCATAGGTAGGTATTTCCGCCTTTACCAATGTTGTAGGAAGAAGAGGTGAACGCTACATCGATCCTCACTATTGACATCAAAGATTGGCGATAACCATTGATTGACTACTTGGAATATAGGAAGTTACCTAATGAACTAAGGCATCAAACATAAATATGGTGTCGAGCTCTATGCTTCATTTACTACAAAGAAATACTCTATCATCCCTCATTTAATGGAGTACTTCTTCGATGTCTAGGAGAAGAAGAGGCGAATCAAGTGCTTGAAGAAGCTCACTCCGAGATATGTGGGGCTCACCAATCAAGGCCAAAGCTTCATTTTTGAATCAAAAGAATGGGTTATTATTGGTCAACTATGCTTAAGGATTGTATAGATTACTATTGGTAAACTATGGTTAGGGATTGTATGGATTACTATTGGTCGACTATGGTTAAGGATTGATGTGGTTGGACCCATTACTCCTAAATCCTCTTGTAGACATGCTAACATATTAGCAACGACAAATTAGTTCTCTAAGTGGGAAGGAGCACACTACAAGAAAAAAAGACAAACAATGACTCTTTTTAAGTGTCAAGAAAGGTAAAAGACGATGCTTCTCTAAAGTGTAATTTTCTGCCCCGTCATTATATGTTTTCATCAACAATGACGCTTCTACTAAGCGTCATCTTTATTTATGCTTTCAATGACGCTTTAAAAGTGTCATTATTGAATAAAATTAACAATGACGCTTGTAAAAACAACATTGTTGAACAATTTTTTTATTGAAATAATTTTTACAAAATTACCTACATTGACATATATATGAACGTCATCTCTGATTAACTTTATCAATGACACTTCTAGAAGTGTCATCTTTGAAACTTTTCTATTAAAAATAATAATATTATTAAATAATGAATTTATCACATAATTAAATAAAAGAAAAAACAATTACAAGCCCTAAAATCAAATTGAATTTTACTAATTACATATAATATCTTCAATATTTATGTACAATAACCTAGTTCAAACAATTAATGTAAGTACCTATATACACTAATCGCATATAAATTTTTTAATTATATCAAAATATTTCAACAAGAGTAAGACAAACCATAATCTATAAAAACAGGCTTCAACCTCCTAATGAGTCATTGATGTAATCTTTCACGGTTTTCAATATCATCTTCTTTAACAAAATTATTTCTCTTCTTTTGGCTAATCGGTTTCCTTTCCAACCTATAAACAAAGATATGAAGAATATTAAATCTCTAAATTATGTATATATCAACCCATAAGTATAATTAAAATTATAATTTTCACAAAAATTAATTTAGAATATTCAAGTTTACTCACCACCCTAAATCCCCTTAGCTTCTTAAATATTGAGTGAATGCGAGAAAATTACAAGAAAAAAAATCAAAATAATTTACCAAAAAATTATAATTTATATTATGAAGAGTTAATCAAATGTAACCTAATGATGAAATTCAAAATTTACTTAGTCATATTGGCTAGTGAATGCCCAAACAATCATATATAAGATTTGAGAATCAATTCATTATTAAGCTTAAATTTTACTTATTAATAAAATAAGAAAATAAGAATCAATAAAAATTTCATTCTAACGAATCAAAACTCATTTATAATAAATATTTTCATAAATCAAAGCAAATGAAGGATGAACGAATTAAGTTATATATCTATAAAGCAATGCAATGAACTTAAACTCTCATTCACTCTATTGTTGATATATTGATAGAGAGTTCATGAGAGAAAATTAATAGAAACAAAAACAAAAAGAATGCACTCAAATATGCTCCTAGTGGATTAAAATAAATATCATTCAACTAACAAACTTACTTGCATGTTCCCAACAAGCAATGTAAAAAACACCCATTCAAGGAATTGCAATGATGATAGTTGTCTACTTCACAAGAAAGAAACACAAAGTTAGTTTCTATTAATATTACCAAATAGAAATCTCAAAAGCTAATTAATGAAACGTAGGAGTTGGGGAGGGGGGTGACTCCTTATATGCTTTTAATAGTGAACTTGTAGACATAAAAAAAAAAGTTAGTGAATTAAATTACCACTAATTTGGTCTTCAAAATGAATAAATAAATAATAATAATAATAACAACAACAACAACAATAATAATAATAATAATAAATATCCTCTTATGAATAAGTTTCCCTAATCTCCAACTATAAAAAGGATAATAATAATAATAAGAAAATTCTTATTATTATTATTATTATTATTATTATATTGTTGGTAAAACATCCCGGGAAAAGAAAATGTGTTAAAATCAAGGAACTAAATGATTCGTCCCCAATTGGTGTACCTTTGATTCAGTCCCCAGACGGGAGTTATCAACAAAATTTATAAACCTAATTCACCATATACTAGGGTAGCATAGCTAGCATAACATAGTGGTTCTAGGATCATCCACAAGAATGGGTTTTCATTTCACACATGATATTAGTTATAACACTGAAATGGTGATTTTTCTTTTATAAGTTAGCTTTAAAAGAAAACATAAAGTTGGTTGAAAAAGGGGTTGGTTTTAAGCTAACCAAATATAGTAACTGAGTTTAATTACAAAGAAAAGGTTTCTTGGAGTTTCAAGTCACTAGGTTCAGGTTCCTTCTATAAAAAGGGAGATTCCGGATCTTTTCCTTGCATTAGGGATTTAACCTATAGTTATTTCCCGAACCGGTGTGTTACAACTGCTTCCCATTAATGGTTTCAAACACTAAAGTCCTCTCATTGATGCATCTTGCAATGGTTCATACCTCTCACCTAGTATTGGCCATTCAAGGTGATCTCTAACCTTGGATTACCCTTCAAAAGCTCATAAGAGATAACTAATGGATGTCTCTAGGGAGTCCAAAAGCTTACCAAGTGTTGGCTATTCTAGGTAATCCTACCTTTAAACCACCTCCCAGAGGCTCATAAGAGATAACTAATGGATCTCTATGGATGGAGTCCAAAAAGCTTACCAAGTGTTAGCCTAGGTGATTTTAAGGGATTTTAAGTTAACTATAAAAATAAAAACCATTAACGGGTCACAACTTCTGTTAATTTAAAACTCTAACAAGGAAAACTCCCACTTTTGTATCTGGTTCCCTTACCTAGCTTCCCTCAATCCAAGAAACAAAAGAGCCTAGCCACTCATCCTTTGAGAAAACAACCTCATAGGTTGTTTGGCTAGAAAGAAAATAAAATCAAAATGAGTAGGTAAGGCAGAGCAAAGTTCTATATATTTCTTACTAAAAAAATGTACAAGTCTTCTCTAGAATTTCTTCTAAGAGATTACAAGTGATCCCCAAGAATTTCTTCTGAGATTCTGAGATATTAGAAAAAGAAATATCTTAAGACATATATAGAGAGATATTTTTAACCCCTCAATTAGATATCATAAATATCTAAAAAGATCTTTAGCTTATTACAAGGAGAGAATAGGTAATTACACAAAATATCTTGAGATAAAAATCTAACGAAGTCGGTGCAAAAATATCTGAAGATTATAGGAAGATTTCATAAGGTTGCGAAAATTTCGCAAGGGGTTGTGAAATTCATCAGTTTCGGAAGGCTTGCGAAATTCCTTCGTCTTAGCTTCACAAGGCTTGCGAAATTTCGCATCCTTGCGAAATTTTGCAAGGATGCGAAATTCATTATTCACAGTCTTGCTCTCTGTCCTGCAGTTTGTACTCCTCTTAGGCAATTCACAAAGGGTTGCGAAATTGTTGAATGTTAGATTCCTTCTCTGATTCTCTTCCTTGCATACTTGATTGATTTGGCAAAGGCTTCGAAGCTCTCCAAAACTTGGATTTTTCATGTAATTTAGCTTCAATCTTGCTTTGCCATGGACTATACCAAGTTCTCCCTCATTCTTGGCTTGTTTTAATGATCAGAAAGCTATCAAAAACACCAAAACTTGCCAAAAACTGATTAGTAACACTTGCAAGGGTCCTTAATGTGCCAATTGAGTTAAAATGTAATAAATACTACTCAAAAGTGTTTAAAAGAGTTTATAGCAAGTTATAAAAGAGCACTTTTTGAGTAGTAATCACTCCCCTCAACCAACATATTGCTAGTCCCTTAGCAATGAAGGAGAGAAAAACAAAAAATAAGATAGTAAAATAATTTACAAAATCATGCTGATCACTCCAAAAAATCATAAGTGGCATGATTGTAGAGCATACTTTCTCACGGAACATTAAAGAAGCAAAACCCAACCTTCAACAAGAGTATATCAAATATCTTACCTGATCATAATTCATAAAGAGTAGGCATTATACAAATTTAAGTATTAATAGGATTTCCACTCTCCTAGGCTCAATCATTTCTCTTCCTCAAAAATCTGTGTTAAGCCTATTAGTTTCCGAATATAGTATGTTGAACTAATCTCTCACTCCAACCTAGTTCTTACTTAAACTTAAGCAACTAACCAACCTCCAATAGGTTAAGAACGAACCTCTTTTATTTCACAATTTTTTTCATTGTAGGAGTGCAATGCTAAAGGTATTGTTTTCTAAAGTGTCCATGTAATGGGGATCCATCGATGACTCCCAACCAATCAAGGTTTAGGGCATCAGGCTCTAAGGATCTTTCGACCTCTAACTCCTCGAATTTTACCCCAAACTTTTGAAATTGGAATTTAATGCCCAAGCACCTACAATATGCTAAACTCCACCTATTCACCTTTGTAACGAGCATTGAGGTCAGTGACTCCCAACCAATAAAGGTTTAGGGCACCGGGTTTTAAAGATTTTCACCATATAACCCTTGGACCTTGCTCGGGTTTCTTAGTTTCTCAAGGCTTGCAAAATTCCTTCTTTTTAGCTTCGCAAGGGTGCGAAATTCATTCTTCACAGCCTTGTTCTCTATCCTGCAACTTTTACTCCTCTTGGGCAATTCGCAATCTTGCGAATATTTCGCAAAGGGTTGCAAAATTGTTGAATGTTAGATTCCTTATCTGATTCTCTTCCTTGCATACTTGATTGATTTGGCAAAGGCTTCGAAGCTCTCCAAAACTTGGATTCTTCATGTAATTTAGCTTCAATCTTGCTTTGTCATGGACTATACCAAGTTCTCCCTCATTCTTGGCTTGTTTTAATGATCAGAAAGCTATCAAAAAAACCAAACTTGCCAAAAACTTATTCGTAACACTTGCAAGGGTCCTTAATGTGCCTATTGAGTTAAAAGGTAATAAATACTACTCAAAAGTGTTTAAAAGAGTTTATAACAAGTTATAAAACAGCACTTTTTGAGTAGTAATCATTAAATCTCTTGAATTAAGCAACTAAACTCTGGGAATTTGAAATTCAAATTCTCTATCTTCACCTATAAATAAAGATTTCTTCTTTCAAGAAGAGGGAGAAATTGAGAAATCTCGAGAAAGGAAAATCTTAGGAAGAAATCTAAAGGCGACTTTGTACCGGGAAAAGAGGATTCATAATAGAAGAAAAAGCTTCATCAAATCTCCTTGCGAGTTCGGTAAACGAAAAAATAACTACTACACGCATTCTTTGCCATTCAACGACTTCATTCAAGAATAAACCACTTGTGGCCCTCGATTGATCTTCGAAATCAAGAAAATGTCATCATTGTTCTTTAAGTTGTAGTCAAAGCGAAAGAATCGAAGGAAAAATATTCTTTTGTAAAGAATACTATATTTGAGATTGTACCCACAATATTTTTATTTTAATAAATATTTTGTTCACATTATTTTTGCTATTGTTTTGCTTATATTGTAGGACCATTCACAAAATTTGTGCATACAAATTTCTGGCACTCCTAGTGGGACCTCTCTGCCTCTCATCTCTTTTATTAGAAGATTGATCTCTACTACGTCGATGACACCCAAAAGAACTCAAGTTGTGCATGTCAACAAAGGTAATGACAAGATCGTCATTGCGCAATCAACACATGACACCACTACGGGCCCCATGACTCGTAGCAAAGCAAAATCAACATCTTCATTCTCAACAAAACAAACAAGGGAGTCTGCTTGTTTGATAAAACCAGTAAGAATGAGTAATGAGCACCAACCATTCATCACTTTAGCCTCTTTGGGGGCAAAGAGCCATAGTCCTCATAGTAGGGAAAAACTCCCTTCAGCACTAAAGGACTTTGGGGATAAATTTCTTTGCTCTGTTATTGATACCAACTCCAACACTGGCTCACACTCTAGATTGCCAACTAGAATGTTAAAGAAGAAAAACTACTCTAATCGTTTCGACTCTTTTACTTCTCCCTTCTCTATGACTATGCCGATAATGATAATCGACATTACACCTTTAGAGGAACAATTGGTAAAGATGGCTCACGCCACCGCCAAACTCACTAAGACAGTTGAGGAGAAAGATATGCAAATAGTCTTTCTCATAAACAAGGTTTGGACAAAAGTACATAATATAGGTGAGTCAAGTTAAGGACCCAACCGCCGTCTGAATGTTGCATATCCTCTTAATGATGCACCACATGCATATAAGACAACGTAAGTCAAGAGACAAACGACGGAATCTACCTCAGTGACATTATTATCTATCCAACAACTTCAAGACATGATAACTAACACTATTAGAGTGGAATATGGTGGACTCTCATAGAGTATGCTCATGTACTCTAAACCTTACACTAAGAGGATTGATAACCTATGTATGCTTGCGGGTTATAAACCTCTAAAGTTTTAATCATTTGACAGGAAGGGAAATCCAAAACAACATGTTGCCTATTTTGTTGAAACTTGTAACAATATAGGTACATATGGTGACTTATTAGTTAAACAATTCATTCGTTCTCTCCAATTGAATGCTTTTGATTGGTACATAGACCTTGCACCTGAGTGTATCAATAGTTGAGACCAAATGGAATGTGAGTTCCTCAACCGTTTCTATAGCACCTAACAAACTGTAAGCATGATGGAGCTTACTAACACTAAGCAATGGAAAGATGAGCTGGTTGTAGACTATATCAATTGTTGGCATTCATTAAGCCTTAACCGTAAAGATAGATTATTCGAGGTATCAACTGTGGAGATGTGCATACAAGGAATGCTTTAGGGTCTCCTATACATCCTCTAAAGGATACGACTTGAAGAATTAACTACTCAAGCACATGACATGGAACTCAACATAGCCAACCATGATTCTAAGAAGGACCTTACCATTGACTGAAAAATAGAGAAACATGATGGAAAAAATGAGTGATAAGACCTTGAAGAAACCCATCCAGGAGTCAATGATGATAAATAGGGCTCCCGTTAAAATCTTAGCAATAGATATAAAATAAAAAAGACTGGACCAACCCAAGAAAATGAGAGGAGTCGGTTCACCTTAAAGGAATTAAAGGAGAAGAAGTATCTTTTTCCTAACTCTAATGTGCCTAACATGTTGGAAGACTTCCTCTAGAAAAAGGTTATTAAGCTACTTGAGTGCAAGTGTCCAGAAGAAGTGGGTGATTCGACTCATGGTAGCTTAGCTTTAAAGGCGTATCAACAAAATTTATACCTTAAATACTATTACTAAAGTAGCCAAGCTACTATAGCATAGTGGTTCTAGGATCGTTCACTGGGAAGGGTTTTCGCAAACACAAGTGATATTCAAATTAGGAAAATAGGTGATTTTCTTATGGATGTTAGCTTTAAAAGAAGATGTAAATGTTTTAGAAAGATTTAAACTAATCTAAGCTAACATTAAAGACTAAAATAAAAGGGTGTAGAAACAAGTTTCTCAAAGATAGGATAGCTATGCTCTGGTTCTTATGCAAATTGGAAATCTCAGGATAGGCTCCTCGCGTTGGTGTTGCAACTATGGTGATGCTTGCTTCCCGAACCGATATGGATTTAGCAAATCAAGTTTTAATCCTTTAAAATGGCAAAACAGATGGTAGTGAATTTCATCAATGCTTATTCACCTTAGACTTCCTTTGAATGGCTCGTAAGAGATAACTAATGGTCTAGAGCCAAAAGCTTACCAAATATTGGCAACTCAAAGTCATTCCAGGTGATAAACTCACCTTTCAATGGCCATTGAAATTGGTTCTAACGGATTAATGCAAAACTTGGAATTGAAAACCTCACCTTCCAATAGCTCGTAGGAGATAACTAATGGATAGAAATCCAAAAGCTTATCAAGTATTGGCCGTTGGAAGTTGTCCAAAGGAAATAAAAACCAAACTTTGCATTAATGAACCTTTAATGAAAAACGACTACCTTACCTTCCAGGTGCGAGAAATTTCCATGGGATTGCATCCAAGTCATCACATAACATCCATACTTTGAGAAACTAAAAGTTTTAGCCAATCATCCTCTGAGGAAAAGCCCTCAGAGGCTGTTTGGCTACTAAGAAAATAGAAATGGGGAAGAATAGGAGAAAAGAGAAAAACAGAGCAAGGCTCTGTATAGTCTATATATTTAAATATCTATATATTGATCGATCCGTCTCTCTTTTTTACAATGGATGCAAGGGAATATATATAGAGAAGTTTTTCCAACCTTCCTAGCTAAGAAATCTTATGGTTGGTGGATTACAAGGAGAAGAATGGAAATTTATACAAAAATATCTGAAGAAAAGATCTAAAAGAGCCGGTGCACAAATATCCCAGTTTCGCACGTTGCATGGTGACTTGCGAAAATTTCGCAAGTTGATTTCGCAACTTGGAATCCATTTTCGCACGTTGAGCTCCAAGTTCGCAAGTTGAAAAATCACTTTCACACGTTGGAGTTCCAAATTCGCAAGATGCGAATTTGTCCTTCAGCTGGATGCAGTTGTCTTGAGAAGGCCATATCTTCCTCATTTCAGCTCCAAATCGTAAATGGTTTGAAGCGTTGGATTCTTGACTTCCTGAGCTTTGAAATGGTATATAGCATGTAGAAAATGGACTTCGGGAAGTTTTCCAAAAGTGTGAAAGAAGACTACAGCTGCCATCCTCTGTTTTCCTTACTCTGTTTTCCTCTTCTCCATTGTTCTTTCCTTGCATGCTTTGAACGACTTTGGCAAAGGCTATGGAGCTCCAAAGCTTGGTTCTTCATGAATTTGAGCTTCCAAAAGATTTTCCATGAACTATATACATCTCTCCCTCATTCTTGGATTGCTTTGGTGTAGCTAAAAGCTATCAAAAACACCAAAACTTAACACAATTTGATTAGAAACGATTGCAAGGGTCCTTAACATGTCAATTGAGTTAAAAGGTAATAATTACTACTCAAGAGTGTTTAAAAGATTTAATTACAAGCTACAAAATAGCACTTTTTGAGTAGTAATCACTCCCCCCAACTGACATATTGCTAGTCCCTTAGCAATGAAGGAGAGAAAAAATAAAAATAAAAGTAATAAATTTACAAAATCATGCTGATCACTCCAAAAAATGTTTAAGTGGCATGACAGATCAAACTCTCACATGGAACATGAAAGAAATAAAACTCAAACTTCAATAGGAGCTATCAAATAATTTGCCTAGTCACAATTCATAAAGAGTAGGCATTATGCAAATTTAAGCTTCAAAATAATTTTCACTCCCAAAGGTCCAATCCTTACTCTTCCACAAAAATCTATGTGTTATTTATTAGTTTCCGGATATAGTATGTCAAACTAATCTCTCCCCTCAACCTAGTTCTTTTCAAAGCTTAGCAAACTAATCAACCTCCAATAGGCTAAGAACGCACATCTTTTCTTTCACAATTTTTTCTTGTAGGAGTGCAAAGCTTAAAGGCATTCTTTTCTAAATTGTCCATGTAACGAGGGTCCATCGATGACTCCCAACCAATCAAGGTTTAGGGCATCAAGCTTTAAGGATTTTTCAACCACTAACTCCTCTGATTTCACCCCGGACTTTTGAGAATGAATTTTTAATACCCAAGCACCTACAATATGCTAAACTCCACCTATTCACCCATGTAACGAGCATTGAGGTCGGTGACTCCCAACCATTGAAGGCTTAGGGCACCAGGTTTTAAAGATTTTCACCATATACCCCTCAGACCTTGGTCAGGTTTCAAGGCAAGTAAAACATTTTTCTTTTTCTTTCTTTTTCCAAAGGCTCATTGGCCTTTTATAAGGTGTCTCAACACTATTAAAATGAGGTCAAAGGTACCAAGTCTAAATTTTCCTAAGTAAAGGGGGAAAATAGTTTTTTATCTTATAAACGGAACCTAGTGTGCACGGTGTGTGATAAGCTTAAAGTGGAAGAAATAAGGTTGAGAAAATAGGAGTTCAATAATTCATCAACTTTAATAAACATAATACAAACTCTAAGTTTCAAGTAAAAAGACAAAAATTTAATTTCTCCCATTTCATTTTGAAATCTTTTCCTTAATAGCCATGGAGAGTAGAATAAAAAACTTAAAAAATTTTAAAATTAAGCAAAAAGCAACTAAATTACCAAAATAACTTAGCATTAATAACAAAACTTCCTTCCTCAACTCTCCCCCCAACCAAGCTGAACATTGTCCTCAATGTTTCAAGAGCGATTAAAAAATAAAGGGAGGAAGTGGTACCTCCTGAGTGATACAGAGTCTGAGTCGTATAGGAGAAACCACATGTTTCAGAAAAAACAAAAGATTCAGTGAGTAGAGGAAATAGAAAAATGCCAAGTTTAAACAAAAATGATGTCTATATATTAATCTGAGAAAATAGAATATAATATATGATCATGCAATACATCGAATCCCAGAATATAAAACATCAAAACATGGAATTATCTATACTAATATAATAAGTAAATACAAAAATTAAAGAGATGATCAAGTAGTGTTATGGTCCTATGGAGATAATGGCTCTGTGGTGGCCTTCTGAGTGGGTTGGGTCAGGACATTGACCTCTGCTCTGGTAGTCTCCTTAGGTGCATGTGTGATCTCAGTGAGAGGACTCTCTTCTTTAGATGCATGGTTGTGAGGCTCTGTTGGCATTTTTGCAATTTCCCTTGCCTTTGCAAAGTGTTTTTGCACATCATTTTTTAGCTTGGAGGCCATTTCATAGCTTGGAGGCCATGTCTTGCAGCCAAAGGGAAAAGAAAAACATTTTTGTAGACCATGGAAAAATAGAAACATTTTAGCAACCCATTTTGAAGCTTGGAAATCATTTTGTAGCCATTTTGAAGTTTGGAAAATCATTTGGCAATCAAAATGGGAATTTCGCAGCCCATTATTGAAGCTTGGAACATTTTCGCACTAAAAAAAAATTTCGCACCTTGGAAAGGATTTTTCGCACTTTGGATTTCAAGGTGCGAAATTCCCGCTCAGCTTTGCATAGCCTGTCTTCTAATGGCCATAACTTATTCGTTTCAAATTCAAATCATGCATCGTTTGAAGAATTGGATTCTTGACTTCCCAAGCTTTAAAATGATATATCATATAAATAATTTGAGCTCCAGGAAGTGCTTAAAAAATGTGTCCAACAGTAGCGAAATTTGGTGCGGCTGCAACATTTCCGTTCAGCTTTGCATAGTTGTCTTCAAACGGCCATAACTTCTTCATTTCAAATCCAAATAATTTACCGTTTGAAGCAGTGGATTTCTGACTTCCCAAGCTTCAAAACGACATATCATATGCATAATTTGAGCTCCAGTAAGTGCTTCAAAAATGCGTCCAACAGTAGTGAAATTTTCGCACTCGAATTCGCACGTTGGACTGAATTTCGCACCTTGAATTGTGGTGTGCGAAATTTTCGCACCTTGTTTCGCACCATGAAAAAATTGGCTTGGGGTGTGCAAAATGGCACTCGTGTGCCAGGAGGTGGTTTCGCACGGTGCGAAAATTTTCGCACCTTGAATAATGGTGTGCGAAACTGATGTTTAGAGAATTCGCACCTTGAACTGAGATTTTCGCACCTTGGAATGAATTTCGCACCTTGAATAGTGGTGTGTGAAATTTTCGCACCTTGATTCGCACCGTGCGAAAATTGATTTGAGGTGTGCGAAATGGCACTCGTGTGCCAGGAGAGAGTTTCGCACGGTGCGAAAATTTTCGCACCTTGGATTGAGGTGTGCGAAATTCCCGCTCAGCTCGGTCCAGTTTTCTTGCAATGACCATAACTTTTTTGTTTCAACTCCAATTTGGACACCGTTTGATGCGTTAGACTCCTGACTTCCCGAGCTTCAAAACAGCATACAGTATGTATAAAATGGAATCGAGGAAGTGCTCCAAATATGTCCCAAAAGTGGAAATAGAACCAATGGCCAGAATTCTCTCTTCTCTTCCTTTTCTTTCATCATTTTTGCATTTCCTCCTGCAATGATCATCCAAAAACTTATGTTAAATCAAAACTAATTAAAATTAAAGCATTGAAATCAAAATTAAAACAAGTAATAAAGCAAAAAGATATGGACTAGTTAGTCTTTAGAAAGACTAAGTCCATCAAAAAAATGTTGTCCTGTTTCAGCTTGCCCGGATCCCATATGAAGTTAGCATCCTTCATTAGAGATTTGCATTGTATGATGGCAATGGAAACAATTCCCTTTCTCTTTCCTTTAATTTCCTCCCTCTTCTTTTTCTCTATTTCATTCTCTGTTTCATGCTCTTGTTTGGATGTGGCCAAATCAACCTCTTTACTACTCAAAGTGATAACCGTTTTAACTTCCTTCACCATTGAAGATTCTCCATTTTGAGCCTCCACTTCATGGATGCCCTTGGAATTTTGATAAGGTTGAGAAGGAAAGTTTCCTTTTTCTTGCACTGTGTTGAGGTTGGCAAACCTTGAGATTGAATCTTGGAGATTATCTATCTTCTGAGATAGATCATTTTGCACTTCATCCATCCTTTTGTTCAATAAACTCTCTACACTGTCAATTCTTTGAATGAGCTGAGCATTGATGGATTTCTGAGCTCCAACAAAGTCTTCCCCAACCTTGCTAAGATTTACTATAGCTTGTTCAAGGTTCGAGGCTTGCTGAGGTGCTTGAGCAGGTTGCTGGTACTGAGGTGGCTGTGGTTTCCAAGAGAAATTTGGATGGTCCCTCCAATTGGAATTGTAGGTGTTGCAATCACCAAACATTTCCCTCACCACTGGAATGGTAGGACACTCTTCCATCAAGTGCTCATAAGATAGACAAATGGCACAAGGCATAGCTTGTAATGGTGTTTGAGAGATGGCTTGCATTTCGTGCATTTTTTCCATTTCTAGCTCTTCCAATCTCCTTGCCATAGCTGCAATCTTTGCCTTCATGTCGATTTCTTCCTTCAAAATACACATCTCAACCTTAGAATTAGGTTGAGATGTCATTCTTCTCATATCTCTAGCATTTGGTTCATCCCATCCTCTTAAAAGTTCAGCCACATAACTCAAGAAGTTCATGGCTTCCTCTACTATCTCGTATCTAATATGACATGCACAACTAGCAATTTGTGAATTAAAAACAGAGAAAACAAAAGAAAAACAATTCTAAAAAAAATTAAGACTAACTCAAACTAGCTGAAAGGTAAACTAAAACAAAAAAAAAAGAAAAAGAACAATTAAAAAGAGTTAGTAAAAGAAAAGAAAAAATCACCAAACTTGTGATAAAGATCACAAGTGTTCTCAAAAGATCATATCACTGCAAAGTGGCACCATCCCCGGCAACGGCGCCATTTGATTCGACTCATGGTAGCTTAGCTTTAAAGGCGTATCAACAAAATTTATACCTTAAATACTATTACTAAAGTAGCCAAGCTACTATAGCATAGTGGTTCTAGGATCGTTCACTGGGAAGGGTTTTCGCAAACACAAGTGATATTCAAATTAGGAAAATAGGTGATTTTCTTATGGATGTTAGCTTTAAAAGAAGATGTAAATGTTTTAGAAAGATTTAAACTAATCTAAGCTAACAATTAAGACTAAAATGAAAGGGTGTAAAAACAAGTTTCTCAAAAATAGGATAGCTATGCTCTGGTTCTTATACAAATTGGAAATCTCAGGATAAGCTCCTCGCGTTGGGGTTGCAACTATGGTGATGCTTGCTTCCCGAATCGATATGGATTTAGCAAATCAAGTTTTAATCCTTTAAAATGGCAAAACAGATGGTAGTGAATTTCATCAATGCTTATTCACCTTAGACTTCCTTTGAATGGCTCGTAAGAGATAACTAATGGTCTAGAGCCAAAAGCTTACCAAATATTGGCAACTCAAAGTCATTCCAGGTGATAAACTCACCTTTCAATGGCCATTGAAATTGGTTCTAACGGATTAATGCAAAACTTGGAATTGAAAACCTCACCTTCCAATAGCTCGTAGGAGATAACTAATGGATAGAAATCCAAAAGCTTATCAAGTATTGGCCGTTGGAAGTTGTCCAAAGGAAATAAAAACCAAACTTTGCATTAATGAACCTTTAATGAAAAACGACTACCTTACCTTCCAGGTGCGAGAAATTTCCATGGGATTGCATCCAAGTCATCACATAACATCCATACTTTGAGAAACTAAAAGTTTTAGCCAATCATCCTCTGAGGAGAAGCCCTCAAAGGCTGTTGGGCTACTAAGAAAATAGAAATGGGGAAGAATAGGAGAAAAGAGAAAAACAGAGCAAGGCTCTGTATAGTCTATATATTTAAATATCTATATATTGATCGATCCGTCTCTCTTTTTTACAATGGATGCAAGGGAATATATATAGATAAGTTTTTCCAACCTTCCTAGCTAAGAAATCTTATGGTTGGTGGATTACAAGGACAAGAATGGAAATTTATACAAAAATATCTGAAGAAAAGATCTAAAAGAGTCGGTGCACAAATATCCCAGTTTCGCACGTTGCACGGTGACTTGCGAAAATTTCGCAAGTTGATTTCGCAACTTGGAATCCATTTTCGCACATTGAGCTCCAAGTTCGCAAGTTGCAAAATCACTTTCGCACGTTGGAGTTCCAAATTCGCAAGATGCGAATTTGTCCTTCAACTGGATGCAGTTGTCTTGCGAAGGCCATATCTTCCTCATTTCAGCTCCAAATCGTACATGGTTTTAAGAGTTGGATTCTTGACTTCCTGAGCTTTGAAATGGTATATAGCATGTAGAAAATGGACTTCGGGAAGTGCTCCAAAAGTGTGAAAGAAGACTGCAGCTGCCGTCCTCTATTTTCTTCACTCTGTTTTCCTCTTCTCCATTGTTCTTTCCTTGCATGCTTTGAACGACTTTGGCAAAGGATATGGAGCTCCAAAGCTTGGTTATTCATGAATTTGAGCTTCCAAAAGCTTTGCCATAAACTATATACATCTCTCCCTCATTCTTGGATTGCTTTGGTGTAGCTAAAAGCTATCAAAAACACCAAAACTTAACACAATTTGATTAGAAACGATTGCAAGGGTCCTTAACATGTCAATTGAGTTAAAAGGTAATAATTAATACTCAAGAGTGTTTAAAAGAGTTAATTACAAGCTACAAAATAGCACTTTTTGAGTAGTAATCAGTGGGCCATGTTAATGATCCAAACTACTGTCAATACCATCGAATCGTCAGTCATCCTATGGAGAAATGTTTTGATTACTACTCAAAAAGTGCTATTTGATAGCTTTTAATTAACTCTTTTAAACACTTTTGAGTATTAGTTATTACCTTTTAACTCAATTAGCATATTAAGTACCTTTGCAATCATTTCTAATCAAATTGTGTAAGTTTTGGTGCTTTTGATAGTAATTTGATCACCAAAGCAATCTAAGATTAAGGAGAGTTCTATGGAATCCATGGCAAATCAATTGGAAAGTCATTAAAATGAAGAACCTAGGCTTTGAAGCTTTATAGTCCTTTGCGATAAACAAATCATGAATGCAAGGATGAAAGTAAAGAGAGAAATCTAACATGAAGAATTCAAGAGGACATCAACTGTTAGAGACTTTTGGAGCAATTACTGGAGCCTATTTGATGCATACTATATGTCATTTCGAAGCTCGGGAATTCAGAAATCCAACGCTTCAAACGGTTCACAAATCGGAGTTGAAATGAAGAAGTTAGAGCCATTGGAAGCTGATCACACCAAGCTGAAGGCCAATTTCGAAGGCTGCGAAATCAGCCTTTGGCTGCAAAATCACAAGGTGATGGCTGCGAAATCAGCCTTTGGCTGTGAAATTTCATAGCCATCTTGCACGCCTGAAAAATCCTCCTGAGTGCTTCCAAATATTTGCGACCGACATTTTTAGAATTTTTGCTTCAGATATTTGATGTCTAAATCCTCATTTTCTCCTTGTAATCCACCAATTATAGGATTCCTTAGTTATTAAGTAAGAACAAAAGGGTGAATAACCTCATATATATTGCTTTTGTTTTTTTTTATTACAGATCTCTCGGGAGCTTGTTCTGAGGGACATCATCTTTTGTATAGTTTTGAAGGAAGTAAAATACAGAGCTTTGCTCTGCCTTACCTACTCAATTTGATTGTATTTTTCTTACTAGCTAAACAAGCTTTGAGGATGTTTCCTCAGAGAATGAGTGGCTAGACTTTTTGTCTCTTGGAGCTAAGGTAGCTGGGTAAGGTGCCGAATGCAAGAATTGGTAGTTTTGTTGTTTCAGCTGTTAATGAAGAGAAAGTGTAACCCGTTTATGGTTTCTATGTTTTTAGTTTCTATGTTTTTAGTTAACTTAAAATGCCTTCAATTCACCTGGGCCAACACTTGGTAAGGCAAGTGATATCTGTTCATTGAGATGCATTAGTTTACCTCTTGCGAGCCTTTGGGAGGTGACTTGAAGGTAGGATTTTCTAGAATTGCCAACATTTGGTAAGCTTTTGGACTCTAAGGAGACATCCATTAGTTATCTCTTGCGAGCTTGAGAAGGGAAGTCCAAGGTTAATGATCACCTTGAATGGCAAATGCTAGGTGAGAGGCACGAGCCATTGCAAGATGCATCAGTGAGAGGGAATTAGTGCTGAAATCCATAGAAGAGATGCATCTGTACAACACCGGTTGGAGAATTAACTATATGTTAATTCTTCAATGCGAGGAAAAGAACCAAAGTGATCGGAACTCTGTTTTTGCATGAGGTGCCTAACCCCAGTGATCCTAAAACTTCAAGAAACACTTTTTATTTATAAGTAATTCCCATTACTTTCTTTTTCATTAGCTTGAAACCAAACCTTTTTCAACCAAAGTTTTTGTTTTCTTTTGAATCTAACCTTGAAATGAAAAAGCACTAATTCAACTTTGAATTGGTATCAGTTGTAAGTTGAAAACCCTTCCCAGTGAACGATCCTAGAGCCACTATGCTATATTAGCTTAGGCTATCCTAGTGCATGGTGACATAGGTTATAAATTTTGTTGATTACTCCTATCTAAGGATCAAACTCAAGGTACACCAGCTGGGCATGAATCAAATGGCGTTGTTGCCGGGGAAGGTGCCAACTTCACAGTGATATTATTTCAGAGTACTTGTGATTTTCATCACAAGTTTGGTGACTTTTCTTTCATTTTACTAATTTTTTTTAATTGTTTCTTTACTTGTTCATATTCTAATATATCTTTTAATTCAGTTTTAGTTCATTTTAGTCTTTTTGTATTCTTGTTTTCTTTTGTTTTTGTTTTAGTTACAGTTGATACTAGTTGTGTATGCCAAATTGGATACGAGATAGTGGAGGAAGGCTTGTGAAACGTGACACACCTCATAACAAGGAATTGGAATTGAGCTTGAATACCATGGAAGCTACACCTGAAGATCAGCATAGTCATCATGGTCATCAGGTCAATCCCAATGATTTCAGATCAATGAGGGACCGCATGCATCCACCTCGTATGAGTGCACCATCATGTATAGTGCCCCCTATAGAGCTGCTAGTGATCAGACCGCATATTGTTCCACTTCTACCAACTTTCCATGGGATGGAAAGTGAGAATCCCTATGCACATATCAAGGAATTTGAAGATGTTTGTAATACATTCCAAGAAGGAGGAGCTTCAATCGACTTGATGAGGCTTAAGTTATTTCCTTTTACTTTAAAGGATAAAGCCAAGATTTGGCTTAATTCTTTAAGGCCAAGGAGTATCCGTACTTGGACTGATTTACAAGCTGAATTCCTCAAGAAGTTTTTTCCTACTCACAGAAAAAATGGCTTGAAAAGGCAAATTTCAAACTTCTCAACTAAAGAGAATGAGAAATTCTATGAGTGTTGGGAAAGATACATGGAAGCCATCAATGCTTGTCCTCACCATGGTTTTGATACATGGCTATTGGTGAGTTATTTCTATGATGGGATGTCTTCCTCAATGAAGCAACTCCTCGAGACAATGTGTGGAGGAGATTTCATGAGTAAGAATTCGGAGGAAGTTATGGATTTCTTGAGTTATGTGACTGAAGTTTCAAGGGGATGGGATGAACCAAACAAAGGAGAAGTGGGGAAGATGAAGTCTCAACCGAATGTTTTTAATGCTAAGGATGGGATGTACACCTTGAATGAATATATTGATATGAAAGCAAAGTTTGCAGCCATGACAAGAAGATTGGAGGAATTAGAACTGAAAAAGATGCATGAAGTGCAAGCTGTTGCTGAAACACCAGTGCAAGTAAAGCCATGTCCTATTTGTCAATCTTATGAACACTTGGTGGAGGAGTGCCCTACAATTCCAGCTGCCAGGGAAATGTTTGGAGATCAAGCAAATGTCATTGGACAATTCAAGCCCAATAACAATGCTCCATATGGAAATACTTACAACTCAAGTTGGAGGAATCATCCAAATTTCTCATGGAAACCAAGAGCACCTCAGTACTAACAACCGGCTTAACCATCTCAACAAGCTTCAAGCCTTGAACAAGCAATAGTGAATCTCAGCAAGGTTGTGGGAGATTTTGTTGGAGACCAAAAAGCTATCAATGCTCAACTCAGTCAAAGAATTGACAGTGTAGAGAATACTTTGAATAAAAGGATGGATGGGATGCAAAATGACTTATCTCAAAAGATAGATAATCTCCAATACTCAATCTCAAGGCTCACTAACTTGAACACAATGCAAGAGAAGGGTAGATTTCCTTCTCAACCTCACCAAAACCCCAAGGGTATCCATGAAGTGGAAAATTATGAGGGAGAATCCTCATAGGTGAGAGATGTTAAAGCCTTGATCACTCTAAGGAGTGGTAAAAAGGTTGAGTTGCCAACACCTAAGCCACATGTTGAAGAGGAAGAAGAAGAAGAGACAAAGAAGAGGGAGGAAATCAAAGGAAAGAAGAAAGATATCAGTGAAGGGAAAGAGGACCATGATTCAACAGTGAATGCAAATCCGAAGAAAGTACTTATTAAGGAAAAAATGTTGAAGAAACACACCTCTCCACCTTTTCCTCAAGCTTTGCATGGGAAAAAGGGGATCAGAAATGCATCAGAAATTCTTAAAGCATTGAGACAAGTGAAAGTCAATATTCCATTGTTGGATATGATTAAACAAGTTCCAACATATGCAAAATTCCTAAAGGACTTGTGTACTATCAAATGAGGGTTGAATGTGAACAAGAAAGCCTTCTTGACTGAGCAAGTAAGTGCTATCATACAATGCAAGTCTCCTTTGAAGTACAAAGATTCGAGATGTCCTACCATTTCAGTCATGATTGGAGGAAAGGTAGTGGAGAAAGCTTTGTTAGACTTGGGAGCAAGTGTGAATTTGCTACCATACTCTGTCTACAAGCAATTGGGACTTGGTGAATTGAAGCCAACATCAATCACTCTATCTCTAGCAGATAGATCAGTGAAAATTCCAAGGGGGATAATTGAAGATGTCTTAGTTCAAGTTGATAATTTCTACTATCCAGTAGATTTTGTTGTTCTTGTTACGGACCCCATTGTCAAGGAAGCTAATTATGTTCCTATCATCATTGGAAGACCATTCCTTGCTACCTCAAATGCAATCATCAATTATAGGAATGGACTCATGCAATTCACTTTTGGCAACATGACCCTTGAGCTCAATATCTTTTATATGTCTAAAAAGCTAATCACTCCAGAAGAAGAAGAAGGTCCAAAAGAGGTATGCATTATTGACACTCTAGTGGTGGAGCACTATAATCAGAATATGCAAGACAAAGTTGAATGAAAGTCTTGGGGATCTTGAAGAAGGGTTACCTGAACCCTCTGATGTGCTTGCTACTCTACAAGGTTGGAAGAGGAGAGAAGAGATTCTACCTTTGTTCAATAAAGAGAAGGCACAAGAAGCTACTAAAGAAGAGACCCCAAAGCTCAATTTGAAGACTCTGCCCATGGAGTTGAAATACACATACCTGGAAGAGAATAAACAATGCCCTATTGTTATATCTTCATCTCTTACTAGTCCTCGGGAGAAGTGTCTACCTGAAGTTCTCAAGAGGTGTAAGAAAGCAATAGGATGGCAAATATCTGACTTGAAAGGCAGTAGTCCTTTGGTTTGTACACATCATATATACATGGAGGAAGAAGCTAAACCAATTCGTCAACCTCAAAGAAGATTGAATCCTCATTTGCAAGAGGTGATGCGAGCTAAAGTGCTGAAGCTACTTCAAGCAGGTATTATCTACCCCATATCTGACAGCCCTTGGGTGAGTCCTACTCAAGTGGTACCAAAGAAGTCAGGGATTACTGTGGTTCAAAATGAAAAAGGAGAAGAAATTACTACATGCCTCACTTCAGGTTGGAGGGTGTGTATTGATTATAGAAAATTGAATGCTGTGACAAGGAAATATCATTTTCCATTGCCATTTATTGATCAAGTGTTGGAGAGAGCCTCTGGCCATCCTTTCTATTGTTTCTTAGATGGGTACTCCGGATATTTTCAAATTGAAATTGATGTTGAAGATCAGGAGAAGACCACTTTCACATGTCCATTTGGAACATATGCCTATAGAAGAATGCCTTTTGGTTTATGCAATGCACCTGCAACATTCCAAAGATGTGTGCTAAGTATCTTTAGTGATATGGTGGAGCGAATTATGGAGGTTTTCATGGATGACATCACCATATATGGAGGTACATTTGAAGAATGCTTAGTCAACTTGGAAGTGGTTCTTAACAGATGCATTGAGAAGGACTTGGTGCTCAACTAGGAGAAATGTCATTTTATGGTACATCAAGGAATTTTCCTTGGCCATATCATCTCCACGAAAGACATTGAAGTTGATAAAGCAAAGGTGGAACTTATTGTCAAATTGTCGTCCCCAACAACTGTAAAAGGAGTAAGACAATTCCTTGGCCATGCAAGGTTCTATAAGAGATTTATAAAAGATTTCTCTAACCTTTCAAAGCCTCTTTGTGAACTTTTGGCTAAGGATGTTAAGTTTATATGGGATGAAAGATGTCAAAAGAGTTTTGATCAACTGAAGCAATTCTTGACAACAACTCCAATAGTGAAGGCTCCTAACTGGCAACTACCCTTTGAAGTAATGTGTGATGCCAGTGACTTTGCTATAGGAGCTGTGCTTGGTCAAAGAGAAGATGGAAAGCCCTATGTGATCTACTATGCAAGCAAGACATTAAACGAAGCTCAAAGGAACTACACAACTATAGAGAAAGAATTGTTAGTTGTAGTGTTTGCCTTAGACAAGTTTCGTGCTTATCTAGTAGGGTCTTTCATTATTGTTTTCACTGACCATTCAGCCTTGAAGTATTTATTGACAAAACAAGATGCAAAAGCAAGGTTGATTAGATGGATTCTCTTACTACAAGAGTTCGATCTCCAAATCAGAGATAAGAAAGGAGTGGAGAATGTGGTAGCTGACCACCTTTCAAGGTTGGTTATAGCACACAATTTCCATGTCTTACCTATTAATGATGACTTTCCTGAGGAATCACTTATGTTGCTAGCAAAAACTCCTTGGTATGCTCATATTGCTAACTATCTAGTTACTAGTGAAGTTCCAAGTGAGTGGAAAGCACAAGCCAAGAAGCACTTCTTTGTAAAGATTCATGCTTATTATTGGGAAGAGTCTTTCCTTTTCAAGTATTGTGCAGATCAAATAATAAGGAAGTGTGTCCCTGAAGAAGAGCAACAAGGAATCCTCAGCCATTGCCATGAAAGTGCATGTGGAGGCCACTTTGCCTCTCAGAAAACAGCCATGAAGGTGTTGCAATCAGGGTTTAGTTGGCCATCACTCTTCAAAGATGCCCACGTCATGTGTAGGAGTTGTGATAGATTCCAAAGGCTCGGTAAGCTAACAAGAAGGAATCAAAAGCCTATGAACCCCATTCTAATAGTTGATCTCTTTGATGTTTGGGGCATTGACTTCATGGGACCTTTCCCAATGTCTTTTGGTAACTCTTATATCTTGGTGGGGGTGGACTATGTTTCTAAATGGGTTAAGGCAATCCCCTGTAAACACAATGATCACAGGGTGGTTCTCAAGTTTCTCAAAAAGAACATCCTCTCAAGATTTGGGGTGCCCAAGGCCATAATCAGTGATGGAGGTACTCATTTTTGCAACAGACCTTTTGAAACCCTATTAGCCAAGTATGGAGTGAAGCATAAGGTAGCTACACCTTATCACCCTCAGACTTCTGGGCAAGTTGAGCTAGCAAACAGGGAAATCAAGAATATATTGATGAAGGTGGTGATCACGAGCAGAAAAGATTGGTCTATTAAGCTTCATGATTCACTATGGGCATATAGAATAGCTTACAAGACTATTCTTGGCATGTCTCCCTATCGCCTAGTCTATGGCAAAGCATGCCATCTCCCTGTGGAAGTTGAATATAAGGCTTGGTGGACAATCAAGAAGTTAAACATGGACTTGATCAGAGCCGGGGCAAAGAGGTGCTTAGTCCTTAATGAGATGGAGGAATTAAGAAATGATGCTTACATCATTTCCAAAGTTGCAAAACAGAGGATGAAGAGGTGGCATGATCAATTAATCTCCAACAAAGAATTCCGGAAAGGACAAAGAGTCTAACTCTATGATTCAAGGCTCCATATCTTTCCTAGGAAGCTCAAGTCAAGGTGGATAGGCCCTTTCATTATTCACCAAGTGCATCTCAATGGAGTGGTGGAATTACTGAATTCCAATAGCATTAACACTTTTAAGGTCAATGGTCATCGTCTTAAGCCACATTGAGCCATTCAAGCAAGAAAATGAGGAAATCAACCTCCTTGAGCCACAGAAAGCCTAATAAAAAAAGGATTAGATGGACTTGGTTTCACCAAAGTCCATATTTTTTGTTTAATTTTGTTAATTTAAAAGCTTTATTCATTCTTTTTATTTTAATTTTGGTCTTAATTTGTGTTATTTATATGTAACTTAATCTTTTTGAATGATCTAATTTAGGAGGAATTGCAAAGAAATTGAAGGAAGGTCTCTTAGAGCCAAAAGGAGTTCAAAAGCAAGAGAAAATTCATGGCCTGTGAGATTTCGCAGCCTAAATAAGGCCCCTGTGAAAATGGCCCTTAGCTGCAAAATCAGGCCTTAGTTGCGAAAATGCCCCTTGGCTGCGAAATGATTTCGCAGCCCCATGCTCCCCTCTGCGAAAATTTTAGCAGCTGCGAAACCACCCCTTGGCACACGAGTGCCATTTCGCAGCCCCCCCTCATTTCGTAGCTACGAAATGCTCTGCGACATCCCCAAAGCCTTGAAAATGCCCCTCTGCTGCGAAAATTAAAACCATCCCTTGGCATCCATTTTTGAAATTTATAAATTCCACATTTCATTTTAAACCGGTCATTTGAACTTCAAATGGGTGCCAAATAGGAGCCAAACCAGAGCAACCTTCCATCTGCCCCCCCCCCCCCCCCCTCCCCCCTATCTGAGCCCAAGCCGCGCGCGCACCTCCAGCTACCTTCTCTGAGATAGCCATGGCAAAAACCCGAGGAGCTAAGTCCTCGTCTCCTTCAAGCCGTCTGAGAGCCCCAAGAGAGACCCTTGTTCAAGGCTCCATACCCGAGCCTCCACGGCCACCGATCGTCCCACCTCCAGTTGAGGACGCACCGTTAAGTCCTCCTTCGAGGTGCTATGAAACAAGGAGGCCACCCACCACACCCAGGGTAAGTTCTTCCCAAGCCAAAAAGTCAGGTAGCCATCCCCCAAAGAAGAAAGCCAGGGTATCAGCACCAATTGACTTATCAGAGCCGTCATTAGAGCCTCAGCCGTCTTAGCCACCAGCCACAAATACTTAGATTCCCTCAGGCATGACTCCTGAGGTGCTTATTAGATGTCCCATGGTCACTCAGCCACCCATTGAGGGTAATTTGGATTGCAGGGCTAGGTCATTCCACTCCGAGCTCTGCTTTGACACAGCTACTTGCAGACTTCATCCAGAGCTTAAGGACTCCTTCCATCTGTTGCAGAGGTACCATGTGGAGCACTTGATGACTCCTAGGGATTTTTTGTATCCCCGTGTAGCATTGGACTTTTATCAGTCCATGACCACACACCAGGTCTGAGATCCTACTGTCATCCACTTCACCATAGACGGACGCCATGGTATTCTAAGAGCAAGACACATAGCAAAGGCATTGCGTATTCCCTACGAGCCAGCCCGTCCAGAGGATTATCGAGTCTGGACTCATCCTTCCCAGAGCGACATAGTTCATATTCTGTCCGGGGGGGCATCCACACGCCAGTATCTGTTGAGGAAGGAGTTCTCTCCTAGCATGTTTTTCATATATGCACTCCTATGCCATAACATTTTTCCACTTCAGCATTAGGTGTAGAGGAGAGGAGTCTTGCTAGAAGCATTGTTCAGTATATCTGAGGGATTCTTCTTTGGCCCTCATCATCTCATTATGGCCGCTCTTCTATACTTTGAAGAGAAGGTCCATAGGAAGAAGCTCCTCAAAGCGGATGCTATTCCACTTCTCTTCCCTAGATTGCTATGTCAGATTCTGGAGCACTTGGGGTACCCATCTGAGCCTCAGCTTGAGCGTAGACGCATTTGACAAGAGATATTCACTCTTGACAAATGGACGAGTATGACATCCTATGGTGCAGAACCGGGAGCCCCAACTGGACTAGAGCATCCAGAGATTCCACATCCAGAGCAGCCAGAGGAGCCACATCCGGTTGAGATACCAGCTGACATGAGAGCATCTGCTCCTACAATGCCCTCTATAGAGCCTATACCCGAGGTTGCACCCTCTGCTCCTCCTGCCACACCACGGACTCCCTCTGTTATTCCATCTATATCAGAGCCCCCTCCTTCATTTGAGCCTAGGATCACCATATCCATTTCCGAGTACAAAGGCCTATGTCACACTTTGCAGGCATTGACCACTTCTCAGAGCATCCTTACTCAGTAGATGACAGCTCTTTATGCTCATCAGGAGCAGATTATCGCCACTTAGACTCAGCATACTACCATCCTTAGGCAGATTCAGCACCATCTGGGTATTCTATCAACTCCTGAGCACCCCATTCCTATCCTCTCAGAGCCCATAGAGCCATCACAGGACCCTCCTTTCGTAGAGCAGATTATGCCCTCTGAGGAGTCGACTACAGGAGAGGCAGAGGCATCCACCCCGAGCATTTCGTCCTCTACAGTTGAGCCATCATCTTCACATCATCCTCCTGCACTATCTGATCATTTGCATATTTCCTTTATGTATTTCCTTACTATAGTAGCACTTGTAATCCCATGCTTTTGATATTTTATATATTGGGATTGGTTGTATTACTTGTTTTCCTTTATATTGTACCTTCATGAAGTAATACAAATCTATCAATTTTTTAGCACTCTTAGCATTATTTTATTTTAATTCCTCTACTCATATCTTTTATTGTTTTCGAAACATGTGGTTTCTCCTATTCTACTCGAACTTCATATCACTCAGGAGGCACCACTTCCTCCCTGTAATTTCAATCGCTCATGCCACAGTGAGGACAATGTTCAGCTTGGTTGGGGGGAGAGTTGAGGAAGGAAGTTTTTTGTTGTTAATGCTAAGTATTTTGGTAATTTAGTTGATTTTTGTTTAATTTTAAAATTTTTAAAGTTTTTATTCTACTCTCCATGGTTATTAAGGAAAAATTCTCAAATTAAAATAAGAGAAATCAAATTTTTGTTTTTACATGACTTAGAGTTTGTATTATGCTTACTAAAGTTGATGAATTGTTGAACATCTATTGAACTCAACCGTAGTTCTTCCACTTTAAGCTATTCACACACTGTGCACACTAGGTTCCGATTATAAGATGAAAAACTATTTCCCTCTTTACTTAGGAAAATTTAGACTTGGTACCTTTGACCTCATTTAATAGTGTTGTGACACCTTATAAAAGGCCAATGAGCCTTTGAAAAAAAAAAAAAAAAGAAAGAAAGAAAAATGTTTGCTTGCCTTGAAACCCGAGCAAGGTTTGAGGGGTATATGGTGAAAATCTTTAAAACCTGGTGCCCTAAGCCTTCATTGGTTGGGAGTCACCGACCTCAATGCTTGTTACAAGGGTGAATAGGTGGAGTTTAACATACTGTAGGTGCTTGGGTATTAAAATTCATTCTCAAAAGTCCGGGGAAAAATCCGAGGAGTTAGTGGTTGAAAGATCCTTAAAGCTTGATGCCCTAAACCTTAATTGGTTGGGATTCATCGATGGACCCCCGTTACATGGACAATTTAGAAAAGAATACCTTTAAGCCCTTTACTCCTACAACAAAAAAAAAATTGTGAAATAAAAGGGTGCGTTCTTAGTCTATTAAATTTTGTCAATTTGCTAAGTGTTGAAAAAGAACTAGGTTGGGGGGATAGATTAGTTTAGCATACTATATTCGGAAGCTATCAATTAACACTTAGATTTTTGTGGAAGAGTAAGGTTTGGTCCTTTGGAAGTGGAAATGATTTTAAAGCTTCAATTTGCATAATGCCTTCTCTTTATGAATTGTGATTAGGTAAAGTATTTGATAACTCTTGCTGAAATTTGAGTTTTATATCTTTAATGTCCCATGTGAGAGCTTGATCATCATGCCACTTAAATTTTTTTGAAGTGATCAGCATGATTTTGTAAAGTATATTATTGTTTAGTTTATTTTTTTCTCTCCTTTATTGCTAAGGGACTAGGAATATGTCGTTTTGGGGGAGTGATTACTACTCAAAAAGTGCTATTTGATAGCTTTTAATTAACTCTTTTAGACACTTTTGAGTATTAGTTATTACCTTTTAACTCAATTAGCATATTAAGTATCTTTGCAATCGTTTCTAATCAAATTGTGTAAGTTTTGGTGCTTTTGATAGTAATTTGATCACCAAAGCAATCCAAGATTAAGGAGAGTTCTATGGAATCCATGGCAAAGCAATTGGAAACTCATTAACATGAAGAACCTAAGATTTGAAGCTTTATAGTCCTTTGCCATAAACAAATCATAAATGCAAGGATGAAAGCAAAGAGAGAAATCTAACATGAAGAATTCAAGAGGACATCAACTGTTGGACACTTTTGGAACACTTCTTCGAGCCCATTGGATACATACTATATGTCGTCTCGAAGCCCAGGAAGTCAGCAATCTAACACTTCAAACGGTGCACAAATCAGAGTTGAAATGAAGAAGTTAGAGCCATTGGAAGCTGATCACACCAAGTTGAAGGCCAATTTCGCAGCCTGCAAAATCACAAGGTGATGGCTGCGAAATTTCACAGCCATCTTGCACGCTTGCGAAATCCTCCTGAGTGCTTCACAGACAAGGTGATGTCTAAATCCCCATTTTCTCCTTGTAATCCACCAATTATAGGATTCCTTAGTTATTAAGTAAGAACAAAAGGGTGAATAACCTCATATATATTGTTTTTGTTTTTTTTTTTATTACAGATCTCTCGAGATCTTGTTCTGAGGGACATCATCTTTTGTATAGTTTTGAAGGAAGTAAAATACAGAGCTTTGCTCTACCTTACCTACTCAAGTTGATTGTATTTTTCTTACTAGCC
Source organism: Vitis vinifera (assembly GCF_030704535.1). Classification (NCBI taxonomy): domain Eukaryota; kingdom Viridiplantae; phylum Streptophyta; class Magnoliopsida; order Vitales; family Vitaceae; genus Vitis; species Vitis vinifera. The sequence continues at coordinate 12,580,513 of NC_081823.1, read as the reverse complement.
AAACAAGCTCTAAGGATGTTTCCTCAGAGAATGAGTGGCTAGACTTTTTGTCTCTTGGAGCTAAGGTAGCTGGGTAAGGTGCCGAATGCAAGAATTGGTAGTTTTGTTGTTTCAACTATTAATGAAGAGAAAGTGTAACCCGTTTATGGTTTCTATATTTTTAGTTAACTTAAAACACCTTCAATTCACCTGGGCCAACACTTGGTAAGGTAAGTGATCTCTGTTCATTGAGATGCACTAGTTTACCTCTTGCGAGCCTTTGGGAGGTGACTTGAAGGTAGGATTTTCTAGAATTGCCAACATTTGGTAAGCTTTTGGACTCTAAGGAGACATCCATTAGTTATCTCTTGCGAGCTTGAGAAGGGAAGTCCAAGGTTAATGATCACCTTGAATGGCAAATGCTAGGTGAGAGGCACGAGCCATTGCAAGATGCATCAGTGGGAGGGAATTAGTAAAATCCATAGAAGGGGTTGATTCGTGCCCAATTGGTGTCTCATCTGATTCGTGTCCAGCTGGTGCTCCTTGATTGAGGGAGTAATCAACAAAATTTATAACCTATTACACCATATACTAGGGTAGCAAAGAAAAAGCTACTATAGTATAGCGGCTCTAGGATCGTTCTCTGGGAAGGGTTTCCAAATTACAAATGATATCAATTCAAAGTGAATTGGTACTTTTTCATTTCAAGGTTAGCTCAAGAAATAAAATAAAAACTTTGATTGGTAAATATTTAGATTTACAATGACTACAAAGCAAGTGATGGAAATTACTTAGGAAGAAAAACATTCCTTGGAGGGTCAGGTTCACTGGGGAGGTTCCTCATGCAAAAGACAAAGCTCAGGTCAGTTGGTTCATTTCCTCGCGTGAGAGAATCAACATATAGTCAATTCTCTAACCGGTGTTGTACAGATACATCCTTTAATTAGATTTCAGCTTTAATTCTCTCACTAATGCACCTTGCAACGGTTCGAGCCTCTCACTAAGCCTTAACCATTCAAGGTGATCTTTAACCTTGGACTTCCCTTCTCAAGCTCGCAAGAGATAACTAATGGATGTCTCCTTGGAGTCCAAAATCTTACCAAGTGTTGGCAATTCCAGAAAATCCTACCTTCAAGTCACCTCCTAGAGGCTCGCAAGGGGTAAACTAGTGCATCTTCATGGTTGGAGATCACTTGCCTTACCAAGTGTTGGCCCAGGTGACTCTAAGGTGTTTTAAGTTAACTAAAAACATAGAAATCACTAAAGGATTTCTCTTCCTCTTCATTCATGGTTGAAACCACAAAGCTTTGCATTCTTGCACTTGGAACCTTTCCCGGCAGCCTTAGCTCCAAAGAACTAAAGGTTTAGTTACTCATTCTCTGGGGGAACTTCCTCAGAGAGTGCATAACTTAGAAAAAAATGAAAAATACAAAGTGAGAAGATAAGGCAAAACAAAGGTCATGAATTTTACTTGCTTTCAAACTTTTACAAAAAAGGTTCCTCCTCGAGAACAGGCTCTCGAGAGCTATTTATATCAACAAAAACAAATACTAATTATTACATTGATATTTACTCTTTTTTACTAACTTAAAAGCTAAGGAATCTTATAATTGGTGGCTTTCAAGGAGAATTTTAGGATTTAGACAACAAAAATCTGATGAAAAATATCTCCCAATGTCGGTAGCAAATATCGGGATGCACTAAGGATCATTTCGCAAGTGAAAATGATGTCTGCGAGATTTCGCAGAGGCACAAAAAGGGCTGCGAAATCACTTTGTAGCAAACGGCTAATCTCGCAGCACTGCGAAGTTGGCTTTCAGCTTGCGGTGTTCGGCTTCCAACGTGTCACATATATCGAGAAACTTTAGGAGGAATTCCACAGCACTGTGCAAAAAGGCTGCGAAATCATTTCGCAACAAAAGGGTGATTTCGCAACGCTGTGCAAAATTCTTCCTTCAGCTTGGAGTGATCCGCTTGCAATGGCTGTAACTCCTTCATTTCAACTCCAAATTGTGCACCGTTTGAAGCATTGGATTGTTAACTTCCTGACCTTCAAAACGACATATAGCATGCATAAATTAGACTTCAGAAAGTGCTCCAAAAGTGGCTGACATGACTGTCATCAAGAATATGCTTCATGACAGATTTCTCTTTGCTTCTTCTCCTTACATTCCGGATTTACTCATGGCAGCAAAGGACTTCAAAGCTTTAGTTCTTCATGTTTCTGAGCTTAAAATTGCTTTGCCAAAGATTCCTCATAACTCTCCTCAATCTCGGATTGCTTTGGTGATCAAAAAGGCTATCAAAACACCAAAACTTAACACATATTGATTAGAAGTGCTTGCAAAGGTCCTTAATATGTTAATTGGGTTAAAAGGCAATAACTACTACTCAAAAGTGTTTAAAAGAGTTAATTACAAGCTATGAAATAGCACTTTTTGAGTAGTAATCAGGGGTGCATCTGTACAACACCGATTGGAGAATTAACTATATGTTAATTCTCCAATGCGAGGAAAAGAACCAAAGTGACCGGAACTCTATTTTTGCATGAGGAGCCTGACCCTAGTGATCCTAAAACTCCAAGAAACGCTTTTTCTTTAAAAGTAATTCCCATTACTTTCTTTTTCATTAGCTTGAAACCAAACCTTTTTCAACCAAAGTTTTTGTTTTCTTTTGAAGCTAACCTTGAAATGAAAAAGCACCAATTCAACTTTGAATTGGTATCAGTTGTAAGTGGAAAACCCTTCCCAGTGAACGATCCTAGAGCCACTATGCTATATTATCTTAGGCTATCCTAGTGCATGGTGATATAGGTTATAAATTTTGTTGATTACTCCTGTCTGAGGATCAAACTCAAGGTACACCAGCTGGGCATGAATCATGTTTCATTTTAAAAGATTTCACAATGAAACTTGCAAATCAAGGAAGAATTCATTTGGATCTGGATGAAGTAGTAGAGTCAAATCATACTATGGTCACATTTGGTTCATTCGATCTTGTTCCATTGCATGTTCCACTTAAGAAATTGGGGACATGTGTCAGTACTATTCAATGCAAAGCACCCAAACCAAAGCAAACACAAGTGTCATGTCCGAATAGCCTTCTTTGCATTTTCTCTAATGATAAATCAATGTCATATGACAAAGAAGGTTAAACATTGGTGACACGAAAAATACCTCTCAAGAAACCATTGTCTCATCCATACCCTAGCCTTTTTAGAAAGGGATGACATGAGTGGAATACTTGTCAACATCTGAAGAAGAAAGAAAAAAAAAATCCTAAAAGAAAACACGCGATTATACAAATAGACAACCTTTTGGTGCAGAAACTCATCACCCCTATCACCTTAAGGGAATACTTCCCCCTAGGGTTCTTTGATAAAAGGGTGATAGTATCAACTCATATAATCTCTTGCAATTAGACTTCAAAAGAAGAAGGGTCAAGTGAAAATGAGGAAAGCATTCTTGATGTTGAGTCAAGAAAAACTAAGGAAGAAGATGGGGTAGTAGCAAGCTTACAACACCTACCCTCACTGTTTAGTAGCCATGAAATATTACAACTTCCTAATGAGATACAAAGTGCGTTGATTCAAGTACTTAAGAATCCAACACTCTATGCCACCAAAATAAAGGAAGTAAAAATACTTGAGCATGAAAGCACAATTGTGCCAAATGTTATGCAGCCATCACCTTTACCGGAGAAGACCTTCAATTAGGGTTAAAACCACATAATCGACCCTTATTTGTTACCAAGTACATATGGGAATAAAATATCACTCGCATCTTAATTGATGGAGGGTCTGTAGTAAATATCATGCCTAAAACAACAATGAAATGACTCTGGATTGCTACGAAAGGACTAACTTGAAGTCGTCTAATGATCTAAAGCTTTAATCAAGGAGGATAACAAGTTATTGGTATGATTCACATGGAACTTGTTGCAGTTGAGTTGAATTTGAACACATTGTTTCATGTAATCGATGCAAAAACATCTTACAATGTATTACTCGGGCAACCATGGCTTCATGAGAATGGGGTAATTCTTTTGACACTACACCAATGTTTCAAATTCTATAGAGAAGGGGTAAAGAAAGTAGAGGCTGATACTAAGGTGGTGTTTGTTTTTTTGGCTTTTTGTTGAAAACCATTTAGTTTTAGAATTTAGGTTGTTTGTTTTTTTTACTTTTTCATGACTTATTATAAACTTTTTACTAAATAGAAAAAGCCAAAATATGTGGCTTTTTCTAAATAGAAAAAATAACACAATGGTTTTTTTTACTTTTTAATACTTAATAGAAATAAAATACTACAAAAATAAACAACCTAATATTTAATACTATTAAGTATTAAGGTTCTACTTAGAATTAAGTAGAAAAACAAACACCACCTAAGCCATTTGCAAAAGTCAAGTATTATTTTGTTGATGCTAAATTTTACACAAAAAATTATGTTATGCAGAAAGTCCTTCCTGTAATCATTCCCTCCACTAGGAAGGCTAAACTTAAGGGAAACTTTGAGCAATGTAAGTCGATATTAGCAGGGGAAATCTCATAAACTAGTGATGACTTGAATTAAAGAAAAATAGAAATCCTAAAAAATATCGACACTAGACTTGACAAGTGTCATTACTTCCCCAGTTTATAGGTACATCCTAAGATCTCGATGAAGTGAGGGTTAACCATCTTTTATAGAAGACAAAAGCAAAGTACAACCTCGAAGATTGGAAAATGGGAACCTTCAGGCCTTGAAAGAAGATGCGACCATTCCTCTTCCAAACTTACAACTTATCTCTAGGGATGAGACACAAAAATCCGTCAAATTCTCAAGAGATCAAACAAAGTAAGAATTCTTCCCTGGTAAAAGAACAGATGAGGGGTTCAACCCTAAGGCTTACAAGTTATTAGCTAAGGCAGGGTATGACTTCACTTCATCATCATGATTAGGAAAACTTAGCCCTGAGACTACAGGTGAAAAGATGTAAGGCCTTAATGAAACTCAAAAGAAATTGAAACAACAAGGGTATGCGGTCAAACCTTCTGGGGCGGGGTTTGTACCTTTCAAGCCTATCAAAATTTAAGCTAAGAATAAGAAGACTAAGGCAAGTACACAACATATCACTATGGAAGACATGGAGGAGAATAGTAGGTCAAATTCTCATCCTCGAATTTCAGTATTTGATCGGATTGAAGTTCTAATTACATGAGCTTCAGTGTTCATTAGGTTGGGAGATTTTAACTAAGTAGAACATAATTTAACACATATTCCACAAAGGTCAATACAACAAAGGACTGGGACTTTACCCTGAAAGTCATGGCAACGAAATCCCAATAAGAAGTAATGTATTGAACTAAAAGAGGATGTAGAGACAAGGAGTTTCATCCCATCAAGAATGAAACCCCATTCAATTTGGGAAGTTTGCATTAATGGTTTGTTAAAAGTAAAACGGTGTACCATCGTGATCACCAAGCAGTTGGATATGGAATGTCATAAAGATGTTGAAGAAAGTTCGATGCACACTAGCTACCATGTTATGGTGGAAGTTAACTTTAATCCAGAGTCTTCAGAAGATGAACCAGAAGGAAGCTCCTCAAGCATTTGAGGATGGGGGACAAGCCACTGTAGACGAGTTGAAAAAGCTCAACTTTGGTACAAATAAGGATCCAAGGCCAATCTATGTTAGTATGCTTTTAAGTCCTTCTGAAAAGAAAAGTTATCTCGAGTTGTTACTTAATTATAAAGATGTCTTTGCATGGTCATACAAAGAAATGTCGAGTCTTGATCCAAAGGTTGCGGTGCATCAACTCATGGTGAAGCATGATGTTTGACCAATTAAGCAAGCTTAGAGATGATTTCAACCAGAACTTGTTTCTCATATCGAAATAGAAATTGAAAAACTAATCAAAGTTGGTTTCATTAGAGAGGTAAGGTACCTGACATGGATTGCAAACATTGTTCCAATTAAGAAAAAGAATGAGCAAATTCGCGTTTGTGTGGATTTAAGAGATTTAAACAATGTTTGCCCAAAAGATGACTTCCCATTACCAATCATCGAACTCATGGTTGATGCAACTACTGGTCATGAAGTTTTATCCTTCATGGATGGATCATCAGGGTATAATCAAATACGGATGGCGCCAAAGGATGAAGAGTTCACTGCATTTCATACTCTAAAGGGTATTTACTATTACAAAGTGATATCTTTTGGATTAAAGAATGCAGGTGTAACGTATCAATGTGCCATGCCAAAAATATTTGATGACATGCTCTATAAAAATGTTGAGTGCTATGCTGATGACCTGGTGGTAAAGTCTAGGAAGAGAGAAGATCACCTACGAGATCTTTGTATGGTGTTTGACAAGCTAAGAAGGTACCAACTCGAAATGCACCCGCTCAAATGTGCTTTTGGTATTACTTCTAGTAAGTTTCTAGGGTTTATTGTTTGACATCGTGACATTGAATTGAATTAATCTAAGATTGCAACCATTCGAGATATGTTAGAGTTGAGGAGTCTTTAAGAACTTAGAAGTCTTTAAGGATGTATTGCTTTCATTCGATTGTTTATTTCAAACCTTGTAGGACGATGTCAACCCTTCAACCGACTTGTGAAGAAAAGTGTCCCATTTGTCTGGGACAAAGCTTGTCACAATGCCTTTGAGAGCATAAAAAAGTATTTGGTTAATCCATCAATCTTAGGTGCTCTTATGGTAGGGAAGTCATTGATACTCTACATCGCCGCATAAGAATGCTCTCTTGGAGCATTACATGCACAAGAAAATGAGGAGAATAAAGAAAGGGTATTGTATTACTTAAGTCGAACTCTAACGGGACCAAAACTAAATTACTCCTAAATAGAGACAACTTGTCTTGCTTTAATCTTCTCGACAAAAAAAGCTAAGACATTACATGCAGGCATATACAATACACTTAATAGCACATGTTGATCTCATTAAGTATGTGCTATCAAAGTTAGTTCTTTTAGGACAATATGATGGAATAGGTGCAAGTGTTGTATTTATCTCACCATAAAGACAAATACTACCATATTCATTTGTTCTTAGTGAGAGATGCTCCAAGAACATCGCTGAATACCAAGCCTTAATTATCAGGCTACAAATGGCGATTGAAATGAAAATCACAAGCTTGGAGATATGTGGGGAATCTAAGTTGGTAATTAATCAACTTTTAGCCTTATATGAGATTAAAAGTGATGAATTGGTTCCTTCTTCCAATATCCTACCCAACTGATGGAAAAGTTCGAGTGAATCTCTTTAGTTCATATTCCACGAAAAGAAAACCAAATGGCAGATGCTCTAGCTAATCTAGCTGCAAGTTTGACACTGCTTAAGGACTAGACTGTACACGTCCCTCTTTTCCATAGGTGGGTATTGCCACCATTGCCAATATTACAATAAGAAGAGGTAAACGCTACATTGATATTCACTATTGAAGCGAAGATTGACGACAACCATTAATTGACTACTTAGAGCATGGGAAGTTACTTAATGAACTAAGACATCGAACAAAAATGCAATGTCGAGCTCCATGCTTCATTTACTACAAAGAAACACTTTATCATTACTCATTTAATGGAGTAATTTTTTTATACCTATAAGGAGAAGAGGCAAATCAAGAAATTGAAGATGCTTATTCTGAGATTTGTGAGGCTCACCAATCTAGGCCAAAACTTCATTTTCAAATAAAAAAGATATGATACTATTGGCCAACTATGGTTAAGGATTGTATGAAATATGCAAAGAAGTGTCAATCATGCCAATTCCATTCAAATTTTATACACCAACCCAGCCACTCCATTCTACAATTGTGTCATGGCCATTTGATACATAGGAACTTGACGTGGTCGGGCCCATTACTCCTAAATCCTTTGTTGGGCATGCTTACATATTGGCAGCGACGGATGATTTTTCTAAATAGGCGGAAGTTGTGACACTTAAAGAAGTGAAGAAAGAAAATGTAGTGAACTTCATTCGAAGTAATATAATATATCGATATGAGGTACCATGGTACATAATCACTGACAATGAGAAACCCTTCTATAACAAATTGATAAGCAATCTCTTTGATAGGTTCGATTTCAAACAACACGATTCATCAATGTACAATGCACAAACCAATGGTCTTGCAAAAGCATTCAACAAGACCCTTTGCAACTTATTGAAGAAAATTGTTGATAAGTCAAAGAAGGATTGGCATGAACGAGTAGAAGAAACACTTTGGGCATATTGAACAATATATTGAACACCTACACAAGAAACCCTCTATTCCCTTGTTTATGGTGTAGAAGTTGTATTACCTCTTGAGTGTCAGATCCCTTATTAAGGATTGCTATATATGAAGCAATAGCTGATGAAGATAATGCCAAGTTACATCTTCAAAACTTAGAAGCACTAGACGAAAAGCAACTAAAAGCCCAACAATGCTTAGAGTGTTATCAAGCACGTCTTTCAAGAGATTTTAACAAAAAGGTTCACCGTCAGTTCATTCAAGTCAGTGATCTAGTTCTTGCCATTTGTTGACCCATCATCACCACACATAAGACTAGGAGCAAATTTACATCAAAATGTGATGAACCCTATGTGGTGTAAGAAGTTTACACCAATGGTGCTTGTAAGATCATTTTTTAAGACGAATTAAGAATTGACCTTATCAATGGAAAATTCTTAAAGTGTTACTATGCTTGAGTCACATTGCACTCCTGGCCTGCGTGAACATAAACTACGGACAACGCAATAAAAAAAAAAGTCTGCTAAGTTGAAAACCTAAGAAGGTGACTTAAGCAAAAGTTAGGACATATGCTCGCAAGATTAAATCTTTTTTTTAGTCTTGAAAAAAGTCAAAGTGTAAAAAAAAAATGGAACTACGTTTGACTTGATCCCCTTTCTTTGAAGGGTACATAGACAACTCGGGAAAATTACCTAAGTTTAGTCACTACCTAAAAGAAAAATCTCATTTTTATTAATAAATAAATCTGGCTAACAAATGCTAGACTTTATTACATCTTAATAAAAAAAATGAATGAAGGAAAATAATGAGAGCTAAAACTAAGTAAGAAGGTACAACGGTCACATCCACACCAAGCATTTAAGCTCATCACGTTGAGTCCTTAAGGCTTCTTAAAGTATCTTTAAAGTCTTGATATCGACATTAGTAAGCACGGGGGTTTGGGCGATAATGACGTGTTCTTTCCTCGAGCGAGAAACATCATTCTGTTTATTGAGTTATGAAAGTGCTCTTTTTGTATACCTAGTTGCTCCAATTCTTTCTTAAGTGCTTCCTGTTTAGCATCGAGAGTAGTTAAGTCAATCTTTAATGATTGACGACAGTTCACTTGTACGCCCTTAGAGTTTAGAGCATCCACAATTTGAGACACGATAAAAGCTAAATGTTCGCTTTGTACTTCTAGAGATATCTTCATAGAATGGGTACATCGCACCACATCGAGGTGATCTACACTTACCATGTACTTCTCAATCTGAGAATTTAATGGTGAAAGGTCCACTCCAGTCTTCACAATAGCATTGAAAAGCTCATCAATCTCTCGATAATGGGAGACACTCTTCAGAAGTTTTGATAATCATCTCCTTAATGTCTTCTCCTATCATAAGTGCTACTTGGTGTTAAGCATTAAGGATAATTTGTTCGACGTCAAATGTGTGAATGGAAGTAGAATGAGCAACAACAGTAGGGCATGGAGATTATTGTTCAGTAATTAAACCTACAATTGCTAAAAGTGTCAATCATCATATGTTGTATCTTCAATTGTGGTCGCTTAGCAACATTCCGCGCTAATGAGGAAGCCAATCTTAGCATACTATATGATGTCTATATGACACAGGCTTCAAGTACCTATTAGAAAGTGGAAAAATTTAATATCCAAACATCATTGTATACAAGAATTGGTATAAGTCATGAGTGGGCATGTCCTACCTTGGTAGCATTGTTAGAAGCTGAGGATGTCGACGCTACTAATGGTGCATAAAAGTGAGTCGTGATTTCTAGTTGCTTTTGAGGCTGCATGTTGCGTTAGCAGAACAATGACATCATTTTAACTTAGTCATGAATTGAATAAGATAATATTATTTATAAGATTTATGGAAAGAAATACAGAGTTAGAGCATACATGCACATGTCCATAAGCGTTGAATGTAGCTATTTCAACTGCTAACCGACATTTTATTACATCGTCAATCCAAGTAGCAGCAAGCGGGTTGGTAACTTCAACCTTTACTGATGGCATATAGAAATATGCCATGTAGAACAGCTATGCAGGGGTAGTATATGAGATAAGATGCATTAAATTAGTAACTAGAACTAAGCATGATAATTAATTTAAATTTTTAAAAAAGTACATCCTAATTGCAAAATGTGTTGGTAGCTTTATTGTACCAGTAGGAACATGAGGCAACCTCAGATGTAAGTAGGACGTTTTTTTCGATAATCCTTGATTCCATCCTCTAAGTAGTAGAGGACAAACTTGGACCAATTTTTTTTCACAACATCACCATCCCAAATGGTGTCCCAAAGGTCGTGCATGCCTTCAAGCTTTGAGTTTAGTGTAAGCATGGTGGCATATGAGAAAATTAAAAAAGTTTTTAAAAACTCATCACCGACGGACAAATTGTCTAGGTTTTTCTCCAATAAGCTTAGGTTGTATGTGCGGTTCGACGTGGCTCTCCTGTTATGCACAACCACATCTACAACATTACTAGGGATGCCCATGACTATGCTAACATGTTCTTCATTTACATGGATAACAATGTTGGTCGCCATATTCAGCCGATGGTATGCAATGTAATAGTTTGAAATGAGCCATTCACATAGCTCATAATGTAGTCACGACATGCAAAGTAGAGAAGTCCCTTAAACCCCATGTCCTTAATCGTTTGTTGTTTCTCATCTGAGAGTCGTCCAAAGATGGAAATAAAAAATTTTCCTAACCAGCGCGACTTGAGCGGCTTATCCTATAGTGAAAATGCAAGTTCGGTTAGTGTAAAAAATCTTCAAGATATGGAAATTAACAATAAGGTGGAAATTGAAGCTTCAATGCAATTCAGAAACAAAACTCTATTGCGAACCTGGCTACATGTGGCTGGAACATGCTCTTTCATTTTATGGCGTATGGTGGCCATGTCTAGATTGAGGTAGCCTATGGTTATGATGTTCAAAATGAAATCACAAGTTTCAACACCCTACAAAATAAAGACTAGCCTAGGGTGTCATATGGTAAAGCATAAGGCATGGACAAGTTTATTTACAAATAAAACATTACAGTCCAACAAATGAAACTACACTTACCAAAAAAATGAGAACATGGTTGATAATGAAATAAGTTAACAGACCTAAACAAAAGATATATGCAGTCACTCTATTTCAAAAAAAAAAAAAAACATGATATTAAAGTGTTACTCAAAATCCCATTGCAATTTTACCCATAATATTTTTAGATAATGTAGGTTAGGGACAATTGAACTAATATAGCAGCAGTAATTACCGTGTATTTAATAGGAGAAATGAGGTCACTATAAATAGTGAACTCAGTTTGTTGACAAATTTTTAAACCTTCACTGATATTCTCCCTAATGAAAGTGCATGATTTAGCAGTCTTTATATGTTCCTCCTTGATATGCTCGACAGATAAGTAGAATCAACTGGGAAGAAACTCCAATTGCATGGTTCATTGGTTGTGATATTGTGAGTAAGGTCACTTTAACCGCTCCACAATACTTAAAATCAGAGCCGATAATGAAGAACTTGATTCTCCAACCATGGGGATTGTGTAGTATTTACATATCTTTGACTTCTCTATTTCAGGTAAGAAAGCATATACATTGAATTGGGGTTTGCAATATGTAAATCTTTTAGTGATTAATATTGGATATCTCATTTTCGCAAGTCAGGCTTTGCAAGTAAAACCAAATGGAAGAAGTTATATATAGTCTAATTTAACCAGATCCAAATGCACACACCAATTGACATGTTTACTTCATCATCTCTTAGAAGTCAAAATCCAATTATCTCCATTATATAGAAAGGAATCTCACTTTTGTAAGAGATGTACCTAACAATTACCCATGTTATCTTATAGTATTAAAAGGTTACTTGCCTTTTTCTTTCGTTAATGTTTGAACATTCATGTACCTAGATATTTAGAAGCTAAAAGTTTCACTAAGTGTAGAAGTGCTTCATTTAAGAGCAATCTTCTTCTATTAGCTTTTACAATATGGTCTATATTATGATTTAGGATTCTATGAGAATTTTTTCCCTCAATCTTCCACACATTTGATATGCAGGCTGTCTAATTTATACATTTCAATAATAACATGGGAATGAAACAAATTGTCATTACATAAAACAGGGTAGTTACAATTTAAAGAATGCAAAACCTGGAGATTCCTTATGTGAAAGTCAATTTAATAATCACAATGTAACAATGTATAAATATATGACTGTAAGAAACCATACGTTAAGTTGAGAGTATACATAAGGACTTTATTTTTTAACTTATGTAACATATTGGGTTATCAGCAACTTGAAAAAAAAAAAGTCCCAATTGAATAGTACATCAATAATTGAGGGGTACCTTGGGCAAAAATTTTGGTCCCGTCAAGGAGCATAACATATATAATAATTGACTTCAGTTTGTTAATGAATTCTAATTTCCTAAAGCCTAGATCTAATGCAAGGGAGTGTGGTGTTTTTGAAACAACATATGCTTGGTTGTAAAAATGGATTCCCTATCCTTCATCCAGGTTTACAATTGTTGGACATGTGAGGCATGAATGTTGGTTCATTGGTGGTTAGGCAGGGTCTTGTATGTCAAACAATGATTTGAACAAATGACTCATATGTATGGTAATAGATAAGAGAGTTGGTGGTCGAGCGAAATAGATGAGTTGTGGCCCCATTTCAGTGCTTTTTGGATAGGAAGACAATAGTCAGTGATGACCTGCATTAGTACCTTAATGTGTTATGGATATATGTAGAATAAATGAACTAGATTTATGGACCCCATAAGAGTTTACATAATTGTCATAATTCTAGAAAGAGTTTAACCTAACTTTGAAAATTACACATAGAACATAGCAAGTGACAAAAAAGTATAGAACATTGACATAGTAACAGTTGAGCAGCGAGAACCAGTTCAATTAAGTAATGACAATACAGTTGTATAAGCTCTCAACAATGGAATAAGGTGATAGCTAAGCATTTAGGTCAAAGGATTCTTACATGTTTTTCTGTTGTGGTCGGACATATGACATCGAGAGCAATAGACTATCCATTTATCTTAAAATTGGGACTCAATGCGCTTCTTCCTTAGTCTTTCGAGATGACGCTTTGTATGTGGAGGCTTTAGAGAGAAGAAAACCTCCCTAATGATAGATCAAACCAAACCATCATCATGGATGGCATGTCATGGGTCTCTATGCTGAAGAAGGAGCCCGCATAGATCAACTCTTGCATTGGGTATTTATAGCAATCAGCAACAAAATCAATAATGTTTTGGCCAATGGAAAGAATGGTGGTTGCCGCATGTTCATAAGGGATTCCCAACATTTCCAAACCCCTACATGTGCATGTACGGTTCATAATGTCTACATTCAACAAGGCCCTCCCAATACATACCCCAAATACTCCGTTCATGAGCAGAGTCACCAGATACACCTCACCCTTTAAAATATTTTGCAGTACCTCATCTTCAATTTTTAGGCCTATAGACTGTTTCCAATTGTTAAACTCTTCTTTATGCTTCACAAGCATATAACCTAACTTAGACACATGCTCCAATAAAAAGTTACAAATGGAGTGATGTCTTTTATTCCTTAACCAAGCATTAAACGACTCGACAAGGTTGATGGTCATTTTATTCCTTTTTTTTTTTTTTTGGAATTTTGACATGGCCTAATGGTGAGGTGCATTTTCTTCACGGTGAGGTGCATTTTCTTCAACCCATGTGGCTTAAGCGTCATTGTACTTTTTTAGTTCAAACATGGAAACATTATAATCATGTTCTAAACTTGCATATGCAATACTATCTAGGAATTTAAGTGCCTTTTCTTTAACCTTGTTCCCTCTTATGTTATGCTTGGACAAGAAACTACTGTAATTCTCCTTCAAGTGACGATAGCCATAGGCGTGGTTTTCAAGGCCAAACACCTCGGGAACATTACGAAGGAGAGTAGATGTCTATCTGAGGTAATAATAACTTTCTTGTTTTCAACAACTATCTTCAAGTTTTCCAAAAATCACAACCAATCTTCATAATTTTTCAAGCTCATCACTTCAAAGGCTAATGGGAACATGGAGTCATTAGCATCGTAGGCAGTGATTGAAAATAGTGCACCGTCATATGGCCCACTCATATGGGCCGAATCAATTGCAATGATTGGTCGACACCCCATTAGAACCCTTGGATAGATATTGAATGAGCAACAAAAAGCTGCTCAAAATGGCCATCATCGGAGTAACTCAACTCAATGATCGATCCTGGATTTGTTACAACCATTCTCTCACACATTCATGGCAACAATTTGCAATAATTTTTGGGTAGTCCATAAATGCGCTCCTTAGCCTTCTCCTTCATTTGCCATGCTTGAAGGTAAGTCAACTGGATGCCATGTTGCCTTACAAAGTCCTTACAAATTTATTGTGGTTGGTATTCGGGAGTAGACCAAATGATATCATCAATGTCCAAAGAGGCATGAGTGGGTCTCACTAAAGGTTGAGACAAGGCAACATTTTCCAAACAATGGTTGTGCACATTTCGAAATGTGTGAACTTGAACAATGTTGGAATCCCCTATTGCGCGATTTGTGATTTTCCAAAGACAATCTTGAATTATGCATACTAGGGTCATGTGTTTTGAACTATTGCTATTGTAAGAATATTGGAATATGCCAGCCAAAGACATCAAATAGATTTCATCCCGAAACTCCGAGGCATTTGGGAAGGTATGTCCACTACCTATAACTAAATGTTGGAACCGGATTAGTTGAAGTTGAAGAACATTTGTTTCAGCACATCTTTGAGAAAACCCAAATGACTCAATTGTAGGCAAGTCATTAGATATGTGTAATGGTGGCTCGCCAGTGGAAGAAACATGTGTTGAATTGGAAGCAACAATAAGTGTTGGGGCACTACAAAAAATGCACAAAAACAAATTGCTCATCCATCTACATATGTGTGAAAAGTGATTATACAAAGAGAATATGATGGTGGGAAGACAATATGTACCTAGTAGGGGCAATTAAGCCATCACCAACTTGAATACATTGGCAGACATAGGCATGACAAAACATGTCGTTGAATTTGAACATCTTGAGTATGTCTACATCATCATGTAATGGGAGTAGACATGATGGTTCTAACTTCACTATGAATTCCAATTTAATTGAATTAGGCTCCGAGTTCAGTTCACCACAGACTTTTGAAACAAATTTAGAATGTGAGATATTTTTGCTAACAATAATGCAATTGGTCTGACCACCCTTATATTCGACGGACCCAACAACAGTTGTAACAAGCTCACTGCCTTCATGAATGTAACAAAACATCTCCTCTTCCATTTCCTTAATCACATAATACAACAATGAAAGATTGAGGAATTATGTATGTTGATTGCATTTACTTGTATGTAGAAAATATATAAGCTTGACATATGGACTGTCGAACCTTCCAATAAGGAACTACCTAATTAAGGTTCAGACATGAAGATTGGATGTTGTACATAGGTAGTGTACAAGTGCAACAACGATAGTACCTAAGGATCACTAAGCTAGTACCTAAATATTACTAAGGTTGTACCTAAGGTTAATTAAGGTAGTACCTAAGGTACAATCACTAGTATATGAAAGGGGAACCAACAAAGTAGAGTAATCAAACACATAATGCCATGATAAGTTGTATGTGGAAGTGAACACGTTTTAAGTTATGCATGGATTGAAAACAGCTTGTGGGTCCTATACTTGACAAACTGACTCCTTTGGGTTGAAAAAATGAGATGACTTATATTCACAAATGAAGTATCTTAATGTTAAAAAATGCAGTTTCAAGTCGTCACACAGGTAGTACCCAACATGTGCTAAGATAGTACCTAAAGTTGACTAAGGCAATACCTAAGGTCGACTAAGGTCGTACCAAAAGTAGATTCAACTAGAACATAAGGTTCACTCGGCAGTAGAACAAGGTTAACCAAATGATCACCAAAATAAAACACAATGTGCTAAGGTAGTACATAATAGCTTGGTCAGTTCTATGTGTAATTGAGTATGTTTTATGGACATACCCCATGTAATGCCACTTATTGGTTATATCCTTGCTAAATGGACTACATAACATTGAGAAAGGAATTACCTAATGTTAAGAATAACTAAGGCTCACTTATGTTCTAATATTATGATGGACATGTGAAACTTACAGTATCAAGTACATTGAGTGTCTAAATAATATAGGAAAATAGTATGTACAATTTTAATATATAAAAATAGGGATGACAAATAAATGTTTAGGTTCCCATGTATTTATAACAACATTCATGTCTAAAGCATGCCAAAGGTGGTTTCATAATGCGTACTACTCAATAATGTTTGTTAAATAAGAAGTACCGATGGAGGAGTGCCAATGAACCATACTATACGCTGAAATGCCTTGGGTTCACAATTTCAAATGGAATTGGAACAATATCACCTACATAAAGGAAGCAAAAAAGAAGTCAAATTTTATTTATGTATATGAAGTTGCATAAAAATTTGGTTCGGTTGCAACTGTATACAGATTTCGAAATTGAACATAGAAAGGTTAATAACAGTGCAAAGTAGATGTCCTTAATTGGAATTTTTGCCATCACTAATTGAGAACCAAGTGAAAAGGGTGAAATCACAAAATACCTATGTAAGAACCTTCTAAGGGCATCAATATGACTACCAAACAATAGTATTTGAGTGTAGGCCATAAATAGTAGTAAAGATGATACTATGCCATAAAGTATTGATGTTCTTTAGGGGCCTTCCTAATAACTTTTGTAATAGGGCTCTATTCCTCAAGGAGCCTCCATAAATACTAAAGATGAAATTGTGCCATAATTTTGCAATGCATATTCATTTGGTTATCCATAAATCCTTAACCCAAAAACCATATTCAATGACAACAACATGGAATACCACTTCAAAGCTTTCCATTTCTAGAACTTAAAGTTTGTGGAACCTCATATCATGCACCCAAATGATATCAAACAATGAATCATGAAGAGACTATGAATTCCAATGTTTCATATTGAAGAACTCCTAATCACAATTTTGATAAACCTAATTACAATTCGTATGAATGCACATTAGTTACATAATTTATAAATGACATAGTCAATTATCGCAGACTCATTTTTTCGTTTAATTTTGATGCTATAATTTAAGTGATCTTAAAATATGTAATAATTTTTTTTAGCAAAATCAAGATCATAAATGGATGAAATGTGCTATTATGAGCAATAGCAGGTCCTATAACATAAAGACTGGTTTTGAGTAAATACATACTTGTTACTGCCATTATTGTCCCATTCCAAATGTTTCAAAGAAAAAACTTTCAATTTAATAATTTTCATGACATGTAAACATTTTCAAAATGACAAGTTCACTAAACATGTAATATCTAATAAAATAAACAACATTTATACAGAAAGTACATAACAAACTAGCATTACATCAAACTAAAAACATAAATCCTCTAAAACAACTTTTTGATTTCTTAAAGAAAAACAATAGTGAAATGAATAAATCCTAAGCCTCAACTTTTGCCTTTTCTATATCAACCACATAGAATTGAGTAAACTCTACTATTTAAAATTGAATTCGATCATTGAAGTTCTCAGTGAACCCTCTCATAGATCCAAACCCCAATTCATCATTTATAGAAGCAAAGAACTTATTATGTAAGTATCTTACCACTGTTAGAAGCTTTCTTTGTGCAAGCTTCAAACCCAATGTTCTCTTTTTGGTAGGTGTTGTGGGTTTTACCAAAAGTCCCAAAGGATGAGGTTATCCTATGAAGTTTAATAATAATTTGTTTCTTTTTCTAGGTGGGGTTTGATGAATTTGAGAGAAAGAGAGTTGAGATTAATGAGGAAAGAGGTGTGTGTTTAGCCATTGGAGAGTAGAAAATAAAGAGGAAGAAAAAATACGAAAGGTCATGAAAAAAAATACACAATACAAAACAAAAGGGTTATGCAATAAGAATCAATAAAACACAGACATCCACTTCCTCCTTCTCAATTGTCTATATTATGCTCACTATCATTATATTTTTTCCAGTTTCTTTGCCTTGTTTTGCCTCTTCATGATTTTCTTGATTTTCCTATTGTGGTCACAACTTATTCTTTAAATATCATTCCTTTCATTCCCTTCAATATCTTTTATTACAGTATTTCAGCTTGTTGTGTGTTGTGGGTTGTGTGCTGTGTATGTGGTTTTCCGCAGTTGCATAGTCTCAACTTTAAATTGCCTTTCAGGAGATGCGGAGAGAAAATATTGAAATGAAGTGTATAGAAAACTCCATAACTCACATTTTCTAAGTGGAGAAATTGCATCTTGAAGAAGGCCTTTGAGCTTTCTATGCTATATGATGCTGAGGCTACCCTCATCATTTTCTCTCGAAGAGGGAAGCTCTATGAATGTTCCAATTCTAGCTATGTTTTCCTTATTTCTTTCTTCTCCTATTAAAAACATTTATGTTGAATCCATCATTGCAATATCTAAACTACTTTCTCTTACAATTTCCTTTTCAATTCATAAATACGACTACTAGTAATGAAGGGAAGTAGACTTATGTCTATATGAGTCTCATATTAAGGAAGTACTCTCCTTTGTTCACTCAATTTCAGTCAGATCTCATATGCAATTCTTACAACTAATTCAATCGTCTTACACGTTTCTTTCCTTCTCTACTCGAATTCCCTTATAAGTATTTTTTTTTTCTTCATTTCCTCTATTCACCCAAAAATAAATAATCAATTACCAAAAAAATGCTAAACCCATTTAATCTAATGCATGTGTTTTCTAAGAGATGGAGCAGTACCACTCAATCCAAAACAACTTTCAAAAGAGCATTACCACAATTCCTTCATTTACTTTATGGGGTTTTCCCTACTTCCTTCTTTCTCTTATCCAATCTTTTACACATCATTTTCTACTACATCAAGTATGAACAATACCAACACCACAATTACTAACACATACATGACAAATTCATTTTATTCTAAACCACTGATACAACAAGGTTTGATTGATTAATACGCTTAATGCATATAGGTGGGTAGTAGTTAGAACTTGGATAAAGGTCGTCCTTTGTGTTATATTCAATAATTAGTAGTCACTCTCATCTCATCCCACCAAAACAAAAAAGACACATAGCCTTGTTGCATTAAACCCTTCATAATGCTTATGTTTACATCTATTATGTAGTCTGAAAAACATAGTAGCATTCCATAAAAATAAAATAAAATAACTCTCATCCCAAATATAAAGACTTACAAATGTCATCTACAAAAATGAATACCAATTCTCAGCTCTACAAGCCATTCATTGTTGTTCCAAAGAAAAATTGAAATATCAATAAGAATAATAAATAAAAAGTAGGTCTCAAATCAATTCAAACTCAGCTCACAATCTTGTCGCTTAAATTTCATCCCAAAGTTGTTGTCAAGTTTCATATCTCACATGGTTGTTGCCATCATTTTAGCGAGTCTCAAATCAAATTCAAAATGAACAAATTATTCAATAATAATAATAACAAATGAACATCATCATTTATGTTCCAAGCAAACACTTTCATCCATGTTACAAAAAAATTATCAAACAAACACAGATTTAAAAACTCATTACGAACTCATAAAGACACAAACTTTATAAACTTAGAATTATATACCAAACCCTTATCATGAAACACTATAACATGACTTATACGTCATTCAATATAATTCTAATATTAATAATATAATTAATAAATATTATATATTTTAATTTTATATGTATACTTTTTGGTTTAACTTCCGATACTATTTTTTTTAAATAGAAAATCCAACATCAAAGCCGCTTATTTTGATTGTATGTCTACAAATTCAAAATCGTTAAACAAAATTTAAAAATACTATTAAGCTCTGATATCTATCGAATAAAAACTTTGAATTGTTAAGATATAACTCGTTGACCAAGAGGACAATCAAATGAACCCAAAGCAATTATGATACCATCAATAAATCTTAAAAATAAATACCTAATTGATCTTTTTTTTTTTTTTTTTTTTTGTTAATCAGATGGTTATTGCCAATCATTTTATCGAATCTCAAATCAAGTTACAAAAACATTCTAAAGAGAATGTCACCCAACTTGAACTTTTTTTTCCCCTCAATTCATACATTCAACTCTCTCAACCAAAGACCAAGGAGACAACAATAAAACCATACACATAATCAAATTGGCATTCAAAAGAATCAATACAACACATTAAGTGATGATGAAGGTCCAACTACCTAGATAGTATGGCCACAAACACAAACTGAAACTTAGTCCATTTCCTTCTCTACCTACATATTTCACAAGCTGACATAAATGAAAAAAAATAATACACAATTTTTTTGGGACTTGCAGCATCCATGCTAAAAAGGGATTGAGACAAATAAAGGAAATCCATTATCTAAAACTAAAATGTGGAAAATAAGATAAAGGCGTGAACTTTTTAAATTTTCATGCTTCTAAGACCCATGTAATTCCAATCAAACACATATACATCTCAAAACAACAACATCAACTTCCTAAAATTGAACATGAAACTATGAAAGAAACCTCTAAATCTTCAAACTTTAGGGCCTTATAGATCCAGAGAAGCCCTAGAACATAGAGAAGGTTTCACAACAAGAGACCGACCTCTCAATTAAAAAGAATAGAACAAAAATTACATGATGATTCACATCTGAAAACTTGGTTAGCTTGAAATCCTAAAATAGTCTCCTACATTCAACTTCTATCATCAAATCAACCAACCCACTTCCTCAAAACCAATGACATAAGCAAAAACTAATTCAAATTTTGAACAACCCAAATTTCTTAGTTTTCTCTACCATAGGAAAGAAAAAAATAAACTCAAATTGATAAACATACTCATTAGAAATATAAGTCCAATTAAATAAACACTTCAAATTGCGAAAAACTTTGCTCCATAAATCATTCTCGTCTCAATGTAAAAACCTAGACGCTAAAATTTGAGACACAACTAGTTGATAAAAAAGCTGGACAAATAGGAGATTTGAGTGAATGTGAATGCGAATGCAAGAGAAAAAAGGAATAGGTTACCTCGAGAGAGAAAATTTGAGCCTTCAGCCCCACAAAAGTGGCTCCCTCTATCACTCACTCCTCTCAATGTCTAGCAAAAACATGTCTTTCTCACTCCAAAACATTCACTATATGTCTCTGCAAATCTTAGAGAAAAAAATGGTGTGATTTCTTACAGCAAAAGAGAGGAATGTAAGAAGGGACCCAAAGGATGAACCTGATGAGGATTTGGTTAGTTGAAAACATAGTGGGGTTGAGGGCAAAATGAAAGCATAAAGTTGGGAAAATTGGTATGATCGGGTTCGAATGGTCAAATTTTGATTTTTGTGTTTTTCAACGGTTTAGTTTCACTCCGCACTGACATGGACTCAAGGATGCTGCTAACCTAAAGACCTAGAGGGCCAATCTCGGCACAAAAAATGGAGTCGGCTCAAAGTGCATGAAAAATATATTACTTTCCCCATTAAAAGCTAGTTCTCATATTTCATAAAGTTGGGTTATGAAAACTATATATTTCCCAAATGGCCCCATCAAAACACAAGTTTCCCTTATATATATTATGCTATAAGGACAAAATAGATGGTCTATATGCACTTTTTGGAAAAACCATATTAATGTTCTTATATTTCAAACTCTTAAAAACATTTATCTTCGCATTCATTAGGGTGAGATAAAGATTTGCATCCTATAAGACATTGAGTAAGATCCACTAGGAGCACATGTGCTTTTGTGTTACGGATGTAAGACTTAGGGATGACATTCGTTACGTAAATCTATGTATTGTTCTTTCAAATAGTTGATTTGTGATTAAAAGTTTCTAGCCACATGATTTATACATTTAAATATTCTCTAGGAGGCTGTGTGGATAGGTTTTTACGTTAAAAAAAAAAATTGTATCTCATGTTGACTTATACGTTCTTGCCCCTATAACAAAGGAGAAAGTTACAAAAATAAAAAATAATTAATTTTTGGATCAAAAAAATTTATCTATGTGGCTTTCATAATAATTTATTTCTTCTTGTCAACAAAGTTAAAAGAATTAAAAATAATTAATTTTTCGACTAAAAATTTTCTTAAGACCCATTCACCCCAGTGTCAATGGCGGCACAAGAGTGATGAATAAAAGTATGTGATATACATTATTTATCTGTTGGCGATAAAAACTAAGAAGTCTAGCCATTAAAAAAAAATATTTCTTGTACCTCTTTTCTTTGTCAGGGCTCAAAAGACATTATTTTAACATGATGGTCTAGGCTTATTGATGTACGTTTTCGTTTTCTTTTCTGTTTTTATTTCTGATTTAATTTATTTTCCCAGTTTGTGGTTCAAATTACGCCTTGTGGCATAATTTCTAGTAAGCAATGACGTCAGCAAAAATGGTGGTAGTGTGAAAAAATTTCGAATATTATAAATTATTGAGAGTTGGAATGCTGAGTCTTGATAGAGACGATTGAAGAATTTAAAACGATAACACTTGTTCTTATCTAAATTGATGGGGCCACTCATCTAAATTGATTTTCTCTACTGTGAAGTGATTCACAAATCGCTCCTGGAAGTCTCTTCCAAACCGGAAATGAAGCTCAGTTCAGTTGCAATTTCCTTTGCTTTTATTACTCTCCTAATATATGCATGGAGATTATTGAATTCGGTGTGGTTGAAACCAAAGAAGATAGAGAGGTACCTTAGGCAACAAGGTCTGATTGGAAATTCCTACAGATTGTTACATGGGGATTTTAGAGAGATGTCAAGGATGATTGACGAAGCAAATTCAAGACCCATCAGCTTATCTGATGATATTGTGCAGCGAGTTCTACCCTTCCATTATCATTCCATTAAGAAATATGGTATAGCCGGTTTTCTTTATTTATTTTTATTTCTGAAAGAAGTTACTGCTCAATGAAATTTCAATGGTACCTCTAAAATTGTTTCCTTAATTATCTTTTCCCCAACTTTGATAAAGAGCTTTGTTTACTTGGTAAGTTGTTTAATCTTGGGGAATTGTGAGTAGTTTTAAAATTTATGCCAATTGTTTCACATCTTTTCAAATTTGGCATGAACTTTTGACTTTTGATAATTAGGCCAATCTTCAATTGCTAAATTACATACATATAGATAGCAATTGGAGCTCTTTCTCGATGCACATGCAAGAGGTGGGTAAATGGCCATATCCAATATTGGTCTTAAATTTCGCCAAATACCTCCCTTACCTTTCTTCTTTGTTATTTTCATTCACCTCCAATTGGATTCAAAACAATAGAGGTATATAATGAACATGTTCGTATTCTCCAGGCTGCAACTACAAGTGCCTCTTATTGAAAACCATTAAGAAACTTTACTTTAGCTTTACAACTCTATTAACCACATCTGTTTAATCTTTTCTTAGATACTTAGCTTCTTCAATCAGAGGGCCTTGACAAGCCTGGTGCTTTAGATCTTTTGTAACGCTTATATATCCAACAATAATGGCCATTAAAAATGCAGGTAAAAATTGTTTTATATGGATGGGCCCAAAACCAGTGGTCAACATTATGGAGCCTGAGCTGATAAGGGATGTTCTCTTAAAGCATAATGCCTTTCAAAAACCACCTGTGCACCCGCTTGGCAAGCTGCTGGCTACTGGTGTTATTGCACTAGAAGGTGAACAATGGACTAAACGTAGAAAGATCATAAACCCAGCTTTCCATCTAGAAAAGTTGAAGGTAATTTTATGATGCTAAATTTTCCAACCAGAAAATGTGACCCGAATTCCCATTCTTTCTTATGCATGAGAACTTTTTTGCACGTGCATTGAAGTTCATAAGTTCTCCAGACAATAAATAATCCATTGTGCAAATATGAAACTGACTATTCTTCATTCCACCTCTGTTCTGTCACTCTCTAACTTGTAATCAAAACAATTTTTCTTTTCTAAATTTATTGAAAATTCACTTCACTGTGAACCCGGTCGATCATTTTAAGCCAATTTAGAAACTAGTTTAAGGCTTATCTCCAATGTTTACTAATATGTCACTGTACCTTGAAATGGGATTCTGGGCTTTTAAATTTATTAATTATGTTTGAATTTGAATTTGTTATAGCACATGGTACCCGCATTCCAATTGAGTTGTAGTGAAATGGTAAATAAATGGGAGAAGAAGCTCTCCAAGGACGGCTCATGTGAATTGGACATTTGGCCCGATCTTGAAAATTTGGCGGGAGATGTGATTTCTAGAACTGCATTTGGTAGTAGCTATGAGGAAGGAAGAAGGATATTCCAACTCCAGAAAGAGCAAGCACATCTTGCAGTCCAGGTTTCGCAGTCAATATATATTCCGGGATGGAGGTAAGCATCAAATACCATAACCAAAATTTCACACACGTTGTTGCATGCTAACTTCATGGTACCAAGAAAAACAAATCAAATTAAAGTATCCCCTGTTCTTTAATTGGCAGAACATCTTAGCAAGATGCATGGTGAAATACTACTGTACGTGTTGATCCAATGATCAATTAATGTCCGGATAATTTCATCTTTGAAACGCCATAGATATTCCGAGAAATTGAACAAATAAAAAGTCATTGATGAAAATGCATTAGTTTCTTCCTGTATTTCATTGATCTTCATTTCCTAGGATTACTTCCAAGCAGGTTTGTTCCAACAAAGACAAACAAGAGAATGAGGCAAATTAGCAATGAAGTCAATGCATTGTTAAAAGGTATCATTGAGAGAAGAGAGAAGGCAATGAAGGTTGGTGAAACTGCTAATGATGATTTATTAGGTCTACTGATGGAATCCAACTACAAAGAAATGCAAGAACATGGTGAAAGGAAGAATGTTGGAATGAGCAACAAGGATGTCATCGAGGAGTGTAAGCTATTCTACTTCGCTGGCCAAGAGACTACCTCGGTTTTACTTCTGTGGACAATGGTTCTATTAAGCAAGCATTCAAACTGGCAAGCTCGTGCAAGAGAAGAGGTTTTACAAGTTTTTGGCAATAAAAAACCAGATGGTGATGGTTTAAATCACCTTAAAATTGTGAGTATCAACCCAGTATTCAGCTTAGCTCTACTTGGTAATAATATGTTACTTGTATTTTTTCTTGCAATCTTGAGGATCGAAAAATATGTTTTGTCTCTGTATCTTGTTTCAAACATTTGTTTTAATTAAAACCCATTTGAAAATACTTGAAGAGCAACAAATATTATTTTCTTTGAGTTAGTTTTTTTAATTCCTTGTTGCAAAGGTTGTTTTTTAAATGTAGTGAAACCTTTATGCAAATACTTAATTAGTATCATATCATTTACAAGACCCTGAGGACAATTGCAGTATTTCCTCTTGCAAAGCACATTTTCTAGAAATTTAAACTCTAGGCTATAATGAATTTTCAGGGGGTTCTTAGTTTGTAAGCGGAGTTACTATACGGTTCCATATGTACATGAAAGTATATTTGGTGTACAAATTTAAACAATCTCTTACATAGCTGCATTCTAAGAATTCCTTCATAGTTTGATGCATGCTTCTGAATGATTTAGTGTATTTCAATAATGAATTCTCATGATAAAACTATTTTCTATATTGCAGGTTACAATGATTTTTCATGAGGTCCTTAGGTTATATCCACCAGCATCCATGCTTATTCGATCTGTTTATGCTGACACCGAAGTGGGAGGAATGTATTTACCAGACGGAGTGCAGGTCTCATTGCCAATCCTCCTACTTCATCATGACCATGAAATTTGGGGAGACGACGCAAAAGATTTCAACCCGGAGAGATTTTCTGAAGGAGTTTCAAAGGCAACAAAGGGCCAATTTGCCTTTTTTCCATTTGGTTATGGTCCTCGGGTGTGCATTGGACAAAATTTTGCAATGATGGAAGCAAAAATGGCTTTGGCAATGATCTTACAACGTTTCTCATTTGAACTTTCCCCATCTTATGCTCATGCGCCTATTAGTGTTATAACTATACAACCCCAATATGGTGCACACCTGATTTTGCATGGACTTTAGTCTCAGTGTTCCTGGTATCAATAGCTGTTAATTGGCAAGACCTTTGAACCTAGCTAGTGTCGAATTTAAATTGTCCACACTCACTTTCCTTGAAAAGTGTCCTCTATAAATCCAATGTATTAATAAAATTCTCTTTTTGTATGTGACTGTGGGTTTGATTATTGATATCGATAAAATACTTTGTTTATTATAAGTTCCTTTGTTGATCATGTATGGTTTGTCGTGGGGATTGTATCGAAAATTTTGATTGTTTCAAAATTAGTGATGTTTTTTTTTTCATTTTTCTCTTCATAGCTTTATTCCGTTCTCTCAAACTTATTAAAGGAATAACTGAAATATGCTTGCCAAGTTGTATTTCACTATTATATTTTTCTTTTAAATAATTTAGATGATGGAAACAACTAAGAAATGTTAAAAGGAGGAAAGGAAGTTTAATTTAATGTGTATTTTTGTATGGAAAATTTTATGATAGGCATATGAGACTATTTTCCAAGACTAAAATTTATATTCTATGTTTCAAAGAAAAATCTATGATTAATATATGTGATGTGAGATTTTTTTTAATCTTATTTAATCCCATTAATTGTGCCTTAGAGCTTGTTATTTCCTTAATTTCCTTTTTATCACAAGGTTGTTGTTAGAACCCTATCACTCCTAATCCTTACAATTGGATGACCAATATCCCCTTGTATTATATTGAATAAAGACTTCAAATGCTCTATGACCTCTGATTTCTCCCTAAGAAAACTCATAAAAGAGTATCTCGAAAAATCATCTACAACCACAAGGACATATCTCTTGCCACCTTTGCTTTGAGTTGGCATTAGATCCCTAAGATCCATGTGAAGAAAATCTAAAGGTCTAGTGGTCCTTATCTCCTCAACCTTTTTGTGTGAACTCTTAGTTTGTTTTCCTTTCATGCACCCACAACAAATGGGTTTAGGTTCACCACTAAGTTTAGGGATACCTCTAACTTTTTTAGTATTCACTACGTGCACAAGATCCCTATATTTATGTGACCTAGTCTTCGATGCCAAAGTTCAGCAGGATCAAGCTTAGCCCTATTGCACATAAGAGGTGTTTTAGAGTTAGGCTTTATGGCATAATAATTATCAACTATCCTATGTCCTATGATGACTACCTTTCTATCTTTATTAACTACCTCACATAATTCTTGGTAAAAATTCACTTTATGGTCTTTGTCGCACATTTGACTAATGCTTAAGAGGTCTGCCTTGAGTCCTTCAACATATAGATCTCCATCTAGTTTAGGACAACCAGTGATAACTATACTACCCTTGCATTTTACTCAAGCTAGGCTTCCATCTCCAAAAGTAATAACCTCACCATCATAGTTTTCAAAAGAAGTAAGAGAGTATTTGTCTCCTATTATGTGTCTAGAGTACCCATTATCAAGGTACCACTTACTAGAAGATTTGGCTTTAAGAGAATTGAACACAACTTGACATTTTAACCTATCCTTTCTCAACCAAATTTGCGTAGTCCTAAGTAGTGACTTGGAGGAACTAGATTGACTTCTAGGTTTTTGATTGGTTTTATTCCCTTTCCCATTATTCAAGATGTTATTTTTAAGGGAATTAAAGTCATTCATAAGTCTATTCATTAGAGTTTCAAACTAATCAAGAAACTTAGTGTAGCATCTAAATTGAGAGTGTCCAGTTTTCTTACAGAGTGTGCATAGTGATGTCTTTTTAGGAGATTATACTTGGTTAAGGATATCATCTTTACCTTTGGCAAGCACAGTTTCTCCACTAAAGGGAATTTCATCTTTGTTAATGTACCCCAAACCTCTTTTATAACTATGGGTTTTCATTAAGCACTTTAGTTATATGGTGAAAATTTTCATTCATAGATGGAGAAGGTTTATTATTCTTGATCTCTTGAGTGAGAGAATTATTCTTCTCAAGGAGAGAATGATGCTTAGATTCAAGAAATCTAATCTTTTCAATCAAATTATATTTTTCAACATTAAGCAAATCAGTCTTGTTTTTATGAGCTTCAAGAACATCATGATTTTTCATGTAACTCTTTGTTCATCAGTAAACTCATCATCATGACTATCACAATCACAATCACTATCATGCACAAATTCAATTGATGCAACAAAAGCTAATAAATCATTGGGATCGTACCTTGCATCTTTAGAAGTTGTGGAAGCACTTTCTTCATAATTTGTGTCACTCCATTTTGCTTGCATAGCCTTTTTAGCATCTTTAAGGCTAGGAGAATCTTAAGCCTAATACCCCAGACCGCCATAGTTAAAGCATTCAAATTTATTACCTTTGGAAGAACCTTTTCTTTTTGCATTGCATGATTGTTCATTATGTCTTTTTCTTTTTCCAGATTCTTGGTTCTTGTAGAACCTTTTATTGAATTTCATGACCCTTTTAATTCATTTGACCATATGTGCCAATTCATCATGAGTTATTTCATATGGCATTTTAGTATCTTTTTTCTCATTTTCAAAAGCCTTAAAGGCAAAGTCTTTAGGCTTATGGGAATTAGGTTAGGTCATCTCATATGTTTGAATAGAGCTTACAAGTTCATCAACTCTCATGGAATCAATGTCCTTGCTCTCCTCTATGACAGCTACTTTAGGTCTAAATATCTATAGAAGAGATTTAAATATTTCCCTAATTACCTTATAATTAAGAATAGGTTCTCTAAGGTTAAATGAAGAATTTACAATATCACTCAATTCCGAATAAAAAGAAGAAAAAATTTGATTTTTATGCATCCTAATATTCTCAAACTTAGTAGCAAGCATTTGTAATTTAGAAATCTTTATGGAAGATGTAGCTTCATGAGTGACTTGAAGAATATTCCATGCTTCCTTTGCACGTTTACAATTTGCTACCTATGAAATTCATCTAGACAAACTCCATTAAAAATACTAAATAAAGCCCTAGCATTGGCTTCACTACCTTCATTGTCAGCTTTGTCCCATTCATTTTTAGGTTTAAGTTCTCTTGTTGATCTTCCTTGAGCATTAAGGATTAATGGTGGTCCCCAACCATATTCAACTAAGTTCTACACCAATCGCCTTGCAGATTGAGGAAAAACATCATTCATGCTTTCCATTGAGAATATTTACTCCTATCAAAATAGGGTGGACTATTCAAAGAAGCACCATTTTTTTACTATTCCATATCGGATTAAAAGGGTCAATAAAAGTTTGATTTTTATCTTATATGATTAATAAAAATTTGATTTTTAAACAATATAGACAATAAAAATTGATTTTTTTTAAACAAAATGATAAAGAATTGGTTTTTTATCTCACTCTGATACCAATTGAAAAAATGGGTATTGCTCTAAATATCTCTTGAATAATAGCTGAAAGTCCAATAGAAACCCAGAGGAGGGGTGAATGGGTGATTTAAAAATTTAAAACAATATTTGCAAAATTTAACCAACTTTTTATCCTAAGAGATAATGGGGATGTCCTGAATAAATAAATGGTTGTACCTAAAATCTTTAGCCATACAAAAATATGATTTTTTTTACTTTTAAGGATACCCTACAGTTGGTTAAGGATAAAGATAATATAATTATTAATATCTAAAATATATGTTGAGATATGTTAGGGATAATAATAACCACCAGAATAACTAACCTAACAAACTTAACAATAATCCCAACAAATCAATCAATAATTGGTTATAGGTATAATCACCAAGATAACCAATCCAACAATCTCAATAATCAATTAACCAATCAATTCATGATAATCAATGTCATCAACCAAAATATAAATAGGAATAAATAGATATGCACCTTTTTAAGAAAGTCCTACAATATATTAGGATTAATCAATTTGACATATTATAGGCAATTCAAACAAAATATCAAATATAAAAGATATAGACAATGAGACATAAGAGATTTTTACGTGGAAAACCCCCACAAACTTGTGAAGATAAAAAAAAAAACCACAAGGTCTAAGACCTACCAATCTAAAACCACTATTCGAAATCAAGTTACACAATTTTACCTGGTCGTTTTACCCTAAAGACTTACTCTCAAGTACCTACAACTTGATCCACATCCACGATGTAACAACTCCTTGTTGCTTCCTAGTAGATCATTCGGCCCCTCCGAATGGGTTAAGGTCTTTAACCCACAATTCAAACAATCAAATCCTTGAATGAGAGATCAGGAATGGTGTGGCAATAAGGAGTCATTATGTAGAATAAGAGATCTCTAAATTCTTAGATCTTTATAATCTCTAATCTTTTAGCCCGAATCTCTAAACCCAAGTCACTAAACCCGAATCTTTAACCCTCAAGGTTACAAGAGAAGTATTTATAGGCAAAATCCATAAGGAATTCAATATCTTAAGTTTTCAAATTAGAATTTGAGTGAAATTCATCCAAAATCTATGTTTAAACTCGACAAGACTATCATGACTACTTCAGTGGACTTAGACCACTTAAGCAATTCTTACCGCTTGAGCGGGTTGATCGCTTGAATGGCCCCTACTTCTTTTGAAAAATTATTTAAAACATTTTTTAAGTCCAAAAATGATATCGAACCTTTTATACCTCAAATAAGCCTTATATGCAATAAACCAAACCTTTTTAGATGTACATGTGACTTCCCAGTTGGACGAACAACAACCCTTGATCTTTAATGGAGACCAAGTCACTATCTAAAAAGACTTCTATGACCAAATATAAATTGGAACAAAATTTCCAACATATAAACAAGATTCGATGTCCTAACATATTGTTGATTGAAGAAGTGTAAAGCAATTTTGCATCGTTGACTCCACTATGAAGGTCGAGTATGTTGTAGCTTCTAAAGTAGCAAAGGAAGTCGTTTGGCTTCTGAAGTTCCTCATGAAACTTAGGGTTGTTCCCTTGGTCATACAACCTATGATATTATTTTGTGACAAAAGTGGGTTGTGGCATTGTCTAGAAAACCAAGAAACCACTAGAATGGTAATCAATTGAGAGGAAGTACTCATGAGATAGTTCAGAAGAGTCATATAGTGGTTGAAAAAATATCTTTTATTGTTAGCCTAAGGGTTCTCCTAATCGTGTTTCGATGATAACAAACCATGGTTAAGTTACTAATTGGTTTAATTGATTTGGATTATAAAGAATTTTGGGTGTTAATTTGGAAATTCATCAAATGGCCCAATGGATGCACAATCAAGACAATTGGAAGACCTTTAATCATAGGAAACATATGTAAAATGAATACATGGGTGCACTTAGGATTTTCATATCTTTTCATGCATCTTTAAAAACTCTGTTTATGTATTAAAGTAACATTTCCATCTAAATCTAAGTTCTATCAAATGAACCTTAGGCAAAACGTTTCAAAATTGGCATATTAATTTACTTAAAGACCTTGCCTAAGTGTTAAAAGCAAAAAGAGCAAAAAAAGATAGGTTTTTGAGCCATAAAATGGTGAACCGGTTGAGGCACTAGCCAACTGGGTTAGGTATAGGTCGACCAGTTACTCCTTCTCGGTCGAGGTCTAGTTGAGAGATGCAAAAAACCTTCTCTCTCTTCCAATAGCCTTTCCCAATTAAGGGATATGTCTTCCCGATCGAGGGTAACAGTAACCTACCAAACATTAAATGCTCCAACGGCTAGTGAACTGGTCGACCCCCAGCTCGACCGATCGAGGCTATTTTTAGGAATTTTGGTTCCCGATGTTTGAAACCTATAAAGTGAGAGCTCCACTTCATTTATGAAAAATAGAACACTTGCATTTGTTTGTTTACCTACTTGTTCTTGTATTAAAAGCTTTCCTTTTTTTTTCTTGGTGCATTAAATCTTCATTTGCATATTCTAGTACATATTTGTGATTCATCCTAGCCTTGAGTTGTATTTGAGCCATTGTTGAGTTAGGTTGAGAGATTCAAACTTATTATTTGAGTGTTAAAACCTTCAAGTGAGTAGAGACTTGAAGAGATTGTGTAAGATCCCATTGGAGTCGGAATCCAAGTGTAAAAATGATTAGAAGCTTGGTTGAAGCTTCAAGTATAGTGGAACCCTCACTCAGTTAGGAGCTTGAGGAGAGTGGATATAGGCAAGGAAGTGTCGAACCACTATAAAATCTGAGTTTGCTTTCTTTAACTTTATCTCTTTATATTTGTGCTTCTTGTGCTTAAATTTATTGTGTTTGAAAAAAAATTTAACTCCAATTCACCCCCCTCCCTCCATCTTGGGTATTTTCTCTACTAAGATTAGCTTTTATTTTCTCAATTGGTATCAAAGTTAGGCCTCTTGTTTAATACTTAATTGTCTAAGAGGAAATGGCAAACCCATCAAGCTCATCTCAACTTGAAAGTTTTGCAACCAATAAACCTCCATTTTTTTTTCAGGAACTGATTATCCCTATTTGAAAACTAAAATGGCTTGGTTTTTACAATCAACCGATTTAGATGTATGGGATGTCATTGAAGATGGCCCAATTTTTCCTTCAAAACTAGTTGATGGAGTCATGGTTCCAAAACCCAAACAAGAATGAGATGAGCGTAATAGAAGAAACTTCAAATTAAATGCTAAGGCCATTTATATTTTGCAATGTTCTATGGATAGAAATGAATATAATAGAATTTGTCAATGCAAATCGACTAAAGAAATTTGGAGATTAGTTGAAATAACTCATGAAGGAACAAATCAAGTTAAAAAGTCAAAAATCAATTTACTTCTTCATGGTTATGAATTGTCTTTTATGAAAGATAATGAAACTATTGTTGAGATGATCACTAGGTTCACCGACATTGCCAATGGTCTTGAAGCTTTGGGAAAGACCTACAAGGAATC
The DNA here is from genome assembly GCF_030704535.1 of Vitis vinifera. NCBI lineage: Eukaryota > Viridiplantae > Streptophyta > Magnoliopsida > Vitales > Vitaceae > Vitis > Vitis vinifera. The sequence goes on along the minus strand of NC_081823.1, from coordinate 12,547,410 downwards.
GGAAAAGGTAATGAAGATCTTAGAGTCACTTCCATCAAAGTGGCATACAAAGGTCACCACAATTCAAGAAGCCAAAGACTTAACCAAGCCACCTTTGGAGGAGCTCATAGGATCATTGATGACATATGAGATCAATTTGGCAAAGAAGCAATAAGAAGGGGAAGACAAAAAGAAGAAGAGCATAGCTCTCAAAGCTACAACTAAGGAAGAAGAATAACAAAGTGAAGAAGATGAAGACTTAGCTCTCATCACAAGAATGTTCAACAAATTCATGAGGGGTGAAAGGTTTAGAGGAAGAAGGTTCACTTCTAGAAGAGACTTCTCTAAAAAGGAATTTTCATCTCATTGTGACAAGGAGAGATGGGAAAAGAAAAGGGACTTGGTGTGCTTCAAGTGCAAGAAATCGGGACACATTAAATATGATTATCCTCTCTACAAGAGTGAAGCTAAGAGGAGAAAGAAGAAGGCAATGATGGCCACTTGGAGTGAAAGTGAAGATGAATCCTCCAAAGAAGAAAATGAGAAAGAAGTGGCAAACATATGCTTCATGGAAATAGATAAACTTGATGAGGTAAACTCTAACATTAGCGATGAAGATATACATAATGCTTTTCAAGAATTGTATGAAGATCTTGAAAAACTTGGTTTGAAAATTGCTTCTCTCAAAAAAAAAAAAAAAAAAAAAGTTCAACAACTTGAAAAAGAACTTGGGGAAGTAAAAGAAAAAATTTCAAATGCTGAAGTTTCTAAAACTCATCTTGAAAAAAAGGAATGAGATTTTAACAAAGAAAAATGAATGGTTGACCTCCTCTCTTTTAATTTTTTCTTGTGGACAAAAATCTTTTAGAATGATTTTGGAAAGCCAAAAATGTGTTTTTGACAAACAAGGGCTAGGATTTAAATCTTCAAAGAATCAAAAGTATTTTAAAAACTATTTTGTAAAGGAATCCACAAGTGCAAGTCCTTCCACTACTTGAAACTTTTGTGGAAGAGGATGACATATTAGTAGTACATGCCGTTTAAGAAATGACTCACAAAAGAATTCAAATGCAAAAGCTAAAAAGATTTAGGTTGAAAAATATAAGGTCACTAACCCTCAAGGACCCAAAAAGATATGGGTACCTAAATCAACTTGAGTTATGTGTTGTAGGGTTCAAAGAAGGATAAGTGGTTCTTAGATAGTGGATGCTCAAGACACATGACCGGAGATGAATCCAAGTTTGCTTTTATTACAAAAAAAAAAAAAAGGAGGATATGTTACTTTTGGAGACAATGCAAAAAGAAAGATCATTGGTCAAGACAACATTGGTAATGACACATCCTCTCTCACTAAAAGTGTTTTATTAGTAGATGGTTTAAAACATAACATTTTAAGCATTAGTCATCTTTGTGAAAAATGTTTTAAAGTGATTTTTGAAGCATCTCATTGCATTATCAAGGATATTCAAAATGATAAAACCATTTTCTTGGGCCATAGGTATGACAATGTTTACACTATAAATATTTCAAAATATGATGACCATGATAGATGCTTTTCAAGCATGCATGATCAAAGTTGGTTATGGAATAGGAAGTTGGGACATGCTAGCATGGACCTCATTTCCCAACTCAATAAAGATGAACTTGTTAAAGGCCTTCCCAAAATAAATTTTCAAAAGTATAAAGTTTGTGAAGCTTGTCAAGTGGGAAAGCAAATAAAAAACTCTTTTAAAAACAAAAACTTCGTTTCCAGATCTAAGTCACTTGAGTTATTGCATATGGATTTATTTGGTCCTTCTAGGACACCAAGTCTTAGAGGAAAGTCATATGCGTATGTTATTCCTGGACGACTTCCCTAGATACACATGGGTCTTATTTTTAAGTCAAAAGAATGAAACCTTTTATTAGTTTTCAAAGTTTTTCAATAAGGTTCAAAATGAAAAAGGTTTTTCAATTCCTTGTATAAGAAGTGATCATGGGAGAGAATTTGAAAACGTTGATTTTGAAGATTATTGCAATAGGCATGGAATTAACCACAATTTTTTGGCTTCTAAAACTCCTCAAAAAATTAGGGTAGTTGAAAGGAAAAATAGAACCCTTCAAGAGATGGCAAGAACCATCCTAAATGAAAACAACCTACCCAAAATATTTTTGGGCTGAAGCGATTAACACTTCTTGTTATGTTTTAAATAGAGTTTTATTAAGGCCCATACTTATGAAAACTCCCTATGAGCTTTAGAAAAACAAGAAACCCAACATTAGCTATTTGAAAGTCTTTGGATGTAAATGTTTTAAATTCAACACCAAAGACAATCTTGAAAAATTTGATGCAAAATCGGATGTTGGAATTTTCCTTAGTTACTCAACTTCAAGTCAAGCTTTTAGAGTTTTCAACAAAAGAACCATGGTTGTAGAGGAGTCCATCCATGTTATTGTTGATGAATCAACAATTCTCTCCAAGAAAGAGAGAGTGTTGGTGATGATTTAGGTTTGGAGGCCTACATAAGAAGATTGCAAATTGAAGATAGAAGACAACAAGAAAAAAATGGAGAGGATCCTAAGGAAGAAGGATCGCACCACCACCTTCTCAACAAGTGCAATGTGAATCAAGTCAAGACCTTCCTAAAGAATCGAAGTTTGTCATTAATCACCCACAAGATCAAATTATAGGTAATCCATCTAGTGGGGTAAGAACTAGATCCTCTCTTAGAAACATTTGCAATAATCTAGCTTTTATATCTCAAATTTACCCTAAAAATATAAAAGATGCTTTAATTGATGAAAATTGGATGATTACTATGCAAGAAGAGTTAAATCAATTTGAAAGAAGTGAAGTATAGGAATTAGTACCAAGACCTTCAATTCAAAGTATTGTCGGAACTAGATGGGCCTTTAGAAATAAAATGGATGAAAATGGTATAATTGTTAGAAACAAAGCAAGGTTAGTAGCCCAAGGTTTTAATCAATAAGAAGAGATAGATTATGAAGAAACCTTTGCCCATGTAGCTAGGTTGGAAACCATTAGGATGTTACTTGGCTTTGCTTGTTTTAAAGACTTTCTTTTATATCAAATGGATGTGAAAAGTACATTCTTAAATGGTTTTATAAATGAAGAAGTGTATGTTGAACAACCACCCGGCTTTCAAAGTTTCAACTTTCCTAACCATGTTTTTAAACTTAAAAAGGCACTTTATAGTTTGAAACAAGCACCTAGAGCATGGTATCGAAGATTGAGCAAATTTCTTTTGGAAAATGGTTTTAAAATGGGAAAAATTGACACAATTATTTTCATAAAAACCAAAGAAAATGATATGCTCTTAGTTCAAATATATGTTGATGATATCATTTTTGGTGCTACTAATGTCTCTTTTTGTGAAGGATTTTCCAAGTGCATGCATAATGAGTTTGAAATGAGCATGATGGGAGAGCTCAACTTCTTTCTTGGACTTCAAATCAAGCAACTAAAGGAAGGAACCTTCATCAATCAAGCAAAGTATATAAGAGATCTTCTCAAAAGGTTCAACATGGAGGAAACCAAAATAATGAAGACTCCAATGAGCTCATCCATCAAGCTTGATAAGAATGAGAAAGGTAAATCCATTGACTCTACTATGTATAGAGGCATGATAGGTTCTTTGCTATACTTGACCGCTAGTAAACTTGACATTATGTATAGTGTATGCTTGTATGCTAGATTTCAATCTTATTCTAAAAAATCTCACTTAAGTGTCGTAAAAAGAATCCTCAAATATTTGAAAGGGACAATGGATATAGGCTTATGGTATCCTAAGAGTGATAACTTTGAATTAATTGGTTTTTCAGATGTTGATTTTGTTGGTTGTAAGGTTGAAAGAAAAAGCACTAGTGGTACTTGTCATTTCTTAGGACATTCACTTGTTTCATGGCATAGTAAGAAGCAAAATTCGGTAGCTTTGTCAACAGTGGAAGTCGAATACATAGCAACCAATTTATGTTGTGCATAAATCCTTTGGATGAAACAAACACTTAGTGATTTCGATTTATCTTTTGAGCATGTGCCTATTAAATGTGATAATACTAGTGCCATAAGTATATCAAAAAATCTCATGCAACACTCTAGGACTAAACATATAGAGATTAGACATCACTTTCTTAGAGATCATGTACAAAAGGGTGACATAACACTTGAATTTGTAAGCACTAAAGATCAACTTGCCGATATCTTTATAAAACCTCTAAGTGAATAACAATTTGTTGATATTAGAAGACAACTAGGGGTAGTGATTTCATTATGATCTAATGTTTGCTTAATGAATTCTTGATGAATATACCTTTTGATGGCATAAATTTCATGTCATATGCATCATATAGACATTTACTTAGAAAATGGTCAATTCTTGACCAAAATCAAATTCCCTTGGCATTGAGCATAAAAAATTGTGGAATTCAACTGAAAAAGGTAGGGGATGATCAAAAAAATGAAAAAACGTACAAAAAATTGGAAAGTCAAAAATCATTGACCGCGTTGACCTGGCGGTCAACCGTTTGAGGACCGGTTGACTGGTTCGTCCGAGCTAGGAATTTTAAGAGACTCCTACGCTTTTTTTCCACACTATTCTCCTTTGTCCTTCAAGGGTTTTCAGTGGTTTTGGCTTCTAGAGACTGATTTCAGTGTGTTTCAAATCGATTGACCTAATATTGGGGGATATTTGAGGGCTTTGAAGGCTAGGGTTTCTATTTTGGGTCGTCTTCTCTTCCTTCAATGTGTCATAGTCAACTCTAGCACCGAGCCCTCTCCATTTTCGATCGTCAGGGTTTCAGGTGTGAGCCTCATTGCATTTTTCCTACTTTTCTTAGACTTCCATGGCTCCTAGAAGAGAGTCAACTATAGCTAGGGGACAGGGCAAGTGCCCAGCTGAGCTATCTCAACTCGAGGCATGCTGAAAAGCACGGTTTGATACTGTCTTGTTCAGTATCGTAGAGGGCTACCAATGGTACAAACAACATTTTGCTCAAAGACAAGTAGTTCCCGAGAGAAACATCAAATTTCTCTAGCTTCAGCACTTTGGATTTGAGGGATTGTTCTCGAGGGTGGCTTACGCCATGAGTGACCCAATCACATCTACTGTTAGAGGAGTTGAGAATCGTCTAGACCTAGAGAGAATCTATCGTATCTTTGATATTGCTCTAGTTGGACTCAAAGTATACAAGTCCAAGATGTGGCCCACTATGCCCAATTTTGAGCCTAAAAAGGCTATTCAAAGGATTTGTAGACTTTTAGATGCCCACGGGATGGGCAAACCCTCAACTCACAACTTGACGTCATTAGTAGAGTACTACATCATATGTTGTGTTTTATTTTTCTATCACGAGGCGGACATTGAGATGAAGTCTCCTATTAGGAGGCATTCCTTATAGATTCCATTCTAATTGGGAGATGGATCCATTTGGGATATTTGATGATGATGCACATGATTGCATGTTGCGAGAGCATGACTCTTATACTCCTCTATGGCCACTTCCTTACCAAAGTATTCAAGGATGCCAATGTTGACCTAAGTAGAAAGACGAATTTTGAGGCCCTCAGTACATATGATACACATGATGATTAGTCTATAGGGATGATGAAATTTGAGATGGCCTTAGATGGTTCTTAGTTGAGAAAAGCAGAGAAAGGACCAACATAGGCTTGATGATAGGGACAGTCACATCCTAGAGTTGAGGAGGAGGTAGAGATTCGAGAAATGGAGGGTGGAGTAAACCCTCAGAGTGGCCATCAGTAGAGAGAGCTTGAGCTTGACATTCCCCTAGAAAGAGACTCATTTACAGACCGAGGATGTTCAGTTTGAGACTACCTTCTCTGAGTTGTCATACACTAAGCCTTCCTTCTCTTGACATGCATTCACCGAGCCTACCCATACTGAGATACCACATCCTCAAGCATCTCCCGCTCCTGACCATGCTCCATGGATGGACTTATCCACTCAGATCAACTCTTTTGGCACTTGCATGGAGGAGCTTGCTATGGTTAGTGATACACGTTTTTACTCTATGGAGGATCGTATGGATCAATATCAGGCTAGTTTCACTTCATAATTTGAGTATCTCCAATAGATGATTGATCGTATTGAGGATCGCTTAGAGCGTCAGCATGAGAAGATGATGCCTTATTTGCATTCTATGTTTCCACTTCCTCAACCTTGATTCGTTGGAGACCCCCCTTGTTCCTTTTTTATGTTGTCGAAGAGGGAGATATTTTAGGATCTAGGAGGCTAGATATAGGAGACTTACACATGCATATCATTTTTTGATCATGCATATTGGACATATGATGTACTGATTGATACTTTTGACTTATGATATATGGTATACTTATATATTTGATGACTAACATTGTTTTCTATTTGCAAATTCTCTCTAATATGTCTTGATCATCTTGGTTTTAAATTCTTAAATACCAATTGTTGATCCATGATTGGTTTGAGGGGAGGATTTTTTTTCTCCTAGGTGAGAAAGGTATGCCATCATAAAAAAGAGGGAGATTGTTAGCCTAAGGGTTCTCTTAATCGTGTTTTGATGATAACAAACCATGGTTAAGTTACTAATTGGTTTGGATTATAAAGAATTTCAAGTGTTAATTTTGAAATTCATTAAAGGACCCAATGGATGCACAATCAAAACAATTGGAAGACCTTTGATCATAGGAAACATATGTAAGATGAATGCATGGGTTCATTTAGGATTTTCATATCTTTTCATGCATCTTTAAAAACTCAGTTTATGCATTAAAGTAACATTTCCATCTAAATCCGAGTTCTATCAAATGAACCTTAGGCAAAATATTTCAAAATTGGCATATTAATTTACTTAAAGACCTTGCCTAAGTGTTAGGAGCAAAAAGACCAGAAAAAATATAGGTTTTCGGGCCAAAAATGGTGAACTGGTTGAGGCACTAGCCAACCGGTTCAACTAGGTTCGGGTAAAAGTCGACTGGTTACTCCTTCCAAGTCGAGAAATGCAAAAAACCTTATCTCTTTTCCATTAGCCTTTCATTCCCGATCTAGGGATATGTCTTCCCGATCGAGGGTAATGGTCACCTGCCAAGCATTAAATGCTCCAACGGCTAGTGAATCGATCGATCCTTAGCTTGACTAGTCAAGGTTGTTTTTTGGCATTTTGGCTCTCGAGGTTAGAAACCTATAAATTGAGATCTCCACTTCATTTGTGAAAAATAGAACACCTGCATTTATTTGTTTGCCTACTTGTTCTTGCCTTAAAAGCTCTCATTCTTTTCTTGGTGCATTAAATCTCCATTTGCATATTCTTTAGTATACCTTTGTGATTCATTGTAGCCTTGAGTTGTATTTGAGCCATTGTTAAGCTAGGTTGAGAGATTTAAACTTATTATTTGAGTGTTAAAACCTTCAAGTGAGTAGAGACTTGAAGAGATTGTGTAAGAGCCCATTAGAGCCGGAATCCAAGTGTAAAAGTGATTAGAAGCTTGGTTGAAGCTTCAAGTATAGTGGAACCCTCACTCAGTTAGGAGCTTGAGGAGAGTGAATGTAGGCAAGGAAGTGTCGAACCACTATAAAATCTGAGTTTGCTTTCTTTAACCTTATCTCTTTATATTTGTGTTTCTTGTGCTTAAATTTATTGTGTTTGAAAAAGAATTTTTTAAACTCCAATTCACCCCTCCCCCCTCTTGGGCGTTTTCTCTATTAAGATTAACCTTTATTTTCTCATCTATGAATAGCTCGGTGGATCATTTCACCAAGACATTGACAAGAAGAGTCTTTGATAGTCATTAGGATAGCTTAGGTGACAATTATGTACGTAGTATGCGTTAAAGGCATGAGGCTTTAAGGACTAGTGAGAGATTGTTAGGATAGAGCCCTTAAAAGCATGAAATAATGTAATAAATTTTTGGATTTTATTATTTATTAAGAAAATTCCAAGTCATTTTTATCTATCCTAATTCCATGCATTATACCTTGTAAGCATTTTGACCTGCATCTTTTGCATTGTATATGACTTGGGTGCATTAAGAGTTGCAATGAAAAATCCAAGTCAAGAGTTCCTTGTAAATAAATGAGTTGTTCGCATCTGGTTCATGGGCTTAGGCAACCCATTAGACGTTGTAGTACACTACCTCCTAATTGGAGGGATGGTTAGTCTTGGTCATCGGGATAAGTTTCCCATAGTGGGTGCACTAGTGTGTATGGTTACACATTGGACAAGATCTACGATGAATCATGACTTAATGTTATCAAATAGCCATGACTTCACCAAGCTACTTCATTGTGTCGTCTCTCAACATTGAGAGAATATTGAGATTGTGCTAAAGTTAACAGTGGCTTTAACCTACAAGTGAGATTGTAAGTTAATCATATATTCCCTATGGATTGGGTATTGTTGATGGAAGCTAGTAGTAATAAGTATTTTCAATAGAGGCACTATGATATTTCATGGGATTAAGATAGAGTGTCTTCTTAAGTGATCCCAAGGAGGTGTGTTCATGAAAACTATGGTTAAAGTAGCTCCTTAAGTGAAACTTGACATATGCTCTTTGAGAGTTAAGATATGTCGGTTGAACACACAATAAGAGAATATATAACTTAAGGATATTAGAGGTAGTCTTGAAAGACTTATAGATTTTACCTTATTAGACTATAGACACCATTTCATAGGGAGACTGAATGCAATGAATAACAAGTCACATACTTGAGCACATAGTGTCTTGTTGTTATTTACATAAGGTATTGAAGTATAGTTGATTCTCTATAATTGAATGTTGAATCAATTTTTGAATTAGATTATGAGGGAGCTAATACTCCTATGGGTCTCAGTGGTCCCTACTCTGAGCTCATATACCTTATTGGCATGGATTTATGAGGATTAGATTAGCTCTAGGTTCACTTTTATGCATAAAGGACTTTTGAGAATTACATAAGATTACATGGGGGTTAGTAAACAAAGTCTCTTGTTGGGTTAATTGATTATTTAGTAGGTCCTATTAAGTTAATTAATCAAGTAGGACCCATTTTGGGTTAGATTAAGTAAACCAAACCTTTAGTAGGCTCAAGTCACTTAAGCTTAGTTAGCAACCCTATAAATACCCCCTTATGGGTTAGGGTCTCTATAGTTTTTCCATAAAGCCATCTTCCACCTCCAAGGAAAGGGAGAGCCATAGCCTCCACCATTTCCCCCTCATTAATCATTGTTGTCAAATTCCACTCAAAATCACTACGAATCATAGATTTTATGATCACAAATCCTTAGGATCACTTAAGGGGATACACTATCTCAAACTCATGAGATATCATGGTGCCTATATTGAGAATATCTATTGTCACCTATTTTAATCAACAGTAGTCTAATCGATCCATAGAGAATATATGTCTACCTTAGGATCTCACTTATAGGTTAAAGCTACTAAAGACCTCAACACTAACTCAATATTCTCTCAAGGTTAAGACTCCATGCAACATAGTAGCTTTGTGATCATGACTACCCAATAGCTAATGCTATGATTCACCATAGATCATGTCCAATGTATAACAATATATATTGGTGCACTTATCATGGGAAAACCATCCTGATAGCTAAGATAAGTCAACCCTCAAATTAAGAGATAATTCACCACAACCTCAGATGGATTGCCTAAGTTTATGAACCAGTTGTGAACAACTCATCAACTTGTAAGGAACCTTATGACTTAGATCTTCCTTGCAACTCCTAATATACTCAAATCATATACAATATAAGAGATGCATGCTTGAATAAAACATAAATGGCATTAATGGATAAGGGAGTGGAAAGTCAAGTCTAACTTTGTTAAATTATGTCTTGCTTTTACAGACCCTATCGTAACATTATTGAAGTCCTAAATCCTCCTCTTTAACAAACAAACAACCCATTTATGGTGAATTAGATACCAAATGGCCTAATAGGATTATATCACATCACCTAAAACTAATAATCTAAAGTTACAAATCTCAATTCACAAACATAATAAAAGAGTAAAAATCAGGGGCACTTCAATAGTCAACGTCAAAATTTTAATAAGTCTTGGAAAATGTTTCATTTAGTGTTTAATATCATGCTTTAAAAATATCATAATGGATATAAAGAATAAAACATACCTTGATCTATACTCCTAACTTCTACATAACTCAAAGTTCTTCAAGTAACCATCTTAAACTCTTTTATCCTTGATCTCCACTCTGTTAGTCTCCTTTTATGCATTGTTTAATGATAGGTATGGAAATGCTTCCAAAAATAGTAAGAGTGGAGAGAGAGACCAAGTGCTCTTCTATTTATAGGAGTATTATTGTTCTTTCCAAAATGTATTATTGCTCTTCCAAAAATAGTTTTGACTTTTCTTTATTATTATATAATTGGAACACATACTTAGGAAATATTAAGAATTTAAAAAATGAATCTAATCTACGCAGGGAAAATATATTGAAATTGTTAAGAAAAGAAAACTTAAAAATAAATAAATTAATGGGGTTATTAAGACCACTTTTGGTTCTAGCACTAAGTATTAAAAAATTCAACAAACTTTAACACAACAACTAGATATCTCTTAAGCCGCCAATATTAATCACCATATCGATAAAAATCGATAAACATTCATCATGTTAATCCCTTTAACAAACAAGTATCGAAATCTGCATATTATATTGAATTGACAAACTCCTCCAACTCAATAGCTATTAGCCTTTGTCAATTTAGCGAGTCATTGATCCTATTTAGACACAAAACCCAAGTATCAAAATAGTTAGCATCCACTTCCTTAACTCCTTAGCATAAATTGACACAAAAAATTGCATATCAAAATAAATTCAACAAAGCCTCTTGAATGTTGAAATATATCTAGCATCATCCCAATATCAAAATCCCCTCTGCATTTCGATACCTTTGAAATATTAATCCAATATTTCTTACTCTATTTCTACATAATTTCTCAACAGTTTTCACAATTATTCTCAAGAAAGACATGGCTTAACTATAGGATAAAGTTGAGTAATTTGTATGTTTTTGCTCCATAACATGTTATTTTTTAAGCTTAGAAAAAACTATGGTTTGCATACGAATCAATTATAACTTGTTAAAAATGAATAGTTGGCAACACGATTCAATATTCTCGTATTTATTGCTACCGCACTATTCATTCTAGTTTCCTTTGCCTTTTACTTGTCATTGAAGTTAAAACCGATAGTCAAAATATTTAATTTGAATGAAACTTAATTTCTTGGTCCTTATCAATAATTGAAGAAATAAAATAAAAATAATTCCAATTTAGTCTCTTAAATGAAATGAGCATACTAGAACCAACAATATTTGCATTCTAATAGTATTTTAAAAGACAGATAGACTGGTATCTATTATTCTATCATATTTACTATTGTAATAATGTTATTTAAAATTGTATTGGATAACATCTTATTAGAAATCAACCCACGTATCTATTTGATAACATCTTATTCCAATTCTTTTACATTTATGGTTTAACTTATTTTTCAAGTAATATATATTTTTTTTCAAGTCATGAATCTATTATTAATGTGATAAAGTAGATTACATATTTATCACATTAATTAAATTAAAAGAAAAATTACCTAGAATTCAATTTTATTTATTTATACATTTATTATTTTAATTTTTTTATATAAATATATTTTTAAAGATTCCATTTTTTTTCCTATTAGTTGTCATATGCATCAAATTAACTAAAAAATTAATGATCATAATAAAGTATTTATTTTTTATATATTGTTCATACTAAATAATTTTTATAATAGTTGATCCAAACAAATATTTTTTAATTTTTTTAAGATAATATTTTATTTCACCATTTAATTTTATCTTGTAATCCAAATTTTAAATATAATCATTTGTATCTATCTTGATAAATTATTTTATATATATATATATATATATTTTATTTCTTTTGGTGACTTGTCACTGGGGTATTGGAGAGAGATGTGTGCGGTAGATACCCAAAAAATGACCTTCATTACCTCAGTCAAACCTTTTTTTTTTCTTTCTTTCTTTTTTTTTCTTTTTTTTGGTATTTTTTAAAATACAAGTACAAAATTTTCTAATATTACAACATAAAGAAAACAAAATGTTGGGTTTTGCCCTAAATATTAGTGCTGCATCATGGTCATGGGCCATTCATAGTCAATATTTCGGTAAGAATCTCCAGTTTGCCGGTCCGGTTGGCGGAAGTGAACCGTGTGACCGGTTTATGAGTTGTTGAACTCAACGAAATGAAATTGGGCTCCCTTCTCTTCTGGGCGCAAGCTTGCAAGCCAATGGATGAAAGCCATTATGTTATTGGGCTCCCTTCTCTTCTTGGCCCAAGATTGCTTGCTGCCCAACCTACCAGCAACCTTAGAAGCTAATGGATGTCTCAGGGTTTTTGGACAAACCTTGCATGTTGGACAGTGAAGCCTGAGGGATCCCTTTCAACACAATTGTACCACATAGCTAGCTGATCATTGATGAATCTCATCATATAACTCATGCTACTCATAGCTAGCTGATCATGGCGAAGAAAGGCATATTTATAATACACCCAGAACAATAATTTAAAGAACTTCCAATATCAATAAACCTGATGGACAAATAAGCAAATAAATGACATTTGATGGCATTGATTCATACTTGCAGACAGGCTATTGATTCATACTTGCATCAAATTTAACTACAAAACCAACCTCCACGTCTGATGGCATTTGATGCAAAGTTAAATGTGAAGCCGTGAATGTAGATAAAAAGCAAGAACAGTTGGAAAGCTAAGAAAATTACCCCCCTCCATCAATCTGGACCTCCATTGGAATGATCTCAGTCAATGTGTCCCCTCTATGGTTCTGTGTGGCACTGTAATGATCTGAGTCAATGTGTCCCCTCTCTGGTTCTGCATCGACACTGGAATGATCCTTAGCCAATGCGCCTGGAATGATCTCAGCTAATGTCTTCACACCTAGAGGGAAGCCATCACACTGTTTCACAATTTCGTTTTGCAATTTCTTCAATTTATCATTCTGTTGAGGATTCAATTTGCTTTTATCAGCTGCATCATTGAACATGGACCAAATCTCATCCTTACCAATGCCTTCCATGCTATGCAGATACTTATCACCCACCATCCCTTTGGCCACTTCCTCAAGTCTAGTAGTAATGATAACTGCATTCCCATTTCTTTTCTGGTCTCTACCAAATTGGATATTGCAGTCCCTATCAGGCCAGTTCAATGCCTGGCCTAGACTGAAATACCAATCTCTGGTTTCATCCCATATGCCATCAAGCACAATCAAGTACTTTTTACCCAACAACCGACGGCCAAGGGAGGACAACGGCTCCTCAGTGCTACAGCTCCTTAACTTTTCATGTCCATGCTCAGTAGTCAACTCCACTAACATGTCTTCCACAACTTGATTTAAGTCTATGTCTGCATCAATCTTTCCTGATAAGCTGATCCAAAGTGTGGGGAAAAAGGCACCCTGAATATGTTCGTCATAAAAAAGTTGTCGGGCAAGAGCTGTCTTGCCTGAACCTCCAATCCCAACAATTGCAATGTCCTTGAATCCCTCATCAGATTGCAGAAGCCAATTTCGGATTTTTGAGAATTGTCTATCAAAACCTCGTATCTCCGACACATGAGGATACCAAATTTGACTTTGATTTTCTGGATCATGACTTTGACTTTCTTGATCCTCACTATGATCGGGTGAGCCATTGGAGTCTTCTATGCACGGATACAGACCAAGCTCTCTCTTGATTCGCACCAGCTCCTCCTTGGTGCTTTTGAGAAACCAGAAGTGGAAGAGATTGTAGAAAGGCAAGAGAAACTTGGTGCTTGGGATTGGGTGCTTCTCTGAGAAGATGAGGCAGTCGGTGTACACAGCGAGGAGCCGGTAGAGCGTATTCCTCATTTGGATCATTTGGATAGGCGTGGATGAGGTGATGTCCTTTCTAAGCAAAACGCCCCGAATCCTTTGAAATTGACGATGCGTAGGCAGTTGCCTCCCTTGATCCTCTGCTTCCGCTAAGCCATCAATGAATTTATTCCTCAGAAACTCTAAAAAATCTTCCGACATTTTCAAACAACCCTTGAACGCCCAGCCACAGGAATTCGAGCACAACCCTAGTATCTGCTTCTCAGCCTTTTCTACAATATTAGAGTAGATATGATCGGACTGGCCCTGATTATCAATGCATCTGATATTCTGAGGATCATCTCCACATCTCTAGCATCAAATGTTATTTTTCCCCTAAATCTCCCTTTTGAGGGGACTTCCATAGATTTCGCAGGCAAAATCAAATGTTTAGGCTCAAGCGCATACAGTACTTTAAAGTATACAATCACAGAGAACCGATGCGGCTAATCAAAATAAAACATCGCAAGGGACGAACCGCACCAGAAAATCGTCAAATTCAACAAAATCTCACCTTTGCAAGTCGAGACCAAAATTGAACAACCTAAAACAGAAAGATTAATAACCAAAATGGATTATTAAAAGCATGTAGGATTGTAAGCAATCTTTAGGGAGACATTTCTCCCAAACAGCATCCTTACTCGCTAGACTTTGGGCCGCACTGCAGAGAGAGTGGAGCTCGGCGGAGAAGGTAGAATCTCCCCCGAGATTTGTCCAATTTCCCTTTCTTTGTTTTGGAAGACGTGTGTATTTTATTCACATAAAGTAGTCATCAATTTAAACCCTACCATTTGCGTTTGTTTACAATTTACTAAGGCTATGTTTGGTTCCAGAAAATGCTAATGAAAGGAAAAAAATGGTTTTCTTTAATTTGGATGACATGAAAAGTATGATGGAAAAAAATATCAAGGGAAAAACGGGGGGGGGGGGGGGGGGGGGGGGGGCGAGATTTTATCGGGCTCTTGTTCATCGAGGCTTCACCTCTAACTTCCTCTTCTTCGGTGGCTATGGCTTCTCACCGTCGTCGACCCTTTCAATGGCCACCACTATCACCCTGACCACCTTCCAATGTCGAAAACCTACCCTTTTCAGACACTCGAGTTCCCAGGGATGAAGTGCGTTCTTCAAATCAAGTTCCCATGGATGAAATGAATTCTTCAAATCCAGTGAATGTATTCGGATCCATGTCTTCAGATCAGGTATGAATTGAACTCCAATCCACCTCATCCTGTGAAAACTCGGAACCCAAGGTAATCTCTCTCTCTCTTGGGTTCTCTGTTTGGGTTTCTAGGTTGCTTTCGCCTTTCCCGTTTCTTAAATTTCGCTAGAATTTTTCTAAACTTTCCTGGCTTGTTACTTTTTGGATTTGATTTGATTTTTACCCTTGATGTTTTGCTATTGTTTACTGGCTTATGGTTTTTTCATAATTTGGTTGGGGGAATGGGTCTACAGTTGTGTATTGCATATATGTATGTTGTTGCTGCCTCTAAGTGCTTGGTTATTGTTTTGTATCATTGTTGGTGGCATCAATTTTTGGAAGGTTTAACATTGGATTGTTAGAAATATCAGTTTCTACTCTCATGATTAGAAATGTTACCAGCTTGTTGTTTCTTGAGTTTTCGATAATTTACAAGTTGAATTTCAAATTTTGGACTTCTTCTTTCCTTGATTTCTTTGATTATATACATTTTTGCGGCTACCGAACAGAGCATAGAATTCAGTTTGATTGCCTTAGGTGCTTAAGGTGATATGTTTTGTATAGATAGCATCATGGGGTTGTGGAGTGGCACTCTGTATAGTTGGCTAATTTCAGTGGTTGGCTGCTGTTAGAAGTTGCGTAAACCAACTTAAGGATAATCAAGTCTGCAGCTACTTTTACCTTAGTTTTGATACCCGTTTTTACATTTTTATCTAATCCTTTTTGCTCATGTATCTCTACATTGATCATAGGACATATCTATGAATTCTGCATGTTTCATTGCAGATAAATGAGTGGTTATTCAAAGGGCAGTGCACTGTAATGGCAACCTCCATATCATCTTAGCTCATTCAAAACAATGAGCAGTTTATTATAACATCCTTTCTAGTGCAAGATTACCAGTTAGAGAGAAGAGTTCTTGATACTGATATTTGTAGTATAGATCTGATAGGAGTTGTTCTAAAAAGACCCTCTTGTTTTTGGAGAAGGAGAATATGGTGTCACTGAGATACTTTATGTTGTTGCCAGGAGAAAGAATTGTGAGGTTTTTAGGCTTGTTTTTTATTTTGTAGTCTCCCCAAGGTTCTCCACGAGCAAAGGTGGAGAGATGGAGGAGCAAATTGGGGAGATCCCTTATGTTTTTAAGTGAGAGATGATAAATAAAGTTGGTCATGCTACTGCTAGAGGGGGAAATTTGGAGATTTTGAAGGAGCTCCTTAGTGAGTTTTGGCCGAATGTAAGATTGAAATATGTAAAAATAAAAAGTTACTATTTTTTATTTTTACAAATAAAAAATATTTTATATTGTATCTTTTTATTTTTACAAATTTAATTTTTAAATTTAGATTTAGAAAATCCTTTTTAATTTTGAATTTTATATTTTATATAGTAGTTTTTTATTTTTACATTATATGAACATATTTTATTTCTAAATTTTGATTTTGAAAATCTTTCTGAATTAATTTAAGAGCTTTCTATTAGCTATAAATGTTCCCTTGAAAATAAAAAATAGTTATTACTCGTATATTTTATTTGTATTGCATGAGGAAAATTTTATACATAAATCTTATAATTATTAATAAAAAAAATAATAGTAGAGACTTTTTTATGAGCAATGTTTTATGTCGAAAAATTCACGTTTTTCAACAGTTTTTTTATTGAATTAATTTATTTTATTATTTAATAAATTGATAACCATCTAAGCAAATTGTTGATTTTATTTTTCTTCTATTTTTCCTTGACTTTTTTTTTTTTTTTTGTGGTTAATCAAATAAAAGAAAATGAATTGTTTTTTTGTTTTCCCTTGAATTTTCCATGGATAACCAAACAAGTGAAAAAAATTATATTCCTTTCCTTAACTTTTTCTTTCCTTCAATTTTTCCTCCCAATTTTCTTTCTCTCGCATTTTCCAGGAACCAAACATAGCCTAAAAGAACTAAAAGAACTTGCTAAAAGAACTAAAACTTATTAAATAGCAATATTCTGTCCCCTTCAAGGTCGGGAAATAGATTGTTTCCATATGTTGTTCAAAATTACCATACTTCATAACTGTATGAAAAATCAAAATTGGTGATTGTCATATTTTGAAGATGTTTGGGAAATACAAACCAAGGCTGTCAGTTCAAAATTGGGTAAAAATTCCTTTACATGGGTGGGTCCAAATCCAAGGGTAAACATTATGAAGCCTGAGCTAATGAGGGATGTTTTGTTGAAGCCCAATATCTTTCAAAAGACTCCCTCACACCCATTGGTCAAGTTGCTGGTTTCTGGTCTAGTGGCCCAGGAAGGTGAACAATGGGCCAAACGTAGAAAGATCATCAACCCAGTGTTCCATCCAGAAAAGTTGAAGGTAATTTTCAATGCCCAGTTTTTAAACGAGAATATTTCACCTTAGTTTCCAGAAAGATCATCAACCCAGCTTTCCATCCAGAAAACTTTCAATTTTTTTTTTTAAAAATCATTTTTAATCCTATAAAAACCTGTATAAACATCAGAATTCCCAAATATTTCAGTCATTTTAGTGAAGTACTGGTGACTAGTTTCTCACATACCAAGTGTCCTACCTTTTCCTTTCTTTGTCACATACTCGTATAGTCTTTTTCCCCCTTTCTCCAATGGGCCGTTTCCATAATTTTACCACTGAAAGAGATGTTTTTGGTCTTTATTATTATTGTGTGGTTGAACTTGTTATAGAACATGCCACCGACATTTCATTTGAGTTGTAGCTTTCGGTGGAGGGGTCACGAGAAAATTTGACATGGGATATGATTGCTCGGACAGCATTTGGCAGTAGCTACGAAGAAGGAAGAAAAATATTCCAACTCCAGAAAGAATAGACATATCTTGCAATCAATGTTGCAACGTCGGTCAATATCCCAGGATGGACGTATGCATAAAATCATAAAATATTTCAAGAAATTATGCTGCTCAGTTTTATGAATATACACAACTCTGCTTGTTTTTCCTTTTTTGTTTTTTTGTTTGGATTTTTTTAGCAGTGCTTTGCCAGATTTAAGTAGATTTGCTTGAGTTTCTATTTTAAATGCTTTTAGTGGAAGGGTTTTCTCTAAAAGTATTTTGGGAGAATTGTGTTTTGGGCCCAGCTGGGCCCAAAAATTAACATTTGGTCCTCCAACCACCCATATTTAAGCCCAAGACCCAAATAAAGTATGAAAATTAAGATGAAGGATATTGTTTTTCATTAATTCCTAAAATACCCTTATCCCTTATATGCCTACAAGTGAGTGTGAATTTTAATTTTTTTTGTGTTTTTTTTCCTTTTCTATTCCCTATTAAATATTACTCATTTCTAACTTTTTTTTTTCCTTTTTATTCCAATATATATTTCTATTTTATGTCAAATAAAAAACAATAATATTTTTTTATTTTTCATTTTTAAAGATATTGAATCTTTTTGCTCTTATTAAAAGCAATGATAAAAATTTTGGGATTTTTCATCCAAATATTTTTTATCTTTATGTATTTATCTTTTAATTTAATTTTCATTTTTTATTTTAAATTTATATTACCCTTTCATCTATATTTTTCTCTTATTTTTTATATTTTCTACATTAACCATATTTTAAAAAATTTTAAAATTAACTATCACTTCACTTTATTATATATATATATATATATCTTTTTAGATATTTAATTTTTAATGTTTTTATTTTAAAATTTTTAAAAAGATAAATTTGTTGAAAAAAAATAACTAAGATATGAAGTTCTAATATTATATTAATAATTTTTCTTATCTAGATAGACTAATGCAAAGTATTTTGACCCACAACAAGAAAATTGTCAATACAATTTTTTAGTTAAACTTTAAAAATTAAGTTTCAAATAAAATATATTATATAAAATTTTATCTAAAAATTATTGAAAGTGGTATTTAATTTTTTTATTTATTGACTTTGAAACTTATCTAATTTTTTACTTGAAAGGTAATAGAACATGTTTACAAAAAAAATTAGTTTTTCATTTTTAAATAAATGAGTATAAATATATTAAAAAAAAATTAAAGATAATCTTAGTAAAAAATTTGATAAATATGATTATAATTTTAAATATAGATTCATGTGGATAAAATTTCACAAAAAAAAATAGTGGAAAGAAAGAACATTGCTAAAACTACAAAAACAAAATAAGCAATTACAAAAATTTGATGATGAAATTTAAAAATAAAATTCGAAACAATTCTTGAGTGAGAGAATTTGAGTGGGGAAAAAATATTTGAGTGGAAAAAAATGGGAAAGTTTTTCGAAATCACTTTAAATCCTTAACAAAAAGTAGTCTTGTACACCCTTATACAATTAGTAAATTTGTCTTGTACAGTTAGTGTAATACCCTTGTACAGTTAGTGTAATACCCTTGTACAATAACTCAAATTTCATACATCATTTTATGAATATCTAACAATAGGTCAGTTAACCATGTTTGCATCGGTTTGGTTTTAAAAAGGAAAAAAAATTGTTGTATAATTTTGTTTTACAATCATCATAAGTGAGGTACTTATTAAAATGACCATATACAAGTTAGATAAAATACATGAGATGAATGTATGCTTAACCAATGTGTGTAAGGAATGTCATTTATCCTTGGTTAAGAGAAATAAACAAACAAGTTTTTTAGGATCACTTAAAATCCTTCACAAATAATAGTCTTGTACACCCTTGTACAGTTAGTATATTTGTCATGTACACTTAGTGTAAATACCTTGTACAGTGACTAAAAAAAAACGTTATTTTATTTTATTTTCAATGCAAAATGTAATTAAAAATAAGACAGAAATTACTTAAAAACTATTATTTAAGTCAAATTTATTTATTTATTTCCTTTTATTTTTGGAAATAAAGAAAAAAGAATAAAAAATTTATTTAACCATAAGAAATATGAATATAAGATCAGTTGGAAAATTATAAATTTATTTATTTATTTCATTTTATTTTTGGAATTAAAGAAATAAAAAATAAAAAATTTATTTAATCATAAAAAATATTGATATAAGATATATTAAAAAATAGAAATAACCCCAAATTTATTTACTTATTTCATTTTATTTATTAAATTAGAAATTAATTTATTTTAATAGATTAAAATGTGCACAATTGATTTATTACTTTGTTAATTATGGATATATTAAAATTTTCAATAAAAAATAAATAAAGAAAATAAAATTAAAAAGAGTAATAAATATATATAATTTAGTTATTTAATTATTTTTCATGTAAAAGATAGTCCCACAAAAAACACATAATTGATCAATTTCTTTGTTTAATCGTAAACATACTATATTTTTTTTATTATTAAAATAACTAATGAAAAAAAATAAAAATGGATAATCAATGAATGAAATTTAGTTCTTTTTATTATTTTCATATAAAAAATAGTACTAAACACGATTTTCAATTTTTATTTTTTAAAATAGTTTTCATTTTTTAAATAAATGTTTTTTCAAAAAGAAAATATAAAAAATATAAATCATATTACTATTTTTTAGAAAGTATTTTTTAAAATAGCTTTCGAACATAATTTTTCTTTATTTATAATTTAAAATAGAAAATAATGTTGATTTTCAATTATTTATATAAAAAAAATTAAAATAATGAAAAATCCAAATTGTTAAAATAGAATTATTATGGTTGCATGAATAATGGTGCAATAAAGACAAAAAAAAAAAGTTTATGTGAAAGGTCATTGGGTATTTTAGTCCATCACTATTTTATGTCCTTAAAAGGTAATGTATAGAAATTTGAAGGATATATTGGTCTTTTAACATCTCATATCCTTTCCATCAATTATGAAAGTTATATGGACCAAATGTTAATTTTTGGGCCCAGCTGGGCCCAAAACACAATTCTCCCAAGTATTTTTGGGAGAATAAACTGTAAAGTGTTTCTCCAAGAAGCATTACAAATAAATTTTGAACTTTCTAAAAGTATTTTCTAAATTTTGTCAAACGCTTCATTTTTCTTCAAAAATGTTTTTTTTCTCTATAGTATAAGTGTTTTCTAAAAGCACTGTCAAATGGATTCTTTATTTGCTCAAATTTAGGTTTCAAGTCACCCTTACATTTTCCTAGAGTTTAGTTGATGTTTAATAAATCTCTATGTCCTAGCTCACCATATTCAATTTTAGGTAAATTTAGTCTTCAATGCATCATTTACTTTCATGAAATGTTGACACCATGAAACCAAAGAAAATTTTGGGCTTTGGGGAAGAAGCTATAATTTACATACTGGTACATAAGCCTAGTAGAATTTAATAGGTTGAACACAACTGATATGAATATTCTTATAAACCTTTGGGCAAATTCACCTGTGTTGCATTAATAGGGTTGAAAAATCAAGCAAATAATTAAATATATGGAGGGAGATGAAGGCTCCCCTTGAACAAACTTTTAAAGGTCTGTCACAAGCGCAAAATTCCCACATAAATTTTCATGTCTATGTGGCATTTAGAAGCTCTCTAAGATAGTCTACACCTTCCCCTATGAGATGGCAACAACATGCAAGGCAATACATGAGGTTTATAGGGCACCAACCCCAACATGTATTTTATTAACTTACTAAATAAGAATATAAGACTTTAGCCAAACTTCCATAATAGCTTCAGTGAGTTCAAACTTCCCTCATGATCTCCCTCTCTATATCCCTCTCAAGATTTTTTCCAGCCTTTCTTATTTATAAAGTGGCACCACCCACTCCTTGTTAGATTAGAAGTGCTACTAGTTCTACTAGGAATTTTCCTAGTAAGTTGTGCCAGTAACCACTCCTACTTGGACTTTAAATTCTAGTCCTACTTAGACTATAATTATGTTAGGCATCAAGACTTCTACTCATGCTTGATTTGCAGTCCCACTTCAAGTCCAACTCCTCATGCTACTATTGCATGCATCTATATATATGGCTCGTGTGTAGGATAAGCCCTCTTTTGGCATGTACATCCAGATTGCGTTTATGCTAGGGCAACATGCTCTTGCATCCACCTTGCTGCTGTTGCAATTCCATGCCTTACCCAAGCCCTCTTTTTAGTGCGACAACATGTCATGGCATTGCACCCATGACTCCCCATGCTTAAGGCATTACATCCTTATGTATTGCATCTAAGTTGGCATCGTTGCCCCGCATTGATATGCCCATTCAAGTCTCTCTTAGTGCTATACTTGCCATGGCATTGCACCCATGGCTCACCAAGTCATCTCCTTGCACAAGGCATTGCACCCTAGTACCACCTTGTTGTTGTTATTGGTCACTCATGATGCCAAGGTGTCACCCCATGAGGCCTTAGGATCGCATGGTCCATGTCAAGGGGCTAACAAACCATTCCAACCTGATGTAGTTGATGCCCTCATTAACTTAGACCGTGGATAGGCTTGGACTACCTTTTCAAATTACCATAGCATCACATCTCATTCTAAACTAGCTTCTAATTCAAGACTATCCTTCTACTGAACTAGAAAATCAATTCTTCAATTTTTCTTGCTCATTCCCGTAGTTCAATGTTCCAATATCTTCTCTACCTCACAATCAAATTGCTTTCTAATCACTCACCTTGCCTGTATCCTTCTTGAGACTAGGTTTAAATGATAAGGCTTTAAGAAGCTCACATGGATCGTGAGGTGTACCTTTAGGTTGTTCGGTAACTTTAATTTGTAAGCTACCTATCTCCTTCTGCATAACTTCGAAAGGTTCGTCATATTTGGGAATTAACCCTCTCTACATAGTCTTGTTGCTAATTTTCTTCCATATATGAGGGGTTAATTTTAGAAATACCTTATCCCCAATCTAAAATTCTAAGGGTCTTCGGCCCTTGTCTGCATACTTTTTTCATTCTTCTAAATGCCTTCTCTAAGCTCTCATAAGCTTCATCGAGCATCTATTGCCAAGACCTTGCAAATCTATAAGTTGCAGGAAAATTACCACCAAAATTTTGCTTAGATACCTCCAATGGCATATCTTTGACAACATTTCATAGATAAAATATTTATTAATCGGAATTGTGTGAAGAATGAGAATTTTTATGAAAATAGTTTTTAATTTTTTTAATTTTTTAATTTGAGAATGGACATTTTATCAAAATTCATTTTTTAATAAAATACTCTCATTGGAATTTTGAATTTTGCATATATACATTATCCTATAATATTGGATTTCCAATTAGGAAATAAATATTTTTGAAAATTCTCTAAGAAGATAAGTTATTCATCAAGATAAGCATTAAGTTGTTACCAAAAAGATATTTAGTGATTTGATGGAAATAAATTTCTCTCACAACATTTCCTAGAAAAAATATTTATTAATTGGAATTGTGTGACTGAGAAGAATTTTTATGAAAATAGTTTTTTTTTTTTAATTTTTATAATTTTAAATTTTTTTAATTAATTAATTAATTAATTAATTTTTACATTTGAGAATGAACATTTTATCAAAATTCATCTTTTTAATAAAATACTCTCATAGGAATTTTGAATTTTGCATATCGACATTATCCTGTAACTTTGGATTTCCAATTAGGAAATAAATATTTTTGAAAATTCTCAAAGAAGATATTTATTCATCAAGATAATTATTAATGCTTTAAAATCTCTTTTTCAAAAGGTTAAGAGGGAGAGGGCCATAGGCAAGCTCATAGCCTCCAAGATTGAGCCCATCTTGATTTTGGGTGCATCATCATTCTAAAGATGGAGTAGCCAAAGGAATCAAGATGTATGAACTATCCTTTATGGACAAAACTATATATGTTTGTAGTGGGAGTGGTCAATCCTAAAGATGAAACTCTTCACTTGGTAACATTGATGTAAGGATCTTGGTTACACACTCAACTTAGACAGGACGTAGTAGTATCACCTAAAGTTGTCACACTTGCATGGGGTAAGGGCTAAACAAAAAGGGTATGTTGATCAATGTCTTAGGATAACTTTTAAAGTTTAAGGCAAGTTGATCAATTAGAGAGGGTCTCTACCCTGGTCATAAGAGTCATGACCTGCCTAAAGAAGGTTTGATTCTTATAATACTAGGATACCTTGCAAAAAGACATGTAGTTTACGAGCACTATATTTTTGCTAAATTACTTACCAACTTACATTGAATGTTCAATTCTTTTTATTAATGCATGAAATTATTATATTTATTACAAATATAATGTCTTTAACCTATCACCTCTTATTTCATGTTTAAATTGTACTTAATTATAGATTGAAAAAAATCTGGATATAGTATTAATTACATAGAAGCTGATTTAGGTAGAGTTTGTTGTTTCCTTTGAACAAACTTATCATAAAGTAAGAGAATCATATCAAAGGTGGCATAAGGTGGATGAGAAGACTAAGTCTCCCATACTAGGGTCTTTAGATAATGTGTTGCAAAAGCAACACATGTCTACTGCCACGGTCTATGATATTCTCTTTAAAGTTGCAAGGGTTATTTGGTGATAAGGACAAGTCAACTAGACAAGTTGTCCTTAAGACTATTATGAACACTAGGATTCATGTTATCTTAGAGATCTCACCAGATTCCTTTGGGATGGTTAAGTGACCAATCTTTTCTGTTGTACCAAAATACTTAAGCCTAATATGTAGTAGCTCTGGTAAGAAAAATCAAAGAAAAAACCACTAACTTTTGTAGTATTTCAAGTATCATCCTCAAGGACTGGCTTTATAGGATTTGTTAATACTAAGGTAAATGAATTGCTTTTGTTTGAATCCTAAAGTGGAAAACAATATGCAAATAAAGTCAAACTAAGTAAAAGAAATTAAATTAATAACAAAATGAATATTGATTTTACATTTGATTTATTCAAGTTTGAGGTTTTCCACAATTCAACTTAGGGTATAGAAATTAGAAAAAAACAAGGGTCTTTTAAGAAAAGTGATCTTAGGGTTTTAAGGTCTTTGGCCGTTCACGATCAACTTGAGTTCTATAACTTAAAATTGCATCTCTAATTTTCCCTTTTTAAAACAGATTCCTAAAACCATTAAATGAATGAGATTGATTACTGGTTTAAGATTTGACTTTTTAACTCTTCCTACTCCTACTCCTTATAGTTTTTTTTTTTTGGGGCAAATAATGATAGGGAAGACTGAGATAACTAATGATAAAGAGTTACCAAGAATCACTAGTATCAGGTAATAACCTACCGTATCATTCCCTAAACTAACTCACAAGGATAGAATAAAAAATTGATAAATTGTCACCCAACCCAATAATTAATCTCATTGTTATAATAATTTACCCATTGTTCCTATAAGCTTCTAGCCTTTAGATTTTCATGCTTCAAGCCCCAAGTTGGATTTTTAGCCTCTCATGGGGATGATGTCACATTCACAATCCATAATAGGGTAAAAATCCATAATTTGAATCAAAATATACCAAAAACAATATATTTAATAAAAAAAAAAAAAAAAAAAAAAACCAGACCAAAGTTCTCATCTTCTTCCATATCTAATGTCAAACTTTCTGGAAAAAGATCCAAGATACCTAAACCCTAGAACTAAGAGAGTTTAAATAATATCATTAATTACTTAACATGTGGCACACTCTCATTGGCCACTTATTACAAAATAATTACTTAAATTAAAATGACTAAAAAATAATAAAATGGTGATTTCTAGTCGTGTAGGGCCCATTCAAGGTAGATGAAGTGCCTTAGAAGCATTTCTTGAGGTAGAGGATGTGAACATCAAAGTGGCAGTGGGTGAATTTGAAACTGTGGTCATTTAGAATTGGATTTCAAATTCATAAGTTGGATTTCAAAATCATTTTGAAATGACCCTTCAACTTTGTGTAGTTGTATTCAAATGGTCATAACTTCTTCATTTTAGCTCTGATTTGCACACCATTTGAAGAGTTGGACTCCTGACTTCCCAAGCTTCAAAATGATATATAGTATGTACAAAATAGAATTTGGAAAATACTCCAAATTTTTCCTCAAATTCAGAGTACATGCTACCACCAGATTTTAAGTTCTAAATTTCCATACAGCTTGATGAATCTTGCTTCAAGCCTCATTTCCCATGTTTTCTTGCCTTCTTTCTTACTCCATAATGGTCATTTCTCATCTCCCAATCTTGTGATACCCTTGTCTTGCCTTTCCCATTTCTTGATATTTCAAAATCTAAAGTGATTGAACTTTCACCCTTTTCTTCCCTTGAACTTGAGATAAATCTCCAAAATACAAGTTAAAATCATGGCTAGGGTCTTAGCATCGATTTAGGTCAAGTTGGGTGATTTGATTGTCCTTTGGTGCACAAATCATACGAATATGTTCCATTAGAGCAAATATTTTGGCTCTAATAAGTAAGAATAAGAAAATTGTCAAAGAGTGGAAGAGTGTTCATATGGAAGTCAAGGTTCTTCAGGCTCTTCTACTAAGAAGAAGAATAACTACATCAAATAAGGAAAGTTCAAGAAAAGGAATGAGATAATAAACTCATGGGTAGTAATTCCTTTGTGTCCTTTTAGGACACTAAAAAGAGAATGCTTGGAGTGCCTAAGAATAGATAAGGACACATCATGTTCTCATTATTGAATACATAATGGTGGATCTCACCAATTGTGGTGGATAGATTCCAGGCCCACTATCTGTAGTTCTTTATAGAGTTTTCAACAAGTGAGAAGGTCACATGATGGGATTGTACTTACCTTAGCTTTAGTTACAAGGTTAGTTGTTCAAGTTTGTAGGAGGTATTACCTATTTTATGTAAGACTCCATTATCACTTTGCCAAGTAATGAGAATAATGAGATCTCACTAAAAAAAAGAACCTAGCACTAGTCAAATATTTGAATTTTAATGCCTTAGTCATATTAATCTAAATAAGATCCAAAGACTAATTAAGTCTGGACCTTCTTATTCCAGAGAATCTTTCAGTTTGTGAATCCTATGTAGATGGTAAAATGACCAAGAGGCCCCTTTATTTTTAGAGGACATGGAACCAAGAAATTTTTGTAGTTAGTGCATATTGATGTGTATGAATTTTTTTGTGTTTATGCATGGAAAGTATGAGTATGTGATCATTTTACTGATAAATACTCTAGGTTTGGATATGTAGATAGGAAATCTGATGCCTTGGATACAATCATTGAATTTTAGGTAGAATCAAATAACTTATTAGGCAAACATATCAAGGCACTTTGATTAAATCAAGGTAGTGTGTCTAGTAAGTTTGATTCCTTCTATAAGGAGCACATGATAATATCTCAGTTATGAGCACCAAGAACTCCATTAAATGGAGTAATGGAAATAAGATATCAAACTTTGAGACATAGACTGATCGATGATTGGGTTTCTCATTACTTCCCATAATCTTTAGGGATATATCTTATAGATTATGTAATACCTCTTTTTATAAAGAGGTGTATTAGTTTATAGCATACCCAAGAGAATTTCAAGATTATTACTTTATAATCAAGATTATTAGAAGGTGTTTGTTGCTACAAATACCAGATTTCTGATTAAGACTATATGATATATAATAAGGCAAACAATGATATAGATTGGAGAATACTAGAAGATAGTCCCACTATACATAAGATACTATGGATCCAATACCTGCTTCTAGTACATTGACGCCTTGTCGTAGTGGGAGGGTTGTTATACAACCAAACCGATTCATGTATTTGGGATAGTATTTTGAGCCATTCTAGAGGAACATGAGATCGATCCCATAAATTAAAATGAAGCAATGAGCGATGTGAATGCACATTTTTAGCAAAAGGCTATGGAGGTAGAGTTAGAATTCTTATGATTCTAATGTAGTCTGGGTTTTTGTAGAAGGATTTGAAGGGATAAAACCCATGGGTGTAAGTTAGTCTACAAGAGAAACAAAAGAGTAGATAGAAAAGTTCAGATTTATATGGCTAGGTTATAGCTAAAGGTTATAATTTGAAACATTATTTCAACTATAGGAAACCTTTTCACTAGTAGCCATACTCAAATCCATTAAAGTACTCCTATCTGTTGCAGTGTATCTCATTTATGAGATATTATAATAGGATGTCAAGATACTGTTCTTAAACAATTATCTTGATATTAGCATCTATATGATGTAACGAGATATTTTCATATCAAAGGGCCTTGTGTGTACAAGAAACTGCAAGGAAGCATGTTGGTGTCCTAAGATCCTATAGGTAGATGACAATCTACTCATTGAGAATGATGTGGAGATATTTTCATTAATCAAGATCTGGTTGTCTACTTGGTTCTAGATGGAAATCTAGAAGGGGCATAATATATTCTTAGGTTTGATGTCCTTAGGGATTATAAGAATAGGACAATTGTGTTATGTTAAACATATACTCAAGTATCTTTTGAGAACAAGGGATTATCTATTTGTGCTCCAAAGTGTTGCAATAGTTTAGAAGGTGATGTGATGGTTGACACAATGCCTTCTATAGAGAACTTAGTGGATTCCTCCACCAAGACATTGATAGGGAGAGTCTTTGTTGCTCACAAGGATAACATAAGTTTTAGATGAGTATCTAGTATGCTTTATAGGCATGATGCTTTGAGGGCTAGTGGGAAAATGTTAGGATAGAGCCCTTAAAAGCATGACTAATGTAATAAATTTGGAATTCATTATTTATTTAATAATGTTCCAATTTCACTTTTATCTATCCTTATTCCATGTATTATACTTTATTAGCATTCTTGTCTACATTTTTTGCATTGTACGTGACTTAGGTGCATTAGAGTTACACAAAAGATCCAAATCATGGGTTCCTTATAATAGTTGACTTGTTTACAGTTGGTTCATGGGTCTAGGCAACCCATTAGAGGTTGTAGTGCACTACCTCCTAATTAGAGGGATGACTAGTCTTAGGTATCAGGATGGTTTCCCATGGTGAGTAAACTAGTGTGTATAATTACACATTGGACACGACATACAGTGAGACATGACTTAAGGCTATCAAGTAGCCATGACCTCACTAAGCTGTTTCATTTTATTGTCTTTCCACCTTAAGAGAATATTGAACTTGTACTAAAGTTAGTAGTGACTTTGACCTATAGGTGAAATCGTAAGCTAATCATATATTCCCTGTGGATTGGGTTACTATTGATGGAAGTTGGTAGCAATAAGTATTATCAATAGAGGCACCATGATATCTCATGGGATTGAGACAGTGTGTCCCCTTAGGTGATTTTAAGGAAGTATGTTCATGGAAACTATGGCCATAGTAGTTCCTTAAGCGGAACTTGACATAGGCTCTTTGAGAGTTAAGACATGTCAATTGAATACATAATATGAGGATCTGTAACTCAATGATAGTAGAGGTAGTCTTGAAAGGCTGATAGCTTTCACTTTGTTAGACTACAAACACCAGTTCATGGAGATTGAACACAATGGATATCAAGTCATGAACCTGAGTACATAGTGCCTCATTGTTATTTACATAGGATACTGGAGTTTAGTTGATTATCTATAGTGGGATGTCGAAGCAACTTCATAATTGGATTCTAAGGGAGCTAGTACTTCTATGGGTCTCGAGGGTCCACGTTTTGAGCTCATATACCTTGTTGGCACGGATTTTGAAAGTCGGATTGGCTCTGTGCATAAGTGCGTTTTGGTAATTACACAAGGTTGTACACGGGTAAGTGAATGAGGTCTTTGGATTGGGCTAATTGATTAATTAGTAGGCCTTATTGGGTTAATTAATTAATTAGGACCCATTTTGGGTTAGATTAAGTGACCTAAGCCTATGTGGGCTCAAGTCACATAAGCCCAATTAGGAACCCTATAAATACCTTATAGGGGTTAAGGTTTTTATAACTTTTTGTCTTCCACCATTCAAAGAGAAAGAGAGTTATAGCCCTTGCCCTCTTTTCCTCCCCACCAGAAGTGTGCCTAAAACAAGATTGAGTCATCGAGCAGAAGATTGTGGATTTATGAGACTTCCAACAAATTCAAGGTTATTTTCTACAATTAGAATTTAAGGTTTGGGAACATTCAAACCTAAAGGTTAGTAATTTAACCCTAAAAGATTGTTTTTTTTTAATAAAAAAATTGGTATTGGTTTCGATGCTTAGATCTAAAATGCTAACAAAAATATTAACAAAAAATCGATAATATGCTAAAAAAATTGGTAAAAATTCTAATAAATTATCAATATATCGATATTTTTGCCTTATATATCGTTTTGAGGTCCACTATGTTGAGATTGAGCCCCTAAAAAAACAAGATATGATGTAACAAAGTTAGACTTAACCATCCTCTTGTTACCCTTTTGGGGTATTAACATTGATTTGAGTATTTAGTCCATGTCTCTTACATTGTATGTAACTTGAGTGCATTATGAGTTGCACAGAAGATACAACTCATGGGTTCCTTGTAAGTAGATAAGTTGTTGGTTCATGGATTTGGGCAGTCTAGTAGAGACTATAGTGCACCAACTCCTAATTAGAGTGATAACTTGTCTTGGTCGTCAGGATAGGTTTCCCATGGTGAGTGCACTAGTGTGTGTGATGCACAATGGAAAGGACCTATGGTAAATCATGATGCAAGGCTATCAATTATCATGATTTACCAAGTTACTATACTGCATGGACTCTCAACCTGAAAAGGATACTGAGCCTATGCCAAAATTAATAGGAGGCTTTGACCTTTGGATGAGACCCTAAAGTGCTCATATATTCTTATGGACTAGGTCACCGTTGATGAAGGCTAGTGACAACAGGTATTCTCAACATAGGCACCATGATATCTCATGTGAAGGGAAAAACCCAAATCTCTCCGTTTCCCAAGCCCGAATCAGGTTAGGAATAGGCATAACTATCCTAGGATTTTTCTAAATCCTATGAACAACAAAAAAATAACATTTTAAAGACTTTGAAGGGATTTAGAAATGCTAACGAAAACCATACCTCAGATTTAGATGTTCTTGAATCAAATCCACATGGTGAAGATGAAGAACGAAATTAAAGAAGTCTCATAAACCAAAAGTCTTCTGCCTGATGACTCCAGCCTTGATCTTAACACACTTTTGATGAGGATGGTAAGAAGAGTGGATGCTATGACTCTCTCTCTTTGTGGAGATGGAAGACGACTCTCTAGAAAAAGTTATGAGAACCCTAACCCCTAAGGGGGTATTTATAGGGTTTCCTACTAGGCTTAAGTGACTTGAGGTCATTAAGGGCTTGGGTCACTTAATCTAGCCCAAAACGGGTCCTAATTGATTAATTAACCTAATAGGGCTACTAATTAATCAATTCGCCCAATCTAGAGACCTTGTTCACTTGCCCCTATGGAGCCTTATGCAATTACCAAAACACCTTTATGCATAAAAGTGATCCTAGAGCCAATCCAACACTCATAACCCATGCTAATAAGGTATATGAGCTCAAAGTAGAAACCACTAGGATCCATAGGAATATTGGCTTCCTCATAATCCAATTCTAAAGTTGGTTCAACATCATACTACAGATAATCAACAAAACTCTAGTATCCTATGTAAATAACAACGAGACACCAAGTGTTTGGGTTTATGACCTACTATCCATTGTGTTCAGTCTCCCCATGAACTGGTGTTTGTAGTCTAATAAGATGAAAGCTATCAGCCTTTCAAGACTACCTCTACCATCCTTAAGTTATAGATCCTCCTATTGTGTATTCAACTAATATGTCTTAACTCTCAAAGAGCCTATGTCAAGTTCCATTTAAGGAACTACTATGACCATAGTTTCATAAACACACCTCTTTAGGATCACCCAAGGGCACTCATTATCTCAATCCTATGAGATATCATGGTGCCTCTATTGAGAATACCTATTGCTATTAACTTCCATCAATAATGACCCGATCCACAAGGAATATATGATTAGCTTAATATTTCACCCGTAAGTCAAAGCTATTGCTAACTTTAGCACAAGTTCAATATTCTCTCAAGGTTAAGAGACAACACAATGAAACGGCTTGGGGAGTTCATGACTACTTGATAGCCTTAAGTCATGAATCACTATAGGTCCTATCTAATGTGTAACCATACACACTAGTGCACTCACCATGGGAAACCTGTCTCAATAACTGAGACTAACCATCCCTCAAATTAGGAAGTAGTGCACTACAAACTTTAATGGGTTGCCTAGACCCATGAACTAGTTGCGAACAAGTCATCTATTTGCAAGGAACCCATAACTTAGATCTTTTGTGCAACTCCTAATGCACCTAAGTCATGTACAATGCAAAAGATGCAAACAAGAATGCTCATAAAGTATAGTACATGGAATAAGGATAGATAAAAATCAAATTAAAACATCATTAAATAAATAACGAATTCCAAATTTATTACATCATGTCATGGTTTTAAGGGCTCTATCCTATCATCATGGGATTGAGACAATGTGTCCCCTTGGGTGATCTAAAGGACATGTGATCATGAAATCTATGGCCATAGTAATTCCTTTAGTGGAATTTGACATATGCTCATTGGAGGTAAAGTATGTTAGTTGATCACATAATAAGTGGGATCTGTAACTCAAGGATTTAAGAGATAATCTTGATAGGTGATAGCACTACCTTGTTATATTACGGACACTAGTTCATAGGGAGTCTACATGTGGTGGATAATAGGTCACTGACCCAAGCACTCAGTGTCCTGTTGTTATTTATATAGGGTATTAGAGTTTAGTTGATTTTCTGTAATGGGATGTCTAATCAACTTCAAAATTGGATTTTGGAGCTAATATTCCTATATCCTAATGGTTTTGTGCATAAGAGCATTTTAGTAATTATTTAAGATTGCCTAGGGATAAGTGAACAAGGTCTCTTGATTGGGCTAATTGATTAATTAGACAACCATATTGGGTTAATTAATCAATTATGACCCATTTTGGGCTGCATTAAGTGGCCCAAGCCCATATGGGCTCATGTCACTTAAACCCAGTTAAGATCCCTATAAATACCCCCTAGGGATTAGTATTTCTATAACTTTTATCTTCCACCATCTAGAGAAAAAGAGAGTCATAGCCTCCACCCTCATTTCCTCTCCACTGAAAGCAGGCTAAGAACAAGGTTGAGTCATCAAAAGGAAGATTTTGGGTTTACGAGACTTTCAACAACTTCAAGATTGTTTTCAACACTTGGAATTTAAGGTTTGGAATCATCCAAACCTAAAGGTTAGTACTTTAACTCTAAAAGATCAGTTTTTTTAAAATTAGTATTACTTCTGTTGCTTAGATCTAAGATGCCAACACACCAAAACTCTATATATCATCGAAATATCACAACATTTTAATCCTTGTTTATATCTCTAGCTTTCTTGAAACTCTCTTGAAAGACCAAAGGTAACTCTATCCTTAACTTAGTCTCTCAACATCAAAATTTTCTTTGTTTTTTTTTTTAATGATTTTTTCTCTCACAAATCATGGTCAACTATTAAAAAAACTAAATAAATAATTAAAAAAGTTGAAAGAGTACTCATTTTTTTTCTCATTCAAGATATTATCAGTTCATAAATTTAACATAAATTAAGAAAAAAAATTTCACAATATGTAATGGCTAAGTTCATTTATTTTTTTTATTAGGGTTAAATTTTGTTTCAGTTACAAAAAAATTGATTAAAGTTATGTTTTTAGTTAGAATGTTTGTATGAATGTAACTATCGTTAAGTTTCATTTATGAAATCCTGAGATAATAAGATTAAAGCCCCGATTCTTCAACTAATTGAGTGTGATTCAAGATTTTAATTAAAGAACCTATTAAAAATCAACATATTTAAAATAAAATAAAAAAATCCAACAACACTAACTAAAATCTTACTCATGACAACTTTTTATTCAACCTCATCTTCAATATTATTGAACTTCATATGAAATCCTTAATGAAGAACAAAGAGAAAAATGAAAGATGAGAAGAATATTAGAGAAGAAAGATATATACAAGAACTTCACTCTATAATTTTTTTTACATGGGTAAGACTTTTCATATTTAGGAGGTAGTAGAAACGAGTGGAAAATGAACAGGAAGTGAGAGAGAATTGGTGTTTTAAAGGGTTTAAAGAAGGATAAAAATGTCTCAAATGGGTCATTTCCATAAAGAATAAAGATGAGGAGGTGGGGGGAGGTCATTTTTTCTGATTTCAAACTTCTTTTAATCCTTTTAACCAAATATCCCTCTCACTTTCTTTGCCTGGGAAGTCTTACAAGGGTTGGGTTTCAATTTTTTGGAAGACGTGTATTTATACACATATAAGTAGTTATCAATTTGTTTTAGAAAATACAAATGAGGATCAAAATCGTAGCATATCTATTAATTAATAATAAATCATATTTAGGTTGAACACATTTTATACCCAATGTTTTTATGGACCCACATTTTTCATGTGCACTCCTACTTGTCAGTGAGACTCACTTTTTAAGGGTGAAAAATTAGTTTTAGTAAAATCAGAGTCACCATTTATTTTATTTTATTTTAAAATGGAAAATAAAACAAGAAATAAAAACCCTAATAAAATGTGACTCCATAGTTTTGGAAAAACATGTCTTCAAAAAGCCCGAGTCTAAGTCTAGGAATTAGGTTACCTATCGAGAAGGTACCTCAAAGAGGTAGAACTCCTCTAAGCCCTAAAGAGGTCTCTACTGGCTAAGTTAAGGGAAATATGGTAATTAATCAATTAATTATGGATACTTAGAGAAGCTAAGGTGATTTCAAAATTAACGTGCCAAACAAGAAAGCCAATCACAATCATAAAGAAGAGTTAGGGTGTGTACCTGGATTGCTTCTTAGGCATTATCACAAGACGTCAAAGTTAGTTTAACAATATAATACTACATACCTCATGCATTCAATCCCTTCAAATAATCAAGCAATAAATCAAAGCAATCAAGACAATATCAAACACGAGAGTATTCACAAACAAAGTTTGCATATTTACAGAATTAAAAAAGAGAAAGGGTGTATAGGATGTACATGGATAACATGCATAACTTACAATGCGCTTGCATGTGGCTGGAGAAGGTTAGCACACAAGTAATAACAAATAACTATGACAATAAACCCTAATATACATGGTATATATAAAACTCAAATCAAATGGCATGAGCCTAAAGAAACAACAACTATCACATAGGACACGCATATGGACTCATTGTTAAATTTAAACCAATGCTCTAGATAGTTATAAGTATCAAAGTTAGTAACTAAGACAAAAACATGCAGTAAAGGGGGAAAACAATTGCATTCAATTTAAAAATCCCAAACAAATATCTAAAAACATTATTTTGTCATAAAAAAAATTAAACAACATCCTCATTATGTCTATATTAGAGAATAAAATCCAAAACCAAGTTAGGATATGTCAAAAAATACTAGGTTAAAGTATAAGTTAAACACTATACAAAAGTTCTAGCATGTTGTCAGAATAGAAGTTTTCACAAAAAAAAAAATGATAAAAAAATATATAGAATGCAAATTAAATTGCAAAAAATTCTAAAAAAAAACATCTACTACATGTCTAGTCTATCATCCACATGGCCAAGTAATCATTTAAATAAAAAATTTAAACAAAAATTCCTAAAAGTTCTACAAGGTCCAAAACTAGGCAGAAAAATAATGACATGCATATACTGAATTAAAAAAAAAACATGCAGATGTCTCCTAAAATCATAAAAAAAATCATACACGTCATTTAAAGTGTCTGAATTACACAAAAAATAAAGCTAGGGTTAAAAAGCACTCAAAATTATTTTTAAAACACTCAAACTCATTAGTTGTCCAAAATCAATCATGTACAGTATATACAACTTTAAAATGATAGAAGCTAATTTTAAAATAAAAAAATATAAGAAACAAAATGCCAAGCAAAACAAAAGAATTCCCCTCATTTGTGAATCCATTCTGGTTCCTATATCCCTTAAAAAAAAATTTTGGTTCCTATATCCCCTCAAAAAACATTTTGGTGCTTATATCCCCTCAAACAAGTGATAACAAAATAAAAATAAACAAGTGATTGATAATAATAATAATAAAAATAAAATATAAATAAATAAATAATTGAGCTCTGCAAGCCATGCAAACCATGCAACCATGCAAGTCATACAAGTAATGCTAAGAATGCCTAATGGGTCAAGTGGGCCTAAGTGACCTAGGTGGGCCTAATGAGTCTTAAGAGGGGTAGGGGTGTCCAAATGGGTCTAAGTAACCTAAATGGGCTTAAGTGAACATAGATGGACCTAAGGTGGTGCCTAATGAGCCAAGTGTGCCTAAGTGGGCTTAAGTGACTTAGGTGGGCCTAATGAGTCTTAATGGGCCTAGGTGGTGCCTAATGGGTCGGATAACCTAAATGGTGTCTAAGTGCCTAGGATGATTAGAACAATGCTTAAGTGACATAGGGCAATCGGGAAATTGTCTAAATGACCTAAACATGCCTAAGTATGTTATCCTAAAGGTGTACTTAAAATAGCTATCCTAAAAAAAAATAAAAATAAAAATCCTAAGTCTAATTCAGGGCTGCCAAGGGTCACAATGAGGGGCTAGATAAATCCTCATCCATAGTCTCCAAAGTGGCTCAAAAAAAGGTAAGGTGTATGAGTAGTAATGGGCCACTAGGAAGTTGCTATGAAGTATTGAATGAACACTTAATAGGATATGTGCTAAGAGGACAAAATGAAGAGTCTACAATTTTGCATTTGTTTTATTTTATCCACTTATATTCAAAATCCAACCTCCAACTTGTTAAAGAAGTAACACTTTACTCCTTAAACTTGTTAAATAGCAATATTTTATCCTCTTCAAGGTGGAGAAATAGATTGTTAAGGGTGAAATATAAAAAAATAAATAAATAATCCATTTGTTCATAATCGCATGAAAAAAATCATAAGAAGTATGCAAACATAATAAAAAAATCAAAATTGGTGGTTGCCATATTTTAAATACATTTAGGAAATACTACCCAAGGCTATCAATTCAAAATTGGTTTTACCTAAATTCAAACCAATGTTCAAACAAGAATGTGGAAAAAAAAAAAAAGAACCTTTTTACAATTTAGAAATGGTTTGCAAATGATATTGAATTGTTGCTTTCTGAAAAGTTTGAATGGGTAAAATGATGGATTTCAAATATAAGAGACCAAAAAGTAAAACAAGCAAAAGGTTGAAGGTATGTATTAAGTATATTTTACCTACCATTTTTTAAAAAGGTGGTTACCCTTTTTCTTAAGAGGTATATCAGTTTATAGGATATAGAAGAGGATTTTTGGGTTATTACCTTTATAGTTAGGATCATCAAAAGATATTTGTTAACACAAATGTCAAATTTTTTATGAAGACTATATGATAAGGAATAAGGCAAAGAATAATATAGATTGGAAGATATTAGAAGATAGTCCCACATTGCATAGGATACGATAGATCTAGAGGATTAAAGGCATACCGTTCCTATGATTTCAAGTACACCAGTGCCTCATCTTAATGGGAAGTTTATATGTCATAGATTATGATGAAGCATCGAGTAGTGTTTATGCTCACTTAATGAGCTTTGAAGAGGTAGTTAGAATCTTTGTATTCTAACATAGTTTGAGTTCCTGTAGAAGCACCTAAAGGGATAAAACTCATAGGTGTAAGTTGGTCTACAAGAGGAACACAGGAGTAGATGGAAAGCTTGAGTTTTATGTGGCTAAGACTATAGCAAAAGGTTATAGTTTAAAACTTTGTTTCAACTATGGAAAACCTTTTCAACAGTTATCATACTCAAATCTATCAGATTATTCTTATCTATTGCAGTGTGTCTCATTTATGAGATATAGCAACCAAACATTTTCATAACAATGGGCCTTGTGTGTACATGAAAGCACAAGGAAGTGTGGTAATGCTCTAAGATCTTGTAGGTAGATGACAATATACTCATTGGGTATGATTAAAGATATATTCATTTGTCAAGATCTAGTTGTTTACTCAGTTCTAGATAAAAATCTAGAGGAAGGCACAATATATTCTTAGGGTTAAGGTCCTTTAGAATTGTACGAATAGGAAAAATTATGCCATGTCATCTACATTGATGAGCATTTGGTCAAGTATATGATGTAAAACTCCAAGAAAGGTTTGTTACTTTTTGGATTTAGAGTTATTTTCCTTAAGATCAATGTCCTTGGACATTTGTGGAGAGAGATTGCATTAAGACGGTATCTAATGCCTCTACAAT
This sequence comes from Vitis vinifera, assembly GCF_030704535.1. Lineage (NCBI taxonomy): Eukaryota > Viridiplantae > Streptophyta > Magnoliopsida > Vitales > Vitaceae > Vitis > Vitis vinifera. The sequence continues at coordinate 12,509,176 of NC_081823.1, read as the reverse complement.
GAATAGTCTTAAGCATTCAATGCTATGTGCTAGACTAGATATGTGCTTTGCTGTAGGAATAATGAGTGGATATTAGTTCATTTCTTGATTAGAGCTTTGGGTGAATGTCAAACATATACTCTAGTATCCTTAGAGAACAAAGGATTATATGTTTGTGAGTCCTTGTACCAAGAAATTGGACTTTCAGTCTGATGAGGACTCTCACATGTCTACCTCTGGGAATGTGTACACTCTTAAGTGGTTTTTGTTACTTCTATAGCAACAAAGGAAGCCTTTTGGCTTATGGGTATTTCCATTGGCAATATTGTCTAAGATACTGTTATTTGGGATGGTGGCATAGTCCAAAGAACTAAAGTACCACTATAAGAGGGAACATATAGAAAACAAGTGATACCTTGTTGTGGGATGGTATAAAAAGGTGACGTAACTATAGAGTAGATTTTTTCTGTAGCACCTAGACTACTTTTGGGGCTAGTAGGAGTTTGTTGGAATTAAGCCCCTAAAAGCAAGATATGATGTAATAAAGTTAGACTTAACTAAGTAAGACATGATATAACAAAGTTAGACTTAATTATCCCCTTGTTATCCCTCTAGTATATTGACATTGATTTGAGCATTCAACCCATGTTTCTTACATTGTACATGATTTGGGTATATTAGGAGTTGCACAAAAGTATAAGTCATGAATTCCTTGTAAGTAGATAAGTTGTCCACAGTTGGTTCATGAATTTGGGCAATCCAGTAGAGACTATAGTGCACTACCTCCTAATTGGAGGGATGACTAGTCTTGGCCATTGGGATGAGTTTCCTATGATGAGTGTATCAGTGTATGTGATGCACACTAGATAGAACCTACAGTGAATCATGACGCAAGATTATCAATTGTCATGATTCACCAAGCTACTATACTGCATAGACTTTCAACCTTAGAGGATATTGAGTTTGTGCCAAAATTAATAGAAGACTTTAACCTATGAGTGAAACCCTAAAGTGGTCATACATTCTTATGAATTGGATCACTGTTGATGGAGGTTGATGACAATAGGTATTCTTAATAAAGACACCATGATATCTTATGGGTTTGAGACAATATGTCCTCTTGGGTGATCTAGAGGATATGTGATCATGAAATCTGTTACTATAGTAATTCCTTTAGTGGAATTTGACATATGCTCATTGGAGATAGAGTATGTCATTTGATCACATAATAAGTGAGATCTGTAACTAAAGGATTTTAGGGGTAATTTTGATAGGTGACAACACTACCTTATTAGATTACAAACATCAATTTATGGAGAGTTTGCATGCAATAGATAGTAGAACACAAACCCAAGTACTTGGTGTCTTGTTGTAGTATACATAGGGTACTAAAGTGCAGCTGCTCTTTGTAGTGAGATGTTGAATCAATTTCAGAATTTGATTCTAAGAGAGTCAGTTCTCCTATGGGTCCCAATGGTTCTTGCTTTGAGCTCATATTTCTTGATGACATGGTTTATAAGGATTAGATGAGTTAAAATTAAAAGATTAAAATATTCAAAAGTTGGTGAAGGTACAAAGAATGTGAGGATGGTACAAGAAATGTGAAAAGGGTATGAGAATTTTGTTTTTCCATTTCTTATACCCTCACATTTCATGCACCCTCTTCACATTCTTCATACCCTTTTGACCTTTTTTGTACTCTTTAAATCTTTTGAAAATTTTAATTATATGTTTTTTTTCACTTCACTCGACAACAATATTGTGTAAAAAGACTAAATACACTTGAAATTGAAACAAATAATTTTAAAAAAATTAAAATATTAAAATATTACAAAATTGGTGGGGTACGAAAAATGTAAGGAGGATATGAGAATTTTGTTTAAATTGAAGCAAATAATATTCGAAAAAAATTTAAAATATTCAAAAATTGGTGGAAATACAAAGAATGTGAGGAGAGTACAAGAAATGTGAAGAGGGTATGAGAAATTTATTTTTTATTTTGTTCATTTCTTGTACCCTTTTCACATTTCTCACACCCTCCTCACATTTGTTATACCTTCTAAATTGTTTAAAATTTTTAAAATTTAATATTTTTTTAATTAACTTGACAATAATATATTGTAAAAAGACCAATTACACTTGAAATTGAAGCAAATAATGTTCAAAAAAATTAAAAGATTAAAATATCAAAAAATTTGTAGGGGTACGAAGAATGTGAGGAGGGTATGATATATATATATATATATATATATAAAATTTTCATTTCTTGTACCCTCATATTTCTCATACCTTTTTTACATTCCTCGCACCCTCCTCACATTCATCATACCATTCTTACATTTTTTGTACCCTCTAAAATTTTTTAATTTTTTAATTTTAAGTTTTTCTTCACATCACTTGACAATAATATTGGGCAAAAATCTTAATTACACTTGAAATTGAAGCAAATAATTTTCGAAAAAAATTGAAAGATTAAAAAAATTAAAAAATTACTATAGGTACGAAGAATGTGAGGAGGGTACGAGAAATGTGAGGCACTTCACATTCTTCGTACCCTCTTCACATTTTTGTACCCTCTAAATTTTTTGAAAATTTTAATTTTGATTTTTTTTTTGTTTACTTCATTTGACAATAATATTGTGTAAAAACACTAATTACACTTGCAATTGAAGTAAATAATGTTTGGAAAAAATTAAAAAATTAAAATATTCAAATGGGTTGGGGCATGAAGAATGTGAGGAGGGTACGAAAAATATGACAATCCTTACATTCTTTGTATCCTTATATTCTTTGTAATCTCTAAATTTTTTGAATTTTTTATTTTTTATGACAATAATATTGTGTAAAGATTATCATTGTTTTGGGAATGTGGAATTTATGGAAATAATCTCCAAAAAAAATTCAAAGATTGAAATACTAAAAGGTTATCATTTAATTATGAGTTAATAGCCTTGTATCCTTTTCTATATTTTACAAAAAGTTTATCGTTTTTTTTAAACTTTATCATTTTACAAAAATATTTTATCCTAAATTTTCTTTATTTTACTACTTGATAAAAAAATTCCAAAAACTTAATTATATAAAATATTTTAACAGATTTTATATAATTGGTTATTGTAAACTATAATAGCAATGTGTGGTGCATAGGATTAATTCCCTCGGCAACCGGACCGTGACTGTGCTAATCCTGGAGAATATCATGTTTCTTTATCATTGTTTTTTTTTAAATTTCCTTGCCATGTTTCTTAATTTTATTGGCCTAAAAGGTGGGTATGATACCTTAAGAGTAAATTTAAGCATGGCTCGATAATAACATGCCCAAGAGTGCGGATTTACATTCTAAGTGAAATTCAAGTCTGTGTTCAACATGCCCGCAGACCATAATTCATATACCATACCTACTACTTCTGGACATCGTCTTAAAATAAAACATGAAAAATTAAAAAGAAAAGACCTAGTAATGCCCAGCAACACAGTCAGAAGAAATCATGCGAAAACAAACAGCTCAAAATCATGTATGCCTATTATTTTGAATGACTCTCATCCACCAGTCATAACGTTTCAACGCTATCTACTCCTTCAGTCAACTAAATAAAGTTCACTTGGAAGACTATATCATTGCACCTCTTATGCTTCAATGGTTCCTGGCCCATTTCCTGTATCTTTTGAAGACTCTGGGAAAAAGAGCTGCTGTTGTCTCTCTTTGGATGAGAGTATCTTCTCTGCCTTGATATAGTTAAATATAATCTTCCGTCTGCGAGGTAAGTTAATTTTGACCTTTGTCAACTGCAGATTTTGTTTAGGTTTTCTGTTGCACATTAGAATAACTTCGCTAAACATTGATATGATGCATTGTTTGTTCACTACTTCTTATAAATGACAACAGCGCAAACAGCCCTAAAAACAGTAACATGGACATGGCTTCCTCTTCATTACCACTCTCGGTAATCGATGACAGCCCAAACAATCCTAACTGTAGCAGCATCAATATGGCGCAGGATACTGATGAATATGTTTCCGGTGAGATGCTAAAAACCATGTTCATGCCCATTTCCGTTTGAGGTCCTCCTGAAACTTTTGGGCATAATTAGTATACAAGTAGAAATATTTTACAAACTGCTGTTAAAATAAAAAATGGAAGAAAATTAAATTTTAATTCGTGTAGTTTATTGGAGGTTCAAACTATTATTGAAAGATATAAAGATGTTGACTAGAGGTAAACAAAAAAGTCCAAGAAAATAATTAGCAAAGAAAAGATATCAAGGAAATTGATTTTCCCGTATTTAGTTATATCGAAAAAAATATTTAAGAAAATCAACTATAATTAAAATTAATTATTAATTTATGAAATTTTAAATCATTTAATTTTTATATTGAATAATTAAAATAAGTGAAATGAGTAACATATAAAAATAATTAATTTATTGATTTTAGATATATTTTATTTCACTTTTTCTCACCTTCTATTTTTTTCAATTTACTTTCTTTTCCTTGTAATTTTTGTCAAATTTTCTAAGAACCAAACATAACTTAAATGATTTATTTTTAAAAAACTAATTTTAGTATTAGGATGTTGTGAACGTTGAAGAAATATACATATCAGGGAAATCTAGGCTGACCTATACATCTTTTGGTTTTGTGACTGCAGAAATCGATCGCTTGGAACTGTACAAAGCTGTGCTCAATGGTGACTGGGAAAGGGCTTCACAATTATTGGTGCATAATCCACAATTACTCTCCGCCCGGTTCGGAACAGATGATTCCGGAATTCTTCACATAGCAGTTGAGTTAGGAGAGGCCAGAATGGGTTTCGTGGAGAAGTTGGTTGAGTTTATGTTACGTGAGGATCCAAGTGAGACACTGGCTCTGCGGGATTCTGATGACGCCACTGCCCTTTTCAACGCTGCAAGGGCTGGCAATATAAAAGCAGTCAAGTTCTTAGTGAAGAAAAACCAAAACTTGCCCAATATCTGCAACCGCCAACATTTTGCGCCTCTTCACACCGCTGTTAAGTATGGTCATAAAGAGCTGACTTTATATTTATTAAGCGTCACCAGAGATGATGTATGGTCAGGTTCGTCTGGAATCGAACTTCTGGGCAGAGCACTAATGGTGGGGTTTCATGGTGAGCTATATTTACCATCCCCTATCTATTTTCTTGATATGAATTACCGTCGGGTTCCCATGTACAATTTTATAATATGCAGATGTAGCACTGCGTCTGGTTGAACGTTATTCTGACCTTGCCACATGCCATTTCGATTCCGCCCCCCACGAGGATTTTGCCCCTTTGACAGTATTGGCTAAAAGGCCTTGGGCTTTCCGAAGTGGAAGTTGCTTCAACTTATGCCAACTCATGATATATCACTGTTAGTTTCTTTACTCGCTTGCCCCTTTTAAATTGCTTTGTGTTTGTCATTGCATCTCCCTTGCTTTTGTTTATAAGTCAAGTTATTTTCTTTTATGTTAATCCTGTTTAGCTCTGTCCTATAAATAAAAAAGAAAAAAAACATGAAAGGAATAATTAATTTTCTGTCTTTGGATAATATAAAAATGTAAGAAAAATATTACAGAAAAATACATGAGGAATTTAAAAATAAAAAATTCTCCATTTTCCCCAGAAAAGTTGGAAACAATTTGGAATTCTGCACTGAGGGTGAGATTGACCAAAAATTTCAATATCACCCATTGCTAGCTTCAAATGCTTTTAAATTTAATGTGTTCCCTTTCTGTCCAAATGCTCATTCCACTGAATGCTTGTTGGATTATTCTAGTATTGTGGCTATTGACTTCAACAAATTGGCTTGATTGTTCATTTTTGTCTCACTTCCTTATCTTATTTAGGCTCAGTGTTTTGGTTTTACCATTCTTTGGAGTTTTCATGTTGCGTTATTGTATGTGTTCTTGTTTGAGTGCATGCAAAAGGTAGTGAAAATTACTTCTTTTATATAAAACTTAGAAGACTTCTCGGTTACCTACCCACACCTCAATTGATATATATGATGGTGGGGTGGACAAAAGTCTCCAAGCAATTATGGTTTTATTTGGGAAGACATTTTTCTTCCAAGAAGTTTACATAAGAGAATAAAGATTTTTATTATGGATGGCGTGCTTGCACAATAATACAAAAGAATAAGTAGGCATCCCATGAGAAATGATTGCGCACTTATGGTGTGTAATTTAAGCTGGGCAATATAAATGGTTCCTTTGGATGCACCGTTTAAATTATTCTCTTTGGGTGTGGAATTTCAGTCATGCTTTCAAAGTGAACAATTTGAGTTATGCTCTACAGATATGCAATTTAAGTCATCATACAAGTTGGGTTAGCGAACCTCAAAAGTGCGCAATTCCTATATGTCCTACACTTTGTGCACCTTCCTGTTGTTAACAATTTACACCTACTCTGAAGCATGATAAAACCAATAGAGTATAGAGAAATTTATACTTGAGTTCTTATGAGATGATAAAGGTTACCCAAATGTATTGAGTGGACTGAGAACATAATATTATAGGCTTCACAATGATGGTGCTCCTACATACTAAATTGGCCAAAGCAATAAAAACAAAAATAACAAAGAAAATAAAAAATGAAAGCTATTTACAAGTTTTTGGCTAACTTCTAGCTAGCCAATGGTTCTTCACTTTTTCTTTGCTTCCCACAGGTAGATTGGAAGCATCCATTTTGATAAATTTTTCTTCATTGTTTCCTAAAATTTTTTGGATGCCCTCCCCTCTAGTCAAGAAAATTTTTTCATTAGAAGAGATCGATATTGAGAAGCCCTCTGATGATACCTTGAAGATCAACATTTTTGGGTTGCAAAGAGAAGGGAATTGAGAGACAAATAAAGTTGGTGTGATCATGCAATACATTGCTCCATTCCTCCTCTGTTTCTTGCTCTTTAAGGGTTTCTTTTTTTGTTTTTTTGTTTTTTTTTTTTTTGTTTTTGTTTTTGTTTTTTTTTTTTTTTTTTTTTTTTTTTGTGAAAAGAAGAAAAAATGCAGCTTATAACCTTATTTGCAACCTGTTGGAAGTTCTCTTCTTCAACTGATTCTTTTTCAACAAATTCTTTTCAGCTGCTATGTACACAACTTCCTTTTCCTTGACCTCAGTGGCTTCGTCCTCTTACAGCATCCAAAAATCATCTTCGTCAAAACTCTTGTTCTAAGGGGAAATGATAAATAGAGAGATGAGATGAGAGATAATATGTTGTTGGGGTTGGCTTTCACGTTCTAGAAGATGCACTTGAGGACTAAGGGGTCCCAAACCCTTGATTTTTCAGCAAGCAATTTTAAATGCTTAAGTGCTTCTTTTGGTTCCTCCTGTATAAAGTACCCACCAGTCATGTTTTCAACAAATTATTTCATTTAGGGGGATGGTCCCCTTTAAAAAGAAGAAGCAATCCTTGAGTTTTCAAAACTATGGTAAGGAAGTTAAACAACAAAACTTTAAATTTATCATAACAATGATGAAAAGTCTCATTCTCTATAAAACAAAAAAATTTAATTTGTCTTTCAAAGGAAACAATTTTATATACCAAAATAAATTTGTGAAAAAAATATTTTATATAGCAGCCTAAGAACTTATACTATAGTCACATGCTATACCACCAATGGTTATCCTCTTTCTTTAATGAAAAAAGAAAACCTTGAGTTTTGAATGATCTAGATTTCACGAAGGCTCTGCCAAAATAGACCATACCTCTTCAAATTCTTTTAAATAAGAAAAAGGATTTTCATCCTCCCTTCCACAAAATAGAGATAGCAATTGGATCATTTCAAGATCAATGTTTATTTGAGAAGTGTCAAAAAGAAATATCAAGCACGAAGGAGCATTGACCCGACTAGGCTGTACATAATCCCTCATGGTCCTAGGTGGCTAGTTATTGGGGTTAAAAACCCCATTCATCACACTTTTATTAGTACTACCAATAGTTGAATTTGGAAAATAGATATTAGATAGTGATGGTCTGGTGTGTTGAGGAAAAGGATAACTAGGGGTTGGTTGATTACTTAGTGTCCTTCCTCTAAAATCATTTTTTTTTGGTTGATTACTTAGTGTCCTTCCTCTAAAATTGTTTCTTCTAGTTGATTACTTAGAACTCATTTGGTAGTGATTCTAGGAAACACTTTTAATATTCATAATACTTGAAAATTTTTATCACTCAAGTGTTAGAAATGTTAGAAACGCTTCGTAGAATCACTCCCAAACACACTCTTAGTACCCTTCCTTTAAAATTATTTCCCTAATACATCATATCACTTTAAAGAAAATGTTTGAAATGTTGGATTTAACAACTAAAAATGAAAATTGAGCAGAAAAAGAAAATCCAAAGAAAACAAATTAAGTAAAAAAAGAAAAAAAATCCAACTAAAAGATAGGTGGGTAATGGGTGAAATATACTTGTTAAGCTTCTAAAACAACAAGCATATACACAAAAATACGTACCTTTAGAGTCATCAATGTTGAAAGTTCCCTAGTGACGATACTAATTTTTGTTTGTCATTCTCTAATTCATTACTTTTTATCAAAACTTGGAAATATATTTAACAGTTAAGTTTTACAAAGAGAAATTAAACTAGATCATTCATTGAAACTCTCAACTCCTTAACCAAAAAACAAAAAAAAAACAAAAAAAAAATTAATAGTTGTATAGTTGTTAGGTTGCCTCCACAAGGAACTTTAAATTGGTAGCAACTAAGGTAACAGCTTTAGGAGTGTGAATGTCCGCTAAAAGATTAGAAAAATGATTTTATAAATAAAAAAGACATACACACACAAAGTTTAAAAGATAGAAAATTAAAGGAAAGAAAGCCTCAAACCTAGAGATTCACTAGGATCACCACTTTTAGATACAACTCACCAACAAGGCTTTGAACTTATGCTTTCAGATTTAGGGTCAAAGCAAGGATTTATACCAAAAAGGTTTCCTGCTTCAAATGAACAAGAACCACCTTAATAAGGTTCATCTATCTCTAGTTGCTTTTTATTTTTTAATTTTTTTTTATATCCTTACAACCAAATGATTTAGATAAGATTCTTTTCATGTCAATATTCCTATCCTTAGTTGAAAGAATCATTAAAACAATGCCCAAGTATGCTTCCAAGGTTGCTTGACTTACAACACTCACAACCAATGCAACATAGACTTTTTTCCCCATGGTTACTTATTTTGGTCATTATAACTACTGATAGGGATCATATTGTTTGTAACTAATGCACAGATAAACCAATAGACAACTAAACTAAGATATGGGAGACTTGAGCTCTTCTCACCCCTTAGAGTGTTAAAGGTTATCTAAGCATGTTAAAAATTAAGTAAAGAACTAAAAATGCAAATTTGTAAGTTGAAATTGAAAAACTGAAATATAAGATTAACTAAAAAGACTAGAAAATTCATTAAATTAGAAATTAGGGAAAGTTTATAATAAAAAGAAAATATTACAATGAAAAACTAAAAACTAAAATTACATTGAGTTACTCTTATTCCTACTTCTGTTCCTTCAAGAAGAAAAAACTTATCTGTAATTTCACTTTCTATAATTTGCTTCCACTTGTATATTCACAATCCTCCATTTATAGACAAAAAAAACGTCCCCCCTCCCCTCCTTGGTCATTCCAACTACTCTGACACCACTCCATCTTGACTTGTCTCTTCTTATACTAAGGGTCAAGTCCTTTGCCATTGCAATCAACCCACCATCATTCTTGATGTGTTAGCTTATGGTCTGTAGTTGCACCTTTTTCTCTATGTAATTTGGTCTGGGTACGTTTTGGTAGTACAATTGAAGACTTTGAGGTATGAACAACATACTACTTTGGTGGGTGAGCCAATCATTAGAAGAATTATTAAGACTTAGCTATTGTAGAGGTAAAAATGGTTTGTAATTTAGATGACATCAAGGGGTTGCACTACTACACATCCTATTGACTCGAGTGAAGGGGTCCACAACATCTTGGCTTAGAGCACTTAAGAGGTTTGCAGATTGAGTTGCTTGAATAGGGTGTAAAATTTGGTCCAAAGCATTAGAGAGGTCTTGTGTGTTTGGTCTTTAAGGTATACATGGGAGGTGCACTATGAGGCTCTACACAAAGAAAGAAGTGCATGATTGAGTCTTGCACACCTTTTAGGTGTGCAATCTATGTTTCCTCCTTACTTGGGCATTTTTGTCTCTATGAGTTCCTAACAAGGTTCTATTGCACCAAAAATGATGGGAAAAACCTTAATCTTTCTTCTTTTCCCAAGTTTAAATCAAGTTAGGAACATGCATAACTATCTTAGGTTTTTTCTAAATCCTATGCACAATGGAAAAATAACATCTTTATACTTTAAAAAGATTCAAAAAGTGCTAACAAAAACTATACATTAGATTCAGGTGTTCCCGAATCACATCCACATGGTGAAGATCGAAATCCCAGAAGTCTCATAAACCCGAAGTCTTCCGCCCGATGACTCAAACCTTGATCTTGGCACACTTTCGATGATGAGGAAAAGAGGGTGGAGGCTATGGCTCTCTATCTCTTTGGATGATGGAAGACAAAAGTTATGGAAACCCTAACCCCTAAGGGGTATTTATAGGGTTTCTAAGTGGGCTTAAGTGACTTGAACCCACATGGGCTTAGGTCACTTAATCTAGCCCAAAATGGGTTCTAATTGATTAATTAACCCAATAGGACCTACTAATTAATCAATTAGCCTAATCCAAAGGCCTTGTTCACTTACTCCTATATAACCTTGCATAATTACCAAAATACCCTTATCCACAAAAGTGAACCTAGAGTCAATCTAACCCTCATTACCCATGCCAACAAGGTATATAAGCTCATAGTGGGGACCACAGGGACTTATAGGAATACTGACTCCCTCATAGTCCAATTTTAAAGTTGATTCAACATTGCACTATAGAGAATCAACTAAACTCCGGTATCCTATGTAAATAACAACAAAGACACTAAGTGCTCGGGTTCGTGACCTACTATCCATTGTGTTTAGTCTCCCCATGAATTGGTGTCCGTAGTCTAACAAGGTGAAAGCTATCAGCCTTTCAAGACTACTTCTACCATCCTTGAGCTACAGATCTTCCTATTGTGTGTTCAATTAACATAGCTTAGATCTTAAAGAGTCTATGTCAAATTCCACTTAAGGAACTATTATAGCCGTAGTTTCCATGAACACACCTCCTTAGGATCACCCAAGGGGACACATTGTCTCAATCCTAAGAGATATCATGGTGCCTTTATTAAGAATACCTATTGCTACCGACTTCCATCAACATTGACCCAATCCATAGGGAATATATGATCCGCTTATGACCTCACCTATAAGTCAAAGCCACTATTAACTTCAGCACAAACTTAATATTCTCTCAAGGTTGAGAGATAATACAATGAAGCAGCTTGGTGGAGTCATGACTACTTCATAGGCTTCAGTCATAACTCACCATAGGTCCCATCTAACGTGCAATCATACACACTAGTGCACTTATCATGGGAAACTCATCCCATAGCCAAGACTAACCATCCCTCAAATTAGGAGGTGGTGCACTAAAACCTCTAATGGTTTGCCTAGGCTCATGAGCTGACTGTGAAAAAATAATCTATTTGCAAGAAACCCATGACTTAAATCTTTTGTGCAACTCCTAATGCACCTAAGTCACGTACAATGCAAAAGATGCAGGCAAGAATGCTCATAAAGAACAATTCATGGAATAAGGATAAATAAATGTGAAACTAGAACATCATTAAATAAATAATGAATTCCAAATTTATTACATCATGTCATGCTTTTAAGGATTCTATCCTAACAAGAAAACACCTTAAAGCATGTAGAATGGTCGTAGAATGCATCAAACATAATTTTCTAAGGTATTATAAAAAAACAAAACATTCGGTTAATTTTTTAGTACCTCAAACACACTAAAGTGGGCTCTTTAAAGCCATTAAAGTATTAAGTTTGAGTTCTTATCGCTTAGTCCTTACCTTAATAACATGCGCTTGGAAGTAACATTGAAGCTTCAATGTGGCGATCTAAAAGGCAAGCACCAGTTTTTCAATATTTATATATATATCTCAGGTTTCCACATCTAAGAGAGTCTTTTAAACATAGTATATTGGTTGCTCCTCTTTTCATTTTTTTTGAGATAACACTCCACTTACTACTGCTATTGAGACCTTGTAAGACCTCCTTATCCTAGGGTTTATCCAGAATGGGGGTTAGCATGATGTAATGCTTTAGTGATTCATAAGCTTAGTTGCATTTTTTGGTTCCTTTAGTCCATTTTCCCTTCTTGCTAATGTCAAAGAAAGGATGACATATATTTGTTGTTCAATATATAAATCTATTTCAAGAACCAATCTTGTTAGTGAACTGTTGGACTTTTCTAGCCCTTTTGGTCATTGGTATCTCCAAAGTTGATTTTATTTGGTATGGGTTAGCTTTTATTCCTTTGTATGTAACCAAGTACTTCCACACCCTACATTAAAGGTGCACTTCACTAATTTAGCTTCATTTAGTATTTTCGAAGAGTTTGAAATGTTCTTAGGAGGTCGATCAAGTACTCATTCCTCTTCTTACTTGTTACTAACATGTTATTAATGTAAACTAGCATACTGACTTCTATTTGTTGTTAGAAGACCTAGATGACCAAATCTAGCATCTAAGAGCCTAGATACCTTTTCATTCACAATCTAATGTCTTTAAGGACCTAACCACTAGGGTTTATGTTGAGTCGATGACATGTAACTTGGGGATCGATGCCCATGATGTCCTATAATTTCCTAGCAAAGATGTGTTCTTTTCTAGTAGCCATCTTAAACCAATTTTTTTTTGCATGGGCTAGAAGGAACCTCCTAGGTTGAGGGGCTCTAGAATAATGACTTCCTAGGTTCTCTAATTGCCTTCTTGGGTCACCTACTAATTTGTATTTGACTTTTGATTTATGAACTTCCTAAGGGTCCCACTTGATGCACTTGTTGACTACTTTAAGGGCTATGGTGTAGTATACTCATGCTTCCGCCTAGTCCCGATATATTTCCCATATTCCTTATAGTATTAGGAATTTAAGGATGTAATGGTATGTGAATAGTGTTCCTCTTAGGTTGTATATCCATGGTCATCCCATAATAGCATTATCGGGAAAAGGATATCCATAACAAAGAATTGTGTCATTATATGGAAACAACCAATTGGAACCATTAGAGCAACTTCCCCAATTGAGCCACATAGGACTTTGTCTAGTCCCACCAATGACCGAAGACTTGACACTAGTTTTCCTTCGTCCATATTCATTTGTTCATATATGGGTTAATATATTTAGCAAGTTAACTAAACTTGTTATGTCAACTAAGAATAGGTGCATGTTGTAGTCAATAATCCTTAAAGTAATAACCAATGGATCTTGAGTAGGATTTGGACTCCTCTTAAGTCTTTATTAGAGAAACATATGACATGTGGGCAAGTGGTAGTTGCTTCATGCAAGGATGTGAGGAATTTTGCTTCAATTGCCATATGCTTCTATAACATCTTGATACCCTACCTAGTTGCTCAAATCTAGTAGATGATCTACCATGGATGGTAGCTATAACTACCTTGGGTTATTTGAGGCTTTTCTTTTGTCTTTTTAAGTGAATGTACTAAGAGGTAGACTTCAACCTTAGGGTCTTAATATCAAGAACAAACTCTAAGGTCAGTTAATAAAGACAAAACAAAGTTAGTCCTTGGAGGATGGAGGAGAAGATTTTACATAAAAGTCGACCATTTCCCTTCTCTAAGATCATCATATGCTTAGAAATGCATGAGTAGTCTAGTGTGTCTTTAGTTTCATTGAAAGAAATTGAACTTAGGGAGGTAAAACTCTCATATGGCCCCCTTCTCCTCCTAAAGGGACTTGGGCTCAATCACCTCATATGGCCTCCTTCTCCTCCTAAAGGGACTTGGGCTCAATCACCTTATTCACCAAGATTATGCATTTTGTGGTAGCTCTGGTGGCAAGAAGCCCTTAGAGCATTGGGGCCTTTGGCAAAGTGGTCTGTTTGGTTAGTTTAATTAAGGTTTCTCCCACATTTCTCTCCCAATTTAATCTATATGTTGGTCTAACTGCTTCGATAACTATTATTCATTAATTTGCATCTTATTGGTGTTTGCCAATGAGAGCTGTTGGTCAAAATCACATTGGTATTTGTCTATCCTTACCCTGAAGGAAACATTTTCTTGAATGAGTTAGTCACTTCTTTTAGTGAGCTCCTCCATCTATTGAAGGGTTTGCTCTCACTCATTGCTCCACTTCATTTCTGTCATGATTGCTTTTCCTACCAAGACTCTATTGCATAGTCTTCTATTGCCCAATTGTTGCTATAGATCTAAACAATGTCTTCAAGAATTTTAATGCATTCCCATATGAAGAAGCTAAAACTCTTCATAGATAATCGAAAATTTTTATTCCACCAATTTTTGGATACAAAGGAAGGTTTCTTGATACAAAAAAATAGGTTTCTACATTCAAAGAAATCTTTTTCAAATGAGGGAGGGAATTTTTTTTCTTTGTTGCTTATGATTTCCTTTTATAGGTTTTCTTCCCTTGTAGGTTCAGGTTATTCTTATAAAGAGGGAAGCTTTCTGTAGGTTTTTATGCAACCTTTTCAACCTTATCATGCATGGAACCAAGTTTAGTTGACTTTATTTCTTCAACGTTAGGTCTTCGATTTGGGTGGACCTCAAGGAGTACTCAAATGAAGGTCCTTGCCTGGGGGTGAGGTGTTTTTTAGTAGCTTTACTATGATTTTTTGGTGAGCTGAATTTTTGTATCTTCACCATTTCCAACTCTTAGTTCACTTTCTTACTTCAATGGATGGTTAGGACCTTACAATCATACGAAACCTAAAGTGAATACTCTAGGCTCCTTACGGTTGTAGAGCCTTCAAAGGTCAAGTTAGTAAGAAGAATGAGGAAACTACCAGACAAATAAGCATCAGCTCAAAGGTTAACTTTCTAAGTTTTTGGAATACTAACATGGCATAGAGGATGTGGCCACTTTTAAACTTCCCCTTTAAGGGAGAAATTAGGGTCTCCCCACATGGAGGCATGAGCCTTAGTATGGGTGCATGAGTATGGTTTAATTCAACATTTAGTTCTCCTTAATGTGCTTAGGCGAGAAATTGATAATTTAACACTTGTGTAAGCTTTCTAGTTACTTATTCTTTGGCTAACGTGTGGTCTTCTCCTGTAGAGCAACCACACACTCACTATTTTATTCTATCAAATAAACATAGCTAGAGGATTTTATTTCTTATGATCTACTATACCCCAAACAAACATGTACCAAAGCAATAGTTTTAAGTCACCCATTTTGCTTTCGACTAATTACTTGATTAATTACTTTATTTAAACTTTTTATTTGACAATGGCTTTGGCATTCATAGGAAAAAAGAATGATATAAAACACTAATTTATAGCTTTCATATTTCTCTTAATTTCCATTATATATGTTTTTTTAAATTACAACTTTAGTAATATTAACCTAAAGAAATTCCTACAATGAAGGAACTATATAGAGAAAAACTCTTATAAACTAATACTCTTATGACCAAGAAAAATTATGATCTTAGCGAGGTTATTGATTTATAGATAAATGAATATTTATTAATTGATGAAGAGTATTATGTTGTTACTGTACATTATTAGTACATGTATGACTTATAAATTTAAAAATAATACATGTGGTAAAAAGTTGATACATAGAAACCTAAGAGACTAAAGAAAAAAAAAATTTATTGATTATAAAAGAAAAAAAGACTCCCCAAAAAAGACGTGGCATCAAAACTTAATGTTGTAAAAGAGCAAGCTATTTCAAATATGTGATAATTCTAAAAGAAGTGAATTTAGAAAAATAAAAGTAATAAAAAATTACTTAATACTATATTATGAAGTTCTATTTGCTATACTATGAATTTTTGTTTATACTTCATCAATTATTAGTTTATATTTCTTGAGCCCTTAAAGATTTTTGAAAATATTTTTATCTTATGTATTTAGCAAGATTACTAATTTAGTACATTGGCCTGAGTTAAGACTAGAAGATTTTGTTTTATAAGTAAGATTATTAATTTATCAAACATTCATTTATTGAGCTTTTACCATATGGACCATTATTTTGTATTAGTATAGCTTACAAAGTTTCATTGAAAGGGGTTTTATGAGTATTGGGAAGAACATCACAAATTTTCTTTTTATTATATTCATTATAATAATTGTTATATTATTATGTTTTTTTCCTTTAAAAGTCTTGCAGTCAAATTAGACGAAGCATAATTTTCCTTCTCTTTTCTTGACATTTTTATTCTTAAGGTGTTCCTGTGAAATTAAACCATTCTCTTGGTCAACCTAATAGAGGAGGCATGGAGAATCAAGTTGATAGCTATGAATCCACACAAATGGGCTATTGGACTCGATTGTTCAAAGGTAAGCATTATTAGTTTGTCAAATTCTACTAAATATAACAATACAACTCATAATTACTCAAAAACTCGAGTATATAGGTACAAAAAATGAATTATATATATATATATATTTAAGAAAAACTAATTAAATTGCAAAGAGTGGAAACAACCAAGGCTGAAAATGAGAGATTTAGTATGTAAACTCATTAGGTTCAATTGAAAGATTTAGCTTGCAAACTTATTCAAAAATTAATTCTATTAAATACCTTTCCTAACTTTGAAAACCCTGATCCATATTTTGGTAAAAATCTTTGAACTCCACAATCAAATTGGAAGATTATTAACCAAGGAGAATACAATAGGAATTAAGATATCTAATAAGCATATAATAAATCTAAACCTAAATAGCAAGCTTTAAAAAATTATAATTGCTAAAAACTAAAGTAGAAGTATTTAACAACTGCCACAAACTAAATTGAAAACATGCAAAAGGACTAGAATTGGAATTGAAAAAAGACAAACAACTCTTACAGATTCTTACTAAATCTAAATATGAACCTTCTCTCACAAGAGGAATCTTAACTAAACTTTCCTCCCATGAGGAATCTTAATTGATAAGTATGCAACTTACTCTCAAGTTCTTAGTTGATGAAGTCCTACTAAGAGTATCTCATGAAATAGAAACTCCATTGTCTCCCACTCATGCATAGTAGGCAAAATAACATTATGCATTTCTCTCAACTATATCATTGTCATCCCTGTTTATATTGACTAATGGATTGTAAAACTTTTGAACACATTGATAAGAAAGGTGTAAGAGTATTAAACTAAATTTCATCTTAACCAGTGTAATTCATCCCTAAAAGGCATCTTGTTATATCTTAAACACATTTATTCACATTGAGTTAAACATGGTTAATCCCCCTAGAAAAATATTTCAAACTACACCATACTTGTAACTTATGATTGAAAATCACAAGGGCATAAAAGTTTAACTATATATTGACCTATAAGATTAACGCATAGGATGAGGAAGTAGCTAGGAATATATTCATTCATTCATTCTTGTTTGATTGCCAAGAAGATAAAGTATGAAAATACATGCTAACATGGAGATCTTCATTATGAGTGTACCTTAGATCTTCTATATCGTACAAATCTTAGTTTAATTGCATCAAGCAAAGAACTCAAGTTTTGCACATCCTTACTAAATCAAGCACTACATTAACAAGATTTGGCAATTGACTCCATTACAAATGTGGACTATAGGACTATCTATACTTGGTCGCTACTAACATGTAAGTCATATTGGATACAAAAAGGAGTATTATAAATATCAATGACCTAACACACTATCTAAGTGGTTTGGACTCATTATGTTTCAGTTGTGCAAAGTAATGAAAGTGCATGTCGATAAAGTAAAACAAATAATTAAATGCCACCATCAAACAAGATTGGACAATGAATAAATCGTAAATATATTGGTTAATTGAAATATATAATATGTAATCATAATCTACATGATCCAATGCTCACAACTTAACTCCTATGTAATCATGATCTACATAATCCAATGCTCTCAACTTGACCCTAATAAACATCTTTACTTATTAGCTTAGTCAACAGGAGGGGTGAGGGTGGGATTTTTAACCATGCATCAAGTAGAAATATGTTCCTATGTAACCATGTCTCATATAAACTAATATTTAAGATTGATGTGTTTGGTTCAACTATGATACTTGGGGGGGGGGGGTCTTTGACATAGGCTAAAGTTTCCATGCTATCACAATAAATAGTAGTACGCTCAAAAGAACAAGCAATATTGAGAAAAATATGTATGAACATCATAAACTAGTCACTTTCCTAGACGACAACTAATGTACTCCCAACTCCATGCATGGTAGACAATATTATACATGATTTTTTTCTATTTCACCAATATATGCTAACATCATAGAGCATATATAAAATTATAACCATATGTGGATTTGGGTTCATTTAGGATGCTACCTCAATTATCATTGTTGTAGCTAATCAAGTCCAAATTCAATCCTCAATAGCAAATTATATAGCCTATGGTGACTTTGAGGTATGAAATCGTCCAGTTCATTGTTTTTTCGTAAGCAAGGTTTAG
This sequence comes from Vitis vinifera, assembly GCF_030704535.1. Lineage (NCBI taxonomy): Eukaryota > Viridiplantae > Streptophyta > Magnoliopsida > Vitales > Vitaceae > Vitis > Vitis vinifera. Next base: position 12,490,631 of record NC_081823.1, on the reverse strand, counting down.
ATCTAATTGGAAGCTACTAACCTAATTATATAATATATATTAGTTCATGTACACATCATTGGATACTTTAAGCTACTAACAATGCTAGCATATATAGGAACCGTGAGTGATCTTTTCCTATTCATCTAAAGTCTTACGACACATGTTAAAGCTTAAGGTCTTATCTTTCTCTATATGAATGACAATAGATTTTAAATTTTACATCTAGAATTTTTTCAAGAATATTCATTGTGTATGATTTGTAAAACAAACCAAAAAGCACTACAAGATATATGATTATTAGCGACACAATTATTTTATCGCAAAAAAGTTAATATTGTCGCAAAAACATTTTTGCGACAAATTTTTTTTTGTTTCATGAACGTCGCCTTATCCTCGTCGCGAAAAGTTTTTGCAACAAATTTAATGTTTCGCCTCTAATAGTTTATAGAGACATAATTTTTTTGTTGTCTCCAATAATTTTTTTTGACGAAAAGATTTGTTGTTAAATGTTCAAAATTTTGTTGCTAAAAATTCTCGATAATCAATTAAATTGTCGCCAAATTAGACACATACAATGACCAAAATTATAATTTTGTTGCCAAATGGATTTTGAAACAAAACTTTATTTCCCCGTTGGAAGTTCAGGTCATATTTTAACAAAAAAATAAATAAATGGCTCTAAACATATGAACTTTTGTCTATATGTATATAATAATTTTGTCATCATATTTTAATATATTCAATTGATATATTCCAATATTTAAATTTAAACTTAAATTATAAAACTTAATTAAACAATTAAATTTTGTTATAACTTAATTTATTACATAATTGATAATTAAAAACTCCTAATGAATAAATAAATTATGTGACAACAAAGCTTTAATAAATAATTGATAATATTCCATTGAATGCAAAAGAGTTTTGGTATATTCACATATACAAAATAAATAAATAAATAGTAAGCACTGACATCCACATTTGTAAAATGTCATAAGTTCTAAAAGTAAAAGAAAAGTAGCAAACAAACACATGTGCAGAATGTGATAACATAAAAAAATAAAAATAAAAAATAGTAAAGATTGATATGTAGCAAGCAAACTAACACATATGCAAAATGTGATAACAAAACTAACACATGTGCAAAATGTGGCCACAAAAATAACACATTTGCAAAATGTGATAACATCCAAAAAAAATAATGCAGTAAACAAAAGTACCATATATACATGTCAAGGAAAGATAATGTCCAAAAAAACTCCAAACCAAGTGTTAATGGAGAAAATGTCAATCATCATCCATGAAGTGTGACTAAGAATCCATAAGCGGTGTATCATCTGAAGGAGATGAACTTCTTGAGTTTGATCCTGGAATATGCATGTGTTGGCGCATTTCACTAACAAAACTAGCTAATTGAGCTATCTGGGACTGCTGGTGCTGGATTCGAGTCTCTTGACTTTGTAAAAGCTCTCGTGTTGCTTTAAGCTCATTCTCCAATTCTATCTCTCGATGTGACTTATGTGTAGATTTCGATGAGGATGAGGGTGGTCGAGGGCCATGACCTAAGCCCTTGATATATCCAGATCTTGACCCTAACACTTGAACACATATTTCAGCCTCTTTCAAGGCTTGACCACCTTCTGGCACTGGTTGCTTTTGCAATTCTAACATTTTTTCCTACAAATACAAAAAAAAAAAAATGTAAAATAATGTAAAACACAAACTAATTAAATAAAATCTTTTCAATAGGCAACTTGGCTAATTCAACTATAATTTATTGCAAAAAGAGAATATATATATAACAATTTGCTTAAGTTTCATAGCATGTTCTTTATGATTATGGCAAATTTTTGGAAGATTCATATAAATTTCTATAGAATTTCATGAAAAAAAAAATTGAAACTTTTTCATAGCATGTTCTTTATGACTATGGCAAATTTTTGGAAGGTTCATATAAATTTCTATAGAATTTCATGAAAAAAACAATTTGCTTAAGTTTCATAGCATGTTCTTTATGACTATGGCAAATTTTTGGAAGGTTCATATGAATTTCTATAGAATTTCATAAAATTTTCCTACTATATATAGAATCACAAAATTTAATAAGACCAATTTAATTCATTTTTATCTATCATTTTTAAACTCAGTCAAATGAAAATAAAAAAATTACATAATGTGAAAATCCAATTTTGTATAGTGACCTACTTAAGCTACAAGTTAGAAACAAATTGAAAATCATATTTAAATAAAAAAATAAGCAAGCTGAAGATTCTATAAGGAAAACTTACATAAGAAGCCTCTGCTTCTTGGTTTATCCAACCATTTTGAGAAGTCCAATGCATTAACTTGAAAAGTTCTATTTGTCCTGGCGCTTGTCCGGTGTGTCGTGCCTAGATAACAACATGACGAATGAGTAAAAAAAAATATATAAATATAATTTTAAAAAACAATAAACTATATAGAACCTCTCAAATAAATTTGCATCCATGGTGATCAAAATTCATGAGTCACACAAGAAAGATCTCTTATGCAAGTTAAACAACCAGATTTTTATTTTATGTTTATTGTAATATAAAGTAAGTCATTTTTGAATGTTGTATTATAATCTAATTTTTGTTATATTATTATTTTTCTAGCCAAAATTATGATATTTATAATAAATTGACTCACTTAAAAAGAAAGAAACAAATATATATGCTTTGTATAAAGAAAAAAATGCATATTATAAAATTTACAAGTCAAAGTCCCTATTCTAAAAGGAAAACAAATCAAGAAACATATCTAGAATATTAGATAGAACATAAAATATACAATTTGGTTGCATGACATGAAAAGTATGTGCAAATAAGTATAAAAATTGATCAAAGTAATCAACAAAGGCCAAATAAGTTCATTGTGAAATGCTAAACGTAGAAAAACTCTAAACCTTAGATCTAACACTACAAATACCAACTATCCACAAAATAAAAAATCAGAATGATGGAAAGATCAAAATTCAATTAAAAGCATGGTATAATACACAATCTAATTCAAACCCTTAGCTGCAAGTGGTCAAGGTTTCATCATTCACCAAAATCATAAATTAACCAATAATTTAAAATCTCTAATTCAAACAATAGTTATGAATATATACATATAGAGATATAGAAAAAGTGAAACATAGTTGAAAGGTTTTTGAAAGGAGCCGGATGAAAGTAGTGATGGAAAGAAAAACCCAAAGAAACCTCTATCAGAAAAGGGTTAGATTGACTTGGTTTCACCAAAGTCCATATTTTTTTGTTTAATTTTGTTAATTTAAAAGATTTATTAATTCTTTTGATTTTAATTTTGGTCTTAAGTTGTGTTATTTATGTGTAACTTAATCTTTTTGAATGATCTATATGTATAATACAAATCCACAATATTAAAGGGATAAATCATCTCTACAAATGTGTACACCTACTGAAAAAAGAAGGCTGCAAAAATTGGTTTTATAAAGGAACCCTATGGTCAAGGCTTAACATGCCTTGACCATACTAGGCCTATTTTCATAGCCCATGACATGTCATATCTAGAACCCTTCTATGTTATGAATATAATAGTACCTTGGCTATATGCCTTTCTTTATTTTTGAAAAATCACAAATGGTCCATATTTTTTTCCCAAGCAATCACTACCACAACTAGTAAAAGCTGAAATCTTCTTGCTACAAGTATACATGCCTTCTAGTCATGGTTTTTATTGACACCTACTTAAGTTGTTGACTATTCCTTTATTTTCTTAATAACATACATATACAAGCAACAAAAATATAAATTTAACAATTCAATTTCATTTCCTTAAATTCATCCTAAAAATATATTAAAAAAATACATCCTTATTATAGCTACTATGGACTTATTCTAATGTATAAAGTAATGTTAACATCATAAAAAAAGACTATCCTACTTCAAGTTTAACATAGTGATCATTGTATAGACATACATTTGTTTTACAAATGAACATTAAACTCAAGGCTAACGAAAACATGCAAGTAGAAGAATATTCAATATTGTCATTCATACCAAGTCTTAAGAGTATGGAATTCGATATTTATATATAAAAAAAGACTATCCTACTTCAAGTTTAACATAGTGATCATTGTATAGACATACATTTGTTTTACAAATGAACATTAAACTCAAGGCTAACGAAAACATGCAAGTAGAAGAATATTTAATATTGTCATTCATACCAAGTCTTAAGAGTATGGAATTGTAATGAAATGCACCATAGCTTTTAATGACCAAAATCTATACATAATAACAATAGTTTTAGTTAAAGGATGGAATCAAAATATTAGATCCAACACATGATTCAATACAATAAAGACAATATTAAGCATTTAATAAGCTAATTATTTCCAAAGATAAAAGTTGATATATCTCATTAAACTAAAGAATAAAGTTAAATCATTTGTGAAGTACAATAATCAACAATTTAAAAGCATTAATAAAAATAACATAATTTCTCTTAATTTTACCAATTCTTCCACATGTTGTACAAAGGACCGTGATCCACCTCGATGAGTAAAAGGTAACTTCATTCTGTTTTCAGTGTTCAATGTTGAGCGTCGCTTTATGATTAAAAGTTAAGATCAAAGTATCAATATTAAAATATCATATCATGTTAAACATGATAAAGCAAACCAAACAAGATTTTGATGAAATCTTTACCTGGAATTTTTCTGAGGCAAATCTATCACATAACCAATCCCACTGCTTTTGGTCACTAACATGCTTATATGGATTCTGCTTTGCCAAAGCTATTGTTGGGTACTTCTTGAAATGCTTGTGGCACTTGTTTCTGTGATCTCTGTATCTTGCAGCCATTTTGCCTTCTATAGCCTTTTTCACATGATCTTGAGTAAAATCAATTATAAACTTTTCCTAGAACACAAATAGTGAAGTAAGAAATATTTAAGCTTCTAAGCAAATAAGATGACCAATTGAAATTTATAAATAAAACTTTTAGTACAATAGTTAGATATTTTTCTTATTCTTTGTCACAATTAGCTAAGCCAATAAGATTATTAACCAAAGAAAGGTTAGTCAATAAACTAAAGTTGATTTATTATTATTCATAGTGGACTAATACTTAGATATTTTAGAGAGAATGAAAAAAATATAAGAAAAAATAGGACAAGTTAACTCTATATGGGATTTTAGTTGGAGATGATTACAAACTTTATAATTAGAATAAATCATGATAGTGTAAGGATAGTAATGGATAAAATAGAAGGTAATAAAATTATAAAGATCACATGCTTACAAAATTTAAAGTTAGAATGCATAAATATGGTAAAACAAGGACTAGAAATTAACTACTTTTAGTTGGTTATTTAATCTACATGGAATAGTTAATTAATGTTTCCTGGTAATTTTAAAACTTAAATTTTATTTGCCTCTACCTTTAAGGAGAAAATGGAAAATAATGATAAAGTATTGTTTTCCATAGGCTCAAACTAATATATATATTTTGTAATATAACATAAAATTTTACATCTCACATCTTCCAAAAATGGAAGTCAAATTACCATAATAATAATAATAATAATAATAATAATAATAATAATAATAATAATTACAACAACAATAATAATGCAAAAACATACACCCATATGGTATCAATACCAAAGCAAATCTAACAAATAGCAAGCTCACAAATTTTAAATTAGTATAACACTCATTTAACATTTCTAACTTTAAGTCAAAAAGGTCTACATTAATTTTCACTCATATACATGCATAGGTATACATATAACATATAAATTATCATTTCATTACTAAACCTAATTAGTAATGGAAAAATTATGCATCAAATTAGGAATATTTTCAAGCATCATACCTGCAATTTCTCCATCATGAAAACTTTGTCACTTTCTGATATATCAGCCCACTTCTCAACGTCCAATGGTGCATAATTTCTTACAATGGTTCCTATTTCAGATTTCATTCTACTACTGTTGACACCAGTCGGAGCATTATTTTCGGGTTTAATCTCAACCCCACCAAGTGGTCGACTTCCATTGGCTTGGATCAATTTGTCTGTCCCAACACCTCGACTGTCCCCTCGAACTTTCCTACGTCCTATGCATTGATCATTAACAATAATTAGTTCACATAAAATATTTGTAAAAACAAATAGAATGTTGTTATAGTAATTGTTTTATTAAAATCTCCATAAGGTAGTCCAACTTATATAGATAATTTCTATATTATAACTATATAGAAGTGAATCCAATAAAATGTTTTCATAACACTAAAGTCTCAAATGTTTGTTGTGATTAAATTATATTAGTACAAAGATCATCTAATTTTGTTTCAACTTAAATAAAAAACTATGAAAATTAATGTGTTTCTTAAGTAATGCACATAAACTTGATTAATCTCTATTTATGATGTTTTCCATAAGATAATCTAACTTACATAGAAGTATATCCATATGTACACTAAAGTCTCAAATGTTTGTTGTGATTAAATTATATTAGTAGAAAGTTCATTTAATTTCAATGCAACTTAAACAATGAAAATTAATAATTTCAGGTGATGCAACTGAACCTGTTGAATATATATATGTATATATATACATATATAAACTAATCCAACATCCTTACCAGTGGTAGAATCAGCATCCATGGTAGAGGTGTTGTTATTGGGATCAAAAGGTGTCTCACTCGTGTCCATTATTGCAGGGGCTATGGTGTCCTCTACATTCCCAAAACCCTGCATGAGTTCATCTATACCAACTATCCGACTGTGACTACGAGTCATCCTTCGAGCTGAGCATTAGAAAATTATAAGAATTAATTAGCACATATAACTTCATTGAACATAAAGAAATTTGTTAAACAAACATACTAATAAAGCATAATTTAGACTAAATTTGACTATATTTCAAAAATAAAAGTTAAAGTTTTTTTAATGCCTATATAGATTTAATATTGTTAAGTCTATGACAACAAGAAGAAAAATTCCAAATTTTCTTTAACCTATCCAATTAAACCAATTCAACATGCTTACGAGTTGAGTTTTTGTTAACATTTCTTGGTGTCCCACAATCTTGCAATGTTGGAAGGGGAATTGGGGTGTCATCTCCATTCTCAATATCTTGCATAGGTAGAAATGTATCAAGTCTCTGACTATCACTACACGGCATCCTGCGTACTGAGCATTGAGAAATTATACAAATTAATTAATGACATATATGATGTTGTTCAACACCAAGATGGTTTCTATAAACAATGATTTTGCAAAGCATATTTTTCATAATATAGTCTAATACATTTAAAATAATAATAAATAATATAGGTATTGTTTTTCTTTCATACAAATAAATTATAACACTTTAGTTTAGTTATATTTCAAATAAAAAGGAATGGATTTTAAGATAATGAATAGAGCAAATACAAATGGAGTTAGCCAAGTTTACACTTTTATAGCTTTAGCACTAGTAAGTATATAACAGTAATAAAACAATCACAATTTCAAATTATGAGGTAACTTATCTAATTAAACTAGTTCAATATGCTTACATGTGGAGTTGTTTTGATGCCTACTATGTGTTCCATTGGCTTGCAATGTCGCATTAGTTGTAGTGTTCTCTAGATTCCCAACACCTTGAAGTTGTCGGTCTATGCCTCCTCTCTTGCTATCATTATCAGTCATCTTACGTGCTAAGCATTAAGAAATTATATCAATTAATAGAAATTAAGTCATTGAAGTTAAATGTATAGCCATTTGATCTAGTTATACATATGAAATAAAATGAATACATTAAATCTCTAATAATAAATTTATCAATTACAAAGGGACTTAACTAAGTTTATATTTTTATACCTTCAATATTGTTACATCTACAACAATAAAAAAATAAAAAATAAAAATCAAATTTTTATTTCAACATATCTAATTAAACCAATTAAACATGCATGCTTACTTGTGGAGTTTCTGTTGAGGCTAGTATGAGCAACATCAACTTGCACATTTGGAGGAGTTCTATTAGCTTCCTTGATTGGACTTGTACCTATAATCCTTCCACTTCGTGTCCTCTTTTGTGCTAAATAATGACAAGAACATATATTTTGTTAATCTACATGAACTTATTTAGAACATTTATATAAAGTATTTCAACTTCTTTACCTGTGTCAAAAATCATTTCCACTGTGAGGTTGGTGTTTAACCTCTTACATGTCCCACTAGTTTGCACTAACGGAGGAATACCTTCTTGACCTTGGCTGAGTTGATCAGTACTAAGTCTTTGAATGTCATTCTTTGTCATCTTATGTGCTGAGCATTTTAATGTATAAGTGTTAATTTGACATCATTAACTCATTAAACAAAAAAAATGTCAAACATATATTTTAACAAGTTAATTTTAATTAAAAATCGATATGACCTGCATTCACATTATCCTCTAACTGCTTAGGTATGATAGGTGGACGTGGTCTTTTTCCAGGAGCCATCTACAACTATGCTGAAAATATGTATATAGAAAGACAGCTATTATTAATAAGGTGAGAACTTGTAATCAATAAAATAATGAAATTTGAATAAAACATATATATGTAAAGATCAAATGAATTAGTAAAACATGATAATGGAAAACATAGTATCATTTAAATATCATACTTGCATGTTTAGTCACTCTCACTTTCACTTGAAAGCCACTCCTCCACAATGTTATCATTATCAACAATGATATCTTCTTCTATTATATCATCGCATATGAAATCATCATCACCATCATCATTTCTATCACCCATACACAAAATGTTATTATTTATGACTTCTGGATTAACATTAATGCGATCAAAACGTTCTAATTGATCATCTAGTTCAAATGACCATTCAATATCACATGACTCATTTTCTTGGTAAGCATCATCTTTGTTTGTCTCGTCAAAATTTGCATCAACTTCTATATTACTGTCCACCTCTAAAATATCCCACAAGTGTCTATGTTGAACCTTTTGCACAACTTTCCAATTTTGGCCATTTTTATAATCATCAAGATAGAACACTTGATGAGCCTGAGTAGCTAGTACAAATGGATCATTTTCATACCAAGTAGAACTAATGTTTATGATGGTAAAGTGTGGATCTTGTTGTATTTTTTTCCTTTGGTGATTTGTGTCAAACCACTTGCACTTGAAAAGGATAATCTTATACCCAAATAAATAATCTAACTCCAGCACATTGGTTAAAACACCATAAAAATTAACATTTTCTCCATCATGCTCCCCTGAAACACAAATGCCACTATTTTGGGTAATTCGATGATCATCACGATCTTTTGTGTGAAAACGAACTCCATTTACAATACATCCTGTATATGTGTGAATTCGAGCATCTGGTCCACATGCCAATGAATATAGTTCTTTCGTGACTTCAAATGGATGCTTAATACGCATTTGTCTCATCTGTAATAAGAAAAATGCATTTTAATTGTTGTTGTTAAAATATATACTCTACCATTAAGAAATATGAAAGACATGATTAATAACTTACATGATCTTTAAACCACTTAGGAAAATATTTTTCTTGTTCCAACTCCAAATTTGAAGCACTTATCCTTCGTAACTCATCCAAGTGCTCACTACATGTGCATTGTTCACAAAAGTGTGTATATAAAGTGTTATATTACACAAATGCTCTAAAAAAAAACATATTTAAACAACTCGCACAAGATTGGTTAACACTTACTCTAAATAGGGTTGCAACTCACGACAATTGTTTATGACATACCAATGTGCCTTTTCCAATTCTTCTTTCGAAAGTTGTTGTAATTGTCGACCACCTATTGGTCGTGCTTGTTGTGAGAAAATAGATAAATGGCCACTAGCTTGTTCTTCTCGATTATCCTCATTCCTTTCATCTCGAGTGAAACATGTTTCAATTCCATGAAGGTACATTGAACAAAATGTTAAAGCTTCATTCACAGTGTATGCTTCAGCAATTGAACCCTCTGGTCGAGCTTTATTTCTAACATATTTTTTTAAGGTGCCCAAGTTCCTAAATATGAAAGAAAAGTACCAAAAAAAAAACAATTTTATTTATCACATGATAACATTACATAAATTTCATTATTTTTTAATATAGTTAAATGTATGTAAAATACCTCTCAAATGGATACATCCACCGATAGCTTACTGGTCCAGCAAGCTTAGCCTCACGAGGTAAATGCACTGCTAAGTGGATCATAATATCAAAGAAAGCCGGAGGGAATATCCTTTCAAGTTTACACAATATTATGACAATTCCTTCCTCTAATCTTTCTAGGTCCGCAACGTACAATGTCTTAGCACATAACTTTTGGAAGAATCCAGATAATTCAACCAATGCAGTACATATGTCCTTATTTAAGTAAGGACGAATACCAACAGGGAGAAGCCGTTGAAGCAAGACATGACAATCATGAGATTTTAACCCTAAAATCTTCCCATCGCTAATGTTTACATTTCTAGATATGTTTGCTGCATAACCATCTGGAAACTTGACTGACTTTAGAAACTTACAAAATTCTTTTCTTTCTTCGAAAGTCAAGGTATAACATGCATGGGGTTTTAATAGCTTATTTCCTTTCAATTGAAGATGTAACTCATTCCTTATCTTCATGTCGGCCAAGTCCAAACGAGCTTTCTCAGTATCTTTAGTCTTCCCTACAATGTTCAACAAGGTATTGACCACATTATCACAGACATTCTTCTCAACATGCATGACATCAATATTATGTCTCATCTTAAGTTTTGACCAATACTCCAACTCAAAAAAAATACTCTTTCTCGTCCAATTTAATTCTTCAGGCCCTCGTTTCCTTTTCTTGTCTTTATTATTTATATGCTTACCAGGCCTAGAATTATAAACATGAGACAATTGTTGTAAAATATCCTCACCAGATAGTGTCTTAGGTGGTGGTCTATGTTCAGGCTTACCATCATGTTGTCGACTCCTTCTCCAACTATGATTAAGAGGTAAGAATCTCCTATGACCCATATAACATATTTTGCTTCTAATGCCCTGTGAGGATGTGTCTTCATTACAAGTAGGACATGCCTTATACCCTTTTGTGCTCCAACCAGACAAGTTTCCATAAGCAGGAAAGTCATGTATAGTCCATAGTAGACATGCATGCATGCGAAAATAATCTCCACTTGACATGTCAAACGTATGGACACCATCATGCCATAACTCTTTAAGCTCATCTACCAAAGGGCGTAAGTATATGTCAATATCCTTACCTGGAGCATGTGGCCCAGGAATAAGTAATGACATCATGAAAAAACTTTCCTTCATACACTTCCAAGGTGGCATATTGTATGGCACAAGGACAACTGGCCACATACTATAGTTGTTACTCATAGTACCAAATGGATTGAAACCATCAGTTGCAAGGCCCAACCTCACATTTCTAGCATCCTGAGCAAACCAAGGATATTGATTATCAAAATCCTTCCATACCTCTGAATCTGCCGGATGCCTCAACACTCCATCTTCATGGAATCTTTTTTCCTTATGCCATCGCATATCAGCTGATGTATATCTTGACATAAACAATCTTTGTAGCCTTGGCTTTAATGGAAAATGTCGTAACACTTTCTGAGGGATCTTTCCATTTTTATATCTTGGTTCGTTACACACAGGACAATTGTGAAACGTCTCATTCTCTTTCCAAAATAATGCACAATCATTCTTGCATGCATGAATGGAATCATATCCTAAACCAAAATCTCGCAACATCTTCTTCGCATCATAATGTGATTTTGGAATGTTTGCTCCGTCTGGAAAAGCATCAAGTAGTAGTTCGAGCAACATGTCAAATGACTTATTGCTCCATCGATTAAGAACCTTTATGTGCATCAACTTTACAAGAAAACTCAAAGCTGAGAACTTAGTACAACCTGGATACAACTCTCGATGAGCTTCACTAAACAAATAATCAATATTCTTCCCATTTCTACCTATTTCATGACCAATAGATTCATTCAAGTTAACTTCTTTATTTCTTGGCCCATGCATATCATTTATTGCATCATTAATTTCATCATCAACATAGTTGTCATTGATCGCACACCCATTACTATCACTACACATATCAGGCTGCGCATGTGAAACACCTTCAACTTCATCACCATGATGTATCCATCTATTGTAACTACTTGAAAACCCATATCTAATTAGGTGTTGTTCAACTATGATCAAATCTTGGAATCTTACATTTAAACACTGTCGACATGGACAACGTGTCTTATTATCCACTCTTAAGTGTTGCTTTGCTGCCTGAATAAATGTTCTCACACCTTCAACATATTCATTACAAAGTCTATTTTGTAGTTGCATCCAACTCCTATCCATCTTCTTAGATCTGATACAATCATCAATGATGTATAGGCATAAATTTAGACTCTCACACACACATATGTATGTAAGTATGTATGCATATTTGTATATACCATATGTGAAATAAGGAAATGAGATAAATTAAGTGAAAACAATGTGGTCATAGTCTCGCTATTACATGGTCATACTCACACATATAAAGTAAAGAAATTGCTCATGCACAACTAGTTTATCTTGTGATAGAATGATGCAAAGGTGAGGTGTTGTTCTTTGCATAGGCAAATTCCTATTTTCACATATACGAAATCCTTATTCCTTAATGAGCTTGGTAGCTATATGCGTTAATAGTAGTTCCTGTATGTTGCATTGGATCTTGAAGTTACGATTCTAGGTAAATATTACTGATAGAAACTCAAGACCATCAATTTAAAACAACCGACAAAAGGTAAAGAAAAACCAACAATGTAATTAATTAATCCATAAAAAATTTGGAAAAGAAAAATCATAGGGGAAGTTCAATAAGGATTATCAACCAACGATACGATCATTATAATGTCAATGCTCACTTAAATAACAACCAACTAAGAAGTAGTGAACACTATAGATTCATGAATTATAATATGATGTCTTAATAAACACATAAAGACAATATTAAAGTACTTATTATTCTACCTAACATTAAATAGAAGGAAGATATAAGTTATAATTCACATTCCAATGTTAGTAATTTTCTCTAAAGGTATGACTATGAAAGATCAAAATTGTAGAGAAAAAAAAAGTTAAAATTTATACCAATATAGTTACAAAAAGCTTCTAAAACAAATTACATTGAATCTTAACTTTGTGTTGTAGGCCTTCTAGAATCTTATTCTTAAAGTTAAAATCTCAACAACAAAGAGAGAATCTTAAGGTTCATATTAGAATAAAAAAAATAAGTTTATAAATTTTCTACCTAAGACATAAACCTTATAAATAAAAATTATAATAAAAATGGATCATGATGATTTAAGAATACACAAAAAAAAAAAAAAAAAAAGTAATTTGAGCATATCAACATATGATGAGTGTCTTATGCATTCTAATATATCCAACTTCCTAATTTAGGTGGTAGTTCCTATTCCATATAGGAATGCATAATCCCTATGACTCAACCACTAATAAGCTTCGTTATACTTCAACAAAATTTTGACAGCATTTCCCCATAGTTCTCCAAGTACACGAAATGGCCAAGACATTATTTAACCTTGTCCAAATATGCACCCAGAGAACAAAAGGAAATGTTATCGAAATTTTAAGAAATGAGCGAAGCATATGAGGGTGATTTCATAGACATTATGTTATCCTATACTGTCCAACCGGACAATTCAAGCATAATTTGTAGACAAAATTTTAATCACATGTTAGACAAATTAAGAAGTTGTCAATTTGAAACTACTTCATTGATAGGACCATTTTCACTCTTTGACAACTTCAATGTCTCTAACATGTAATAAGAAAAAAATTTGTCACACAAAGATACTTGAACGGAAGTCTAAGGTTTTATGCATGCATATATGAAGAATAAAAATGAGAAATTTACTTCTTTAACTTTTTTTGTAAATCAGGTACATGTGCATGTGTTCAAGAAGGCTTCTAAAACAAATCATATAATTTGCAAGATTTTTTAAATAAGGTCACATGTTGCGAATCAGCATTTGTGCGGCAATTTAGTGATTCGGATTAACTAGGAAACTCAGCAAGAAAACTGATGCATTATAACCATATAGATAAGAGAGAATGTCCTTTATATTTCATAAATAAAAAAATGATTCAACAACCTCAAGGTAGTATGTGACACATAGCCCTTTTTTTGTTCTTAGCACAATTTTCTAATCATAATAATATGCTAAATTAATTGAACCTTTAATATCATAAATAATTTAGTAAAACATAATAAGTATTTCCTATATAAGGGAAAAAATTGAAAATAAATACTACATATATGAATATTAACATGCTATCACTATTAGAAATATTTTTAAAATTTAAGTATGTATTTCTAGATTCATATAAAGAAATAAAATATTTTGATCAATCAACTAATTTGATGCATAACAAAAAAGAGGAAAACATACTTCACAAATTGAATTATCAAGCATATAATCAAATATAAGAAGAAGTGAAGCCCAAATTATTACTAACCTTAATGCAAAGAAATATTAGCTACTCAACAACCACTCAACAAGTCTACAAGACAACACCATAACAAATGGAGAGGAAAATTGTTAGAAGATCAAGAAACTAGCTGTTAATTTTAATTATGCATATGGAATTGATCTTTAAGATAACCAATATTCTTTATATCAATGAATGAAAATTGATAAGAAGAGGTTAAAATTATACAACATGCACAACAAAGATATCTACTGTAAATATTTAGAAACTTTTGTAATATAAGAAAATTCTTAAAAATTATCAAATTAGAGTCTCTTGCACCACATTCATTTTCCATGAGAAACACATAAAATGGATTCCAAATTGAACATATATAATTAAGTCCATTGTGCCCTGTCAATTAAACCCAAAAATCCTACGAATTTAACCTTATTCATGACCTTTGCAATATTCATGTCAAAGCATTGTTATTTTTAAATCTCCTCAAAAAAGAGAGAAATCTCTAGATCTTCTCACCACCTACTGCCAGTCCGTAAGTCTCCTCTTTTGGCTCTATCTTCGAAATCCTCTTCACCTCAAAAACTAAAAAATAAAAAATGAACAACATTCTAGAGGATCCAAAAAGGTAGGCAGAGGGCAACATTCAAAATAATTGCAGTAAAAGGATCAAGAGTAGTATCATAAAATGAAACGAGTAGGGAGCTATAATGGTTATACCTGAGAGCATTATCCTATCTTCTTTGCTTCTTGCCTCCTCTCTCGGCTTCTTTTGCTCTCTCTATCTCCAAAAAACCAGTCCAGACCTCTCTCGCTCTCCACAGTTCCCAAAAGAAAACCCCCTCCCCAAAGCTGTCCAAAAACCAGTCCAGACTCCTTCTCCCAAAGTCTCTTTCTTTCTCTATTCTTTCTTCTCTTTCACCCCATTTGTTTTTCTGAAAGCTCCCTAAAAAATCCTTTCAGACCTACCTCTCAAAAGAAACACATGAGAATTTCCCCCAAAACCAGTCCCCTATTTTTTGGTAAGGAAATTAGTAGGTAGGGAAATGAATAGCTATGAAGAGAGAGAGTCTAAAAAAAATATTTATTTTATAATAAAGATTTTATAATATAGTGAAAAGAATGGATTGGAACGTGTAAATTTGAAAAAAAAAAAAAAACATGAGGAAAGATTTGGAAGAGTGCAAAGTGTAGGGTCCTTTTCCTCTAGGCTACTGACAAGTGTGTACACAAAAGCTCAATCTGCCTGATTGAAGCATTGGACGACGCTTGCAACTAAGCTCCTGTTGATATGGATGTGTCTTGCCTTCTCTTCTACATTGATGTCTTCATGCTCCCACAAACTCCATAAATATTATAAACTTGAGAAGTTGGTAGTCTTTTAAATCATTCATATTTTATTCTTAATAAATCACAACGCCTTTTGAAGTGTACTGGTGATGAGAATTCATATGAGGACTAAAATGCAATCTAACTTATATTTAAATTAAAAAAAAAAGTAACAGTAATTAAAAATATTATTAAACAAACAAATTAAAAATCATGAATTATATGGGTATGTACTACATGCTTAATTAAAGGACTGTTTTTTTTTTTTTTTTGATTGAAAATTTTTATAAATTCTGAATAGACTTGTTTAATTGTTGTACGCAGTGGAAGTTTCCTGAGCCCTCGGTTTCAACAACTGAACCTAGTTCCAACTTCCAAGTTGCGAGTTGGTAAATCCAAACCCTTCCTTTCAAGCAAACACCAAAAGGTTTGATTGTTTGTCTCCCGTTCACAACATCATTATGCTCTAAACAAACACTTCTCTAGGCATATAGACTTGTAGTTCTCATAATGAATGAAAGGACAGGGAAAAAAAAGCCACTTCTCTTACTTAGTGTTGCACCACTAACTCTCCAAAAGCTATATTTTATTTCTTGTAATTGATGAACACTGACCCACTTTGATACTCACATCCTCTCAAAATATATATAAATATATTTCCTTTTACATTTGAGTATTTATTTTATACAGCTAAAGCATAAAGATTCCTTATCTCAAACTTAGTTTTTCACAAATGCATATTGTAATAATATTAGTTATTATTTTATAATCAAAATAGGATTATAACTTTATAAATAAAAATAATTAAATTAAATTAAAGTCTAAGAGTAATTGAAGAATATTAATTTCAATTAACTATTATTATTATTATTATTATTATTATTATTATTATTAATATGAATGTCTCTTGTAAAATTATAAAATTTTAGTTTACCATCAAAATTCAAAATTACTTTTACACTTTAATTATAACTCACTAAAAAAATTGATTTTTGAAATATATTGTTACTAATAATTAAAATAGAAAAATAGAAGATTATCATGAGTGAAAAAAACTGATTGCAAATTAAAATTCATTAGCTAATACTACAACATGGAACATATGCCAATGTGATCCTATAGTTTTGATATTACCTAAACTACATCTAAAAATGATATTACAATAGTTTTTAGTTAAATTGGACTATCATTTTCTAATATGTCATATGAATATTTTTATGCTTTTTTTTTTCCTTTTCATATCACGAAATTGTGTGTTTTAATAGTTTTCTTATATATATATATATATATATATATTGTTTTTATGTCACTTTCCTTTATTATGCCCTATATGTACTTAGTAATTATAAATGGTTATAATAATGTTATATAGTATAAGTGTTATTAATTGTAAAATACAAATTCTAAAAAAAGAAATTAGAAGGGAAAATTAGTGAAGATATTTGACTTCTTAATTAACTTTTGGATGGACATTGAAAAATAAAAATATAAAATAATCTTCTTCAAGTCCAACTAGATTTCAAAAAATATCAAGTTTGAGGATTCCAAAATTCTTATATAAATTTTGTAATCTTTTTATAAAATTTCTAAAAAATTATAATTAGATTATTATATTTATTTAAAGATATAGACATGATCATTATATATAATTTAACAATTTTGAGCATGCATTTTATATTCAACATGACCTTTCTTTTAACTTAACCATCCCAACATAAGACAAATGAGGAAAGTAATAAATATAGATGTATAAATTACAATTTTCAAATCATCAAATTTTATTATTTTTGAATTTTTTTTTTGGATCTTGAGTAATATTTACTTGTATTGATAAAATAAAAATTAGTTTCCCCTATTTGTCTTCCTCTTTCTCTCTCTCATTTATGTCAACTCTCTTTCCATCATTTACATCAACATCACCTCCTTCTCTCTATCTTTGACATCACCTTCTAAAATAATGATTCACCTGCAAACCTACAAAGCTACAAGAGCTTCATAGTGAGCCTAATAGTCTCCCTCCTCCATTCCCGTTTCCTATATATATATATATATATATATATATGTAGATGTTTGTTAATATACGGGGAAAGGTGATTGGTATGAACAATTTTTTATTTTTTATTTTTAAGTTTTGCATTTAAGTCTACCATAGAATAACTTTCATATACAAAATCATTGATAGAAGTATACAAAAATTCAAATGAGGTTTATTGCATAAGATACTATTGCAGTATATTTTCAATCATTTTAATATTTGAAAAATAAAACATCAAATTAATTTGTAAAAGTGATTGACATGACCAAGTTGTAAAACTTACCTAATAACAGGTTAAAGGTTTTGAATAATAATTGTGTTAATGGACCACATGGTCTTTATAAGGTATAAGTTATACAATGAACAAAAATTATATAAGAGATCGTTATTAAATAAAATAAATCTAAAAAAGTAAATTTAACTATGGGTATCACATACACTTACATTAATTTTTGTAGTATCATTTTTCACATGATATAGGGTTCTTGATTATACTATATATGGTATCACCTTTTCCAAGAAAGTTTTAAAATTTAGAAAAAGGGATTCTACTATAATTATTAGAAATTGAAAAAGAAAAAAAAATTGTGAATATAATATAAGTCCTCACCATCATCTACAATTATCTTTATCTTCCATTTAAAAAAACAATAAATAACATGTGTGTATTCATATTTACACTTCTATATTGTAAATGTTCTCATTCAAAATGTGGTATTTTATACAAGAGATGATCGGCAAAAATATAAAAAATGGGTGGCTTCCTTTTTTTTTTTTTTATAGTATAATTCTTATTTATATGAATTATAGTGACTTTTATGACTAATCTATTTAGAATATAAATTATAACTTTTGGTTGATAAAATATTAGTCAAATTTGGGAGAACTTCTCAAACTTAGTAGAATTATAAGGTTGAATATAATAAATAATGATATTTAGGTAGAATTCTTACATTTCATTTGTTAGTGATTTTAAGAAATACCTTTTAACATAAAAAGTGTTTTAAGGAAAAAAATATATGCTAGACAAAATTTCAAAAATATTATTACAAATATAAAAAAAATTACTTATAATTTTCAAAAATCACTTGTAGTAGTTCCTAAAAAAAAATTATAGTATTAGAAAATCACTTATAATGTTTTATAAAAAAATACTTTATAAATAATTTTCCTAAAAACATTTGTAGAGAAAACACTTCTATGAAAAAACATTTTGAATAAAAATACTATAAAACTCTCTCTTAATAGGTAATTTTCCTAAAAATACTTTCACATAAAACATTTATGTTAATAGCACTTCAAATAAAAATACTACCAAATACACTCTTAATTAGTGTTTTCATACTTGTAAATTAATTTGTTTACATTTCAAATATCAAAAGAGAAATAATTTCCTTCAAATGAGATGTGAAACATATTTTTATTTAATTAAATTTTTTTAATATTTTTATTTAATTAAATTTTTTTAATATTTTTATTTAATTAGAAATTTTAAATTATAATAAATTATTTTATATGGTTACTAAATATATTTTTAAAATACATGTTTTAAATATAAATCCCTTATATTGTAATTGCATAAATCTCAAATTTTTTCAATTGAAATTTGAAAACGATATTTGATACATTGAATACAATAATTTGTTGATAAGAATTTCATATTTTATCTTTTCATTTTTTTAATATTAGAATCAGTTTATTCTAGCTGATAACAAATTTTTATATTTTTTTATAAATATAAAAAATTATAATTATGATAAGTAATTGGTTTATTACATATATATTAGTTTTTTGCATTATTCAATAGCTTGGTATCCAAGTATACGTTATTTAACAATATTATTTAATACATAAATAATATATACCATTATTTTTTGGTGGTGGGTCACATAAAAAGTTGACTATGATTTGGTCTTGAGTCTTGACAGACAACTTATTGTAGACCACTTATTTGGAAGGCTTTTATTTTTATTTTTATTTTTATTTTGAGAGATGTTGGTTTCCACGTGGAGAATGCATGTGCAAGGAGACCATATAAAGCTCATAGCAAGGAGGTTTCCTTTGCTTGTTGGTCAAACCAAAGAGAAGTGGTAGGTGGAATTGAACATGAGTGTCTAGTCCTGTAGGAATGAGTGGCTACTCTTGAAAGACTAGGTGAAATGATGAAATTGTGATATTTTAATTTAAATGATGTTTGGGTATGAGCAGATACTCCACCTTTCCTTTAGTGCACGGCTCTCAATGTGATAATTATGAAAAAATTAAAATTAAATATATAATTTATATATTATTAAAATTAAAAATAATTATAAAAATAAAAATAATTATAAAAAATTTAAAATAAATTAATTAATTAATAATTAATTATATTATTTTTTATATTTGAGATTATCAAATTAAATTATTTTATTAAAAAAATATGTATAATATTTAAATGTGAGCATGTTAAAAATAAAAGGAAATTTTATTATTTTAAAATATATTATATTTTTATTTAATATTATAAATATTTTTAGAAAAGTAAAGTGGTATTGTAGACCACCAAAAGGTGGCTTTGCTTTATTTGGTTTTTTTAAGGCCTCATTAACGTTTTTGCCATGGAGAGATAGGGAGTTTTGGGCAGACATGAGGGCCTTAAAAAAGCTCTCCCACTTTGACCTTGGCTTCATGTCACCACCATGCTGAAAGGACCACCTACAGCTTAGAGGAATGGGGAGGTATGGGTAGAGAGGTTTTTGGGAAAGGGGAAAAACGGAGGAGGCTGAGAGAGGTTTGGGGAATTTTTGAGAGAGAGAAGGATGAGAAGGGGAGAAAGAGAGAGTCGGGATTGAGGGGGGTTTTTCAATGAGTTTTGAGAAGAGAGTGCGGGAAAGGGAGCTCAGAGTAGAGCTGATTCTTGGGTCCATTTTTTAGAGAGAAAGCAGCGGTTGGTGCTAGAAGAGATGGGATAACAGAGCATTCGAAAACGAGAGAGAGAGAAGAGAGTTGGACTTTTAGAAGAAAATAGAGGAGTTGAGGAAGGAAGCGGAGGTTGGAGCTTGCAGGGAAAGATTTTTCTGGGGAGGCGGAGGAGAGCTCACGGGGGGAATCATCTTCAGTAGCGGGCAAGAGCGAATGAGAGGAGGCCAAACACCAAATGAGCGTCTTCTCCATACCATCATCTTCTCTACCAACATAAGGAGCTTTGAGAAGACGCTACGGAGGGCCGAGTAGTAGAACTAGCATAGGTCTTCTTCAAAGCAGCCACCTCTTCAACGTTGCCATTCGCGAGTCCATGTAGCACACAGTAGTTGCAGATCACATCCGCCAGCTATAATCTTTTGGGAATGCAGCAACCCATCTCGACACCATCTCGTCCATAGCCCTAAAACCAGATTCAAACAGTGTTGAACCTCTTTGAATTTAAGGTTTGGCTCAGCCATTTTGGTCATTTGTTTTGGCTTGAAGTTTCGTGTTTTTGTCTTGAGGTCTTAGCCAAAACTGGTAGGATTTAAGGGCCTAAAAGGCCACCATTTTCACTGTGTTTTGAAGGGAGTTTGGAATGTTAATAAATCATGTTTGTTTTTGGAAGAATATTTATTTTAATATCTCATATCTCTAAAGTCTCAAAATTTGATTTTCATATACTTGAGTTTGATTGGCTTGAACATAGATGGAAGATTCTTTCTGTTTCCTATAATGAGTTTCGGTGTTGGTGTTGTTGATTAAAGTAAAAAATAACAATAATAAGGACATTGAAGTATGTGGTCAGCTGTTCAATGAAATAGAAATAATGTTTGTGGTTGGACTTAATGAAACTATTGATCTGTGGTTGCCATGGAAATTATAAGTTAATGGGATACAAACGGTGAGGCCATGCATGGTTACAGCTGGCCATTGGGTTGTTTATGTTAATGTGCCCATGTTCTATTTTTTTTTTTTTTTTAAATGAAAAATGAGAGTGGGGAAGTACAGGCAGCTGCCACATTTCTTTTGTTAATCATCTTTGGATTAAAAGAAAATGAATTTGAGATTGAGAAAAGTGTGTGACCTTCATTTTTTTTTTTTTTTTTTTTTGAAGAAAGCCATTCAGATTTGTTTTAGAAAGTTATTAGTTCTTGTTTTATTTATTTATGTTTTAGAATATTTAAAAATCAATTTGAATTGTTTCTTATTAATTTGTAGTTGTTTAGAGTTTCCTTTGGAAAGTTATTAGTTCTTAGGGCTTTAGTTTACGTTTTAAAATATATGAATTCATGTAGTATAAATAATTTATACGGTCATGGAATACTTTCAACATGTTAGTGGTTTGTTTTATGGAATAAAAAATATATATATATAATTTCAAGTTGACAGGGTCATGGTGTCAATGGTTTGTATTGTTTTAAATTTAAAATTAAACAATTGGAAGCTAATATCAATGTAGGTTTATAATATTCATGCTAGTTTATGTAAAATTATTTGTTGGTAACTTTGAATACTCATGTCATTTTTTTTATTATTTTTTGTTGGATTTTGAAATTCCATGTTTATCTATATTATCCTTGGAATTATCAATTCTTATTTTATTGATTCATGTTAATTTTTAAAATTTTTAAAATTTTTAGTTGCTATTTAAAATATCCATGTTAGTTTATATTACCCATAAAATTATTAATTGTTATTCTAGTTGATCCATGTTAATATTTTTGTGCTCCTTTGAATTAGTTCTCAATCATTCATCTTATGTAGATTACGTGTGTTTCATAATTTATTCTATTAATTTAATTGGTTTCATACTCCAAGTTTATTATTTTAATTTAGGATTTAATATCAATTTAGTAGATGTATATAATTTTATTTAATTAATTTGGTTAATTTCATGTTATTGTTTACTTGTTTTAAAGTTTGCTAATTTTAGTTTTGAAGCATCAATATTTAATTTGTAGTTGTTTATATATATAACTTTAGTTAATTGATTTAATTAAATTGGTGCCATATTTTGCATGTTTTCACTTTGTTTTAGTTGTAATCCGTTGATTAATGTGGAATAGTTAGAATTAGTTTGGCTTTGTTTGATCCAACATTTTGAATGAATGAGCTTGACGTTTCCTTTATTATTATAATTTTATCGAACATCCAAAGTACATTAATTTGATTATTTAAGGATTAAGGAATTATTGATGCATGGTGGTCATTGCATTTCGTGTGGGATTTATATTATATTGTGCGGTCATAACATGTTCAGTTTCATGAATTATATTATTTCTATTATTTATTGGGCTATTACACTATTTCTATTATTTAATAAGTTTTTTTTAAAAACTTCTTTTAATTTTAAATAAAAATTTTCAATTTTCCTTGATTTAGAATAGTTTTCCCAACTCTCACCTTTTTTAATAAACATGAATAAATCTTCTCATTTTCCTTGATTTAAAATAATTTTCTCAATATTGTTCATGATTCAAAATTTCTCAATTTTCAAAACTGTCTCTGGCTAGGTGTGGCCTCCTAAGGTGGTCCCTGCGGCTACAAAAAAAGATAAGAGGAAAAAAATTTCCTTGACTGTTGGCCCAAAGGAGCTAAAAATGAGGCCCCCCAATGAGGTCCCTAAAATGCAACTTACTAAAACTATAGAAAGGTCCAAATGGGCCCAACCCACTCTTGGAAAATGAGGAGTTATTTGAAAACTCAAGGTGTTTGAGAAAATGATTTTAAAAATCATAAAAAATGCATGCCAAGAAGAAAACATGGCAGCATGAATTTTTTTAAATCTGGAATTTTATTCGCCTATGAAAATTTCTAAAGAGGAAATTTTGAAAAGAAAATATAGCAAAATAAAACTCACCTTGGGAGGAGGCCAGGTGGATGTCCATGCAGCAAAAGGGCCCACGTCCATGGGAAAGTAGGCCATGAAATGCCAAGTATGAAGAAGATCCAAGCATAAGGTGCAAAAGGAGAGTAGCCTTGCATAAAGAATTTTGGTGGGAACCACGCGCAATCATCTTGTTGTTCCCATTAGTCTCTTTTTTTAGTCTTGGAAATGAGCCATACCCTCAGCCTTTGGGATCAATTCCATACTCATACCCCCCACTTGGCGAGAAAGTGTTGTAATTTCCATAATTGCACTTGTGTGGTGGGTCCACATCCAATACTTATTCCCTTTTTCTCCACTCCCGTGCAATTCACATCCATCCACTCACATGGTATCATGATCACTAGGATTCCAGTTATACAAATTTGATTAAACTGATCATTGAGCCTCTTCTTTAACTAAAGAAAACATAGCCCCTCGAAATTCAACCCTTCTGAACCACAAACCAGAATAGCCGCAAGGATTTAAAAAAATCCAGTAAATTCCAACTTGGAAAGTCTTCTTGATTTGCAATTCTTTGACATTCGAATAACCATGGGAACCACCAAATTTATTTTGACAAATTGATAGTTCATGATATCCACATCCGCCAAAATACATCTTCTAACCCCACCGAGTGGTCAGTCCTTGGAGTTCCCATCCTTGAAGAAGAAAACGAACTGTTAACCTCACCATGCACTGGCTTCTTTTGCAACCCAGAAAAAAAATCCATTGAATCTCACCATCAAGAAAAATCTTAGATAATTTCCAGATTTGAAACCTCATTCGCTGGTGCCTTCACAGTTTCCTGTGTGACTTGGAGCTCATGTTTCAGATTTTTTTAACTAGTTGAATTTCGCCACCCGCGTTTTTGTCTCCAACTCAGTCCGTGATTCCGGGTATTCCTCAAATTTTCTTCTAAATTTCTCTCTCTGACAAAGCCACCTCTCTCTCTCTACTGAATACACTTCTCAAATAAGGTTACCCCACTTTGGCCTTGTTTCTGCTGTGGAAATCCTGAGAGCTTTCTTGGCCATATATTGTTCCATGCAAAGTCAGTAGCAACAAGTGAAACCGAGCACAATTTGACTTAGTGAAAGCTTCACAACGGGTTCCAAAGATGGTGACTACACGGAAGATACATCTTGTATAGGATGAAGACGAGATTTCCACCATGGCAGGGATGCCGTTAATAATACAGAAAGCAATGGCAGTCTCAAATGAGAAGTTCACAGGCCCAGGAAATCAGCAAGGTTGATGAGACATTCCTTCCCCTGTTCTTTCTCTCTTAAAATCCTTAGGAATATCATTACTCACCCCATAACACAGGGAGGGCACCAGTAGAATTCCTCTTGGGGAGTCAAAATGAACCCAAACCAAACTCCAATAGTATAGAGAAAATATCAAAAGCACGATTAGCAAAACAGACTCACAAACAAAGAAGTCTTCTTAACCAAGTATCTGTCATGAGTCATTCCTGTGCTTATGAATAGAGAGGGAAGAAGCTAAACCCAGATTTATGAATGAAAAACAGAGATGTAATCTTCCAAGGCACAATGTAGTTAAAAAGAAAAAGATAATCAGATTATTTTCAAGCTAGACCAAAGGAGAAAGGGATAAATAAGCCACACCAAGCTCGTGAACAACCATAAAGAAAATCAATCAGGTTCAGATGCTTTCTCTGATACTCACATCTAAATAGCAAAGTGATTTTTGAGCTCTCTGAAGAAAAGAAGAGAACAGCATGAATAAATAAAGGTGAAACCCACAGTGACCATACCTGGAGGACCCAAAAGCCCTCTCTAGAAGCTAAGGCTCCTCTGCTCTGCTCCTCTGCTCTGCTCCTCTCCAATCCGTTTCCAGATGTTCCTCCTCCTCAAGGCCCTGCTCTCTAAAAATTCTCTTCGTTCAAATCCTCTCTACTCTGTTTTTCTCTTCTCCAAAGATGCTTTCCCAACCGTCGCCTTTTTCTCCCAAAATGGAAGGTCCTCTCCTTGCCCTAGAATTGCGTGCTCAAACCCTCGCCGAAAATGGCAATAAAAAGGCTCAAATGGATGGCCAAGTGAGGGCACTTGTCCTCATCTGGGTAGGCCAAATAAAAGCTCAAACGGGCCTACTCTCTTTAAAAAAAGGGCCAAGCCCAACAAAGACAGCCCAAAAAAGAAAGAGGCCCAAGGGGTGGTCTACAAACATATTAAATTTAAATACATTTTAGTATTATATAATATTATTCAATCTAATTTTAGTAATATATCCTAATAAAAACATAAAATAATATTTAAAAATGTAATATTATTTTTGGATCATATAACATTAATTGAAAAGTATTTAATGTAACAAAATGTTACAATTACAAAAGTATAACTATGTCATACACAGATTTAATTAAACAAAATTTTAAAAACTCACTATATAAAAGACTAATCAATGCAAAGGAATTTTACATATTAAAATCTCATATCAAATTCTCATCCAATTTAATGACTCGAGTAGAAAATTCATACTACATATATGGATTGTAATATATTAAATTTAAATATATTTTAATATTATATAATATTGTTCAATCTAATTTTAGTAATATATTCTAATAAAAATATAAAATAATATATAAAAATAAAAATATCATGTTGTTGCAAAATAACCATAAGTGACAAATTTTGTGTCTAAATTTCTATATCATTTTTTACTAACAAAAAATTCAACAAAATATTTCATCGTCAAAGTATATATCTTGAAAAAAAAAATCATCCTTAAATGTCTACTTTCATAGCCAAATTTTTTATGAATAACTTACTTATGTGAATGTCTTCATATCAGTATATTTGGTGACAAAAGCTATATTTTTGTCTCTAAATCTCTATAACATTTTTAGTAACAAAACATTAAATAAATTATTTCATCGCCAAAATATATATCTTGCAACAAAAAAAAAATCATCCCTAAATGTCTACTTTCGTCGCAAAATTGATTATGAACAACTTATTTTTTTTGAAAGTTTGCATATTAATATAATTGGAAACAAAAAGATACATTTTTCGTCTCTAAAACTATGTATATAAAAATATTGAGACAATTTTTTAATTTCGTCGCTAATTGATACATTTAGGGACAATTTTTTTTCCCAATCTAAAAATTTTGTCGCTAATTATTCTATTTCTTGTAGTGAAGTCTCCTTGATTGATTGATTAGGATCATAACTTTGAACACATAGTTTGCTTTAAGGATATTGTTCATTTTAAAAGTTGACGACCATCACACTTTAGAGGCAACCATCTCATTATCATCCCTAACCAACATTTCATTTGTATACAAAAAATAGAATATAGAATCTACCCTTACACCATTTAACAAACATGCAATAGTGTTCTTAGACCATCATAAACCCATTAGTGTAATATACCATTGTTTAGATGATTATTGTAGGTTATAAATAGACCTTTGTAGTTGTTAACTTTACCTTTCTATTTAGTTGCCATAAAACAAGTTAGTTGATTTATATAGATCTTCTTATTGAGTTCTCCATTTAGAAAAACAATTTGAATTTTTATTTGATATAATTTAAAATCCAAAGATGTGATAATGGTTTGAATAAGGAGAGTTGGGGCAAACCTCACTTCTCATGAGAAGTTCTTTTTTTTTTTTTTTTATACTCTACACTCTCATTTTGGTTGTATCCTTTCTTCATGAGTTAAGTTTAACACCTTGCATCATTTACCTTAAGTTTGACCTTAAAAACCTACTTATTCATTAAGGTCTTATGTCTTAACAATAGTTCAATTAATTCTCAAATAGAGTTCTTGATAATAAACTTCATATGCTATTTCACTGTAGCTTCCATATATTACAAGTAGGGATAAGAGAGCTTTATTAAAAATTTCAGGCTTCTCATGTGTTGGAACATCTAGATTACTTAACTTCAAGCCCTAGATCATTAGGTGCATGCTACTATCTTCACATAAATGCTAGAACTATGTAATGGGATAATTCAAAACAATGAATATTAGATTTAAGTGCTCAAGGAATTGAATCTAATTGGTGAAAAGGTTAATTTAAATCTCAAATACCTCACAATCTTTTGCTTGATAGCTCTCTTTCCTCTGTCCTAACACATAAGGATGTTAGATTCCTCTCTGTGGGGATAGATATTAAGATAGAAGATTGAATGGATGAAAAGTACTAAGCCTTAAACCCTTTAAGGAGTTTATATAGGCTTACCTCTTAGTTTGAGTGACTTGAGCTAATCTTACATTTGGGTTACTTAATCTCACTCATTGGGTCTTAATTAAATAATTTGCTCTATTGAGCTACAATTAATTAATTATCCGAATCTAAAAAGACTATTTATATGTGCTAGTGCAATCTTCTGTATGTACCAAAATGCTCTTATACACACATACAAATAAAGAATCCAACTATTCCTCAAATAATTTTTTACAAAGGAATATGATTTTGAGTGGGAACCACTAGACCCATAGGGAAGTACTGGCTCCCTTAAAATCCAATTTTTCCTATAATCCTATGGGACACAATGAGGACTTTATGTCTTCATGGGGGTGGTTTTGATAGCCTACATTGAATAGGGGAAAAAGTTCTTAGCATTATGTATGTAAGAGCTCTTCTTAACCATGCAAATGTGTCTTAAATCTCTAAGGTCCCTTTGAGTTCAGAGTAAACAATATCTACTTGATTGGGAGTGAGTTTTTATAGATGTTAAAGATCTTGCTAAGGATATGAGTGACTCGACAAGATAGTAACCTTGAGTAGTGACTTGCCACCTACTAGATTATGCCACTAAGTGGGATTTTACCATTACATATTAATTCACTAGATTTAGATGTGTGTGGAAAAAAACTTGGAACTATCTCATAATTGTAATTGTGGGCATTAAGGTGAAGCTTTCATGTTTGCATCATAAGATCATGATATTGGGATAGATTCTTTAAAAGCTTGATATGATGTAACCATAAATGGAGTTCATTAATACTTTCATTATGGCTTCGATTTTCTATTTACTATCCTATTTATGAATTATGTATGTTAAGCATTCAAACCTACATTACTTGCATGTACATGACTTGAGTGAATTAGGAGTTACATGGAAAATCTAAGTCATAGATTCCTTGCAAGTTAATGACTCATTCACAACTAGTTCATGGACTTCAATAATCCATTTAAGGCTATAGTACACTACCTCCTTATTGGAAGGATGACTTGCCCTAGTCATTAGGATGGGTTTCCTATGGTGAGTGTGCTAGTGTGTTTAGTTATGTTGTGAAACCTAGATCTCTCTATTCCCATAACCCTAGATTGTATAGGTGCATGCAAAATACCCTAGAGCTCTAAATCTTATGCAACAGAAGCAAAAATCAAAATTTTAACATTTTATAATCTAAAGAACAAGCATTAAAAACTTTGAGAAAATAAAAGGCTAATCTTAATATAGAAAACACCCAAGAGGGGAAGGGAGAGGGGGGGAGGGGTGAATTGGGTTTAAAAAAAATATTTTTCAAACACAACGAATTCAAGCAAAGGAAACACAAATATAAAGAGATAAGGTTAGAAAGAGCAAACTCAGATTTTATAGTGGTTCAACACTTCCTTACCTACGTCCACTCCCCTCAACCTCCTAACTAAGTGAAGAATCCACTATACTTGAAGCTTCAACCAAGCTTTTAATCACCTTTACACTTGGATTCCAACTCTAATGGGATATTACACAATCCCTTCAAGTGTTACTCACTTGAAGCTTTTAACACTCAAATGATAAGTTTGAATCTCTCAACCTAGCTCAACAAGGGCTCAAATACAACTTAAATGTTAGGAAGAATCACAAAGGTGCACTAAAGAATATGCAAATGGAGATTTAATGCACTAAGGAAAGAATGAGAACTTTTGAGGCAAAAACAAGTAGGTAGACAAATAAATGCAGGTGTTCTCTACCTCATAAATGAAGCGGAGTTCTCAATTTATAGGTTTCTAGCATTGGGAACCAAAAATGCCAAAAAGTAGCCTTGATTAGTCGAGTTGAGTGTCAACCGGTTTACAAGCCATTGGACAATAAATGCATGGTAGGTGACCGTTACGCCTCGACTAATCCTTGACCAAACCTCAATCGGATCTCGACCAAGAAGGCATATCCCTCGACCAGGAATGCAAAGCTACAAGAAGAGAGAGAAGATTTATTGCATTTCTCAACTAGACCTTGATCAAGAAGGTGTAATCGATTGACCGGTGCCCTAATCGGTTGAGTCAGTTGACTAATACCTTGACCAGTTCACCATTTTTTGCCTCAAAACCTCTTTTTTTTTATTCTTTTCTCTTCTAACACTTAGGCAAGGTATTTCGGTCAATTAATATGTCAATTATGAAACAATTTTCCTAAGTTTCATTTGATAAAACCCGGGTTTTGACGGAAATGTAACTTTAATGCCTATACCTAGTTTTTAAAGAGCATGAAAAAATATGAAATCCTAAGTGCACCATGCATTCATCTTACATATATTTCCTATTATTAAAGGGTCTTCCAATTGTCTTGATCTTGCATCCATTGAGTCCTTTGATGAATTTCCAAACTAATACCTGAAATTCTTTATAATTCAAACCAATTAACGACTTAACCATGGTTTATTATCATCAAAATGCGATTAGGAGAACCCTTGGGCTAACAAAATTTACCTTTGATTTAAATGGTTCTCAAATCAATTCTGCTTAATGAAGATGAAGCCTAAAGAGTCCAGAGGTCTCATACACCGAAAATATTTTGCTTGATGACTTGATCCATGATCTTGGCACTCCAAAATGTGGGCTTTGGAAGAGAGGAACGATAGGCTCTCTCTCTGTAGATGTAGAAGATGATTGTCTTTCAAAAAGTGATTGGAACCCTAACCCTTAAATGGTATTTATAGCGATTCCCTACTAGGCTTAAATGACTTGAGTCCACTAAGGCTTGGGTCACTTAATATTGCCTAAAATGAGTCCTAATTGATTAATTAACCATACAGGATCATCTAATTAACCAATTCATGTCAATGAAATAATAAAGAGAAAGTAAAAAATATAAATAAATCTCTATCTGTTACATCATGTCATTCTTTTTAGGGCTCAATTCTAATAGGTTAGACATTAAATAGGATTTACAGTGAGTCAGACATTGGTCATTAGGTAGTCTAGACTTCACCAAGCTGCTATGCTGTATAAGCTCTCAACCTTTAGAGAATATTGATCTAGTGCTAAGGTCTTCAATGGCTTTGACCCATGAGTGAGACCCTAAAGTGCTCATATATTCTCTATAGATTGGGTCACTATGATTGAGCCATGTGATAATAGGTATTCTCAAGATAAGCACCATGATATCTTAGGGGTTTGAGACATTATGTCCCCTTAGGTGATCCTAAGGACATGTGATTATGAAAATTGTGGCCACGATAATTCCTTAAGTGGAATTTGACGTATCTTGGAGAGTATGTCAATTGATCATATAATAGGAGGATCTACAACTCAAGGATTGTAGGGGTAGTCTTGAGAGGTTGATAACATTCATCTTGTTAAATTATGAATACCAATTCATGGGGAGCTTGCATGCAATTGTTAGTAAGTCACATACTGAATTTTTCTATCTCGATCTATGAGGATACACTTTGATACCATTTGTAATGACTCACTCCCAACCATGTAAATATATACTATCCACTTTGGGCTCAAAGAGCCCTCATAACATTAAAATGTGTCTAAATAATTAAGAGAAGCTTCTATTTATATAACTTTTTCCCTTATTCGATATGAGATATCATAGTATTTTCCTTTGGTTTAATTGCCTCAAATAAATTGAGACTCCTGTTCAATGCTCCTTTACTCAAAATATCATCCTATAAGAAATTAACTTCATATGACTTAATTTCAATTATACTCCCATTGAGTTGTTCACTAAGCATCACGCAACCTTTCATTTATTAGAATATCTAATGAAAGTGCACTTGTTTCCTTTATAGCACAATATCTATGAGAATTTACATGAACTAAACCTGCTAACCCTTAGGATCACAAGTGAGTTAGGTTTGGCTTCTTAACTATATGGATTTGAAGTAATTGATTTTGAGGGCACTCTATTCAAGATTTAAGTTGTAATCAAAATAGTAACCCTCCTTTCCCACCCCAAAAGATGTTAGATAGTTGGCTTGTGCCTTTTTGAGTGAACCATATCAAAAGTTTATGGTTACTTTTTTCAGTTCAACCATTTTACAATGGAGTCCTTGAAGATATTGATTGTTCTTTGGATTTCCTTTTCATCATAGAGATTTTTAAAACTCTTCAATGGATACTCATGTCCATGATTTATCCTTAATGCTGTAATAGTTTTTTCTTTTCAATTTTTTTACAATATTCCTATAACATATAAATCAAAGCAATTCTTTGGACTTGTAGATATAACCATCCGTACATGTGATGAAGTAGTAGGCACCATGCTTGGGTCTCATGTTCATTAGGCCCTGTACTTTTGGATGCATAGGCTACAAAGGACAAGATACCTTTTCGGCTTGCTTAAGAGGCTTCCTAATTAATTTTCTTTCCAAATAGTATTCACAAGGGGGTAGGCAAATTTCTGAGAGTTAGCTTAATATATTTTGATGATTTTTCCCTTAAACTTATTTTATAAAAAAATTTGATATTATTATATAGTAATACATTCTACAAATATTATAAAATATTAATGGAGTTTAATTCAGCTTAGATTGTTGAAGCATTAGTCTGAACTCAGCCCAAAATTGAGCTTAACCAAAATTAACTTTTGGTTGAGAAACTCGACCAAATCCTAACTTGAGTACTAAAAATGGTTTCTCAACTTCACCGAGATTCGAGTAAGGTCAAACCAATTTGCCAAATTGCACCCGGTAGAGAAATGCTAATTTGTTGAATTCGAGGTCCTCACAATTTTAATTTGTCCTCACAAAATTGTCTGCATTTTTTTTCCTTAATGGATTTGAAATCAGCTCTACAATCAAATTCCCTACTCAGAGATACACAATTTTCATTGCTTTGATAGATTTTGTGAATATCGAGTAATTGAGCTTCTTGATTCTTAGGCTTTAAATTCAAGTGCGACGGTTTAAGGGAAATATATGAAATATGAGTTGGCAACTTCTCACGATCACTTTAATTTAGATTAGTGTTTAATTGGTACTTGGTTCAGGGTTGCTTTTTTGTTTTTTCTTCTGTTAGTCCTGCTTTTGCATCTGACCTGCTTCAATTTTACGTTGCACACAGCTTGCCGAAAGGCAAATGCAATATTCTGGGAACCGGTTGGATGGTTAGGTAAGGGACACAACAAAACTACCACTAAAGCATGCAAAAGTCTTGAATGCAATGTTATGTTGTCCTTAATATAATTTTAATTGCAGTGCCACCACCCATCAAG
Source organism: Vitis vinifera (assembly GCF_030704535.1). Taxonomy (NCBI): domain Eukaryota; kingdom Viridiplantae; phylum Streptophyta; class Magnoliopsida; order Vitales; family Vitaceae; genus Vitis; species Vitis vinifera. Next base: position 12,457,551 of record NC_081823.1, on the reverse strand, counting down.
CATATCCAAGAAACAAAAACAATGCATACTCTGACTCTTCAATTGCTTAACCACCTATGTACTGAAGTTTTGAAAGTGTCAAGAGCAAAGGAAATATTTAGACAATCATTCATTAATGGGGCAAAATATGGGATTCCCGAGATTCTGGAAGAGATTATAAAGTCATATCCTTTTGCACTCGAGTATCTGGATGAGGATGTATTCAAATTGGTAGTATTAAATCGTTATGAAAAGATTTTCAACCTCATCTGCGAAACCGGTATGCATAGACAACTTATAATACGAACCAGAGATGATACAAATAACGATAATATCTTGCATTTGGCTGGAAAATTGGCCCCTCCGCACCGGCTCAGTCTTGTTTCTGGTGCAGCTCTACAAATGCAACGCGAGTTACATTGGTTTAAGGTAATAATTTTTGTTTTGAAGGGGAATTAATTTTCTTATGCATATCCACTCTTTTTCTGTATCTTAGAAACTTTTTTATTTTTACACAGGAAATTGAAAAATATGCCCCGAGAGCCTTCAGTGAATCTGAGAACAGAGATGGAGATAAACCGAAAATGGCATTTATAAAGGAACATAAAAAGTTGATAAAAGAAGGGGAGAAATGGATGAAAGGCACAGCAAAATTTTACACATTGGCAGCAGCGCTTATTGCTACTGTAGTGTTTGCAGCAGCAATTACCATCCCGGGTGGCAACCATGATGATACTGGCATACCAAATTTCTCCAAAGAAAAGGCCTTCAAAGTTTTTGCAGCTGCGGATGCTCTTTCCCTCTTCCTATCCATTGCTTCGGTGCTGATATGCCTATCCATTCTCACGGCACGATATGCAGAAGATGATTTTATTTTTGCCCTTCCCAGGAGGTTGATATTTGGCCTTGTTACTCTATTCCTCTCCGTAACATTCATGATGATAGCCTACAGTAGCGCAATCTATCTTCTCTTTGGTGAAAATAAGGCATGGATTCTTATTACCTTGGCTGCATTAGCCTGTTTTCCAGTGACCTTGTACGGAATTTTGCAGTTTCCCCTCCTTGTGGAATTGATTTATTCCACATACGGCCCAGGCATTTTTGGCAAACATAGTAATCGTCTGATCCGATAGATTGACAATCATGGTGAGAGTATTCGACACAATTACGTACTTTGGGATTTGCATCAAATTCATGACTGAATGTATTGCCTTCACTCTCTCTCTCTGCTCCAGCGGACATTTTCTCCTAGATATTTCATTGTAATTCTAACTTCTGTCAACTATGATGAACAGGGTTAAAGCAAACTTCTTAAACTTTGCAAAATTGACTTTTTGGTACATGGCTAGATTGGTCAAGATGATAGTGATTCCTACAAGGAAAAGAAAGGTACTAATTGCAAAATCTAAATCTAGTCTACGGCTAAGGTGACTTATCAGGAAGGCCACCGGCCAAGAACACCCCTCTTGGTCGGACTTTTACTTGCTTTTTATTAGTGGGTTAGGGGAAATTCGGTTTTCAAATAATCAAAATTGTATACATTACAAATAAGCCAACAAAATACATGGTGGAATGAATAAATATATGCAAATATGAACATCTAATTTGATAATCAGGCAAGAAGTTATAGACAATGACTGAATAGATGGTTAGGCAATCTAGGCAGATATATATAAAGAGAGATTTTTATAGATGGATTTTAAAATGAAAGTCAAAATGTGGATTGATGAACAAAAATAATGTATTATCCCTTTTGTTTTAAAATAATTTTGCATGTAAAACTGAGAAAATGAATTATTTCACCTATTTAAGGAGTTGTTTTGTTTGTCATTACCATCAAAATGATTCTAATAAATTAAATATCTAATTTGTATTAAAAAACTACAAAATTGTTATTATTCTTAATAAATAAATTTTTCTTGGGCTTTATTTTCGAAATTTTTTTAAAAATGGTCACCTAGCTCGAAGTGATGATAAGCTCTCCCTTAAGGGTCACCAAGTCTCAAAGTCTTGTCAAATTCACAAGTTATAGTTTGATAATTTGATCATTTCATAATTCCAATTACATCATTTTGTCTTTTCCTCCTACTCCCATATAACTTTACTTTTCTACTTTTCTTTTCTACCTTTTGTGCTTTATTTACTATATGTTAAGACTAACTATACTATTTATTAAAAAAAATTATAATTATATATTTATTATTATCATCATTATTAACATATTATTAATATTATTATTTATGATATTAGTTTTATATTATTAATATTTCATATGTATCATTATTCATATTTTTATTTTCATAATGTCATTGATTATAAACCAATCTTAGAATATGATCTTTCTTTCATCTAATTCTTAAAACTTATAGGCTTTATTATAAAAATCATGCATAATAATGATTCATTAAATGTATAATGCTAGTACACCGATATTATGTATTAATATAAAAGCCAACGTATACGTACCACAAAAATATAATGATCTTACAACATGAATACTTTAAATGTCTTATACATTACTGCAAAACCTAACTGTATTTTAAAATTTTCCTTTTAAACAGGCATTGATGAATGGTTGTCATATATTTTATATATTTTTTAACATTTCATCTACTATAAATTAACCTTATAAGACATTTTTTTTTATAAGGTGTATGAGTTTCATTATAAGAATTATTGCTAATAAGAATGCATCTAGTATATGATGCTAATTCATTGGGATGCCTTAATAATATAGAAATCAATATAGTAGGATAAGACAACGCTTCTAACACTATTAAGTTTGTTCCAAAATGTATGTGTCATAGTTATGCATTGAAATTACAATATAAGTACACTGAAAGTACGATAACACATGCTTTAATTTTGATTTTTCATAATTATCAATACTAATTTTTTATTGTAATATTTTCTTAATAATCATATTGTAAAAAACAATTGAAAATTTATGAAAGTTTATATAAGAAAACTGTCTTCAATACATGAATGAAACAATATTTGTAAAATTATTTTATTATTATTATTATTGCATTATAAGTTATATATAATATTTATAAAAAATTTGAAATAATAATTATAATAACTAGAAGGGAAAAAAATAAAATAAAATAAGGAAAAGAAAAAAATAAGTGTTGTAAAACGAGGATAAATGCAACGTAAATAAAAGTAGAGAACAACTATATATTATTTTAATAATAATATATAATGGGAATGAAAGAATCAGAAAAGAGAATTAACAGAGTTGAAAGAATGAAAGACATAGAGAATAAGAGCGAGAGAATTTCTTTCTTTCCTTAGGATACATCTTACAGGGGATGGGAAGCCATTTTATAGGCTTTCCAAATGGCTTCCATTAATGAATATTAATGGAATTCATAAATAATATTAATTAATATTTAATATAATAAATGTGGTGGTATTCATTACTTTATTTATAACACTTTTCTTGGATGTCAACCACATTAGAAGAATATGTCTCATTAAAACCTTGCTAGTAAAAAACCATATAGGAAAACCTAGTGAAGGAAAAAGAGTACAATATTATGATAATTATTTAAGTTACTCTTGATATGTTAGGACTTTCTCATTAAAAACCTTGCTAGTAAAACCCAACGGGACAAAATCTGGATAAAGGGAAAAAAAGTACAATACACTAACACCCTTTTACAAGCAAACTCTCCATCATGTTGATGTATTCCAATCTTGTGTATTGACATCTTTAATGTTGAGGTTGGAAATGACTTTGTGAATAAATCTGTTAAATTATCAATTGAGCGTATTTGTTGCACACTAATTTCACTAATTTTCTGGTGTTCATGTGTATAAAATAATTTTGATGAAATGTGTTTAGTTCTATCTTTTTTAATATGACCTCCTGTTATTTGTGCAATGCATGCAACATTATCTTCAAATAATATTGTCGAGTCACTTTTGATAGAGGAGAGTCCATATGGTTCCCGAATATGTTGGATCATAGATCTTAGTTATATATATTCACGACTTGCTTCATGAATTGCAAGTATTTTTGAATGATTTGATAATATGACATCATTGATTGTTTGACAGATCTCCATGAAATAGTAGTACCGTTGCAATTAAACATATACCCTGTTTATGACCTACCTTTATGTGGATCTGAAAGGTATCCTACATCTACATATCCAATCAATTGTTGCTTGATTCCCTTGAGTAAAATAGACCCACATCAGTAGTTCCACAAAGATAGTGCAATATATGTTTGATATCATTTCAATGTCTTTGAGTTGGAGTGGAACTTTATCTTGTTGATAAATTGACAAAAAAAAACAATGTTTAGACATGTACAATTGGCAAGATATATAAGTTCACCAAGCACTAATATATGGTACTTTAGGATCAAGTAATTCTTCACATTTTTTGCAAGGCTGAAATATGTTTTTTTTTTTTTTCATATCAAGTGATTAGACAACTATTGGAAAGGTTAAAAGATGCGCTTTATCCATATAAAAACACTTCAAAATTTTCTTAATGTACGTTGATTGATGGAATAAAACTCCATTTGGAAAATGCTCGATTTGCAAACCAATAAAAATTTTTGTTTTTCCAAGATTCTTCGTCTCAAATTCCTTTTTTAAGTAATTTTTTGTTCTTATGAGCTCTTCAGGAGTTTCAACGAGATTTAAGTCATCAACATACACTACAATAATTGCAAATCTGGTTTCTGATTTCTTAATGAAGATGCATGGACATATAGGGTTATTCACATACCCTTCCTTTAGTAAGTATTTGCTAAGGCGATTCTACCACATGCGTCCCACTTACTTTAATCCATACAAGGATCGTTATAACTTGATTGAGTACATGTTACAAGTCTTTGCATTATTTGTTTGAGGCAGTTTAAATCCTTCAGGGATTTTCATGTATATATCATTATCTATGGATCTATATAAATATGTTGTAATAAAATCCATGAGGATCATATCTAATCCTTTTGAGACTACCAAACTAATTAAGAAACAAAATATGATTATGTCCATGTCGGGAGAGTATGTTTCTTGGTAAAAATACCCCTTTTTACCCAACAAACTTTGCATCTTCAAGTGTTTGGAGTACAGGTCCAAAAACTTCTCGTTTTGTTAATAAGTTTAACTTTGCTTGCATAGCTTCTTTCCATTTTGGCCAATCATTTCTATGTTGGCATTCTTCCATATTTCGTGGTTCAAGATCTTCATAATTTCTTATGATATCATGGGCCACTTGAAAAGCAAAAATATTGTTAATAACAATATTATTTGGATCCCATTTTTTTCCCATGTGTACATAACTTACTAAGATTTCACAATTTTCAGGTACATGTGCCTTTTCAAGGGTTTCTTGTTCAATATGTGCCTCTTCAAGGGCTTCTTGTTTAATATGTGCCTCTTCATGGGCTTTTTGCATTATTTGTGCCTCTTTTGGGGCTATAGATTTATCAATTTTAGACTAATCAGTCATTTTAATGACCTCTTCTAAAGTGCCAAGTTTTTCTTATGTTCTCCTCTTCCAAGGAGTTACATCATTTGAGCCAACAAGTCTACCACACTTTAGGCATATCTTAGGTTCATTTTTTAACTGTCCTACAGGGACATCAATCCGTGTTGGAGTATTTGTAGCCGAGCTATGTGATTTTGTCACTTTCTTTATATCAATGAATGCATCTGGTAATTAGTTTGCAAGATTTTGCAAATAAATGATCATTTGAACTTCTAGTTCATATTCATTTGTATAAGGATCAAGATGGGATCCTTATATGCATCTATCTTTATATTGTTTTATTATATATTTGCATATAATTGTCTCTCGTATTCATATAATTTAAATTTAAAAAAAAAATCATCACTCTATTCATCCTCTCCTCCTCTTTCTAGGATGATTACCTTAGGTTGGATTAGCTTAATTTTTCTAACAATATCTTATGATAGATGGAGAATTAAAACCTAAATAAATCCCAAGTCTTCATTGGGAACCCATTTTAGTGCATTGCGTAGGTGCAATTGGTACATATATTGCACAACCAAATATTCATAAGTGAGAGATATTTGGTTATTTTCCAAGTATGAGTTGTGGAGGGAAGTATTCATGGTAAGTTGTAGGTCGAATACAATCTAAAGTTGCAGCATGCATAATAACATGTCCCCGAGTAGAAGTAGATAATTTGGTTTTCATTAGTAATGGTCGAGCTCTTAATTAGAGACATTTGATGAAGGATTCTGCTAGACCATTTTGGGTATGAGTATGAGCAATAGGATGCTCAATATTTATTCCTACCAATAGACAGTAGTCAATGAATGTTTGAGAAGTAAATTCGCCGACATTATCAAGATGTATTATCTTAATTGGATAACCTTGGAATTGTGCTCATAATTTGATCATTTGTGAAAGGAGTCGGCAAAGGCAACATTACGTGTAAAAAGGAGACAAACATGTGACCACCTAGTAGAAGTATCTATTAAGATCATAAAATAACAAATTGGTCCACATGGTGGATGGGTAGGCTCACATATGTTCCCATGTATTCTTTTTAAAAAGACTAGTGACTCAGATATGACTTTAGTTAAAAATGGTTTGACTATCAATTTACCTTGTGAGCAAGTAGCACATGAGTATTCATTATGCAAAAGACTTTTTTGGTTCTTTAATGGATGCCCATGTGAGTGTTCGATTATTTGACGCATCATTGAAAACCCTAGGTGACCTAGTCTCACATGCCAAAGGACAAAAACTTTTGGGTCGTTGAACTTCTGGTTCACGACAAAATATGATTCAATAGGCTTTATAGTTGTATGATACAACCTAGAGGAGAAAGTCGAGAGTTTTTCTATTATAAGCTTCTGGCCAAATATAATGGAAGTAATGTAAAGATAATTACATTATCTTCATTCATAGTTTCAATATGATGTACATTTTTGTGGATATCTTTAAAACTGAGCGAATTTCTTCTGGATTTGCTAGAATATAAAGCATCATTTATATGAAATCTAGTTCTATTTGGTAGCATTATGTGTCATCTTCCAGAGCCTTCAACTAAGCTTGTAGTACCAAATATGGTACTTACATTAGCTTTTATCAATGTCAATTCAATGAAATATCTTTTATCTCGAAGAATTGTGTGTGTGGTTTAACAATTTGCGAAACATACATCATCCTCATTCATCTTGAGACCAAATAACACGTGGATTTTAGATACAACTAATATTAAAAAAAACAAGGCATAATATAAATAATAATATAAAAGAAAATGTAATAATCAGATATAAATATAAGACATAATAATATATTATTTGATATATAAAGTAACACCAATCAATGTTAGCATTCTCATCATTTATTAAATGGTCTATTTTTTCACTAGGACTTCCAAAGAAATCAATGTCATAGTAGGTTAGGTCCAATCCATCACCATTGGTAAAGTTCATCTCTATCTCTTTTCCTTTTGCTTTTATTGATGCTTGGTAAAGGTTGACCAAATGTTTGAGTGTACGATAGGTACATGACCAATGACCCTTCATACCACATTTATAACAATTATTCTCATCGTTCTTTGGAGGTTTATCTTGTAAACACTTCCCATTTTCTTGTTTTGCCTCAGTATTATTCCACTTTTGGTGGTGCAATGAAGCTTTCATTTTATGAGAATTTGAGGAATTATTACCATAATAACCATTATATCGGGGATTCCTTCCATGACCACAACCATTTCCTTGTCCTTGCCCATGTCCATGAGTTTGGGATGATATTGCATTCACTTCAGGGAATGGTTCAGATCCAATTGGATGAGACTAGTGATTTCTCATCAAAAGCTCATTATTTTGTTCAACAACAAGAAGACATGATATCACTACTACAAAAATAATTTATGGTGCCACTATTTATGGTGTCACTTTTAAAATAATGACACCATATGACTTAAAATTTACAAAGGTGACACATCATATAAAAACATTCAATTAGGATCGATGATATTAATTTTAGGTTTATAGTGTCAATGTTTGAAAAGTGACACCATATAAAATAATTTGTTAAAAATATTATAACTTAATGGGCCCACTTTGAGAATAATGATAGTATATAAAAAGGTCATTGTTTCCATATACCCACAATCCAAAAAAAATCTCATCCATAACCCTAGCCAAAATTTTCTTCTACCTCTTCTCACACTCATAGTTAACACACAACTGCTCTTCTTTGCTTCATGGACTCTCAGGTCACCCAAAATCTCTTAGATCTATCATTTTAATATTTTTTATTAATATCAAAATCTTTATTAGTACAATTGATTTATATTCATTGATTTGGTATATCTGTAATATGGATTATGTAAATAATGTTTTTTTATTGAGTTGTAGGAAAGTAAAAATTAGGTTTAACATTCCACCATATCTTATGTTTCATTGTTAAACCCATAAATCCCAAAATGAATGAAAATAAGAAAAATGAATAATTTTTTAATATATTTTATACTCAAAATGAGAGATAAACATTTTACAACATGAAATTTTCTTTTGATCTTGCAGGAAATTTCCTTTGATGGGACTTCCTATTTGTTTTCAAGGAATATTATAGAATATTGTGATGAGGATATTGATTGGTGATATTTGAAAAATAATTTTTTAGAAAATTATTCTCAATATTGTCATCTCTCACAAAAGGAAAAATGAAATAGTTTCCATATCATATAAGAGTCAGTTTGGAATGTTGGAATTAACAATGAGAAATTAATTTTTTTTATTTATCAATGTAAATGAATTGTTTTTTAAAACTTTAAATAGGAATGAAAATTTTTATAATTATAAAAATGATCAAATCTTATATTTTGTTTTTTTTTTCTATTCTTTTACATGGTATTATGGTTAATATCTCATCTTGTTCTATTCATATTTTTTATATTCTTAAAATGTGTTTTTTGTTTTTTGTTTTTACTTTCTTTTCTTATTGTTTTTATATTCATTGACCAAAATTTAGAGTAATTTGAGATTGATGATGAAATTTTCCTTTCAAGGTTAGAAAATTTCTATAAAATCCTTTTATTACATAATTTTTTCATTTCCTTCCATAAAACTCTTCCTTTTTTTTTTAAAGAAGATGTTTGATAATTTTCTTTTGATTTTCTATGAAATTTCCTTTAATTGAACTATTTGTTTATTTTCTAAGAATATTATAGTATGTTGTGATGAGGAAATGGGTTGGTGATATTTGGAAAATAATTTTTGAGAAAATTATTCTCAATATTGTCATCTCCTGCAAAAGGATTCTAAAAATATGTTTTATTTTTGCCTTATTTTCTTATTGTCTTTATATGCATTGACCAAACTTTGGAGTAATTTGAGATTGGTGATGAAATTTTCCTTTCAAGGTTACGAAATTTCTATAAAATCCTTTAATTATAAAAAATTTTCCAATTCCTTCCATAAAACTCTTCATTTTCTTCATTTTTTTTTTCAGAAAAAGATGTTTGACAATTTATTGATCTAAAGAATATTAAAAGTCAAAAATTTAAAATATTGAATATTTTTTCCTTTGGTGTTTTTATTTTATTATTATTTTTATTTGAATATTTTTTTCTTATACAAATTTTTTATTAATTATTTTACTTAGAAAAAAAAAATATCAATTGGACTTATGCATTGAAAAATCAATAATTTTTATGAAAGGTTCTTTAATTCTTTCTCATACTAATTTTTCTCTTAGCATTTCTTAATAATGAATTAGGTTTTTTTTTTTTTTTTTTTTATCTTATATACACAATTTTCATTCTTGTTATAATATCATGTCCTATTTATCATATTAATAGTTGAAAAAAAATTTATATTTTGTTACTAAAATTTTATTTTATATAATTGAGATGAAATTTAATGGACAATGTTATTTCACAAAACAAACATTAAAAAAATATTGAAATTAAGAAAATCCTTCCAAGAAATAAAAAATATATAAAAAGAATTAGATGTAAAAAATGGTTTTTAAAAGCATAATGAATTATAAAAAATAAATTTAAAAAAGTGTAGATTTTAAGTGGAAGATTAGTATTTTCTAAAATTTTAGATTTATATTTTTATTTTGTAATTTTGATTTATTTTATATTTATTGAATTGTTTTTATTTGAGTTCAAATGTGATTACTTTGTTATGAGATTCATTAAAGAAATAATTGTTGATTCTACAGTTATTGCATTAAAGGTTTTACTCATTTAATGAATTGTACATGGTTTCATACTTCCAATTATTGTGATATTAATGTTATTCTTATTTGATTTCAGTTTGATGACAAAAAACACATTCTCAAGTAGAATTTGATGAAATTAAAGGAGAATGTATTACTTTTGTGTTATAACTAATCATGAATCATGTTCATGTATCGTGATCATGCATGGTGAGTCCCTTATTTGTTATATAAATTTTCCATTGGTATTATATAGCATTAATTATTCTTTATGAACTATTTTTATATCAAAATAGGAAAAAGAAAAAAGAAAACATTAGTGCTTAGATTTGTTTATTTTTTATAACATCACATTTTTATTTTCAATAAGAACTCTAAAACTCATTAAACTATAAAATGCAGATATACACTCTTAGGAGGACAATATGAAGAATAAAAAGAAAAGAGAAAGAGGTGACAAGATTTGGGTTTTTAGATGTGATTCTTATGTCATACATTATATGACATAAATGTTACTTTATTTGGAATTGAGAATTTTGGGTTTTTTGATGCAACTCATGTCATTTTATAGTTAGCTATTTTTATGCATATGAAATGTAGGTATACATGAATGTTGGGATGCTTAACATTTCTAAATCATGTTTTAATGTGTATTCACTTTTCTTTTTTAGTTTTGGTGGGTTTGATGTGTTTGATGTACTATTGTTTTGTGAACATTTGATATACAAATATTGGTGGATGATGTAATGTATTACAAGTTAATCCATAAGCATTATGAAAATATAAGCTAAATGTAATATGATTATTATATTTATGGACAAAATTTACACACTTTGATCTTATTTATTAATAACCATTACAAAATTCTATAGGCTAATCAACAAAAAACAATCATATCTTCTATAATCATTTACAATGATGTGACACCATAACTCAAAGGTGATGCATTTAACGTGACATCATAACTTAAAGATGATGCATTTAATATGACACCTTATATATCTCACACAACTCTATATCAAATTAAGCATCACTAAAAATATATGGTGTCGCTTTTGAATGCGTCACCATTTATCTGCTTTGGTGTCACTTCCAAATACGTCACCAATTGGTACCTTCTATGGTGTCAGTGGATAAGGTGACGCTATGTTGTAGCAACACCCTATGTTTAGGGTGACTCATTATAAATGTCACCATATATATTTTTCCTTGTAGTGTATTAATTCAAAGTATTTTGTAAATCTACGCTCTTGGTATTACTGTTGTAAGAGCACATTCGAGGCATGAAATGTAGCAACATTTTTTCTAACATGTCTTCTTCTGTGATTTTTTTCTCCACGTAGCTTTAATTGAGAGCTAAATTTGAAAGTGCAAATTATATTCACTAATAGTTTTAAAATCCTACAACCTTAAGTGCATCCAATCATATCAAGCTTTTGGGATAATCACAATTTTCTGGCGGTCATACATTTCCTTCAAATTACTCCATAGAGTAAAAGCATCCTTTACTATAAGATACTCATTTTTAAAACCTTTATAGAGATGATGGCGAAGGAAAATCAACGCTTTTGCGTGATCCTACAAGGATGCTTGATTTCCTTCTTTAATCGTAGCTTCAAGATTCATTGCATCAAGATGTATTTCAGCATTAAGGATCCAAGATATATAGTTCTTTCCCGAAATGTCAAGTACCACAAATTCGAGTTTTGTGAGATTTGACATTGTTAAATAACTTCAGATATATGACAAAACAATATTACTAGAATTAGTTATAAATTAATAGCATTGGTATAACTTTTGATTATAATCAAAATCAAATAATTTGCTTATAGGTTTTAATAATATATAACACAAATTAAATGAATTTAACAATAGCAATATAAATATGTAAAATTTTAATCTATATAAATAACTTCAAGTTTAAGATATGAGAATTACCTTCAGGGCAATTCATGCTTATAACATGTTGTAAAAGGAGGAAATGCAACGCAAGTAAAAGTAGAGAACAACTATATATTATTTTGATAATAATATATAATGGAGAGGAAGGAATCATAAAAGATAATTAAGAGAGTTGAAAGAATGAACAATATAATAAATAAAAATAAATAAAGAATAAGAGAGAAAGAAAATTTATTTCTTTGCTTGGGATGCATTTTACAGGGGATAGGAAACAATTTTATAGGCTTTTAATGAACATTTAATATAATAAATGTGGTGGCATTCATTACTTCATCTATAACAATAAAAATATATTTAACTTAAAAGTGAAAAAAAAATAATTGACAACATACGTAGACATTTTATACTCTTTAACTTTTAATATTTATCCAAAGGATGAACCTTAAAGTGGCTTATCACCCATGGTTCACCCTTCTTGATGATTTTTCCCCTCATTTTGAATCCTTATTTATAGTTATATATACATCTTACATGCATTCTCCTTTGTTTTTATTCTTTCACCATTATTTAGACTTGCATACTGCATTCACACCTCACTTGGTTTAAGAGGGTTTAGTGTTAGAAGTGATCATAGCCATGGCATATCTACTCATATCCTTCTCATGCTTGTTCTGTGAACTACTAATCAAGATAAAATAAATAAATAAAAATAGAACACAAATGTGGAGAGCCAAAGAAAGGGAATATACTTGTTGGAAGACACGTGGCTGCCATGGGAACTGATGGTTGGCTGCATGAGTGTGCATGGAGAGATTCCATGACGCTAAAAATTAAAATAGGTTTTTTTATTCATAATTTAAATTTTATTATATGAATGGACATGACAAAAATTCTGATTTAGAAAAGAAAGATAAATTTTATAATGAATAAAATTATTTCATAATCATTTTTTTATCTTTAAATATGAAAAAAAAATTTATAAAAATTCTAAAAGAATTGGTTAAAAGAACATAGATGGATTAAAATAATTTTTTTTAATAATAAATGGTTTTAATTTAAAAGAAGTTACGTTTTATTATAAAAAATTCATCTATAGAAATCTTCATTTTATTAACAAAAAAAAAAAAAAAGATGGTAATGGAAGAAAAAATTATAAATCATTGTGTTCGATCTTAGTGATTAATTAAGTCCTTGTTGCTAAATGAATAAAATGGTTTAAATAAATGATTTTAAATTTTAAGAGGTTTATAATTATGTTATTGAAAACACTTAAAAAATGGGATCCATAATTTTTTCCATTTTTTAATCATTATTATTATTATTATTTAATCAAATACCTCCTAAGATATTGGCCTATATGCGTAAATGAAGCTTGTATTTTAGAGTTTTAATTTATCTTTAATATTATTTTTTCTCTTTTTGACATACTCTTTAATTTCCATTATCCTTGCTTAGTATGTAAATATTTTTTATTTCCTTAATTATCAGGTATAGATGATTATATTAATTAATGAGGGAATTATGTAAACATGCACTATTTATAAAATATAAATAAAAGAAACCACATAAGTCATTTTCATGGGAAGCACATTTTTGGGAAAATAATTCTTATTTAATGTATTATAGTAGTATTTACCTCACATTACCTTAAAAATGTCCTTGCATGTATTTTGATATTAAAGTAATATTGTTTTGATTATACTGTACCACTGTTTTGAGCTTAAAGTACCTTTATTGGTTGAATGATGTACCGTCCTCATGTGAATTGGGTTACTATGGATGATGACCCATGTACACATATAATGACATTTTTGAGGTAGATACTTTTCCAATGTATCAAATGAGAATTATTTTTTTTCCAAAATACACTTCCCATTAATTTTTTTTTAATTCTCTTTTCATCCATATTTTATAAATAATAAATGCCCACTGTGTTAATCGGATCAAAGTTCATGGGAGTATAAGGGTCATAGATGCAAGTTATCTCTTGAAATGAATAGATAATTCTAACTATTTCTGTATGTCTTCAAATGGAAGACACTACTGAATCAACTCTCCACAAACAATGAAGCTATAAATAATTTATATCAATCTCAAAGAGATTTTGATCCTCAGTCACAGTGAAGACGCACGCTTCTGTCTTCTTTTTCATATTTTGCACTGACATAACATATGAATAATAATTTTGATCATCTATTGTTGTCTTTCTTTGTGTGTTTTTTTTTTTAATTAGATATGTATATATGGAGGGAAACATCTTTCTACCCAACAGTTTCTTTGTAATACTCTGAACTTTTAGAAAACTAAAATAATAATCAAATTTAGATAAGATTTTTAATTCTTATAAAATTAAAATCAAAAGAAATTATACTTCAATCACAATCATCTATAAAAATATATCACAGCTAGATATGGAATTGGAGACATTTATAAACACACAAAAGAAAATAAAAAAAAGTAGGCTCCAATTTTATGACAGGTATGGAAGTGGAGGCATTTATAAATATATAAGCTTCAATTTTATGACAAGTACTCTAATTACAAAATAATTAAGTCTTAAATTTAAAAATAAAATTTAAATGTAAAATTCAAATAATTATTTGAATTTTGAAATGAATCTATACCTATATATAATTCTATATGAATAGAGATAACTTAAATTATGTGTACAAATTTTATAATATCACATCAACCTTTCTCATTTAAAATGAAAATATATAATAGTTTAGATTATAAAAAGTTTATATCTAAATCTTAATCTTATGTATTTGATAAATATTAATTTTATAATTATTAATATTTTCATTTGATAAATATTAATTTTAATTTTAATTTTTAAAATAAGTGAAAAAGAGAATATGAATGAAATTTTCTATTTTTCGAAAATATATTATTTTTATGAAAATAAGTGTAATTATCTTACATTCTATAATTTCTCTATTTCCTTTTCTGTTAGTCATTTTCTTTCTCTCCAAGTTGTTTTCTTTCTACACGTTTTATTTCTCCACATTATTTTCTTTCTCCAACTTGTTACCAACTATATGCATTAGTGCCTTGTGTTGTTCTAGAAAAGTTGTTTTATTTTTTATATAAAAAATACTTACTTTATTTTCAAAATATAATAAATAATTAAGTATTCATATTTAACATTGGATTTATATTAAGCCTAGAACAAATTAGTTATTTATACTCTAACACGAGTCCTTTATTATTTCTCACTTTTTTAACAAGTTATCTTGGGTTTATAACTTTTTCCATTTATAACTTAAGTAAAAAAAAAGGCTAGTGTAGAATTTGAGACTGAAAAAGCCAAGTCTAGTAGGGTAACACCCAAAGAGAGAAGGGAGGTGAATGGGTGTAATTAAAAGAATTCTAAAATAAAGATTATATGTTATACCCAATTTTTACAATGTGAGATAATATTAGAGATAAACAGAATCTAAATAATCGTGATAATCACAAGATATAGCAATGGACACAATGATTTTTACATGAAAAATCCCCACATTATTGTGGAGATAAAAAAAACCACAAGGTCTAAGACTACTAATCAAAATCCACTATACATGATCAAGTTACAAATTTACCTGGTCGTTTTATCCTAAAGGCTTACCCTCCAATACCTACAACTTCATCCACGTATATGATACAACAATCTCTAATTTCTCCACTGAATACTCTTTAGCCTTATTGAAATCTCCAATACTTACAACTGCATGAAATCTTCGAAAATATTATGCTAATCTTTGGCATAATTGGCATGAACACTTGAGAGCTCGAGGCCAAGCACACTTAACCATTGCTTGAGCACCTTGGGCATTCGAGCACTAGTCAAGCGCTCGAGCGGTCCCAGGGCTTGAGTGCTATTTCCCGCTCGAGCAATCCTGCATTTTTTACAAAGTTAAATAAAAATCAATTTTATTCCAAAAAAAGAATAACACTCCTATTTATACCCTTTAGAACCCTAATTTGCCACAAGTCAAACCTTTTAAACGTTCCTATGACTTTCCAGTTGGACAAGTAGCAATCCATGATCTTCAATGGAGAGTAAGCCACCATCTAAAAAGATTTCTAAGGCAAAAAATAATTTGGAACAAAATTACCAACATATAAATAAAACTCAATGTTCTAATAGAGACACTTTAAAAAAAATTGCAAATGTCTATATTATTATTGTTGTTGGTGTTGGTTTTTTTTTCTTTTTTCTTTCTTTTTATTTACTTATAGAAGATAAAAAAAAATCCCCTTAAAAACACATTATAATTGTTATCTTATTATATTTCAATTTCTATGTATTCAAAACACAAAATATTGCAAAACCAAAGCAAATTTGTCCAACAAATTAAATTAGGAAATTCTACTTCTATAATGCCATTTGAATCTACTACAAACCATTAAAAAGGGAAAAAAAGAATAGTACTAATAATAATAATAAAGAATAATCCTCTACCATACAATACATCTAAAGGAATGTTTGGGATGGTGAGTAGAAACTTGTTTTACCCATATTTTTTTCAATTCATTAATGCCAGAAACTTTGTTTAATTAGGAAGTCTTGTACTGTACCTAGTTGTGTATAAATGAATTATAGATGAAATGCTTGTCAAAACCACAATTAATCTCAAAGCAAGTTTAACTGCCTTATGTTATTTCCACTCAGGTATGAAGAAAAATTGAGAAAATGTGTTCATTGAGAGTCAAAGCATACCCATTTCAGTAAATACATACTTGGAATTGGAGTAAAAGAGAATTGATTTTGTATCATATAGAGCTTCAAAAGGAGAAAATCTACATGTAAAATTTTATGATATGAGGAAAATATGCAAAATTGAGAGAACAACTTTTTCTTATTGAGATTATTTTTTCATGTTTTTCTCCATTACACTTTCCTTATTTTATATAGGAAACTAAATAGAAATAGAAACTAAAGATTGAGGGATCTTAGGGATCCTTTATTCCCCAATTTAAATAGAAACTAAATAGAAGTAGAAACTAAGCAGAAATAGAAACTAAAGATTAAGGGATATTAGGGATCCTTTATTCAGGGTTGTAACATACTCTCCCCCATCAAAAGAAGTCTTGTCCTCAAGGTTGAAACTATGGAAACTTTTGTTGAAAGTAAGCATCTTTCTATGTTACGTTGTTTGGAAATGAGTTGGACAGTTGCCATGTTGTTCATTTTCAACTTTATTTTCCTCATTCCCTTGTATAGTGAAATTTTGAATTGTAGATGCTTGAGACATATGCCTTAAATAATTTTGAATTTGATTTGTTGAAACTAACTTCTTAGGACCTATAGTTTTACCTCTTAACACGAATTTCCTTCCATCAACAATAAATTCAATTTTTAAATTCTTGAAATCCCATAATATGAGTCCCAATTCAGCTGGCCATTGAATTCCCAATACCATATCGCACCTACTCAAAAGGATGAGCCTCAAATCTATCTAAAATTTATTCCCTTGCATGTTCCATGTCAATTGCCTAATGGGAAAAACTAGGATCTCTTCCTTTCCTAAGATCGAATCAAGTTATGAACATGCATAACTATCCTAGGCTTTTTCTAAATCCTTTGCACAATGGAAAAATAACATTTTTAAACTTTAAAGGGATTCATAAAGTGTAAACAAAATCCATACCTTAGATTCAGACGTTTCTAAATCAAATCTATGTGGTGAAGATGAAGAATGAAATCGTAGAAGTCTCATAAACCTGAAGTCTTCCACCCGATGACTCGAAACTTGATCTTGACACACTTCTGGTGGGGATAGAAGGAAGAGTACATGCTATAAATCTCTCTCTTTCTCTCTGGAGATGGAAGATGGATCTCTAGAAAAAGCAATGGGAACCCTAACCCCTAAGGGGGTATTTACATGGTTTCCTACTAAGCTTAAGTGACTTGAGTTCACTAAGGGCTTGGGTCACTTAATCTATCCCAAAATGGGTCCTAATTGATTAGTTAACCTAACAGAGCCTACTAATTAATCAATTAACCCAATCCAAAGACCTTGCTCACTTACCTCTATGCAACCTTGTGTGATTACCAAAACACCCTTATGTACAAAACTAAACCTAAAGCCAATCTGACCCTCATAATCTGTGCCAACAAGGTATATGAGCTCAAAACAGGGACCACTAAGACCCATAGAAATACTGGTTTTCTCATAATCCAATTCTAAAGTTGATTTAATATCCCACTATAGAGAATCAACTGAACTCAAATATCCTATGTAAATAATAATAAGACACCAAGTGCTCAAGTCCATGACCTGTTATCCATTGTGTTTAGTCTCCACATGAATTGGTGTTCGTAGTCTAACAAAGTGAAAGCTATAAGCCTTTTAAGACTATCTCTACCATCCTTGAGTTATAGATTCTCCTATTGTGTGTTCAATTGACATATCTTAGCTTTCAAAGAGCCTATGTCAAGTTCCACCTAAGGAACTATTATGACCATAGTTTCCATGAACACACCTCCTTAGGATCACCCGAGGAGACACACTGTCTTATTCCTAAGAGATATCATGGTGTCTCTATTTAGAATACTTATTGCTATTGGCATCCATCAGTAGTGATCCAATCCATAAAGAGTATATGATTAGCTTACGATTTCACCCGTGGATCAAAGACACTGCTAACTTCAACACAAATGCAATATTCTCTCAAGGTTGAGAGACAACATAATGAAACAACTTGGTGAAGTCATTACTACTTGATAGCCTTAAGTCATAACTCACCATCGGTCCTGTCTAATGTGCATCCATACATATTAGTACACTCATCATGGGAAACTCATCCCAATAGCCAAGACCAGTTATTCCTCTAATTAGGAAGTGGTGCACTAAAACCTCTAATGGATTGCCTACACCCATGAATTGGTTGTGAACAAGTCATCTATTTGCAAGGAACTCATGACTTAGATCTTCTGTGCAACTCCTAAGGCACCTAAGTCACGTACAATGCAAAAGATGTAGACAAAAAAGTTCATAAAGTATAATACATGGAATAAGGATAGATAAAAGTGAAATTGGAATATCATTAAATAAATAATGAATTCCAAATTTATTACATTATGTCATGCTTTTAAGGGTTCTATCCTAACATTGCCTACAAATTGCATCACTAGTAATTCTAGTTCTATCTGTTATTGCCACCTTCATGGGGTTGGTAGTTTGTATTGAGCATCTTGTTTCGTTTGGCCTCTACGAGATCAAGGAAGTTATGGGTGCTTCCTAAGTCAATTAGTATGGTCACGACCTTCTTTTTTATGTTGCCATGGATTCTCTTGGTTTTATGAGATGTTGGACCAAATATTACATTGATCAAAGCCACAAGATCATCCTCCTGATATCATTTTTAGCTTCACATGTTGCTTTCTGTAGACCCTCAATTTTGTCCCTTTAGCACATGTCTTTAAATTTACTTCCAATGCTCCACGGTAGTTCCTTGGTGGCCCATTACTACTCGTACCACTTACCTTTTTCTGAGTCACCTCGGAGATTTTGGTTGAGGAATTATTTGATCCCTTATTGTGACCCTTGGCAGCCCTAACTTAAACTTAGGCTTTTCTTGTTTTTTTTAGGATAGCTTTTAGATACACTTGGCCCATTAGGACACACCCTAGGTCACCTTTAGATGTTTTTGCATGGTTCGCATGGTTGCATGGCTCGTGTTTTTGCATGGTTTCATGACTCATATTCTTTTGGTGGTTACATAGCTTGTATGGCTTGCATGTGGTTGATTTTTTTTATTTTATTTTTTGTTTTTAAATATTTTTATTTTTATTTTTATTTTTTATTTTTTGTTTATTTATTTTATTTTTTAGATGTGTGATTTAAATTTCTTTTGATTTTCAATTTCATGATGTTTATTGATTTTAATCTTTATTCTATTTTGTCTTTATTTTATTCTTATTTCTATTTGTATCTTTATTTATTTATTTATTTATTTTTTGGCCATGAGAAAACGGCCGCCATTTATTTGGAAGGAAAATCAACAGAATTTTGAAAAGAGGAGATTGTGTTTTTAGAAGGATAGCACGTATATTATTTCCATGAGGGAATCGGTTACAAAAGGGAAGAAAATATGAAAGGAAAGTGGATTTTCCTCCAGCAGATTTGGGGGGTTCTTTGAGGGAGGCTGATATATATGTGAGAGAGGAAAAAGAGAGAGGGGATTTGAGGGATCGTCTTGAGGAGAAGCACAAAGGAATTGGAGAAGAGAGCAATTGCAACCAAGGCTGCCCAGGTATGATTCTCGCCACTCTTGGAATTCTTACCCATACTTGATTTCTCCGTGTGTTTGTTTCTGAACATTTAATATACTGATGATTGGTGTGGACGGAAAGGGCCACAAATTGATTTCTTGAGATTGGTTACTCACTTCTTTGCCCTGTTTTAGATTCTGATTCTCTCATGTGTCATTGTTGTCTTCTGAAATTCATGACTCCATGCTTGAATTTGATCATGTTTTTTTTTGTTAAAAATCCCATACTGCATTGTTTCCTCTGTCCCCAGCCCACGGATTAACATTTGAAGTGGAGCTATTTATGTTTATTGATCAATGTCTTCCGCTTTCTTCGTCTTCGGGTTTTATATCTTTTCTTTTTTTATTTGTTCTCTATCCCTCTTCCTGTACGGTATTTGAATCTATTTGAGGTGCTTATGGTGTGTTCGAAGAAATGTCCAGAAAGAAGATTTGATTAATTCCTTAGTTTCCTATTTTGGATCAATTGGGTTTTATGATGAAATGTTGGTTCTCTTAGAGCAAAGTTCATCCGTGTTAGCTGGAAAAATGCCACTTCAGAATGCAATGTGGAAAATAGTTTATCGATCTTTGAGCGAGGGCCATTGCTCATTGGGATTTTAGTCAGCTCTTTAGAGAAAGCTTTTAGAGTGGTCGATGCTGGTCCAAATGCTGAGCATAAAGATGAGGCTCTTAAATTCCGGAATTTTTGGGGAGAGAAAGCAGAGCTTCAAAGATTTAAAGATGGGATGATCGCGGAAAACCCAGTATGGGACTTCTTCCATCCTCTCTCTTGAAATGGCAGATTGGCAAGGCCCTGCTTTGTACTGTTTCAATGACTCTATTTTCAGTCCACAAGATCTTTATGCAATCTCGCGGATTTGTTCAAGAAAGCAAGCTAGAGAAGCCATTTGCTATTGGAAGATTTGGGCTGGGATTTAATTGTGCTTATCATTTTACAGACATACCAACTTTTGTTTCTGGGGAAAATATTGTTATGTTTGATCCTCATGCCTTTAATTTGCCTGGAATCTCTCCATCCCACCCTGGTTTAAGAATTAGATATGTTGGGAGAAGGATTCTGGAACAATTTCCATATCAGTTCTCTCCATTCCTACACTTTGGCTGTGACTTGTAGAATCCCTTTCCTGGCACACTCTTTCGTTTTCTCCTCAGGAATGCAAGTGTTGCTTCTTGAAGCCAAATAAAGAAAGAAGGCTATGCACCTGAAGATGTCATGTCTCTCTTTGCTTCTTTTTCTAAGGTTGTTTCAGAGGCTTTACTTTTCGTCTGTAATGTGAAAACCATCTCCATTTTTGTTAAGGAAGAAACTGGTTGTGAAATGCAACTCATACATCACGTTCATAAACATTGCATCAGTGAACCTGACATTGAACCCAATTCTCTACATATGTTCAGCATTTTTAATGGAAATCAGCACAGTGGAATGGATAAGGATCAGTTTCTAAAAAAATTGAGTAAATTAGTTGATAAGAATTTGCCATGGAAATGTCAGAAGATTGTGATGACAGAGCAAAGTTCGTCAAAAAAATATGTCACACTTTTGGGTAACTGATAACCCGACTCTTGGTAGCTTGGCATGTAAGGGTATCAACAAAATTTATACCTAAGGTCCTTACACTAAAGTAGCAAAGCTACTATAGCATAGTGGCTCTAGGATCGAACACTGGGAAGGGTTTTTACTTTAACTGGTGAAGTTCGGAGGATGGAGTGAACTTTTCTTAATAAAAATTAGGTTAAGATGAAAACATAAAAAGATGAAGGTGTGTAAACTAAACTAACATGAAAATAGGTTAAAAGATGGAAAAAGAAGTTTCTCAAAGCTTTGGATAGCCATGCTTAACTCACTGTGTAAAAATGGAGATTTTGGGACTTTTCACCTCGAGTTGGGGAAGCAACTAAGGTGATGCTTACTTCCCGAACTGGTATGAGTTTAACAACTGAGTTTTAGTCCTTGAAAACTTACAAAAAGGGTAGCTGAACCTCATAAATGCCCTTTTAATGATATAGGTCATCTCCTCGACTTGCAATACAATGGCTCGTAGGAGATAACTAATGAACGTCAGTGGATCTAACAATAAGAATCCACTGAGACCAAAAGCTTATCAAGTATTGGCCATTCAAAGCAAGTCAGAGGGATTAAAAGCTTTACTTTGAATGAAAACATTTATGACGCTCAGCTACTTACATTCATGGCTTGGAAATCTCCATCCTGACACGGGAGCTTCACATGGCATCCATTACTTCAAGAAACTAAAAGGTTTTAGCCTCCCATCCTTGGGGATTTCATCCTCTAAGGATGTTTGGCTACTAAGAAAATGAGAAAGAAACGTATGAACAAAAGTGCTCTTATAACTTATAAAGTTACAGGTTACAAGATTAGATGATGATTGTCTGAGGCTCTTCACCTCTATTTAAAGACAATAACAAGCTAAATTACAAGAGCTATTACAAAAGCAACCTATTCATTGGTTGATTACAAGGGTAAAATAGGTATTTACAAAGCTAAAAATCAAGCAAAATATCTTGGAGAACCGGTAGTGGAATAACATCAACAACGTCTCAAAACAGGGGATTCAAAGGAATTTCGCAATGTGCCTAAATCCTCCTTGCGAAATTTTCGCAATGTGTTTCTTCATGGTGCGAAGTGGCAAAATTTCGCACCATGAAGAAAATCTCCTTGCGAAATTTTCGCAATGTGAATTTCACATTGCGAAATTGGTCATTTGACATGATGCAGTTGCCTTCCAAAGGCCATATCTTCTTCATTTCAGCTCCAAATCATACACGGTTTGAAGCTTTGGATTTTTGACTTCCTAAGCTTTCAAATGGTATATAGCATGCAAAAAATGGACTTCGGGAAGTGCTCCAAAAGTTCAAAGGAATACTGCAGCTGTTTTCTTCACTCTGTTTTCCTCTTCTCCATTGCTTGTGCTCGTGTTTCCACTTGAAATTCAAGCCTATAAACGTACAAAATCCTTGCTTAACTCGCCCAAGTAGCTCCTCCATCAATTGGCATGCTTGAATCGATTCATAAGCTGATAAAAACATGTCAACTTTGCCACAAAAAGGTTAAAACTAATTACTAAGGACCTTAATGAATTAATTGGGTTAAATGAATATGATTACTACTCAAAGGTGCTTAAAAACCATTATAATTAGGTCTACAAAATAGCACTTTTTGGTAGTAATCACACCCCCCAACCGACTCATTGCTAGTCCCTTAGCAATGGAGGAGATAAAAACTAAGTAAACTATAATAATATACATAAAAGGGATCATGCAAATCACTCCAAAAAATAATTGAGTGGCATGACTGATATCAAAACACATCTCACATGGTGAACTAAAGATACGAAGATTCAAAATGCAATAGGAGTTGTCAAAGCTAAAACTTAAACAAAAAGTACAAAGAGTGGAGATTATGCAATTAAGTATCAAAAGAATCTCTACTCTCAAGGTTCCGAATCAAACTCTTCCATAATGAGCTAAGTGTTAATGAGATTAGCTTCCGGATATAGTATGCACAACTATCCTCTCCCCCCAACCTAAGCTTTTCTCGGACATTGGCAAAATTAACCAACTCTTAATAGGTTAGGAACGCACCTTCTTATTCACAATTCTTTTTACTCACTAAACTTAACCAATTCACCTATGTAGCAAGCAGAGGATCGATGACTCCCAACCAATCAAGGTTTAGGGCATCGGGTTTTAAAGGCTTTCGCCACCCCTTCGGATCATGCTTAGGTTTCAAGGAAAGAATAGAAGCTTATTTTTTTTTTCTTTTTCTTTTTCTTTTTTCTTTTTTTCTTTTTCTAAGACTCATTGGTCTTTTTGAGGTGTCCCAACACTATTAAAAAGAGGTTAAGCAATGAACCAAGTCAAAATTTTCCTAAGCTTAGAGGGTGAGAAAGTTTTACATCATAAATCCGGGATCTAATGTGCACGGTGTGTGTAAAGCTTGAAATGGAAGAAATAAGTTCGAAATCAAAGAGGGCTTCAATAGATTATCAACTTTGAAAGTATAAAACAAACTCTAAGACTTAAGTAATTAAGTTAAAACTCGACTTATCCTATTTTATTTTGAGAAATTATCTTTAACAACCATAGAGGATGAAACAAAAAATTTTGAAAAAGGGCAAAAACTACTAAATCAACAAAATAACTAACTAAAATAGGAAATACTTACTTCCTCAACTCTCCCACCAACCGAGATGAACATTGTCCCCAATGTTTCTATCGAAAAAGACGAGGAAGGAATGATATACCTTATGGTGATATGGTATTCAAGGCGTGTGAGTGCATCCACATGATTCAAAAACCATAAGAAACGTGAGAGAGGAAATAAGATACAAAAAATGATGCTTATATAAACTGAGAGAGTTGAGTACAAGATAGAAGCATGAGGTACATACAATCTCAGAATATAAAACATGTACATCTACAAAAAAACATATACAAAATGGAGATAGAAATATCCAATCATGGATGTGGCTCCTGAGGTGGAGGAGGTGATATGCCCAGGTGATGGTGGATCTGAGAGAGCATGGCGGAGTGCTGGAAATTTCGCAAGGTGAAAATTCACCTTGCCAAATTTTCGCACTGGCTACTCCCCTTAAAAACCAATCCCGAGAGGTTGCATTTTGATATTTGCTTTGAAAACAATTTCGCAAGGTGAAAAATAACTTGCGAAAATTTTCGCACTGGTTACTCCTTGCGAAAGTGCAATCCCGAGAGGTTGCATTTTGCATCTTGCCAAAATGTGCATTTCGCAACTCACTTTTTGAGTTGCGAAATGGGCTTTTAAGCTTGGACTTAGGTATATTTCTCCCTTATTTCACCTTTCTTTCCACATTTGTGAGCTTGTGAGCTTTCGTACCTGCTATTGGACATCAAAGCTCCATTAAAAACATAAAAAATCAAAATCAAAACTAGTAATAAAACAAAAAAGATATGGACTAGCTAGTCTTTAAAAAGACTAAGTCCATCAAAAAATTTGATCCTTGGTTTAGCTTGCCCGGATCCCATATGAAGTTTGCATCCCTCACTTGAGACTTGCTTTGTATGATGGTGCCATACAAAGCTTGGGGGAAAGGTGGAGGGATGTGATTCTTCATCATTTCTTCCTTTAAAAGAATTTGAGGTTCCTCATCCATGCTTGGAATGATGCTTTCTTTCATCTGAACTTCCTTTCCCTTTTGTTCTTTCTTCTTTTCTTCTTTTCTATCAGCCTTGTCTTCTTTGGCTTTCCTCTGATCATGCTCCGGCTGATGCACTTCCTTACCACTTCTCAAAGTGATAATAGCTTGCACGTCCCTCACCTTTGAAGAATCCTCATCTTTGGATTCCACTTCATGTATCCCCTTAGGATTTTGGTGAGGCTGAGAGGGAAACTTCCCTTTCTCATTGACAGTGTTCAAATTTGTGAGCCTTGAGATGGAATATTGGATGTTGTCAATTTTCTGAGACAACTCATTATGCATCCCATCTATCTTCTTGTTCAATGTACTCTCTACGTTGTTAATCTTCTGATTTAGTTGAGAGTTGATGGATTTTTGCTCACTCACAAAGTCACCCATAACCTTGCTAAGGCTTACGAGTGCTTGCTCAATTGAGGATTGACCTTGACTCTGTTGGCTTGATTGGGCTGGTGACTGATATGGGTTTGGCCTTGGCTTCCATGCAAAGTTTGGGTGGTTCCTCCAGCTAGAGTTGTACGTGTTGCCATAGGGAGCATTTGAATTTGGCTTCCATTGGCCAATCAGGTTAGCTTGTTCCCCGAACATTTCTCTTACTGCCGGAATGGTGGGACATTCTTCCACCATATGTTCAAATGACTGACATATGGAGCAAGGATTGGCTTGTTGTTGAGGTTCTGAAATAGCTTGGACTTCGTGAACTTTTCTCAACTCCATTTCCTCTATTTTTCTAGCCATGGCAGCTACCTTGGCTTTCATCTCCATGTCTTCACTCAGACTGTACATCCCCCCTCTTGACATTTGCTGAACTGGCCTCTTCCCCATTTCTCTACTATTGGGCTCATCCCATCCACGGGAAACCTCTGAGACATAACTTAGGAAGTCCATAGCCTCCTCAGGGTTCTTGCTCATGAAATCACCCCCACACATTGTCTTCAATATCTGCTTCATTGAAGATGACATGCCATCATAAAAATAGCTCACCAAAAGCCATGTATCAAAGCCGTGGTGAGGACATGCATTGATGGCCTCCATATACCTCTCCCAACATTCATAAAATTTTTCATTTTCACGTGCTGAGAAGTTGGAGATTTGTCTCTTCAATCCATTTGTTCTGTGAGTAGGGAAAAACTTCTTCAAAAAATCAGCTTGAAGTTCTGTCCATGTTCTTATGCTTCTCGGCCTCAAGGAATTGAGCCATATCTTGGCTTTGTCCTTTAATGTGAATGGAAAGAGCTTCAACCTCATAAGCTCAATAGTTTTTCCCCCTTCTTGAAAAGTATTGCACACATCTTCGAATTCCTTTATGTGCGCATATGGATTTTCACTTTCCATCCCATGGAAAGTAGGAAGCAGAGGCACGATGTGTGGCCTGATAATCAATTGCTCTGTAGGAGGAATGATGCAAGATGGTGCACTCATCCTCGGAGGGTGCATCCTGTCCCTCATGGACCTATACAAGTTCGGATCATTCCCCTGCCCGTGTTGTGAATGTTGATCCTCTGGTTGATTCTCCATGACTTCCAAAATAATCTCTAATTCAGTAGCTCGTGGAGTCTCTATCCATACTAACCTTCCCTCTTGGTCTCTAATCCAATAGGGCATGCACGGATTCAGCTGGAACAAAACAAATAAACAAAACAAAGAAAAAGAAGAAAAAACAGAGCATGCGGAAGGAAAAACAGAGTATGAAAAATAAACTAAAAATGAAAGTTAAAAGCTAAAAGAAACTTATCTAAACTAAGTTAAAAATGTTCTAAAACTAAAATAAAAAGTTAGTAAATGAAAAAGGAGATAGAATTCACCTTACTCATGAGAAGTCTCACAAGTTACCTCCGGCTGATATATTCATAGTGAAGTAGCACCTTCCCCGGCAACGGCGCCATTTGATAACCCGACTCTTGGTAGCTTGGCATGTAAGGGTATCAACAAAATTTATACCTAAGGTCCTTACACTAAAGTAGCAAAGCTACTATAGCATAGTGGCTCTAGGATCGAACACTAGGAAGGGTTTTTACTTTAACTGGTGAAGTTCGGAGGATGGAGTGAACTTTTCTTAATAAAAATTAGGTTAAGATGAAAACATAAAAAGATGAAGGTGTGTAAACTAAACTAACATGAAAATAGGTTAAAAGATGGAAAAAGAAGTTTCTCAAAGCTTTGGATAGCCATGCTTAACTCACTGTGTAAAAATGGAGATTTTGGGACTTTTCACCTTGAGTTGGGGAAGCAACTAAGGTGATGCTTACTTCCCGAACCGGTATGAGTTTAACAACTGAGTTTTAGTCCTTGAAAACTTACAAAAAGGGTAGCTGAACCTCATAAATGCCCTTTTAATGATATAGGTCATCTCCTCGACTTGCAATACAATGGCTCGTAGGAGATAACTAATGAACGTCAGTGGATCTAACAATAAGAATCCACTGAGACCAAAAGCTTATCAAGTATTGGCCATTCAAAGCAAGTCAGAGGGATTAAAAGCTTTACTTTGAATGAAAACATTTATGACGCTCAGCTACTTACATTCATGGCTTGGAAATCTCCATCCTGACACGGAAGCTTCACATGGCATCCATTACTTCAAGAAACTAAAAGGTTTTAGCCTCTCATCCTTGGGGATTTCATCCTCCAAGGATGTTTGGCTACTAAGAAAATGAGAAAGAAAAGAGAAAAGAAACGTATGAACAAAAGTGCTCTTATAACTTATAAAGTTACAGGTTACAAGATTAGATGATGATTGTCTGAGGCTCTTCACCTCTATTTAAAGACAATAACAAGCTAAATTACAAGAGCTATTACAAAAGCAACCTATTCATTGGTTGATTACAAGGGTAAAATAGGTATTTACAAAGCTAAAAATCAAGCAAAATATCTTGGAGAACCGGTAGTGGAATAACATCAACAACGTCTCAAAACAGGGGATTCAAAGGAATTTCGCAATGTGCCTAAATCCTCCTTGCGAAATTTTCGCAATGTGTTTCTTCATGGTGCGAAGTGGCAAAATTTCGCACCATGAAGAAAATCTCCTTGCGAAATTGGTCATTTGACATGATGCAGTTGCCTTCCAAAGGCCATATCTTCTTCATTTCAGCTCCAAATCATACACGGTTTGAAGCTTTGGATTCTTGACTTCCTAAGCTTTCAAATGGTATATAGCATGCAAAAAATGGACTTCGGGAAGTGCTCCAAAAGTTCAAAGGAATACTGCAGCTGTTTTCTTCACTCTGTTTTCCTCTTCTCCATTGCTTGTGCTCGTGTTTCCACTTGAAATTCAAGCCTATAAAAGTACAAAATCCTTGCTTAACTCGCCCAAGTAGCTCCTCCATCAATTGGCATGCTTGAATCGATTCATAAGCTGATAAAAACATGTCAACTTTGCCACAAAAAGGTTAAAACTAATTACTAAGGACCTTAATGAATTAATTGGGTTAAATGAATATGATTACTACTCAAAGGTGCTTAAAAACCATTATAATTAGGTCTACAAAATAGCACTTTTTGGTAGTAATCAATAACCAGTGAATGTTTAGGTGTTGGGCAAGTTAAGAACTCTGCACCCTCGAAGTCTCATAATTTAATTCCTTGGGCTTGTGTTGCTGCATATTTACACTCTGTCAAGGTTGATAGGGAATCGAGTGATA
The DNA here is from genome assembly GCF_030704535.1 of Vitis vinifera. Classification (NCBI taxonomy): domain Eukaryota; kingdom Viridiplantae; phylum Streptophyta; class Magnoliopsida; order Vitales; family Vitaceae; genus Vitis; species Vitis vinifera. The sequence continues at coordinate 12,428,390 of NC_081823.1, read as the reverse complement.
TTCCGCATACTGAGAGAACTTGTGAAACTATTTCTGATGTCTTTGAAGTTCCTGCTTCTTCTATTCAAGATAGAAAGAATTTTGAGGGCCGTGCATTCTGCTTTTTACCACTGCCGATCAGTACTGGTCTTCCAGCACATGTTAATGCATATTTTGAATTGTCATCAAATGGAAGGGATATCTGGTTTGGCAATGACATGGCAGGGGGTGAAAAAAAAACGCTCGGAATGGAACATTTACGTGCTTGAAGATGTTGCTGCCCCTGCTTATGGTCATTTGCTTGAGAAAATTGCATTGGAACTTGGTCCATGTGATTTGTTCTTTTCATTTTGGTCAACTAGCATTGGAATAGAACCTTGGGCATCAATGGTGCAGAAACTCTATAATTTTATTGCTAATTCTGATCTTTCTGTATTGTATACAAAAGCTAGAGGGGGCCAGTGGATTTCCGCCAAACAAGCTGTTTTTACTGATTTTACTTTCAGTAAGGCACATGAGCTTGTAGAAGTATTATCTGATGCTGGTCTACCTCTCGTGTCTCCTTCTAAGCCACTTGTCGAGAGGCTTATGGAGTTTTGTCCATCATTGCGTTTCCTGACACCTTAGTTGCTGAGAACTCTGTTGATTCGGCGGAAACGTGGATTTAGGGACAGGAATGCAATGATATTGACACTTGAATATTGCTTACTTGACTTGAAAATGCCAGTTCGATCTGATAGTTTGTATGGTTTACCTTTGGTACCCCTTGCCAATGGTTTATTTACAGCATTTGACAAGATGGGAGTGGGTGAAAGGATTTATATTGCACGTGGAGATGAGTATGGTCTTCTTAAGGATTCAATTCCACATCAACTTGTAGACTCTGGAATTCCGGAAGGAATTCACATGAAGCTATGTGATATTGCCCAAACAGAAGACTTAAATATTTCTTTTCTGACATGCTATTTGCTTGAAAAACTTTTCCTAAGATTACTCCCAGCAGAGTGGCAGCATGCCAAACAGGTAATTTGGAACCCTGGTCATCAAGGCCAACCAAGTTTAGAATGGTTAAGGTTGCTATGGAGTTATTTGAAGTCATGTTGTGATGATCTCTCAGAATTTTCGAAGTGGCCTATTTTACCAGTTGGGAATAATTATCTCTTGAAGCTGATTGAAAATTCAAATGTGATAAAAGATGATGGGTGGAGTGAGAACATGTGTTCTTTGTTATTGAAAGTAGGATGCCTATTTTTGAGGAATGACCTGCCTATAGAGCATCCACAGTTGAAAAATTATGTGCAGCTGCCAATAGCAACTGGCATTTTGAATGCCTTACTGGCACTTGCTCATAATCCGGAGAATGTTCAGAAACTTTTCTGTGATGCATCAGAAGGGGAGCTTCATGAACTCAGGAGTTTTATTCTTCAGTCAAAGTGGTTCTCTGAAGGTCAGATGGATGACACACATATTGATGTCATCAAACACCTTCCCATGTTTGAATCGTTCAGAAGTAGAAAACTAGTATGTTTGAGTAAACCCACTAAATTGCTTAAACCAAATGGTGTGTCTGAAGATCTTTTGAATGATGACTTTGTACGCACGGATTCAGAAAAAGAAAGAATCATCCTGAGAAGGTATTTAGAGGTTAAGGAACCTTCAAGGGCACAATTCTACAAAGATTATGTAGTCACTTGCATGCCAGAATTTCTTTCACAGCAGGGAGCACTTTCAGCCATTTTACATGATGTGAAACTTTTGATTGAAGAAGATACCTCAATTAAACTTACACTTTCCATCACACCCTTTTTTTTGGCTGCCAATGGGTCATGGCAACAACCATCCAGGCTATATGATCCTCGAGTTCCCGAATTGCAAGACATGCTTCACAGAGAAGTTTTCTTCCCCCTTGACAAGTTCTCAGATCCTGAAACTTTGGAGACTTTAGTTAGCCTTGGCCTTAGACAAAGCTTGGGTTTTACTGGTTTACTTGATTTTGCTAGGTCAGTTTCTATTTTTCATGATTCGAGGGACTCAAAAACACTGGCTCAGGGGAGGAGGTTGCTCACTTGTTTAGATGTTGTAGCATTGAAACTCTCAACTGAGAACGGAGAAGGTGATTGCAATAGGTGTGAGAATGCCACATTAGGTCAGAACAGCAGTGTTGATGATGGCAATGTCAAGTGTGTTGACCCTCCAAAAGAATATAAAGATGATCAGCCTAAGGCCAAGCCAGATGATTGGGAGGATGCAGCTGACTTCCCTACATCGAAATTGGGAAGCTCTCACGACTAAAACAACAATTTTTCCTATGCAACGCCCCACTTCAAGACATTATTTTCAGATTCATGGAGAGGATAGATGAAGACTCGTGGCAATGGTCTGAATTTCCCAGTAAGGTAGCAGCGCAATTGAAAAATACACACCCTACCCCTGCTATTCCAGAATTGATATAATTACTGATGAATGATGAAGGATTTGGATGGAACGAAGCTCGCGATGTGACATCAGGGAAATCTTCAATTTGCCCTTGATGGATAAACAGGAAGCACATACAGACTTTGTTTGTTTGTTCAGCTAAGAGGCCAATTGATGCAGAATTCTGGAACTGTTATGGAATTAGTAGAGCTTTTAATGGGGATACAGATCTTCTTCCCGTTTCTTTTAAGGGAGTTTTCGTCAAACAGGACAATTCTAATTCATCTTGAGGCATGCTTCAATACAGAGAATTTCGAAAGACAGAAGAATAAACTATAGGAAAGGTTCAATTGTCCAGGCACAAACAGAGATTAAGTAGCATAGTCACAGGGCCCTCTCCAACATGGCTGGCTTGATTCACTTGTCCTCTTGATGCTCCTTCCGTTCGCTTGTGAATTTACACATTCATTTTAAATTTGGATTTCAAAATATTTTCCATTGAATAACTCTTATTTCCTTTAAAATTTCATCCTTAGGAGTTCATAGACATTTAAATCTAGACCTTTAATAAATTCTTGGCTGCCATTTTCCTTCCGGCACACATTTTCACTATTTTATTTGATTTTCAATTGATCTTCTTGATTTTCAACAAGCATGAATAAACTTCATAATTCCAAATCATGGAATTTATGGAACCAACTCATGCAAAATTAATTAGGGCTTTGGTGGGGGCCCTACATTCATGATTTTCTCTTCGATATTGTTTGTTTGATGTGTTGATGCTTGATTCTTCTTGATGATATACATGAATTTGTTTTGTATTTATTGTTGAAATACTCCTGTTACCCATAGAGGAGTACTAGTTTGCTATCCAGGTACGCTCTCTTCTCATCTATTTTTTTAAGAACTCTATGGACTTGTATGTCATTGATGACCATATCCATATTTGACGTGATTCTTGGATGTCTTGATATATGCTTGATTTGCTTAAATAAAACAAATGTTGTGTGCTACATTTCTACACTAACTTTTATGTTTTATGATAGCGCTTGAAGAACGGTTCAGGTACGCACCCTAACTCTCCTTTATTGCAATTTGATTGCGTTTGACATGCCACACTTTAAAATCACCTAACCTACTTAGGTATCCATAATTAACTAAATAATGGCCACACTTCCCTTAACTTAGTCAGTAGGGACCTCTTTAGGGCTTAGAGGGGTGCTACCTCCTAAAGGTACCTTCCCAATAAGTAACCTGATCCCCAGACCTAGACTCGGGTTTCTCAAAGACATGCTTTTTCCAAAACTATGGAGTCACTTTTTAGGGTTTTTCTTTCTTGTTTTATTTTCCCTTTAAAATAAAAATAAAATAGGTGGCGACTCCAACTTTTTTTCAAAAATCAATTTTTCATAAATAAAAAGCGAGTTTCACCAATCGAGTGGGGACGCACGTGAAAAATGCGGGTCCACAAATTGGCGACTCCACTGGGGATTTTGAGGATCAAGCTTGAACACTAGTTAAGGAAAATGTGGCGTTTAATTGATTAATTAGAGGGTACCCCCCTTTCCTAGGCAAGGTGATTCAATTTGCTTGATTGGTCTGCTATCTTGACATGTTTGATTGCCTTGGATGATCACTTGATTGCTTGCTCACTTCAGCATGATTCACTCTCACATATGCTAGATAGGACTTTGATTTTATGATATTCATCTGCTTAGTATGACTGCTTGTTGCATGACAACCCTTTCTCTTGCATGATCGTATGATCGCTTGTCTTTGTTCACTCTCTCACTTTAGATCTTAGGTTTTTCGGATGCACCCATATCCTTCATTGTGCACTTTAGATTATTCCTGAGTGTTGAGAGATGGGAGAGCCTTCAACCTTAAGAAACCCCCTGGGAGCGCGAGGAAGTGCATGTGTGGAGGTAATGACCACCTTGCATGGAAGCACCCCGTCTCCGTGGAGGCGTGCAGAGGGTTGCGTACCGCCGGAGGGTACGATCGCTTCTGCTAGGGATCCTTTGACCCACCCATTTTATCTTATAGAGCCGCCTTAACCTTGTAGGTTATCCTAGACCTAATTAAGATTTCATTCCTACACGTGGGTGCATCTGTGGACCTTCAGAGCTGCCTTGGTCACGATTGGATTTGGTTATCCCTTCCTTAGTCTCCTTTTGGTGTAATCAGAGGAGGATGTCAGATTGAGTACATTTGGGCTATTTTCTTGCACACTTATCAGTTGATTCATACAGAGTCGCTTTCGTACCGCACCTTATCCAGTGTTTCCATACTTGTAGGAGAGTTTACCCTGACCAGTCTGGATTCACCTTCGTGGATTAGAGTTGGAGGCAGATTGACCAGAGCATCCAACCAGTTAGACCAGAGATCAGATCAGGGGGATATGGATTCTCAGATAGTTACCATTGACCAGTTTGCTGCGGCCATGGCTTCGATCCAGGAGGCTATAGCTAGCCTTGGCCAGAGGATAGATGGGTAGCAGGCCCGACAAGTCCCAGTTCAGGAGGATATCCAGTTTGATACAACAGTACCACGACCACCTCCGCACAGTCAGCCAGCACCACAGACTATATCTTTTACTCTGCATAGTCAGACTGAGGTTGCACCACCTCCTGCCATAGTGCCTACTCCGATCTCAGAGGATCCACATGTTCGTATGGATAAACTTGAGCAGAAGTTGAGACAGATGAGGAGTTCAGAGGGAGCTATTACTTGGGAGGATTTTGATGGAGCACTAGTGGCCTGTCTACCGGCCAAGTTCAGGATGCTTGAGATTGAGAGATACACAGGCATAGGATGCCCTCGCATCCATTTGAGACTCTATAGTACTATTATGAGGGCCCATGGACTGGATGATGCCCAGATAGTTATGCTTTTCCCTATGTCATTGAGTGGTGCTGCACAGCGTTGGTTCGCTTCATTGGAGGTATCACGCCGTAGGACTTGGGATGACTTAGCCCAGGAGTTTTTGAGACAGTTTGCATTTAACACTGTCATTGATGTTTCGAGGAGAGAGTTGGAGGCTTTGAGACAGAGGCCAGAGGAGTCAGTTACTTCATTTATCTCCCGCTGGAGGGAGAAGATTTCATAGATTATAGATTGTCCTTCAGAGAGAGATCAGATTAGCATGATCATGAGGAGCTTGCAACCTAGATTCGCCAGACACTTGATGGGATTCCCTCACACAGATTTTGGGTCTTTGGTACAGGCTTTGTATGGTATAGAGGAGGGCATTGCTAGAGGATTATGGTCTGAGTCCTCCCCTACTGATTCTAAAGGGAAGAGGCCTTCAGGAGGACAGAGATCAGGAGATGTTGGTGCTATCAGTTCAGCAAGGATGAGACCTTCTAGACGCTATCAGACAGTTAGGCAGACTCTTGGGTACTACTATCCACCTTCACCTCAATGCCCATTACAGACCACCTACTCCTTCCAGACCTATGACTCCTACTTATCTGCATCCGGACTCACAACCTGTTTTTGCTGCACACGTCGCAGAGAGGCCTCTTGCCCCATATACTTGACCCCGAGCTCCACAGACCACTACTTATGTGCAGAGGCCACCACGTCAGTTTGCTCAGTTGGGTATGCCTTTGAATCAAGCTTTTCAGAAGCTCACAGAGGGTGGATTACTGATTTCATTAGCATCCAGGCCTTTACCCCAACCCATACCACCTCGCTTCAGGATGGACTTACATTGTTCCTACCATCAGGGACCAGGGCATGACACAGACCATTGCACTGCTTTGAGACATGCTATTCAGGATTTGATAGATCAGGGTGTAGACCCCCTTTTAGGTCATTCCTACCTTGCAGCTCAATTTTACCACGTGGAAGAGCCTTGGTCAGCCACGTGTCAGCACCTGAGAAGCCATGAGAGAATCATAATAGTGGTTTGGGGAGCCAATCAGGAGGTGACGCGTACATGGGAATATACTGGCTGTTAGAGGAGCAGATGCTGGCAGATGGAGGTGAGGTGCTTTTGGAGAGGTTGCCAGCTACAGGAAGGGGGTGTCGTCTGGACAGAGCATTTTTTTAGAGTGAAACCAGAGAGAGAAAAATGGAGCATGTTTCAGGAGAGAGAGGACATGATTCATCCCTAGCAGCGGCAGTGGCAATGGCACCATTTGATTCGGGGTTCGATCCCCGGCAGCGGCGCCATTTGATTCGTGCCCAATTGGTGTCTCAGCTGATTCGTGTCCAGCTGGTGCTCCTTGATTGAGGTAGTAATCAACAAAATTTATAACCTATTACACCATATACTAGGGTAGCAAAGACAAAGCTACTATAGCATAGTGGCTCTAGGATCGTTCACTGGGATGGGTTTTCACTTTGCAAATGATATTAATTCAAAGCTGAATTGGTGATTTTTCATTTCAAGGTTAGCTTTAAAAGAAAACATAAACTTGAGTTGGAAAATGTTTGGTTTTAAACTAACCACAAATAGTAACTGATTTTACTTACAAAGAAAAGTGTTTCTTAGAGTTTAGATCACTAGGCTTAGGTTCCTCATACAAAAAGGGAGTTCCGGTCACTTGTTTCTTTTCCTCGCATTAGAGAATTAACATATAGTTCCTTCTCCAACCGGTGTTGTACAGATGCTTCCCATTAATGGGTTCAAACACTAAATCCCTCTCACTGATGCACCTTGCAATGGCTCATACCTCTCACCTAGCACTTGCCATTCAAGGTGATCTTTAACCTTGGATTACCCGTCAAAAGCTCGCAAGAGATAACTAATGGATGTCTCCTTGGAGTCCAAAAGCTTACCAAGTGTTGGCTATTCTAGAAAATCCTACCTTCAAGTCACCTCCCAAAGGCTCGCAAGGGGTAAACTAGTGAATCTCCATGGATGGAGATCACTTGCCTTACCAAGTGTTGGCCCAGGATGATTTAAAGGCATTTTAAGTTAACTAAAAAGATAAAAACCATTAAAGGGTCACAATTTCTCTTCATTAAAAACTAAAACAACAAAACTTCCAAATTATGCATGTGGAAACTTACTCGGCTTTCCTCACTCCAAGAGACAAAGAGCCTAGCCTCTCATCCTCTGAGGAAAAATCCTTAGAGAATGTTTGGCTAGCAAGAAAACTAACGAGAAAACAAGAATATATAAGAAAAACAGAGCAAGTGCTCTGTTCGTTGATTCTATATATGATATATCTATCTATTTCTATCTTAGATCCTCTCTCGAGAACAAGCTCCCGAGAGCTATATATAAAGAAAATAATATAAAACTAATTATTACATACATATTTACTCTTTTTACTAACTTAAAAGCTAAGGAATCTTGTAATTGGTGGCTTACAAGGAGTATTTTGGGATTTAGACAACAAAAATCTGATGCAAAATATCTCCCAATGTCGGTAGCAAATATCGGGAGGCTCCAGGAACCATTTCGCAAGAGAAAATGGTGTCTGCGAGATTTCGTAGACACTCAAGAGGGCTGCGAAATCATTTCGCAACAACATGCTATCTTCGCAGGGCTGCAAAGTTGGCTTCCACCTTGAGGTTCTAAGCTTCCCTCTCGCGGTATATGTCGGGCAACTTCAGAAGGAAATACACCCTACTATACAAAAAGGCTGCGGAATCACTTCGCAACAAAAGGGTGATTTCGCAACACTTTGCAAAATGCTTCCTTCAGGTTGGAGTGATTGGCTTGCAATGGCTGTAACTTCTTCGTTTCAACTCCAAATTGCACACCGTTTGAAGCAGTGGATTGTTGACTTCCTGAGATTTGAAATGGTATATAGAATGCATCAATTGGACTTCAGAAAGTGCTCCAAAAGTGGCTGACATGACTGTCATCAAGAATGCTTCATGGCAGATTTCTCTTTGCTTTCCCTCCTTGCATTCCGGATTTGCTTATGGAAAAGGACTTCAAAGCTTTGGTTCTTCATGAATTTGAGCTTCTAAAAGCTTTGCCATAACTTGTTCAAGTAGCTCCTCCATCATTTGGCATGCTTGAATTGATTCATAAGCTGATAAAAACATGTAAACTTGCCACAAAATGGTTAAAACCAATTACTAAGGACCTTAATGAATTAATTGGGTTAAATGAATATGATTACTACTCAAAGGTGCTTAAAACCATTATAATTAGGTCTAAAAAATAGCACTTTTTGGTAGTAATCAGGACAGAGCATTTTTTTTTAGAGTGAAACCAGAGAGAGAAACCAGAGGAGTGGGGAGGTTCCTGGAGGCTGGTTACGGAGAGAAGGGGGATCCCGGAGGAAGCAAACCGTGAGGAGAGGAAAAACACAACAGTCTCCTTGCTCATTTCAGTTGGAGGGAAGCCTTTCAGGTGCGTTTTCTGGACCATATACTTGTTGCAGTAGTTTTCCTTGATATTGTTGTGATTGTGTTATAAATAATTTGTGCCTTGTTCTTCATGAAAAACTGATTTAAGAGTGATCTGATTCCTTTTTATCTCTCCATTGGGTGTCTGAGTCATGTATTTGGGTCCTATTTCCACTGATTTTCCCACCTATACATGTGCCTATTGACTCCAATATGAAATAGAGCTCGGGTCGGTGTTTTCTTTGGTTCAATTGATACTCTGTTTTTGTGCTTGCATCCTTGCTGTTCATGTTCTGTTCTCGATGGCCATTCATGCCCTCTAAGGAGAAGAGTTTTTGGCTAGCATTACTTTGATTTCTTTATGGGCACAGCTTCTGAGTTTGGGTAGCAGTTTGTTTCGTTTGTTCGTGAGATTGCTGGGTTATTATGCTAAAAAATATTGGTGATGGCCATATCAGGGCATTAGTGTTATCTTTTTTACTGTTGGTGGTTCAGGGTACATATTTGGGTCTTAGCAAGGGGCAATGTTGCCTACCCATCAGATATGAGATACTGTCACTTCGAGAACAGGGTTTGGACGTTCAGCTGCGAGTGTTAACAGAGAAGAAGAGGCCTCCTGAGAGTAAGGGGCTTGAGGGAGAGGATAACGACTCTCACTCTTCATTAGGTGATTCAGTGCTGGACACTGTGGGTGCAGAGATTGAAAAGACAGAGAATGAAACTCCAAAGGAGAAAGCTGGAGCTTCGGATGACCTTGAGCCCAAGGAAGTGGAGATGGATGGTTGGCTCTTTAGATTTACTCAACTGTTCAGAACCCATGTTGGTATTGACCCAGATGTTCACATTGACCTACATGAGCTTGGGATGGGGCTCTGTTCTGAAGCTCTTGAGGAGACAATGACAAGGTTGAAATAACAAAATGTGAGATAACAGAAAAGGAAAGCAGGGAAGGAAAGGAAAATATTATGATGAGTATCCTTGAATTTGCAAGCAGTCTATTTGAATCCCAGGTTGCTGCAGAGGATGATATGAATGTGCCCGTGAGAAACTTACCTGAAACTGAAAACAAGGATTTGTATGAAGTTTCAGATCCAAGCAGAGTTGAAATCGATATAACAGAAACACATTCTTGCCTTTAAAACCAGGATAAAGGTTCTTAAGTACTTGATGTCAGTAAGCATGACGAGGTAAAAGTGCAATGTTTGGGTGCAGTCTGTGGAGTTGCTGAGTCAAATCTTGGTGGTGAGAAATTAACACAATGCAGAAAATCTGTCAATGCAGAAGACTGGAGATTTTGAATCTTCTGTTCAATGTTTGACCATTATTGAAGAGGATCAAACTAAAGTGTTTGGTGGGAATGGTTCTGGTGTTAAGTCAGAACACTGCAAGTGAAACAATTGAAGTACATAAAATGATGGGAGAGTGCCAAGAGATCATACCTAATCAAGGGGCCACATCCATACCCCTGTTTCGTTTCTCTTTTGCCCACCATCTCCAATGTCTTCACTTCATCATGTCTATCAGCTTACCCATTTTTTCTTACCACCCATTCTCATTTGCATACCCATGTCACCCGTCTTCTATACCCCTCATACACTTCCATTACTCACATACCCACTTCTCTCTCTATATTATCACCATACCCATACCATGTTTGTCTTCATTAGCTAAGACCATCTGGCATACCTCACTAATCACCACCCTACTCTCCAATACCCAACTCATCCATTCTTTTCCTCACCATGCCCCACATCATCCATTTTCATTCCATCACTTAATACACACAAAGTCCTTTGCTCTCATTATTCAACCTTCTCATACCCATCTCCTGCACCACGCATCCTTCACATTCATCTACCCACTTCTTTTTCTAAACCTCCATGTCCTTAGTCCAATACATGCTTTATTCCATCATCAATCTCTGAAACCCAAGAAATATGTAAACCATCCTTGGTAACATACCCTACACTCTTGGCTGCCTTGACCCTCCAGAAGCACTTCGATTCCATTCGTTCAATTATCTCTCAGGTGGTGAGAGTTTGGTTCTGGGTTAGCGAGGGAATGTAGGGGAATCTATTGGTACCGAAATTGATGAAGGTGTCTTGCCTGCACACAGATTCGAATTTCTTGCTGCTATAACAGCGGAATTAGCAATATGGTTCTAGTAGCAGTGGGTTTATCATTAAATGAATGAGGGTGCAGAACTGCTACAAGGGGTAATTGAAGAGGAGGCTGCCACTAATGCTGTTCCTGAGTCAGAGAATGATGGAAATATTGAAGTAGAAGAGGATACGGTCTAAGAGGGTGACCAAATTAGCTGTGTCAAGACAACTGATGTCACCATGGCAGACTATGAAGCTCCAGACATGAATGAATCAGAGCAACATTCGATTAGTGAAAATCTAGAAACTCATGAGCTTGAAGCACTATTTCAACATGCAACAGAAGGGGAGCCCGCCATACGTGCTGTTTCTGAGTCCGAGAATGTTGAACAGATAAAAGCAGAGGAAGCTAGAATTTTAGATGGTAGTCAAGATGAATGTGATGAGGCAATTGACATCACGTCATGAGATGATGAAACTCCAGATTTGAACCAATTAGAAGAGCACTCAATGGAAGCGGAAACCAAAGATTTAGCCACGGCTAAATTGCAGAAAGAGGAAGTTTCAGAGACCGAGGAAGCTCACGTCTTGAGATTTTGGTCCCTCGCTTAGTGTGGCAGGATGATACTCTCTTGGTCATTGGTTGGGGAACATCTGTGAAGATTGCTTCAATAAGAGCAAATCAGTCTAATGGAACCAATGAGACTCACAAGAATGTTTCCAAGTCCAGCATGAACCAGCCTATATTCCTAGAGAAGAAGATGGAGAGAATGAATTTAGCAGCACCATTCCATCACGCCAGGGAAATGCGTAAAGACCTGAAGTACACATAGTCATATGGAATAATGATGAGCTTGCGATAGATGCCTTGCCTGTACATGGCTTTGAGCATTACAAGGCAAAGGACTATTCCCTTGCTCATGCTCTTTTCACGGGTAGTAACTATGCTGGTGGTCAGTGGAAAAGTTGGGGAGTCGAAAGAATACTCAGTGGAAAAGCTGGAGAGTTGAAAGAATACTCAGTGGACTTACTGCATGCAGAAGGTGTTAAATTTGAAGGTCATGGGCAAATCCAAGAAGCTTTGACTGCTTATATCAATGCCCTTTTACTAGATCCGGGTTATGTGCCTTGCAAGATCTTGATTGGTGCTCTGTTGTTGAAGATGGGCTCGAAGGCATTTCCTACTGCGAGAAACCTACTTTCAGATGCATTGAGGATGTAGCCTACCAATCAAATGGCTTGGTACTACCTGGGAATGGCTCACAAAGATGATGGACGAATAGATGATGCTACAGACTGCTTCCAAGCAGTCTCCAATCTTGAAGAATCCAATCCCCTCATTCCACCCCAGTCCCATGCATGCACGTATCCAGTTGCACGACCACTTTTGGTCACGTGACATCTTCCCTTTTTATCCTCTTCGGCTTTGACAATAATTTTTCAGACCTCATTTTTTTAAATAATTTTCCAGATCCTCATTTTTAGAAATAATCTCAACTCCAAAATTTTCATTCTTAGAGTTTTAGGTATCAAAATCCCATTTTCAATAAAATTTGGCCGTCATTTTCTTTTCGGCAAGCCACTTTCGAATTTTCTTTATTTTTTAAAAAATGTTTTAAAATAAGTATGAATTTATTCCCGTAATTCCGAATGATGGAAATTCATGGGATTAATTCATACAAAAATAAATGGGCTTTGGTGAGGGCCCTACATATGAGACTTTATGATTGATTGAATGATTGATTGACTGTTTGGTTGATTTATTTGTCATGCATGATTTATTTACTCTATTCCTTGATATGCGCTTAATTATATCTGTTCGTTGTTCACTAACCATGTTTCATGATAGCGCATTCGTGATTGCCGCCCAGGTACGCATCTATTCATATTTTGCTCTTTCTTTATACATGCTTTGCTTCTCATATTGTGCATGATCGATTTGAGTATTCATCGATTCTCTCATTGATTGCCATGTTAGCTTCATCTCATTAGTAGAGACCCGACTTTAGGGACTTAGAGGGGTGCTACGGTCTTTACCGTACCTTCCCGATAAGTAACCTGACCCCCGAACCCGATCCGATTTTTGTAGATCACCTTTTCCAAAATAAGGAGTCACACTTAGGGTTTTCTTTCTTATTTTGTTTACCCTTTAAAAAAAAAAAAAAAAAAATAAGTGGCGACTCCAAGTCATTTTTCTTAATCAATGACAAATCAATTTTTCAAATAAAAATCGAGCTCGCCATCGAGTGGAAAACATATGAGCACGAAATGTGGGGTCCACACAGGGTTTGGTCAACTTAGGGCAGCCAAGTGTGACCACTAACCCTCTTCCTGCTCATTCTACACACACAGTGCATCCACCTTCAGGAGATATTCATCACATGGACCTTATAAAGGATGACAGTATACACATGTTGAGTTGGGATGATAGATTACCCGAGCCGATTGTTTTGCATGACAGTTATGAGGTTGATGGGGTTTCAGTGGTCCCTCAAACTCCTGCACCATTCAGTTTGATCCCGGACGAGGCACCATTCCAGTTGACTCATCCTACACCTTTAGTTATCGGATGTCAGGATGCTTTTGTCCCATTCACTTTATGGCCAGAGGATGATGACTCAGTAGGGAGAGAGATACAGATTGTGACTCGTAGTGGGAGGATAGCTCAACCACCACCACCAGCAGTCAGACCATTTGAGGGTACAGCCTCTCATGAGGAGGTTAGGAGAGAGGATGATGAGGTTTTGAGACAACTACAGAGCACTCAGGCTCGCATTTCCATCTGGAGTTTATTAGCATCGTCCAGTACTCATAGAGATGCTTTGATTCGAGCCTTGAGTCAGATCAGAGTAGAGACTACCACCACTCCAGAGGGATTGATTCATATGATGACGGCTGGCAGGGCCACTTGCATTGTATTTTCAGATGATGACTTGCCACCTGATGGTTTAGACCACGTGCGTTCTCTATACATCACAGTTGGATGTTCAGGCCGTAGAGTCCCGTCTGTCCTACTGGACAACGGCTCAGCCCTGAATGTTTGCCCTTTAGCCATTGTTATAGCCCTTGGTTTTGCGCCTTCAGATTTTGGTCCTTCTACTCAGACAGTCAGGGCGTATGATAGCACCAAGAAGGAGGTTATGGGTACCTTGATGATTGATTTGCAGATTGATCCAGCCACATTTTCCACTTTGTTCCAGGTTTTGAGGATCCCTATATCCTTTAACCTGCTACTGGGCCGACTATGGATTCATGTAGCTGGAGATATTCCTTCTTCCCTTCATCAGAAGGTGAAGTTTATTCATGATGGGCAGGTCATCACAGTGCGCTCTACCAGGGATATATTTGCCGCTTCTGAGCCAGTACTTCAGATCAGTCACAATGAGGACGACCTACTTCTGACTGGGTTTACTTTTGATGAGATACAGACTCTCGAGATTGAGGATTTTTGTAGAGACTTTGGGGCTATGTCATTTGATCAACACAGTAGCACAGTGGTCCTTGATATGATGAGGGGTATGACCTTTCTACCTGGCATGGGGTTAGGACAACGTCAGTAGGGACCGAGCGAGTTCATAGCTGCCATTGACCATGATATGACATTTGGACTTGGATTCATCCCCACTGAGGCCGATTACCGTCACATGGCGTGGCTGCGCAAGGAGAAGGTGAGAGCCCGTTTATCCCGCACACCATTTGACTATCCTATTCGACCCTATAGGATGAGTTTGGTTGACTACTTTGTCAGAGGATCAGAGACTCGACCTCGTCTAGAGGAGATTGATAGTGTGGTTCATACAGATAGAGAGACCGATCTTCAGCATCTATTTCACCAGCTACAGTTGAGTGATGGGGCTCCCGACTCTTCTTTCCCTTTGACTATTACTCCCACGTCTCCAGATCGAGCTAGCATGTTGTCTCTATGCTTTCCAGAGGAGATCACTGGTGATGGGGTGATGGTTGATTCTACTGAGATGATTGATGGAGTTGTTTCCCATGATGAGTACCGAGATGAGATGGACATGATGACCATGGGCCAGATTACCAGCATTGTTCAACTTCAGCCTGTCTCAGCATTTGATATGTTTGGGGTGTCTACCATTGAGGTTCTTGAGGGGACTCAGACTCTTCCTGTTCCAGGGCTTCCAGAGGATGATAGTAGTTTGTTTGAGGGCATTGTTAGCTCAGTTGAAGGAGCATCTGACCTTGTGGACCCACATCTTTCTTTTGATGTTTTATCGGGATTTGTCTCCCGCTCTGACGATGTTTCTGTTGCTTCATTTATGAATTTGAGCATTTTTGAGTATTCGCCTGTCTCTTGTGATAGTACCTCTATATCTGCACCCCATTCACCCACTTCACAGATATTTGATATAAATGATGAAGTTGCATGGCCCGATTCGGATAGGGACTCTTCTGATCATGACTCTGATCCCATGGATGAGAGAGTTTCAACTGCTACAGGGGATGTTGAGACTGTTGATTTTGGCACAGAGGATCAGCCTAGAGAGCTGAAGATTGGTTCACCCCTATCTACAGATGAGAGAGATAGACTCATCCATTTACTCAGGTCATACTTGGATGTCTTTGCATGGTCTTATGAGAACATGCCAGGTCTTGATCCCTCTATAGTCCAGCACCATTTACCTATCCTACCACATGCTAGGCCAGTTAAGCAGAAATTGAGATGATTGCATCCACGTTGGAGTCTACAGGTAAAAGAGGAGATTAAAAAACAACTCAATGTTGGGTTCATATCAGTAGTTGAGTATCCAGAGTGGTTGGCTAATGTCGTCCCTGTTCCTAAAAAGGATGGCAAAGTTAGGGTTTGTGTTGACTTCAGAGATCTCAATAAAGCCAGCCCTAAAGATGACTTTCCCCTTCCACACATTGATTTGTTGGTTGATGGCACCGTAGGCCATTCGATGTTGTCTTTCATGGATGGGTTTTCAGGGTATAATCAGATTTTGATGGCTCTAGAGGATATGGAGAAGACAACCTTTATTACTGAGTGGGGTACCTACTGTTACAGAGTTATGCCATTTGGGTTGAAAAACGCAGGAGCCACTTATCAGAGAGCCGCTACCACTTTGTTTCATGACATGATGCATAGGGACGTCGAGGTTTACGTGGATGATATGATTGTGAAATCCTGAGGTAGAGCAGATCACCTAGATGCTTTAGAGAGATTCTTTGAGAGGATATGGAAGTTTAGATTGAGGTTGAATCCCAAGAAGTGCACCTTTGGAGTGACTTCTGGGAAATTATTGGGGCATATGGTTAGTGAGCGAGGCATAGAGGTTGACCCAGATAAAATCAAAGCCATACTTGACATGCCTGCACCAAAGATTGAGAAAGAGATCAGGAGTTTTCTAAGCAGATTACAGTACATCAATCGATTCATAGCCAGATTGACAGACATATGTGAGCCTATCTTTCTTCTTTTGAGGAAGAACTAGCCAATAGTTTGGAATAATGACTGTCAGTCTGCATTTGAGAAGATCAAGGAGTATTTGCTTTATCCTCTTGTTTTAGTGTCTCCTAAACCAGGACGTCCACTTCTTCTATATTTGTCAGTTTCAGACATGGCCTTGGGATGTATGTTAGCTCAGATTGATGACTCAGGGAAGGAACGGGCTATTTACTACTTGAGTAAGAGGATGCTGAAGTATGAAATGAGATATGTTATGATTGAGCGCCTTTGCTTAGCACTAGTTTGGGCTACCAGGAGATTGAGGCATTATATGACAGAGTATTCAGTGCATTTGATATTCTGTCTAGACCCGTTGAGATACTTGTTTGATAGACCTGCATTGACTGGTAGATTGATGAGATGGCTCGTACTTTTGACAGAGTTCGATATTCAGTACGTTTCTCAGAAGTCTATTAAGGGAAGTATTGTCATCGATCACTTAGCTTCACTACCGACATCTGAAGACAGACCAGTTGATGATGATTTTCCAGATGAGGAGTTTGTTGCTATGACTAGCTTATCAGGATGGTGCTTGTACTTTGATGGTGCAGCCAATCAGTTAGGGTATGGGATAGGTGTTTTGTTAGTGTCCTCTCAGGGCGATCATATTCCGAGATCTGTTTGTTTGGCTTTTCATGATCGACATCCTATCACGAATAACATAGTTGAGTATGAGGCTTGCATCCTGGGTTTAGAGACTGCATTAGAGCTTGGCATTAGACAGATGGAGGTATTTGGTGACTCCAATCTGGTACTCAGGCAGATTCAGGGGGATTGAAAGACTAGGGACGTGAAGCTTAGACCATATCATGCATATTTAGAGTTGTTGGTTGCGAGATTTGACGACTTGAGATATGTTCATTTGCCTAGAGCGCAGAACCGATTTGCTGACGCCTTAGCTACTTTAGCTTCCTTCATGGACATTCTGATTGATGTAGTCATACGTCCATTACTGATTGAGTCGAGGTCTGCACCCGCTTATTGTTGTTTGATTGGAGAGATAGAGGACCAGGATGATCTACCTTGGTATCATGACATTTATCAGTTTCTCAGATCTGGCACATAGCCTGAGGTAGCCACTGCCAAGGATCGGAGAGCATTGAGGCATTTGGCTACTAGATTTGTGATTTGCGGAGATACTTTGTATAGACGATCAGCTGATGGTATGCTTCTGTTATGCTTAGATCGAGCCTCTGCAGATCGAGTGATGAGAGAGGTTCATTCAGGAGTTTGTGGTCCGCATATGGGAGGACACATGCTAGCCCGTAAGATTATGAGGACGAGTTATTTCTGGTTGACTATGGAGATAGATTGTTGTCAGTTTGTCCAGAAATGCCCAGAGTGTCAGATTCATGGTGATCTCATACATGCACCACCATCAGAGTTACACGCCTTGACCTCGCCATGGCCATTCTCAGTACGGGGTATTGATATTATTAGGAAGGTTTCACCAAAATCTTCCAGTGGTCACGAGTTCATCCTGGTTGCCATAGATTATTTCACCAAGTGGGTGGAAGCCGCATCATATGCGAGGTTGACATCCGCTAGGGTTGCCAGTTTCATCAGATGACACATTATTTGTCGTTATGGGGTTCCTCATGAGCTAATTTCAGACAGAGGGGTGCACTTCTGAGCTGAGGTAGACACTTTGTTGTAGGAGTATAGCATCCGACATCATAGATCTTCAGCATATAGGCCATAGACCAACGGGACAGTAGAGGCTGCAAACAAGAATATTAAGAGGATTTTGAGGAAAATGGTTGGGACTTCTCGAGATTGGTCAGAGAAGCTTCCTTTTGCATTGTAGGCATACCGTACCTCTTTTCGCACCTCTACAAGAGCTACGCCATACTCCCTAGTATATGGTATGGAGGCTGTTTTGCCAGTCGAGATAGAGATGGGTTCATTGAGAGTAGCCCTTGAGCAGCTGATTTCTGAGACAGAGTGGGCTCAGGCTCGATTTGATCAGCTTAACCTTTTAGATGAGAGGAGATTGAGAGCAGCAGATCATGTTCAGGCCTATCAAAGAAAGATGGTTCGTGCCTTCAAGAAACGGGTTAAGCCTAGACCATTGCAAAAAGGGGACTTAGTTTTGAGGATTCTCAGAGGTTTGATTGGAGACCCTAGGGGAAAGTTTAGACCTAGTTGGAGTGGGCCTTATGTTATCCGAGAGTTGACTCTATAAGGGGCTGCATGGTTGACAGACTTAGATGGAAATCAATTTTCAGAGCCTACCAATGTGGATCAGCTGAAGAAGTATTATGTTTGAGACCGTGGTCGCAGGATGGGTGACCATCATTTCGGTTAGCCTCATACTTTATCACCTCTATATATTAGACCGTTGCTAGCCCATTGAGCTTCGCGTGGTATGTTATAGCCTTATTTTTTTCTTATAGCTTTGATTACCATTTCTATACCCGGGTTGGGGCCCTTTGATGTATATGCATGCTTTGCTAGGAAAGTCTCATGAGCTTTAGACTTATAGGTCTATCTTCTCATTTTGTTACCATCCTCTTATCACCCTATTTGTTCTATTTTATTATCACCACATATTCATTCTCTTTCTTGTCTTTATCATTATTCGCTTCATCTTATCTATTCTCTTCCTTGGGTTGATGATTCTTCACATCTTAGTGCAAAGAGGGCAGTCATATCACTCTATTCATTCCATCATTTGACATTGATTTGGAGATTTTGGTTTGAGAGGTTATCTCATGGGATATGGTTCATGTATTCATAAGTGATTTGAGAGAGTTTGTTTGTTCCTTATATTTTTCCCATTGGAGTTTGATTTATGGATGATCAGAGCATGTGTAAAAAAAAAAAAAAAAAAAAAATTTGAAAAAAAAATCAAAAAAAAAAAAAAAAAAAGAAAAGAAAAGAAAAGCACAATGATATGCTCATGTATGGTATCTCGTTCCATTGGGCATTTATGCCACCTCTTGAGGTTCATTTATTGGGTATATTTGTCATTGTGGGTCTTTGCGAGTTTTTATGAGTTTTTTCACTCTTGAGGCACTTTTGTTACACATTTGGAGTGTCGAGGGTTCATGTGAGAGTTCTATGAGATCCTATGCTGCTTGGATCATGATTGATATATATTAGGTATGAGAGATGAGTGACCTTTTTACTAGGGTCTCCGAATCATTGTCTTATACCCACCATTCCATCATTGGTGATATGACTTTCCTTTATTGTACTAACACGGGTTGATCATCACTCATTCCACTTTCTCATTGCTTTCTTTTATATCCCATTACCTCTTTCCAGATCTTTGTTCCACCTTTTATTCATTCCCTACATATTGATACCCATTACTGATTTGATACCTTCTTCACATCATTCACATATTTCATTGATGGTTTGACCATTCATCATTTCTCTCATTTCGTTATCGACATTCCCTTTGGTTACTTCTAAGTCCATGACTCATGAGATTTTTCTATGCATTACATCTTGTACACGAGGGTACGGGTTTGATCATTGGGTATTTGAGCCTAGTTTCCCTTCATTTCTTTCACCCTATCACCTTGGCCTACGTTACGTCCCGTGTCTTAAGACCACCCTGAGGCCATGAGATCAGATGTTATCTTTGACAGTCTTCACTTGGACAGACTTTTGTAGATTGGTTGAAGTATGGTCGTTACTATGTTCTCTTTTATGGAAGATACTTTTGGAAGCATTTGGTTTCTCTCTTGCTTGGCGTATTGGTGTTTGATGGATTTTTGGGTTCGGAGACAGTTCGTTGAGGATATTGGATTCATCCTTTGGTTGTGCATTAGATATCCATACTGGGGCATATTCCCCTTTCCTTTGGTTGAGATGAGCCCCTAGTGGAGCACTTTCTTTGAGTCTGGGCATTTTCACCGATCAGAGATCCCTAGTGGGGTATGTTGAGACTATATCAGTTCTAGTGTAGCATCATTGAGCCCCTAGTTGGTTCTATTTGCGGAGTATTTCTGAGATAGACTAGTGGATTATTACTGAGTTGGAGGCAGTTTTCAGTGCAGTGTATAGATCTGGCATACTGGGGCATATTTCCCCATTTCGAGGTTACCAGATTCATGTTGGATTCAGTTAGGGATTCATTAGAGACGTGCTTCTACTCCTAAGATTACCACATTCCTCATCATTTTGGCTATTCATTTGAGATTAGATTTAGAGTGTCTCCCTTGAGGCATTGGTCGATACTTCATTCTGACTTCTTAGCGTATTATTGTTGAGCTGAGGACAGTTGATTGATGCTGTTGGATTCATCCTTTGGTTGTGCATTATATATTCACACTGAGGTATATTCCCCCATTCCCTCGAGATTCCTATCTGTTATTGTGCGGTATGACTATCCTTATTCATAGTTATAGAGATGTTTGGTTGATTTTGACAGACTCTTTATTGTACATCAGACATCCATACTGGGGCATATTCCTCTCTCATTGATGAGATTGTGTTTGGGCAGTGGTACGAGGATGGATGATCATTTTTTGTTTTTTTTTGTTTTTTTTTTTTTTTTGCCTCATGACTTCGACATCGGATATCCATACTGGGGCATATTCCCCCCTCCTTGACGAGATTTTATTTGGGCAGTGGCATGAGGATGGATGATTAGTGTCGGTTGTTTACCTCATGACTTTGATATCGGATCTTATACTGGGGCATATTTGCCCATTTTCTTTGAGTATCCTTGAGATTGGGACAGTGGCCAGTTTGGTTTCAGATTGAGTACTAGCCCAGAGCTTCTGACGATCGACTGTATCAGGGCCTCCCTACATGGATTTGTTGAGATAGAAATGGATCGCATCAGGTTTCACCCGAGGAGCGTGGGTGGATCCTTTAGCCAGATGTTCATGAGACAGATTTGTTTTCGTCATTGTTACCTTGTCGATTGGATTATCCAGATGAGCAGCATTTTATGCACTTTGAGGTTTACTTTTAGATGAGCCATGATATACACTCTTTGAGATTTACCTTTTGAGATTCACCGACAGAGCAGCTTTTCAGACATAGAGGGTTCCTTCAGTTTAGACTTTTCAGAGGTTTGTCACGATGCATCAGTTTCTGACCCATTGATTCTAGCAGATGATTGGTTTACTGGTTGTTTCAGCAGTGTGAGCACCCTGGATACTGAGGCATATTTCCCTTCTTGGTTTCAGTAGTCCGACCCTTGACATTTTGAGTATATGGCTTTGAGCCAATTTATTTCATGTCCACTTTCGAGTTGGTCTTCTCTATTATTCCCTTCTAGGCCCTGAGCCTCATAGCCCTGAGTTATTCATTCCTTCTAGACCCCGAGTCTTACAGCCCTGAGCATTCTTTTTCCTTTAGGCCCTGAGCCTCGTGGCCCTGAGCTATCATTTCCCATAGACCTAGAGTCTTTCCAGCTCTTAGCTAAGCCTTCATCATTTGGTCGCCCATGAGTGGTTTGACCTGGAGTTTGCGTATCGCATTCTCCTTCTAACCGATCAGTCATAGAGCCCGGAGCTCATAGCCCTGAGCTATTCATCGACCCAGAGTCATTTTCCATCTTGACCCAGAGTCATTCATAGCACCCCGAGCCCTGAGCTCACGACCCGGAGTCATTTGCATCATTCACATCCCTGAGATGTTTTGTTTTCATCATTCTAGCCACTTGTGAGTGGCCTCGACCCGACACCCTGAGTCGGAAAGTATCCTGATCGGCTATTTATTTAGAGCCCGGAGCTCTCGACCCAGAGTCATTTTCCATTTTGACCCAGAGTCATTCTTTCCTACTTAAAGCCCAGAGCTCTCGACCCAGAGTCATTTTCCATTTTGACCCAGAGTCATTCTTTCCTACTTAAAGCCCAGAGCTCTCGACCCAGAGTCATTTTCCATTTTGACCCAGAGTCATTCTTTCCTATTTAAAGCCCAGAGCTCTCGACCTAGAGTCATTTTCCATTTTGACCCAGAGTCATTCCTTTCCATTTAGAGCCCGGAGCTCTCGACCCAGAGTCACTTTCCATTTCGACCCAGAGTCATTCTTTCCTATTTTAGAGCTTAGAGCTCTCGACCCAGAGTCACTTTCCATTTCGACCCAAAGTCATTCTTTCCTATTTTAGAGCCTGGAGCTCTCGACCCAGAGTCATTTTCCATTACGGCCCAGAGTCATTTCTTTTCCATTTAGAGCCTAGGGCTCTCGACCTAGAGTCACTTTCCATTACGACCCAGAGTCATTTTCCATTTTGACCCAGAGTCATTTCTTTTCCATTTAGAGCCTAGGGCTCTCGACCTAGAGTCGTTTTCCATCTTGACCCAGAGTCATTCTTTCCAATTAGAGCCTTGAGCCTATGACCCAGAGTCGTTTATCCTATTTTAAATCTAGATTCGTTCATCTTGTCCTTGACCCATATTCATTTATCTCATTCATGACTTTGAGTCACCCTTTTCACTTATTTCCATCTCATTGCGACCCCATTGTTTGACCTTACCTCTTCATGTGCTAGGACAAAATCTTTGGTCCTTCTTTAATTCTTCGGTATAGTTCACTTCATTTCGCTCATTACTCGTGCTTCTACTTGCATTCTCTACACTCGTGATCTATATCGAAGAGGGGCATATTTGTAGACCCTCAATTTTGTTCCTTTAGCACATGTCTTTAAATTCACTTCCAGTGCTCCACGGTAGTTCCTTGGTGGCCCATTACTACTCGTACCACTTACCTTTTTCTGAGTCACCTCGGAGATTTTGGTTGAGGGATTATTTGATCCCTTATTGTGACCCTTGGCAGCCCTAACTTAGACTTAGGCTTTTCTTATTTTTTTTTAGGATAGCTTTTAGATACACTTGGCCCATTAGGACACACCCTAGGTCACCTTTAGATGTTTTTGCATGGTTCGCATGGTTGCATGGCTCGTGTTTTTGCATGGTTGCATGACTCATATTCTTTTGGTGGTTACATAGCTTGTATGGCTTGCATGTGGTTGATTTTTTTATTTTATTTTTTGTTTTTAATTATTTTTATTTTTTATTTTTTGTTTATTTATTTTATTTTTTAGATGTGTGATTTAAATTTCTTTTGATTTCCAATTTCATGATGTTTATTGATTTTAATCTTTATTCTATTTTGTCTTTATTTTATTCTTATTTCTATTTGTATCTTTATTTATTTATTTATTTATTTTTTGGGCATGAGGAAACGATTGCCATTTATTTGGAAGGAAAATCAACAGAATTTTGAAAAGAGGAGATTGTGTTTTTAGAAGGATAGCACGTATATTATTTCCATGAGGGAATCGGTTACAAAAGGGAAGAAAATATGAAAGGAAAGTGGATTTTCCTCCAGTAGATTTGGGGGGTTCTTTGAGGGAGGCTGATATATATGTGAGAGAGGAAAAAGAGAGAGGGGATTTGAGGGATCGTCTTGAGGAGAAGCAAAAAGGAATTGGAGAAGAGAGCAATTGCAACCAAGGCTGCCCAGGTATGATTCTCGCCACTCTTGGAATTCTTACCCATACTTGATTTCTCCGTGTGTTTGTTTCTGAACATTTAATATACTGATGATTGGTGTGGACGGAAAGGGCCACAAATTGATTTCTTGAGATTGGTTACTCACTTCTTTGCCCTGTTTTAGATTCTGATTCTTGCATGTGTCATTGTTGTCTTTTGAAATTCATGACTCCATGCTTGAATTTGATCATGTTTTTTTTTGTTAAAAATCCTATACTGCATTGCTTCCTCTGTCCCCAGCCCACGGATTAACATTTGAAGTGGAGCTATTTATGTTTATTGATCAATGTCTTCCGCTTTCTTCGTCTCCGGGTTTTATATCTTTTCTTTTTTTATTTGTTCTCTATCCCTCTTCCTGTATGGTATTTGAATCTATTTGAGGTGCTTACGGTGTGTTCGAAGAAATGTCCAGAGAGAAGATTTGATTAATTCCTTAGTTTCCTGTTTTGGATCAATTGGGTTTTATGATGAAATGTTGGTTCTCTTAGAGCAAAGTTCATCCGTGTTAGTTGGAAAAATGCCACTTCAGAATGCAATGTGGAAAATGGCTTATCGATCTTTGAGCGAGGGCCATTGCTCATTGGGATTTTAGTCAGCTCTTTAGAGAAAGCTTTTAGAGTGGTCGATGCTTGTCCAAATGCTGAGCATAAAGATGAGGCTCTTAAATTCCGGAATTTTTGGGGAGAGAAAGCAGAGCTTCGAAGATTTAAAGATGGGATGACCGCGGAAAACCCAGTATGGGACTTCTTCCATCCTCTCTCCTGAAATGGCAGATTGGCAAGGCTCTGCTTTGTACTGTTTCAATGACTCTGTTTTCAGTCCACAAGATCTTTATGCAATTTCGCGGATTGGTCAAGAAAGCAAGCTAGAGAAGCCATTTGCTATTGGAAGATTTGGGCTGGGATTTAATTGTGTTTATCATTTTACAGACATACCAACTTTTGTTTCTGGGGAAAATATTGTTATGTTTGATCCTCATGCCTGTAATTTGCCTGGAATCTATCCATCCCACCCTAGTTTAAGAATTAGATATGTTGGGAGAAGGATTCTGGAACAATTTCCAGATCAGTTCTTTCCATTCCTACACTTTGGCTATGACTTGCAGAATCCCTTTCCTGGCACAGTCTTTCGTTTTCCTCTCAAGAATGCAAGTGTTGCTTCTCGAAGCCAAATAAAGAAAGAAGGCTATGCACCTGAAGATGTCATGTCTCTCTTTGCTTCTTTTTCTAAGGTTGTTTCAGAGGCTTTACTTTTCGTCCGTAATGTGAAAACCATCTCCATTTTTGTTAAGGAAGAAACTGGTTGTGAAATGCAACTCGTACATCGTGTTCATAAACATTGCATCAGTGAACCTGACATTGAACCCAATTCTCTACATATGTTCAGCATTTTTAATGGAAATCATCACAGTGGAATGGATAAGGATTAGTTTCTAAAAAAATTGAGTAAATCAGTTGATAAGAATTTGCCATGGAAATGTCAGAAGATTGTGATGATAGAGCAAAGTTCGTCAAAAAAATATGTCACACTTTTGGATAACCAGTGAATGTTTAGGTGTTGGGCAAGTTAAGAGCTTTGTACCCTCGAAGTCTCATAATTTAATTCCTTGGGCTTGTGTTGCTGCATATTTACACTCTGTCAAGGTTGATAGGGAATCGAGTGATATTCCACATACTGAGAGAACTTGTGAAACTATTTCTGATGTCTTTAAAGTTCCTGCTTCTTCTATTCAAGATAGAAAGAATTTTGAGGGTTGTGCATTCTGCTTTTTACCACTGCCGATCAGTACTGGTCTTCCAGCACATGTTAATGCATATTTTGAATTGTCATCAAATCGAAGGGATATCTGGTTTGGCAATGACATGGCAGGGGGTGAAAAAAAAATGCTCGGAATGGAACATTTACCTGCTTGAAGATGCTGCTGCCCCTGCTTATGGTCATTTGCTTGAGAAAATTGCATTGGAACTTGGTCCATGTGATTTGTTCTTTTCATTTTGGTCAACTAGCATTGGAATAGAACCTTGGGCATCAATGGTGCAGAAACTCTATAATTTTATTGCTGATTCTGGTCTTTCTGTATTGTATACAAAAGCTAGAGGGGGCCAGTGGATTTCCGTCAAACAAGCTGTTTTTCCTGATTTTACTTTCAGTAAGGCACATGAGCTTGTAGAAGTATTATCTGATGCTGGTCTACCTCTCGTTTCTCCTTCTAAGCCACTTGTCGAGAGGCTTATGGAGTTTTGTCCATCATTGCGTTTCCTGACACCTCAGTTGCTGAGAACTCTGTTGATTCGGCGGAAACGTGGATTTAGGGACAGGAATGCAATGATATTGACACTTGAATATTGCTTACTTGACTTGAAAATGCCAGTTCGATCTGATAGTTTGTATGGTTTACCTTTGGTACCCCTTGCCAATGGTTTATTTACAGCATTTGACAAGATGAGAGTGGGTGAAAGGATTTATATTGCACGTGGAGATGAGTATGGTCTTCTTAAGGATTCAATTCCACATCAACTTGTAGACTCTGGAATTCCGGAAGGAATTCATATGAAGCTATGTGATATTGCCCAAATAGAAGACTTAAATATTTCTTTTCTGACATGTTATTTGCTTGAAAAACTTTTCCTAAGATTACTCCCAACAGAGTGGCAGCATGCCAAACAGGTAATTTGGAACCCTGGTCATCAAGGCCAACCAAGTTTAGAATGGTTAAGGCTGCTATGGAGTTATTTGAAGTCATGTTGTGATGATCTCTCAGAATTTTCGAAGTGGCCTATTTTACCAGTTGGGAATAATTATCTCTTGAAGCTGATTGAAAATTCAAATGTGATAAAAGATGATGGGTGGAGTGAGAACATGTGTTCTTTGTTATTGAAAGTAGGATGCCTATTTTTGAGGAATGACCTGCCTATAGAGCATCCACAGTTGAAAAATTATGTGCAGCTGCCAATAGCAACTAGCATTTTGAATGCCTTACTGGCACTTGCTCATAATCCGGAGAATTTTCAGAAACTTTTCTGTGATGCATCAGAAGGGGAGCTTCATGAACTCAGGAGTTTTATTCTTCAGTCAAAGTGGTTCTCTGAATGTCAGATGGATGACACACATATTGATGTCATCAAACACCTTCCCATGTTTGAATCGTTCAGAAGTAGAAAACTAGTATGTTTGAGTAAACCCACTAAATTGCTTAAACCAAATGGTGTGTCTGAAGATCTTTTGAATGATGACTTTGTACGCACGGATTCAGAAAAAGAAAGAATCATCCTAAGAAGGTATTTAGAGGTTAAGGAACCTTCAAGGGCAGAATTCTACAAAGATTATGTAGTCACTTGCATGCCAGAATTTCTTTCATAGCAGGGAGCACTTTCAGCCATTTTACATGATGTGAAACTTTTGATTGAAGAAGATACCTCAATTAAACTTACACTTTCCATCACACCCTTTGTTTTGGCTGCCAATGGGTCATGGCAACAACCATCCAGGCTATATGATCCTCGAGTTCCCGAATTGCAAGACATGCTTCACAGAGAAGTTTTCTTCCCCCTTGACAAGTTCTCAGATCCTGAAACTTTGGAGACTTTAGTTAGCCTTGGCCTTAGACAAAGCTTGGGTTTTACTGGTTTACTTGATTTTGCTTGGTCAGTTTCTATTTTTCATGATTCGAGGGACTAAAAAACACTGGCTCAGGGGAGGAGGTTGCTCACCTGTTTAGATGTTGTAGCATTGAAGCTCTCAACTGAGAATGGAGAAGGTGATTGCAATAGGTATGAGAATGCCACATTAGGTCAGAACAGCAGTTATGATGATGGCAATGTCGAGTGTGTTGACCCTCCAAAAGAATATAAAGATGATCAGCCTAAGGCCAAGCCAGATGATTGGGAGGATGCAACTGACTTCTCTACATCGAAATTGGGAAGCTCTCACTACTAAAACAATAATTTTTCCTATGCAATGCCCCACTTCAAGACATTATTTTCAGATTCATGGAGAGGATAGATGAGGACTCGTGGCAATGGTCTGAATTTCCCAGTAAGGTAGCAGCGCAATTGAAAAATACACACCCTACCCCTGCTATTCTAGAATTGATATAATTACTGATGAATGATGAAGGATTTGGATGGAACGAAGCTCGCGATGTGACATCAGGGAAATCTTCAATTTGCCCTTGATGGATAAATAGGAAGCACATACAGACTTTGTTTGTTTGTTCAGCTAAGAGGCCAATTGATGCAGAATTCTGGAACTGTTATGGAATTAGTAGAGCTTTTAATGGGGATACAGATCTTCTTCCCGTTTCTATTAAGGGAGTTTTCGTCAAACAGGACAATTCTAATTCATCTTGAGGCATGCTTCAATACAGAGAATTTCGAAAGACAGAAGAAGAAACTATAGGAAAGGTTCAATTGTCCAGGCACAAACAGAGATTAAGTAGCATAGTCACAGGGCCCTCTCCAACATGGCTGGCTTGATTCACTTGTCCTCTTGATGCTCCTTCCGTTCCCTTGTGAATTTACACATTCATTTTAAATTTGGATTTCAATATATTTTCCATTGAATAACTCTTATTTCCTTTAAAATTTCATCCTTAGGAGTTCATAGACATTTAAATCTAGACCTTTAATAAATTCTTGGCTGCCATTTTCCTTCCGGCACGCATTTTCACTATTTTATTTGATTTTCAATTGATCTTCTTGATTTTCAACAAGCATGAATAAACTTCATAATTCCAAATCATGGAATTTATGGAACCAACTCATGCAAAATTAATTAGG
This sequence comes from Vitis vinifera, assembly GCF_030704535.1. NCBI lineage: Eukaryota > Viridiplantae > Streptophyta > Magnoliopsida > Vitales > Vitaceae > Vitis > Vitis vinifera. Next base: position 12,399,864 of record NC_081823.1, on the reverse strand, counting down.
GCTTTGGTGGGGGCCCTACATTCATGATTTTCTCTTCCATATTGTTTGTTTGATGTGTTGATCCTTGATTCTTCTTGATGATATACATGAATTTGTTTTGTATTTATTATCGAAATACTCCTGTTTCCCATAGAGGAGTACTAGCTTGCTATCCAGGTACGCTCTCTTCTCATCTATTTTTTTAAGAACTCTATGGACTTGTATGTCATTGATGACCATATCCATATTTGACGTGATTCTTGGATGTCTTGATATATGCTTGATTTGCTTAAATAAAACAAATGTTGTGTGCTACATTTCTACACTAACTTTTATGTTTTATGATAGCGCTTGAAGAACGGTTCAGGTACGCACCCTAACTCTTCTTTATTGCAATTTGATTGCGTTTGACATGCCACACTTTAAAATCACCTAACCTACTTAGGTATCCATAATTAACTGATTAATGGCCACACTTCCCTTAACTTAGTCAGTAGGGACCTCTTTAGGGCTTAGAGGGGTGCTATCTCCTAGAGGTACCTTCCCAATAAGTAACCTAATCCCCGGACCTAGACTCGGGTTTCTCAAAGACATGCTTTTTCCAAAACTATGGAGTCACTTTTTAGGGTTTTTCTTTCTTGTTTTATTTTCCCTTTAAAATAAAAATAAAATAGGTGGCGACTCCAACTTTTTTTCAAAAATCAATTTTTCACAAATAAAAAGCGAGTCTCGCCGATCGAGTGGGAACACACGTGAAAAATGCGGGTCCACACTTTCCCTTCACTTTTATGACCATTTAATAGAAAAAATTGTCTCATTTTATATTTATAGCCAGACTCATACTTTTCATCACAATAATAAAAAAAACTTTTTTTCTTCTCTCTTGCACTTCTACAACTGAAATCTTCTTAAGGGGTGGCAATTTGTTATTATGATTCATAATGATTCTTGTAAAGTTCATTGTACTATCCCTACTTTCGTTAGAGTCCTTGACTTCCTTGAGAATTACTTCCACTATTTATTTTTGCAACAAGACTAACTCGATGGTTTGGGCTAATGTGATCGGTTGAAACATGGTGACTTGATTTTTAATTGCCTCTTTCAAGATACTAATGAAACACTAGACAAAAAATTCCTTCAATAACCCACTAGTTTTGATCATCAATACTTTAAACTAATTTTTGTATGCCATAACCGTAGAAACCTATTTCAAATTGGTTATTTACCCCATAAGGCTATCATAAACATTAGGCCTAAACCTAGAAACAACATCTATATAAAATTGTGTCCATTTGATTTCCTTGTTACTAACCTTGTACCCTTGAAACCTTTCTAAGGCCCTTCCTTTTAAATGTAAGGAAGCCAATCCTATCTTTTCCTGATTCCCAATTCTCACCTTCAAAATTTTGAAAATTGAGTTTGGAAAACTAGTTTGAATGGAGTTTATCCCATGTGAGTGATAGTTTGTCTTGCTTCTATTGATTGAGGCACTGTACCCATTACTTGACTTCTCTATTCTTAAATTCATGTGTTTGAATTTCAAGTTTATGGTTGCAACCATCTTTGATAGTTCTAATAAGGTAGTCGCTTGTTTATCCAATGATTCTTTCAACTGTTTAATAGTATCTTCAAGTCTATGTTGTTCTTACACTCTAGTCCCTTCATCCATGATTGGTGCCAAGACCGTGTTCTAACACCAATTCTTATGACTCAAGGAGAAGATGCAAAATTGAGAGAACAAATTTTTCTTATTGAGATTATTTTTTCGTTTCTTTCCCCATTACACTCTTCTTATTTTATATAGGAAACTAAATAGATATTAAAGATTGAAAGATCTTAGGGATCCTTTATTCCCTAATCTAAATAGAAACTAAATATTGAGAGATTCTAAGGATCCCTTATTCAAGTTGAAACATAGAATTGATCTACAGCTTCATTGAGAGGAAAAGAAATCATTATCAAAAATCATCTAAAATCATATTATCATAGTTTGAGAAGGAGAATTGATTCAAATTTTAGTTGATTATATAGTATAAACTAATTATATTGGTAGATTTTGCAAGGGATGTCCATATCTTCATCTTCATCACCATCCATTGATGAAACCCTAGCCCTAACCTTAACATTAAATCTAACCTCAATTCCCAACTTCTCTATCACTTCCCTTAAGACCCACCATAACCAACCCATCCTCTTTGGCTCTAAAACCCTAGCAAAATCCCGCTTCTATCATTTCCATTAATCTCCATTTACAACTTCATCTATGCCATTACTTTGCATACGTATTCCCAAAAAATTAGTTTTACTTTTTGTAGAAAAGGGAGTTGGAGTTGGGGTGAAATCATAGTAATCCCATTCTTAATGGTTTAATTAATGAATAATAATAAAATTACATTTCAGTAGGTATTTAAAGAAAGTAAGGTTGAAAAATAGTTAGAATAAAGTTGTATCTCTGCTTTTATTATATAGTATAGACATGTCCTTGGTTAAAGACTAAGAAACATGTGATAATAAATAAAATCCTATTAAGAACTTGTTTAGTAGTATTTTTAAGAAGAGTGTAGCATTTTTAATAATTAAAAGAGTTTTTTTGGATGAAAAGTAGATGTTTGGCAAGATTTCAAAAACACTTTTAAGAACCTTCAAAAGAAAAAAATCACTTGAAGTAATTTTTAGAAAAGCACTTGAGAGGTGATTATTTAAAAAATACTTTTAAAATTTTCAAATATACCTAAAATAACCCTAAGTGTTGCCCAATAACCCACTATTTCCCTTTCAACAAGCATTATCTTTCTCCTTCACTCTCCATAGTCCAAGCAGTCTTCTTCTACACTTTTCATGATTCCAATTCTCACCATTTTCTCATTAACAATGACTCTTTACATCCATAGTTGGAGGTACTTTCCTTTCCACATTTCTATTTAGTTACTTAGAAAATGGAAGTAAAACATTATATGAGTCTTTTGATTACCTTGTTTTCCTTTGATTATATTTTCTTAGAAAGTCCTTCTCAATTTGTTATTTTACTATTATAATGTTTTTCCATAAAATTAATTTTTTTTTGAATGATTGAAATCAAATTTTTGTGCACTGAGATTCGTGCTTTCTCCTACCTACACTCAAATTTCATGAAATTTTTTTATGAGTTGCATAAAAAAAGAGATGTGGAAATGGGAGGGTAATTAATGAAGGAAATTACAACTACTAGGGGTGATATATCAATTTGGTTTGTAATTAGCTAAAATCTATGTTGTTTGTGTTAATAGTTGAGAGTGATTTATGCCCATGTGGATCAAGAAAATGTGAGGAAGGCTTTTGATGAAATGCCAAATAGAGATGTTATTAGTTGGAATATAATATTTGATGGGTATGTTAAGGTAGGAAAGATAAATACAACATTTGAGTTGTTTGAGAAGATGGCAAACAAGAATGTTTTGTCTTGGTCCTTGATGATCCTGGGTTATAGCAATGCTAGAGATATGACTATGGAAAGAATGTTGTTTGAGAAATTATGTTTTGTAACCCTACTAATTTGAAGGTTTGAGAGGCCTAGAAATGATGGAATATCATTAAAATTCATAGAATCTATAGGTTTTAGAATCTAGAAGTGCTGGAAGCAACAACCAAAAGTTGTATTTGAGACAACAAAAATGTCTACTCTTATTGAATGATCAATGCAACATTTATACAAAAGTTTGCAACAAAAAACAATAGAAAAACAACAAAAATAGTTGGAACTAACAACTATTTCCTATAAAATAACAACAACAGCATAATAGCTTCATGAAACTCTATCAGCTTCGTTGACTAAGTTGTTTTATGGTTGCAACCTCAATTTCAACATCTCTTCACACCTAAGCAACCTTCTTAACAGATTCTTAAGCTTCCTCAGTTCACAGCAACTTTCACACGTCTTCCAGCATGATTGTAGCTACTAAGGCATTTTTCTCAACACTCCTCCTTGACTTGGGAGCTACAAACTCTAAGTCTTTTTCTGAGAAATTCAAACCTAGTTCTTGGTAGAGCTTTTGTTAGAATATCAACATTTTGTACTTCTGTTTTATAATGTACCAAAGTTACTTCTCCATCATGTTGTATTTCCCTTAAGAAATAAAACTTGATTTTGAAGTGCTTTGTCCTACCATGGAATACTGGATTACTTGCAATTAAAATTGCAGCTTGATTGTCATCAATGACTTGTGTGCTCCCAGTTTGCTCCATGTTTAAGTCTGTTAGCAGCTTTCTTATCTAAAGTGCATGATTTGCAGCAGCAGCAGCAACAATGTACTTTGCTTCAACTGTGGATTGTGCCACGATATCCTCTTTTTTAGAGCACCAAGAGAAAAAACTTGAACCAAAACTAAAGCAAGAACCTGATGTGCTTCTCATATCATCAACGCAGCCAGTCCAATCACTATCAGAAAATCCATGAAAATGAAAATTCTGTACCTACTTGAACTTGATGCCAAAGTCAATAGTGCTTTTTATATATCTCACAATACATTTTGCTGCCTACAAGTGAATTTCACTAGCACAATGCATGTATCTTGAGAGTAAACTTACAACATGTACTATATCTGGCCTTGTTGTAGTCAAATACATCAAGCATCCAATCATGCTTCTATATAACTCTTCATTTACTTTTTCAACACCATTTTCTTTGCAAAACTTTTCTTTTTGATTCATAGGTGTGGCTATGGGCTTGCATTTCTCCATCTTGAACTTTTTTAGAATTTCCTTTGCATACTTCTGCTGACAGATGAATATCTCATGCTGATTCTGATGCACTTCCATTCTCAGGAAATAAGACATGTCTCCAAGATCTGTCATCTCAAAGACCTTCTCCATTTCAGCTTTGAATTTATCCATTAAACATTGATTGCTTCCTATTACAAGCAAATCATCAACGTATAATGAAATAATAAGTATGTCAACATTAATTTTTCTAATATAAAGTGTGGATTCACTCTGACTTTTTTTAAACCCCAAACCAAGTAGATGTGCATTAATCCTATTGTACCAAGCTCTAAGGGCTTGCTTCAAGCCATACAAGGCTTTCTTTAGTTGAAGAACCTTGTCTTCTTTGCCTTTTACTGCAAATCCTTTAGGTTGCTCCACAAAGATTTCCTCCTCAAGGTAGCCATTTAGAAAAGCTAATTTTACATCTAGCTGATAGATTTTCCAACCTTTTTGAGCAGCCAAAGCTAGCAGCATCCTTATTGTATCCAACCTAGCTACAGGTGCAAAGGTTTCTGAAAAATCCACACCGAACATTTGAGCATAACCTTTGACAACCAGCCTGGCTTTATGTTTGTTTATAGAACCATCATAATTGAGTTTGGTTCTATAAACCCACTTGACACCAATGGCCTTTTTATGTATTGGTTTGTCAACTAACTCCCAAGTGTTGTTTTTCTCTATCATGTTGAGCTCCTCCCGCATTACAACCCTTCTTTTTTTTATCCTCAACAACTTCATTAAACTCTGCAGGCTTAAACACAACCATATTACACATTTGATAAATATCAAAAAGTGATTTGGTGCTTCTTACAGGAATGTCATCAATATTTTCATCAAGGAACTCAAAATTCTGATTTTTTGTAGCATCCCAACTCCATTTATCATCCTCCATGAATTTGACATCTATGCTAACAATGAATTTGTCAGCATGAGTACCTTTTTATCCAACTTGTCTTGTTTCACCTAAGGCACATAACTAAAACAAAGGCAACCAAATGTTTTTAATTTTAATAACAGAGGTTTATATCCAAACCAAGCCTCAAAAGGAGTCTTTTTTTGCAAAGCTTTGGTTGGGAGTCTATTTAGTAGAAACACTGCAGTGTTTGCAACTTCAACCTAGAACTTTTTTTGTAGCCCTTTCTCATGCAAAAGGCATCTTGTCATCTCCATTATAGTCCTATTCTTCATCTCTTCCACTCCATTCTGTTGTGGTATGTAAGGTGCAGTCAGTTGGTGCTCTATGCTTGCTTCTTAATAGAAATTGTTGAATCTTTCAGAAGTATATTTAGTGCCATTATCTGTCCTTATAACCTTCATGATGGCACCACTTTGGTTTTCTACTAGGGTCTTATACTTCCAAAATACATCAACAACCTCAGATTTAAAATTTAGGAAAAAATCCAACAATATCTGGTATAATCATCTATAAAGGCAATATAGTACTTACTGTCCTTTAAAGATGGTGTTCTCTGAGGTCCTCCAACATCAATGTGTACAAGTTGCAGCTTGTGTGATGATCTCCATGTAGATTTCTGTGGGAAAGGAAGTCTGGATTATTTTCCATACTGATAGGCTATGCAAGTAGGAAGATTTTGGTTCAGGTTAGGTAGACCTACTGCAAGTTGATTCTTCTTCATGTAGAGCACTCCATTATGATGAAAGTGCCCCAATCTCTTGTGCCATAAAGTTGTGATATTATTTTCTTGAGAAACAACAGCCTGCTATTTCTCAAGAAAATTCAAGGCAAAGCTTTTACCTCTCATCTTGATCTTGAACACATTTTTTCCATTTGCATCCTTGATCATATAGAACTTGTCCTCAAATAGCACCTTGAAACCTTTCTCAAGTAGTTGCCCAACACTTAAGAGATTTTGATCAATATTAGGAACAAACAAAGCATCAGGGATAAGTTTCAAACTTGAGAGACTTTCAATGGCAACAGTCCTTTTGCCCCTTGCTGAGATGTATTCCCTATTTCCAATTCTTACTTCGGAAATGATTATTTTGTTGAGTTCCCTGAAAAGTCCTTGCTCGTAAGTCAAGTGGTTTGTGCAACCACTATCTATGAGCCAACTTTCAGATGTGTTTTTTCTAGCAAAACAAGTGGCAACAAACAACTGTTCTTCATGATATTGATCAGTAGTTGCAGTCTTGATCTCTCCTTCTTATTTTGTTTTGCATATCTTCTCCATATGGCCTAATTGACCATAATTGTTGCTCTTGACATCTGGCCTCCACCAGCACTTTTGTGGAGGATGATTCGTTTTTTTGCAATGAGGGCAAGGTGGATGGGCTCCTTTCTGATTCTTTTTGTTAAGGCTTGACTTGTTGTTCTTCTTGTTTTTCTTTCTTTCTTTGCTGGAATCATTGTTTTGTGATTTGGCTTGGAATGTTCCCAACATATCATTTTTGTCTCATCATTCTCCTTTGTTCCAAGGCCTGCAAAGCATTAACAATTTCTGCCAAAGATATACTTGACAAATCTTTAGAGTTTTCCAAGGAAGAGATTGTGGCTTGATATTTTTTAGGCAGAGTTCCTAAGATTTTCTGAACAATTCTTTCATTAGAAAATTCCTTACCATACAATCTTACCTTGTTTGCTATGCTAAGTAGTTGTTTAGCATAATATTTGATAGTTTAAGACTCTTTCATTCTGCTCATTCCAAATTCTCATATTAAATTCATTACTTGCATATTCTACACCCTTTCATTCCCTTGATACTCATTTTTTTAGATACTCCCAGATTGCTACAACAGACTCCATTTGCATGATTCTGGTGAGAATGGAAAGTGAAACTGCAGAGAAGAGGCAAGCCTTGGCTTTGGCTTTCCTTGTTTTTCTTTCCCTGTGAATCTTCATTTGATTGATACTTGGATTGTCTCCAAGTGGTGGTACTTCATAACCTTCTTCTACTACCTCCCAAAGATCCAAAGCTTCAAGGTGGACTGTCATTCTAATAGCCCACGCCTGATAATTATCACCATTGAAAACTAGTACTGACAGAAAGCTTGTATCTCCATCCATTTACTGCGGAATGATAGTTACAAGCTGTTAAAGGTTGTGTGTTTATGTTGGCTTTGGAGTTCAGTATGTGTGAAGGTATTTTAGCTTCACTCAATCCTCACAGGTCTCTCATGATAGAAGGCTCGGATACCAATCTGTAGGTTTTAGAATCTAGAAGTGTTGGAAGCAACTACCAAAAGTTGTATTTGAGACAACGAAAATGTCTACTCTTATTGAATGATCAATGCAACATTTATACACAAGTTTGCAATAGAAAACAATAGAAAAACAGCAAAAATAGTTAGAACTAACAACTATTTCCTATAAAATAGCAACAACAACGTAATAGCTCCATGAAACTCTATTAGCTTCATTGACTAAGTTGTTTTATGGTTGCAGCCTCAATTTCAGCCTCTCTTCACACCTCAGCAACCTTCTTAACAGATTCTTAAGCTTCCTCAGTTCACAACAATTTTAATCATAAGGCCATTAGTAAAGGATTTGATAATTTGGCAATGAAAATGATGAATTTTATTGTTTCTTTTAGAAAATTTATACAAGAATGCATTGTGAATTATACAAAGAAAGAAATAACAAGTATCCTAAAATTAAGGAAAATAAATATTATTTCCTAAATTAAGAGAATAAAATATTGTTAATATTTGATTGTTCATTATTTATTTAAAATAAATATTATATCCTAAATTAGGAGAATGAAATATTTTAATATTTCATTACTCTTGATTTATGGAAATATTAATTGAAGTGGATTTTTATCATCCTACGTGTTGCCATCCTATGTGCTTTTTGTCTTATTTTATTCTTTCCCTTAATATGCAAGCTCAAATTGGAGTGGGAAAGAATATGCACACCCAACTTATCTCAAAACATGATGAAGATATCCTTTGACAAGGGCTTGATAAAATCATAAAAGTATATTTTTTTAAAAGAATTGTAACACATAGAAAGTGTAAAGATTCTTCCCCTCAAATTAAAATTTATGCCTTTTCAACCATTATGACCATAACTATGTTGTCCAAATAAAAACTTGTGCATACTCTATAAAAATTTTCTTTCCATCCTTTTGGTGGTGAGTAATTGCTTATGTCCCTAAAGAGTTGCCATGAATTGGTTAGAAAAGCATAGTAGGTTAAAAAAAAAAAAAAATCATTCCATTATCCTAAACCATGAGTGAATCAACAAACTTTGTCTTGGTCTAAAATTAGCTTTTGATTGTCATGAGATTATCATATATATTTTTGAAATCTCTTAAATATTCTTGAAGAGATCATTTTTTTTTTCAACTATAATAGGAAGCAATTACTCCTTAAGAGAAGTTTATACCTTATATATCTTGTTAGCCCCAAGGATCATAATGAAAATGTCTTTTGTCATGGTTTTGAGAACTCATGAAGTGACAAATATGTTATTATTAATTGATTACTAGTATTGTAGGATAAAACTTTTTCTTTCCTCGTCATCTTTAATTCTTTAGCGGGTCTTTCTCCACCTAAGAGATGTTGGAGAACACACCATGAACTAAGAGGATGATTTGATTTTGCCACAGTAGAAAATTTATGGTGTTTAACTTGATTGAAATCAAACTAGAAATAACACGAATGAAAGGGTAAAACACTGATGAAAGGTTCGAACACCGAAGCCACAAACTAAGAGGATGATTTGATTTTCCCATAGTAGAAAATTTGTTGTGTTTAGCTTGATTGAAATCAAATTAGAAAAAATGTTGATGGAAAGCTAGAGCACTAAGGATTTTATTTTATTTTATTTTATTTTTGAATGAATGAATGAAGAGGAAGACATTGTTTGTGTGGATAGGTCAAGTCTTTTAGGGTATTCAACCACCTTTGGAGAAAACCCAAGTTTGAGTCTCCTCCTCTAACTCTAATACCAAGAAGAATTTGATAATTTGAAAATAGAAGCGATGAATTTTTATTATTTCTTTTCATAAATTTATACAAGAATGCATTGTGAATTATAGAAGAAATAAATAATAAACATCCTAAAATTAAGGAAAATAAATATTATTTCTTAAATTAAGAGAATCAAATATTATTAATATTTGATTGCTCTTTATTTATTTAGAATAAATATTATATCCTAAATTAGGAGAATAAAATATTTTAATATTTGATTACTCTTGATTTATGGAAATATTAATTGAAGTGGATTCTTATCATCCTACGTCCTACCATCCTACGTCTTGTCATTTTGTGCCTTGTCCCATCATCCTGTGCCCTATCTTTCTCCTCTTTTATTTTTCCCCCTTAATAAGTAGGTGTGGATTAGTCTAAATAATGTAGCAATCTCAAGTATATATATTCTCCTTAAAAATAGGGTCTTAGAGTTGTTTGCACCTAGGGATGACAAAGTTTGATACTTCTCGGCATGACACAAACCTAACATGCTTTTCATGGGTTTGGGTCAAGTATAAATGAGATTAGAAAAAATTTGTGTCGACTTACATAACTCATTTAATAAATAAGTACTTTTTTGGTCAACTTGCATAACACAAATTTGACTCGAATTAACCTATTTAATAATCTCGCTATTAACTTAATTATATTTTTAAGACGTTTGACCCATATTTGACTCATTTTAAATTTATTTCTAAATAGATAGGTCAATTGAGCCAAAAACATCTTTTCTTGAGATATTAATCATATAGACATATGGAAGACCTAACTTAATCTGATTATTAAATAGCAGAACCTGAATATTAAATAGATTAAGCGGGTTGTACAATGTGTTACTTGTTTAATAATTAGATAGTATTTAGGTTTATATTTTTTATATGATTATTAGTAGTGTTGGGGTTGGGTTGAGCTATGTAGTAGAATACCTAGGCTTTGACACAACACAAACACTATCCACTAACATGAATTGTCACCCCCATTTGCACCTCAATCATGGATATGCCCATCTTAGGCTTGTAATGCCTTTTAATAGTTTTTTCTTTTTTCTTTTTTCTTTTTTTCCTTTATTTTCCTTTTCCTTTTTTCTCCCTTACACCTTTTTTTCCCACTTTAAAAGTTTAGGAATTAAACCTTGAGTCCTGATAAATTGTAATTGTAAAAAACGTTAATATTTTCTCTTTGATTTAATATGTGAATAAATATGTAAGCTTTAGGAAATTCAAAGTACACTCATATTAGATTTGAAGTTAAACTATACCCATATATTCAATAAAAGTACGAAATCAGAAGTGGGTTTTGCAAATTTTAACTATGTTGGATGAGTAAAATGCTATCTGAAATTGTTACTTGGTCCTCATTTCAAGTGTCCACTAGCACCCTACTTTTGTGTCAATCCAAAACTTAATACTATTAAGAAATCCAACTCATTTCCTCCATTTGCTTTAATTCATGGAGTTGAAAATGTAGTGAAATATTAACAATTATCTTAAATTAAATGATTGACAATTTTAACCATTCATGTTATCTCATACTCTAATTACTTATTTTGCTCCTAAATTCTCTTTCATTTATTTTAAAAAAATTATACTAATTATGCATAATTTAATATTGAGATATCTCATTTGCCTCTCTGTTACTAACAATATTAAAGTTCATATAAAGCCTCTTATCCTTAAATCTTTCCACTTTTCTACCATAGTTTCTTAGATTATTTAAAACATGTTTCATTTCTTTCTATATTGGTAACATTAAAGTTATAAAAACAAACCATGAAAGAATTTATTAGATGATATTTAAGTTCATCGAGTTAATTCAGTACTTCATAAAGAGGCCATGATTGGATTCTTTCATTAGGAAATTATTTAATCCGTTTCATGAGAAATTCTTTTTCAACTTTTAGCAACCTAATGAAAAGAATTAATAAAATTACAATATAGTATATTAATTTATTCCATCAATGTGAGTCTTTCCTATTCAGTATTCCGAGATTCATTTTCCTCTAGTTGACCCATTTCTTTAAGGTTCACTTTTTTATGGGTCTCATTAGATGTCTAAACTATAAAATATAAAAGTACATTGACAACATTTGCTTTTAATACTTCTTTGTTCTTTACTTTGTTATTAGATGTCTAGCAATATAGTTCAACCACTACAACAAACAAGTGGTAAAGAAAATGATCAATAAAGCAAAGTATATTGAATGATATTGTTGTTAATGCATATCTCACAGTTTGTGTTGCTAAGATTTTGGCTAAAAATAGACCAAATAGTCACTTTAGTAAATTGGATGGAAAAAAAGTGATAAAGGTATTCAACAATCTACCTAGAAGAACCTACCAATATAAGAAACCTAAGAATATATTAAGTTCTATTAAAAAAGATTGACAAATTTGGAATGCCTTGATTCAAAAAAAGATTGGCCTTGGGTGGGATCCTATGAGGCAAACCACTAATGCTAAAAATGAATGGGGGGAATAATAAATTGAAGATACATTTTAATTTATTTACTAAGTTTATTTACTTAATTTATATTTTGGTCGTGAAATATAATAAATTGAATACTTTTGTAGGAGAACCCCAAGGAAATAAATTTCACAGCAAAATGAGAGAAGAAGAAAGAAGATAAGAGATGGAACCAAATCTTGTGTTTTTACTATGCAGTTAGAGGCCATTTTTAAAGTTACATCTAGAGTAGATAAGCTTGGTTATAGCATTGCTAAAGTAATAAAAGTTATATGTGGCATGCTTGAAGTGAAGAATGACCTTAAGTTGTACATGAAAGTCATAGTTATTCAAGTTGTCAAGGGAAATAAGGAGATGTTTCTAGCATTAGAAAACTCAATTGATCAAATTGCATGAAATAAGCAGAAATATGTTTCACTATTTGAGTTATTTCTTATTCTATTGTTGAAACATAATTTGCTACCTAATATTGTTTTAAATTAGATTTGTATGTTGGTATTGAGTAAACTTTTTGAGTGAGGAATACATATATGTCTATCACATGGTATATTTAATTGTTTCTTTCTCTAAAAGTTGTAAGTATTAGATGAGCTTTATAATGTATTTGATTTCACAACACAACACTTTTGAATATAAAATTTTGTCTCAGTCAAGTTCCTAATTAGATGAGCTTTGTAATGTATTTGATTTCTCAACACAACACTTTTGAATTTAAAATTTTGCTTAGTCAAACTATTAAGAATAGAAATGGATTGAAAATAGGGGTGTTATGGGAGGAGTCCTATTCTAGGGTGACCCACATGAGCTAGATTATTATTATTATTATTATTATTATTATGGAAAAATAGAATTATATGATTACATGTATTTCTACTCTTACTACTTTTCAGTGCTATTATTTTGCATACTACTACTACTCTTGAATTTGCATGTTCAAATAAATTTTTAAATAAAAAATCCTTTTATTTTAGTAAACATGAACTAGTTTAAGCTATATTAACATAAAATATACATTATTAGTTTTTTTTAATGTATTTCTTATTTTTATTTTTTGTATATATGTTTTCTAGTTATAATAATAGTTGCAATCACAATATTAAAGATGAAAGCAATGGTGAAATGATTTTTATCAATTGGTGTTGGTTGGATGTGTTGTACCTATAACACTTACTAACTACAAAAAATAAAAACCTTGTAGTACTTTTTCAAAATTAGAGTTGAGCAATTTAGAATGGAAAAACATGTATGCATTAATTATTAGAAACTCTTATTAAAAGGCATGGTCTAAGAGAAGGTTTAAATATGCCCTTAATAGAGGCTTTAGCAATGTTTCTCACTACAATGGGTCATAGACTTGGCAACATGACGACCTAAGAATGATTTTAGCACTCCAATGAATTTATTTCTAGATGGTTTGAGATTATATTAGATGTTGTTTGTCTTATAGCTATGGATATTATAAAACCAAGTGATTCATAGTTTAGGGAGATCCTTGATAAAATAAGAAATGTTGGACGTTATTGACCATATTTTAAGAATTGTATAGGGGTAATTGATGGAACTCATATGCCCATTATGGTTTTTAGATATAGGCAAATATCATATATTGATACAAAAAGCATAACTACCTAAAATATTATGGTCATATATTATTTCAATATGTATTTCACATTCGCATTGGCTAGATGGGAAGGTTTTGCTCATGATGCATGAGTCTTTTCATAGGCATTAAAAAAATGCTAGCATTGGGTTTTCCTCATCCTTCTAGAGATTTGTGACTAAAAATATGAAAGTTACTTTTGTGATTAGATTTTCATAATCTTACATAATTTTTTTTTTTCGTTTTGTAGGTAAATATTATTTACTCAATGTTGGTTATCCTTACATGAGTGGATATATAATTAGGCCCTTAAAGGGCGAGTGTTACCATCTTCTAGATTTCAATGGAGTAGTTTACCAAGAGGTAAGAAGGAAATATTTAACCATAGACATCTTTGAGGAGAACAATTGAACATTTGCCTTTTTGAAGAATAGATGTGGAACAATATGAGAAATGCATAGTTTTCCTCTTGAAAAATAAGTCAACATTGTTATTACTTTGATGGTTTTTACAACTTAATAATGATTAATGCTAGGATAGATATGAAATTTAAACCTTATAATGATAATCAAGGGTTACATCTGCTTTAATAAAAAACAGAGTAGAGTGGATTCATGAGTTGAGAAAGACAGTTCTATCATGCAAGAGAGATGTATGAAGAATGTGATCGAATTGCTAGTCGTTATATATCTTGTTGATGTTTTATTTTAACACTAATATGAAAAAAATAAATAATTTTCTCCTTTTTTTACTATGAGAAAATTTGTCTTCTCATTTGCTTTTAATTACTAATTTTTTTTAGAAACTAAACTAATATGTTTTTATTCAATTTTTCATTATTAATCTAGATTTTTTGTAAGTATTTTTCAAAATTTTGTAGTAATAAAAAATCATTATTTTTAAGTGAATAAATAATCAAATGATTTTTTTTTTGTTTTAAAAATTATTATATTATGATTGATGTTTGTTTATTAATCCAAATCATGTTGCAAATATTTTCTAAAATTTTCTTGTAATCACAACAACTATTATTTTTTAGTTTTCGTTAGTAATATAGATGTTTATATATTATTTTACTATAAATGTTTATATATTCTTTTATCATGAAAAAGTATTAGTTTATTATAATATTTCCTTGTAATTAAATTTGATGTCCTTTTTGATAATTTACTAATATTAAAAGCATTTTTATAGTCATGGTACATATTATCAACAACACTACAAAATCACTTTCAATAATTCTCTATGATTCTGATACTTTTATTGTTCTCATAAAAGTGTTGAGTATTATAGATTAAAAATGATTTTACTTGAAAGAATGTCAATTGGGGTTTAAGTTTAACTAATTCAATTATACCTACAAAATGATGTTTCTGCCTTGGAAAGATATTAACATCAATTGCAAACCGACTTGTCTTTCTTAAAAAATATGGTACCTCACATGTATGTGTGTTGGGCATTCAGTTCCTTTATGATGGCATTGCGCAATCATGGGCATTCAGCTACTTTATGATAGCATAGAATTTTGTTAAGTTGGGCCAAAACCATTAATTAATGCAACCCATAGGCTATATCTAGGTGTACTACGAATACTCTACTAAAACACTACTCCAAACAAAAAGTCAGTTCATGTGAATATGGCAATATGCCATTGATATGCTAATGGTATGGAAGCAATTAATACTATACAATAATATTACATATGTTTTATTTACCTATTTTTTATCATCCCTATCATTCAATCACACGTTGAAATCTAAATTTGAGTTTCAAGAAATTTTCAAAAATTACATTTGATTTAGTTTTTAAAAGTGAATTAAAACATATTGTAGTTAGAGTTGTGTATATAATACTTCAATTAAAGTATTAAAAACACAATAAATTTCTTTTAATTTCCTCCTCTATTTATCTCTTTTAATAGTACTATTATTTGTGTATTTATCCCTATTACTCCCCCCCCCCCCCCTCCCCAAAAAAAAAAAAAAACATGATATCAATGTAGAGATCAAAATTTTGAGTGGAATAAATTGTCACTGTAACTTCAAGGCCTACCCCTTATATGTTGCAAGACTTTCACGAAATTTAGGCGTATAATAGGATTCTTATTTTATTTTATTTTTCAAAAGACGTGTAATTCAATTAGGTTGCTTAACTCAATAAAGACAGTTTTAACAATTTTGACGATTTGAATGTCAAGACAAAGGTTTTATTTGGTTGCAAGATATATAAGAGATTGTAGAGAAAAACTACAAGGAGCTATAGGATAAAACCAATCTATCCCAAAATTAAATAGAATTTTCGAAGATATAAGAAAGAAAGACAAGAAGGCTTTTAACCTCATTTATTAAGAAATAGATGTAGACACCTTTGAAATGATTTTAAGTGCAACCATGTCAAAGGAAACATGAAAAATATTACAAAAAAATATAAAAGTGTTGATAAGTGTTTTTTTTAAAAGTTCAATTTCATACTTTTAAAAGTGAATTTTAAAGTTTAAATATAAGATAATCTTTGATTATTTTTCAAAAATATTGACATATGTAAATTAAGTAAAAATAAATGGTGAAAGTTTAATGATATTTGTGTAACTTAAAAAAAAAAGTTTTCATCTTTTATTTTTTTGTTATTGAAAAGCCTAAATATTTGGATTCTATAGCCATTGACCAATTTATGGGATCATTAAAAGCTTAGGAAGACATATTAAAAACAAAAGTCAAGTAAAAATTAGAACAATTCTTCAAACAAAGATTATGTTAAAATAAAGGAGAGAACTTTTATCTTGAGACATAAAACTATATAGTGAGCGGGGTGAATGGGTTGTCTAAGTGAAATATCCTCAAAAGTTAAGAGTCCATTTAGTAGTACTTTTAGAAAATGCTTTTGGTATTAAAAAAAAAATGCTTTTAGAGAAAAACTATACACTTGGAAAAACTTAGAAAACATTCTTTAAAAAGTTAAAAATCACTTGTAATGCTTTTTGGAGAAGCTCTTGAGAGGTGATTCTTTAAAAAAATGCTTCTAAAAAAAACAATTAAATTAAAAGCACTTTAAACAGAAACATTCCTAAACACCTAGCTATATCAATTATAATTAAGTTTTCATCAATTCTTTGAATAGGAATAATCAATCAAACATATGACACAAAATGTAACATGAAAAAACCACTTAAAACCTTTTGGGGTGTAAAATCCATGAATTGTAACGACCCGCTCCCAACCATGTAAATATTGTCTGCTTTAGACCCAAAGGGGCCCTCACAGCTTTAAAATGCATCTACAAGGTTATGAGAAGTCCATACTTATATAGCACCAAGAAATTTTCCCCATATCCGATGTGGGATGTTACAAACACCCCACCCCCATGCAGACACAACGACCTCGTTGTGTCCCACGGGATTGTGGGGTCAAACAGACAAACACCCTTACGGGGCCAAACAAACCTCACACCATGATTAGGGATCGGCTTTGATACCATTTGTAATGATCCACTCCCAACCGTGTAGATATTGTCCTCTATGGACCCAAAAGGGCCCTCATAGTTTTAAAATGCGTCTACAGTGTTACAAGGAGTCCATACTTATATAGCACCAAGAACTTTCCCCCCTATTTGATGTGGGATGTCACAAACAACCCTCATGCAGACACAACGTCCTCGTTGTGTCTCACGGGATTGTGGGTTCAAACAAACAAACACCCTTACGGGGCCAAACAAACCCCACACCGAGGTTGGGGATTGGCTTTGATACCATTTGTAACGACCCGCTCCCAACCGTGTAGATATTGTTCGTTTTGGATCCAAAGAAGCCCTCATGGCTTTAAAACGCGTCTACAGGGTTACGAGGAGTCCATACTTATACAATGCCAGGAACTTCCTCCTATCCGATATGAGATGTCATAGAAAAAGCAGAAAAAATAAAATAAAATAAAGGATGCGTGTGGACGTCCAAGAAGAAAGAAACAAAAGAAAAAAAAATTATTATAACAAAAAATAATGGGTGTAGTTGGTGGCTTGGAGTAATGGTGTTGTAGGGTCTTTTGAAAGTAATAATAATAATAATAATAATAATATACATTTATATAATGGGGTGGGGGATGGGGGTGTTTGTGACATCCCACATTGGATAGGGGGGAAAGTTCTTAGCGCTATATAAGTATGGACTTCTCTTAACTCAGTAGATGTGTTTTAAAGCCGTGAGGGCCCCTTTGGGTCTAAAGCGGACAATATCTACACGGTTGGGAACGGGTCATTACAAATGGTATCAAAGTCATTCTTCGACCTCGGTTCGGGTTTTGTTTAGCCCCATAAGGGTGTTCATTTGTTTGGCCCTGCAATCCCGTGGGACACAACGAGGACATTGTGTCTACATGGGGAAGAGGGTGTTTCTGACATCCCACATCTGATAGGAGGGAAAGTTCTTAGCGCTATATAAGTATGGACTTTTCTTAACTCTGTAGAGGCATTTTAAAGTTGTGAGGGCCCCTTTGGGTCCAAAGTGGACAATATCTACATGGTTGGGAGCAAGTCATTACATGAATAGTTTGTCAACCACAAACAATCAACTAAATATAAATACAAAATACACGTAACTTACATTCTTCTTCCACGCCCCCATGCAGCACTTCTTGTGCTCCTTAGTGGATACCTCAAAGACTTTATTGAGGCTTTAGTTACTCAAATCCTTAACCTTGACAAAAAAAAAAAAACACTCTAATATTTCACTTAGCATACATGTGGTAGCCATTTCTTGTGCCTTAATTCAACCTAATGTTCTGAAAGTGATTTTTCGATTGTATTTATTTTTTATTTACAAATTCTAAAAAAGTCAAAATCATATCTTTGCTATTTTCTACCTTAACTCTCTACTCTACCAACCCTCAGTCATGCCTTCTTCACTTTGTGATATTGTCAGTGATGACATCTTCAATGGCCATTACCACGAAAATGAGAGATCTAAAGACAAAATTGCAAACTATTTTGTAGAACTAGGGTTTTTATCCACTCTTTTCTACCTATATCTTGGAACTCCACATTATTTCTCCATTTACTTTGATTATAGAGATCATTCACAAGCAGGCAAGTAACTTGAGAGAACAAGTAGCAAAGTAACAAAAGTTACACTACATTTTTTATTACTACCAAAAAGTGCTATTTTGTAGACCTAATTATAATGGTTTTAAGCACCTTTGAGTAGTAATCATATTCATTTAACCCAATTAATTCATTAAGGTCCTTAGTAATTGGTTTTAACCATTTTGTGGCAAGTTTACATGTTTTTATCAGCTTATGAATCGATTCAAGCATGCCAAATGATGGAGGAGCTACTTAGACAAGTTAAAGCAAGGATTTTGGAAGTTTACAGGCTTAAATTTCAAGTGGAAACACGAGCACAAACAAACCAAGCTTTGGAGCTCCATAGCCCTTTGCCAAAGTCGTTCAAAGTATGCAAGGAAAGAACAATGGAGAAGAGGAAAACAGAGTGAAGAAAATAGAGGACAGCAGCTGCAATCTCCTTTCGCACTTTTGGAGCACTTCCCGAAGTTCATTTTCTACATGTTATATACCATTTCAAATCTCAGGAAGTCAAGAATCCAACGCTTTAAACCGTGTACGATTTGGAGCTGAAATGAGGAAGATATGGCCTTCGGAAGACAACTGCATCAAGCCATGGGAACACCATTTCGCAAGGTGAATTTCATCTTGCGAAAATTTCGCAAGGAGATTTTCTTCATGGTGCGAAATTTGGCCATTTCGCACCATGAAGAAAGAACCTTGCGAAATTTCGCAAGGTGGATTTAGGCACCTTACGAAATGCCTTTGAAATCCTTTGTTTCTCCATGCACGCACCACCGACTTCCCAGATATTTTTAGCCTTGATATTTTCTCGTGTAAATTCCTTTTGTAACCTTGTATTCAGCTGACATAAGGCTTTATCTTGTTATTTTGCTATATATAGAGGTGCACAACGCCTCCAAAAGATTGGAGATTGGGGGGATCGATTCTCTGTACATTAACTTAGAAATATATAAAGCTCTGTTTTTCTCTCTTCTCCTGTTTTTCCCCATTTTTATTTTCTTAGTAGCCAAATAGCCTCTAAGGACTTTTCCTCAGAGGATGATTGGCTAAAACTTTTAGTTTCTCAAAGTATGGATGTTATGTGATGGCTTGGATGCAATCCCATGGAAATTTCTCGCACTTGGAAGGTAAGGTAGTCGTTTTTCATTAATGGTTCAATAATGCAAAGTTTGGTTTTTATTTCCTTTGGACAACTTCCAACGGCCAATACTTGATAAGCTTTTGGATTTCTATCCATTAGTTATCTCCTACGAGCTATTGGAAGGTGAGGTTTTCAATTCCAAGTTTTGCATTAATCCGTTAAGAACCAATTTCAATGGTCATTGAAAGGTGAGTTTATCACCTGGAATGACTTTGAGTTGCCAATATTTGGTAAGCTTTTGGCTTTAGACCATTAGTTATCTCTTACGAGCCATTCAAAGGAAGTCTAAGGTGAATAACCATTGATGAAATTCACTACCATCTGTTTTGCCATTTTAAAGGATTAAAACTTGATTTGCTAAATCCATACCGGTTCGGGAAGCAAGCATCACCATAGTTGCAACCCCAAAGCGAAGAGCCTATCCTGAGATTTCCAATTTGCATAAGAGCCAGAGCATAGCTATCCTATCTTTGAGAAACTTGTTTTTACACCCTTTCATTTTAGTCTTTAATGTTAGCTTAGATTAGTTTAAATCTTTCTAAAACATTTACATCTTCTTTTAAAGCTAACATCCATAAGAAAATCACCTATTTTCCTAATTTGAATATCACTTGTGTTCGCGAAAACCCTTCCCAGTGAACGATCCTAGAACCACTATGCTATAGTAGCTTGGCTACTTTAGTAATAGTATTTAAGGTATAAATTTTGTTGATACGCCTTTAAAGCTAAGCTACCATGAGTCGCATCAATTTTTTATTGTTGTTGTTTGGATGATAAGAAAAATGGAAAGGGAAGGAAAAATAAATGATTATTTAACTTTTGAAAGTGATAATTCTGCTTAACAACCATCTATTTAGTATAGTTATGGAAAATATGATATGGGTTCTATATTAGGTATTGCCTTTTAGCTCAATTAAGAGCTTAATATATTTTAGGGATCTTTATCCTATAAGGATTATGATTTCATAATTTGTTATATGTTATGAGTCCTTGTCCCATAGGAATTATGAATTAGTTTTGTCAAGGATCGGGGACTTATTTAGGTTCTATAAATGAGTCTTAAGTCTTTTCATCATAGTAGTGAGAGAATGACTTTAGGAAAGTTGTTAGAGTAGCTTCAGTCAATCTTTGTAATTGCAGCCACTTTGTGAGACAATCTTTCCCAACTTGATTTTGTAATTTTGATTTGAAGATTAGTGGATTGATCATCATTGTCCAATGATATAGGTAAGATGTCCTTACTAAACCTCATAAATATTGTGTACCCTCCTTTATTTTTATTTCTCTTGATATTTCTCTTTATATTATGGACTAGTTTAGTTTGTATTTTATTTGGTACTTTTGGAAGTCTTGTGGGATTAGGTTAAAGCACAACAAAATGGTATAAGAGCATTAGTCCTATCCAAGGTTGGTTTCAAGGTTAGTTCAAGGTTATTTGTTATTGCACTAGTTAAAAGAAAAGGTAAAAACTTCGTTAGTTAAAACTATGGTTACTAATGCGAAATTTGTAATAGAGAAATTTGATAGGACTAGTACTTTTGGAATGTGGTAGTAAGAGGCATTAATTAGATATGTCAATAGGATTTGGATATTGTTTTGGAAGAAAAACTTGAAAACATGAATGATAAAAAATGGGTAAGGGATCAATAGTCAATTTTATAGTTCCATCCAATATATCTTGTTAAAGCTTAAAATTATTCCATTATGAAAGAGATATCCACAAAAACATTTATGGAAGTCATTGGAAGACAAGTATATGAAAAAAGGTCTAGAAAATCAACTATATTTGAAGAAAAAACTTTTTTGCTTCTAGTATCAACTAGATATGTCTCTGAATGATCATATGCATGCATTTGATAGAATCATAGCAAATTTGTTGAATTTAGATGAGATCATTGAAGATGAGAATAAGGCCTTATTGTTATTGAATTTGTTTCTTGATGTGTATGAAAATCTTACCATCACCTTACTTTCTGGTAAGGATAAGATTACTTTCGATGTTGTGTGTTCCACTTTTCTAAGCTCTAAATAAAGGAAGAAGGACCAAAGCGATCATAGAGATATATCATTGGAAGCTTTAACAGTTAATGACTAATCTCAAAGTTGAAAACCTAGAAAATAAGACAATTCTTAATTTAAATGTATACTTGCAAAAGATGAATATGTTTTTTTTCATGACAAGGGTCATCGCATTACAAGAAATTTGACTTTTCTTGGCTAATATACATAGTCGAAATAAACATTTACCAATCGATAATCCCATCGCATGGTAGGAGAGGAAAGGTGTGTTGGCAAAAGTCTATTGATGGGAATTTTCCGTTGCCAATAAAAAATATTTAGCAACAAACTATCCAATGGATTTAGACCATCACTATTACCAACAAATTAAGTTGGTTGAGAAATATAAATAATAAAAGATTTTAGGTTGTCATGAAATTTCGATTTCATTACATTCACATGGAGCATCTTGTACACTCCTCTCCTTGCTAGTTTTGGATATTGGCTTGGATGTTGTTTCTTGAGATTGAACCCTTGACCTCAAGTTTGAAAGGAAGCAACTGTGCCATCAAGTCAACTTTGTTATGTGTAATATAAAGAATGTATATAAGATTCATAAATGTAAATATTATATACTTATGCATTTATATTATAAATATTATCTATATATAAATACATATTATATATAAATTATACATGCATGAGTTAATATATATATATATATATAAATAAATTAAAATAAAATTATTATAAATTAATTAATTTTGATTCTTGTGTATTTTGTATAATAATTAAATATAAAATAAATATAAATTTATAAATAAAATTATCAACATTTTAAAATAAAAATACTTATACATGTACTATCATTTTTTTTATGTTATTGAATACATTCAATTAGATAAATCTCTATAAAATGTATTTTTAAATTTTCAATATTATTATTCGATATCATAAATTATATCATACATACATACATACATATATATATATATATATATATATATATATATATATATATATATATATATCAATAATTTTTAATTTATTTCTTTCTAAAATGGACAATAAAAAGTAGTTAAAAAATATTACAATGTTAAAACTATTATGATTAAAAAAAATGTAAATATTGTATGAACCTAAAAAAATAATCATAAAATTGTTTTGTCACTAGCTAGATCGTATTTATCATACAACTATGGTGAAAAGATTTTATATTCATATGACTATAATTATTTTTGGAACAAATTATGAGTGGTATTATTATCCACTATAATAAAACTATTTTAGTGAGTAGTAATTTTCATAGAAAAAATTATTTTTGAAAGTTCACTTTTTTTTTCCTATTTTATAGGTAAATTGCTTTTGTAACAAAGTATATTAGTTGAACATTTGCAATGGTTTAAATCCATTGCAATGATATTTTTGTCGACAGGTATTTGTTGTTGCAATTACTGTTGATAAATAGTTACATATAAGCGATGGACAATTCAATTTGCGATGGAATAGGTGTGTTAGAAATTTGCGTCAACTTAAATATGTCCGAAAAGTAAATATAAATGGGTCAGCCATACTTAAGTTTTGGTAGTGTCAGAATAATGATTGTCCTAAGCTACATAATAAGAATAAAGAATAAATAGTATTCGATGCTTGTGTGGCTAAGTTTGGAGAAGATGGGTCAAACTTTGCTTTGGTTTGCTTATCCTTGTTTTATAACTTAGATGAATGGATTTTGGATATTGAGTCCACCTTCACATGCATTCTTACAAGGAGTGGTTTTCTTGCTTTGAAGAACTACAAGATGTAGTTGTTTACATGGGGAATGATAATGCTTGTGAGATAACAATAATAGATACCATCCAATTGAAGACTCATGATGAATCAACTAAAATTTTGAGTGATGTTTGGTATGTTCCTAGTATGAATAAGTTTCTCATCTCAATTGGAGTATTAGAACCCATAGGGTTCAATATTGTTACTATAAAATCTGGGATTTTGAAAGTTATGCCAAGTAAACTTGTGGTGATACAAGGAATAAGGAAGAATAATTTGTACCACTTTCAAAGGAGTGTAATTATTGGATTAGCAACTACAACCACTATAGATGATAAACAGATGCTTCAAATTAAGTACTTCATTAATACTTGCTTGACCACAATTAGAAGACCAAGAAGAAAAATTTGCACGCATGTTTGATTTGTTGAGATGATGACATATGTGCTTTCACAAGTGAGGATAATGTATCTTCTTCTTTCTAATGGTAGAGGATGATATACCTTCTTAATATCTAGACTTGGTCAATATCTTATGAAATTGAACACCTTTGGGTATTGACATCTAAAGATGCATTTCGAAAAGATGATGGTTAATCACTTGTCAATGAATATTTTGAATTCTGGAAGCATTTAGAGGAAATGATGGTCACACTAAGGCCTTCCATGAATTCTTTTGAATTTTGGATCATTGGGCAAAA
Source organism: Vitis vinifera (assembly GCF_030704535.1). Taxonomy (NCBI): domain Eukaryota; kingdom Viridiplantae; phylum Streptophyta; class Magnoliopsida; order Vitales; family Vitaceae; genus Vitis; species Vitis vinifera. The sequence goes on along the minus strand of NC_081823.1, from coordinate 12,375,459 downwards.
TATGAAGCTTACTGGTTTTTTATAACTAGGGTAATATTAAGTAAAGAGGTAAACCTCATCTAATTTATTATTTAAACCCCACTAGGAATGCAAATACTCGATCATTCTCGTCATCTTTTAGAACATTTCACTATCTTATGCACAATGTTATTCATAATCATAGAACAAATTAAGTTCTTACCAAAGAGTTTTAAGTGTATTATAGTACTGAATTACATTCATATTACCTTGCTTAGTATTTTTTATTTGTATGCCTATCTTATGGACCTAAGCAAATTACCAAGTTGTAATAGGTTTCCTTGGTAGCCTCCTAGATTTCTCTAGTTATGGCCATGAACATGTTTGTCTTCCTAATCTTGAGTTCCATTGAGTTGATCAGCCATGACATAATATGGCATTATCTACTTCCTATGTCTCGATGAGAATTGTTCCTTGTGGTGTTGATGTTGCTCTAATAAAATATTCAATTTTTCCATGCCCATGAATGAAAGGTTTGACAAATTGAGACCATTAAAGATAATTTTCTCCATTAAGTTAATTTCTGAGAAATAATTAGCTAAGAAGAGTGACCATGACCATTGGTCACAAAATTCTAATGAGGGATAGGTTTTCTATCTGCCTCCTTCAAGTTGTTATCATAATTGGAAGCACCTATCATTGTTATTTTAACCATTATTCCTAGTAATTAGACGTTGGATTTGATACCATTAAGAAACCTGTAGCTTAATTTTACCTAGTGATTACTATTCAAAAAGAACTCTTTTATAGCTTGAAACTAACTGTTTTAAACACTTTTGAGTAGTAGTTAATACCTTTTAACTCAATTGACACATGAAGGAACCTAGCAAGGGTTACTAATCAATTTTTGGCAAGTTTTGGTGCTTTTGGTAGCTTTTTTATCATTGAAACAAGCCAAGAATGAGGGAGAATATGGTGAAATCCATGGCAATGCAAGATAAAGCTCAAATACATGAAGAATCCAAGCTTTGGAGCACTTCATAGCCCTTTGCCAAGCCAATTAGAGATGCGAGGAAGAAAACCAGAGGAAGAAATCCAACAACAAGCAGTTTCGCATGGCTGTGCGAAATTTCGTACACCATGCCAAATTTCGCATGGTATGCGAAATCTTCCTATGCACCGACTCCATTAGATTTTTATCTTCAGATATTTTGTGTAATTTCCTAGTTTCTCCTTGTAACCAACCTAGATATTTTCTTTTATATCTTTTAGGTAGCTTATATATAAGGAGAGAGATAGAGGGATGAAAAATTATGTATGCTTTTCATAAAACACTTGTAAATTCCCGTACTAAGAAATATACAGAGTTTTTGCTCTGCCTTTCATTCTCATTTTGTTTTCACTTTTCTTGCTAGCCAAACAACCTCTGAGGATGATTTCTCAGGGGATGAGTGGTTAGGTTTTCCGTTTCTTGGAGTGATGAAAGTTAGGTGAAGGACCTGAATGCAAAGGTGGGAGTTATCCTTGCTTGAAATGACAGTAGTTGTTAACCATCAATGGTTTTTATTTCAAGGTTTAGTTTTAAATCCCTTAAAAGCACCTTGAATGGCCAATACTTGGTAAGCTTTTCGGATTCCATGGATGCTTATTCTTAAAACCATGGATGTCTATTAGTTATCATTTACGAGCTATTGGAAGGTGGTTTAAGGTGAAAGTCTTTAGTGTTTGAAGCCATTAATGGGAAACAATTACCATTTCTCATGAAACCTTTGGATCAAATCTTAATTGCTAAATATAAAACCAGTTCGGGTGATAACCATCTTTTATGTTATTATCCCCAACACGAGGAGAAGATCCGGAATCTCCTTCTTTGCCTAAGAAACCCGATCCTAGTGACCTGAAGCTCCAAGAGACCCTTTTCTTTGTAGTTAATTTCACTTATTGTTTTTTCTTAACTTAAAATCAATCTTTGCAACCATAATTCCAATTTTCTTTAAAAGCTAACTTTCATAAGAAAAAACACCATTTTATTTCCTTCATTTAAGTAAATTGTATGATGAAAACCCATCCCTGTGGACGATCCTAGAGCCACTATACTATGTTAGCTATGCTACCCTAGTGTGAGGTGATTTAGGTTTCATAAATTTTGTTGATAACACCCGTCTGAGCCATAATCAAATGGCATGACTGCAATGGGGACGAATCAAATGGCGCCATTGCCAGAGATGGTGCCACAATACATTGACATGACTTTTGGTGAATACTTGTGGTCTTCATCACAAGTTTGGTGATTTTTATTTTTACTAATTCTTTTTCTTTGTCTATATTTTACCTTATCTTTTATTTAGTTTTTAGTTAACCTTAATTTTTTGCCAACATTGTATTTCTTTTTTTTTTTCTTTGTTTTTGTTTCAGTGATCTCTAGTTGTGCATGCCCTATTGGATAAGAGATATTGAGGGAAGACTTGTGAAGATTGAAACTCCTCGAGAAACTGAGTTGGAAGTGTGCTTAAACATCATGGATGTTCCACCTGAAGATCAGAATAGCCAACATGGTTAAGAGGATAATTTCAATGCATATCGATCCATGAGGGACAGCATGCATCCACCTCGTATGAGTGCACCATCATGCATAGTGCCTCCCACTGAGCAGCTACTAATCCGACCTCACATTGTGCCACTCCTATATACTTTCCATGGGATGGAAAGTGAGAATCCCTACTCGTATATTAAGGAATTCGAGGAGGTTTGTAATACATTCCAAGAAAGAGGAGCTTCAATTGACTTGATGAGGCTCAAACTATTTCCTTTCACTTTGAAGGATAAGGCCAATATTTGGCTTAATTCTTTAAGGCCAAGGAGTATCAATACTTGGACTGATTTGCAAGGCGAGTTTCTCAAGAAGTTCTTCCCTACTAATAGGACCAATCGTTTGAAAAGACAAATTTCAAACTTCTCAGCTAAAGAGAATGAGAAATTCTATGAGTATTGGGAGAGATACATGGAAGCTATTAATGCTTGTCCTCACCATGGCTTTGACACATGGCTCTTAGTGAGCTATTTTTACGATGGTATGTCTTCTTCAATGAAGCAACTCCTAGAAACTATGTGTGGAGGAGACTTCATGAATAAGAATCCGGAGGAAGCTATGGACTTTTTGAATTATGTGGTTGAAGTTTCAAGAGGATGGGATGAACCAAATGCTAGAGAGGTGGGAAGAATGAAGTCTTAACCTAATGCTAAGGGTGGGATGTATGTTTTGAAGGAAGACATTGACATGAAGGCAAAGGTTGTAGCTAAAGCAAGGAGATTGGAAGAGCTAGAAATGAAGAAGATACAAGAAGTTCAAGCCATTTCTGAGACACCATTGCAAGCTATGCCTTGTTCCATTTGTCAATGTTATGAGCACTTGGTAGAGGAGTGCCCTACAATTCCAACAGTGAGAGAGATGTTTGGTGATCAAGCAAATGTTATTGGTCAATTCAAACCCAATAACAATGCTTCCTATGGCAACACCTACAATTCAAATTGGAGGAATCATCCAAATTTCTCTTAGAAACCAAAGCCACCTCAGTAAACACAACTTGCTCAAGCACCTCAGCAAGCCTCGAATCTTAAACAAGCTATTGTGAACCTTAGTAAGGTTGTGGGAGACTTTGTGGGAGATCAGAAGTCCATTAATGCTCAATTGAATCAAAGAATTGATAGTGTGGAGAGTACATTGAATAAAAGGATGAATGGGATGCAAAATGATCTGTCTCAAAAGATAGACAATGTCCAATACGCAATCTCAAGGCTTACCAACCTCAACACAGTGCAAGAGAAAGGAAAGCTTCCTTCTCAACCTCATCAAAATCCCAAGGGTATCCATGAAGTGGAGACTCAAGAGGGAGAATCTTCAAAGGTGAGGGAAGTTAAAGCAGTTATCACTTTGAGGAGTGGTAAAGAGTGATTACTACTCAAAAAGTGCTATTTGATAGCTTATAATTAATCCTTTTAAACACTTTTGAGTAGTAGTTTTGGCCTTTTAACTCAATTGGCATGTTAAGGACCCTTGAAAGCAATTTTGATCACTTTGTGTAAGTTTTGGTGTTTTTATTAGTATTTTGATTACCAAAGCAAGTCAAGACTGAGGAGAGCTATGAGGAATCTTGGGCAAAGCTTAGAAGTCATTTTCCAAGAGTAAATCCGGATTGCAAGGAGAAAAAGCAAAGAGAATCTGCCATAAAGCATATTCTTGATGACAGTCATAGCAGCCACTTTTGGAGCACTTTCTGAAGTCCAAATGATGCATACTATATACCATTTCAAAGCTCAGGAAGTCAAAAATCCAATGCTTCAAACGGTGTGCAATTCGGAGTTGAAACGAAGAAGTTACAGCCATTACAAGCCAATCACTCCGAGCTGAAGGAAGCATTTTGCAAAGTGTTGCGAAATCACCCTTTTGTTGCGAAGTGATTTCGCAGCCTTTTTGAACAGTGTAATGTTTCTCCTTCTGACGATGCCCGATTTATGCTGCGAGAAGGAAGCTGGGAACCTCAAGGTGGAAGCCATCTTCGCAGCCTTGTGAAGATAGCTTGGTATTGCGAAATTATTTCGCAGCCCTCTTAAGTGTCTGCGAAATCTCGTAGACACCATTTTTCTCCTGCGAAATGGTTCCTGAAGCCTCCCGATATTTGCTACTGACATTGGGAGATATTTTCCATTAGATTTTTGTTGTCTAAATCCCAAAATACTCCTTGTAAATCACCAATTACATGATTCCTTAGCTTTTAAGTTAGTAAAAAGACTAAATATCTATGTAATAATTAGTTTTATATTATGTACATATATATACCTCTCGGGAGCCTGTTCTCAGGGAGGAGTTCCTTCTGTAAAAGTTTGGGTAAGCAAGTAAAGTTTATTTTCTTTCTACTGCCTTACCTTCTCACTTTGTATTTTCATTTTCTTACTAAGTTATGAACTCTCTGGGGAGTTTTCCCCATAGAATGAGTAATTAAACCTCTAGTTCCTTGGAGCTAAGGTTGCCGGGGAATGTTCCAAGTGCAAGAATGCAAAGCTCTGTGGTTTTAGCTATTAATGAAGAGGAAGTGAAATCCTTTAATGATTTCTATGTTTTTAGTTAACTTAAAACACCTTAGAGTCACCTGGGCCAACACTTGGTAAGGCAAGTGATTTCCAACCATGGAAATGCACTAGTTTACCCCTTGCGAGCCTCTGGGAGGTGACTTCAAGGTAGGATTTTCTAGAATAGCCAACACTTGATAAGCTTTTGGAATCCAAGGAGACATCCATTAGTTATCTCTTGCGAGCTTTTGACGGGTAATCCAAGGTTAAAGATCACCTTGAATGGTTAAGGCTTAGTGAGAGGCTTAAACCATTGCAAGTTGCATCAGTGAGAGAATTAAAGTGAAATCTAATTGAAGGAGTCTCTGTACAACACCGGTTAGAGAATTGACTATATGTTGAATCTCTAACACGAGGAAATGAATCATCTGACCGGAGCTATGTCTTTTGCATGAGGAACCACCCCAGTGAACCTAACTCTCCAGGGAATGCTTTTCTTCCTAAATTATTCCAAACTTCTGTTATGTTAGTTAGTTTAAGTCTAAACCTTTACCAATTAAAGTTTGTGTTTTACTTCTTAAGCTAACCTTGAAATGAAACAAGGCCAATTCACTTGGAATTGGTATCAATGAGAGCTTGTTAATCTTTCCCAGTGGACGATCCTAGAGCCACTATACTATAGTAGCTTTTTCTTTGCTACCCTAGTATATGGTGTTATAGGTTATAAATTTTGTTGATTACTCCCTCAATCAAGGAGCACCAGCTGGACACAAATCAGCTGAGATACCAATTGGGCACGAATCAAATGGCGCCGTTGCCGGGGATCGAACCCCGAATCAAATGGTGCCATTGCCACTGCCGCTGCTAGGGACGAATCAAATGACGCCGTTGCCGGGGAATATGTCAAGTTTATATTGATACCATTTTTGAGCACTTGTGATTTTCATCACAAGTTGGTAAAGTTTCTTTCACTTTACTAATTCTCATTCTTTCTTTATTTATTCATAATCTAAGTTTATCTTTTAAAATTTAGCCTAGTTTAATTTTATTGTTGTAGCCCTGTTTCTTTTGTTGTCTTTTGTTTTCATTTTTAGTTGCAGATAGATACTAGTTGTGTATGCCAAAGTGGATACGAGATAGTGGAGGAAGGCTTGTTAAGTGTGATACACCTCAGAGAAAAGAATTCGAAGTGATCTTGAATATCATGGAAGCTACACCTGAAGATCAGCATAGTCACCAAGGTCGTCAAGATAATCTCAATGAATTCAGATCAATGAGGGACTGCATGCATCCACCTCGTATGAGTGCACCATCATGTATAGTGCCCCCTACAGAGCAGCTAGTGATCAGACCGTATCTTGTTCCACTTCTACCAACTTTCCATGGGATGGAAAGTGAGAATCTGTATGCACACATCAAGGAATTTGAAGATGTTTGTAATACATTTCAAGAGGGAGGAGCTTCAATTGATTTGATGAGGCTTAAGTTATTTCCTTTTACTTTAAAGGATAAGGCCAAAATTTGGCTTAATTCTTTAAGGCCAAGGAGTATCCGTTCTTGGACTGATTTACAAGCTGAATTCCTCAAGAAATTTTTTCCTACTCATAGAACAAATGGCTTGAAAAGGCAAATTTCAAACTTCTCAGCTAAAGAGAATGAGAAATTCTATGAGTGTTGGGAGAGATACATGGAAGCTATAAATGCTTGCCCTCACCATGGCTTTGATACTTGGCTATTGGTGAGCTATTTTTATGATGGTATGTCCTCCTCAATGAAGCAACTCCTCGAGACAATGTGTGGAGGAGATTTCATGAGCAAAAATCCAGAGGAAGCTATGGATTTCTTGAACTATGTAGCTGATGTTTCAAGGGGATGGGATGAACCAACTAAAGGAGAAGTGGGAAAGATGAAGTCTCAGTTGAATGCTTACAATGCAAAGGCTGGGATGTATACCTTAAAAGAAGATGATGATATGAAAGCAAAGTTGGCAGCTATGACAAGAAGATTGGAGGAGCTGGAGCTGAAAAGAATACATGAAGTGCAAGCTGTTGCTGAAGCACCAGTGCAAGTGAAGTTGTGTCCCAATTGTCAATCATATGAACATTTGGTGGAGGAATGCCCTGCAATTTCAGCTGAAAAGGAAATGTATAGAGATCAAGCAAATGTTGTTGGACAATTCAGGCCCAATAACAATGCGCCTTATGGAAATACCTACAACTCAAGTTGGAGGAATCATCCAAATTTCTCATGGAAGGCCAGAGCAACTCAGTACCAACAGCCGGATCCACCATCTCAACAATCTTCAAGTATTGAACAAGCAGTAGCCAATCTCACTAAGGTAGTGGGAGATTTTTTTGGAAAGCAAGACGCCACCAATGCTCGAGTCGATCAAAGAATGGATAGAATGGAGAGTATGTTGAATAAAAGGATGGATGGAATGCAAAATGATATGAACTAAAAGTTTGATAACATCCAATATTCAATTTCAAGGCTTACAAATTTGAATACACTGAAAGAAAAGGGAAGATTTCCTTCTCAACCTCACCAAAATCCCAAAGGTGTCCATGAACTGGAAAGCCAAGAGGGAGAATCATCACAGATGAAAGATGTCAAAGCCTTGATCACTCTAAGGAGTGGTAAAAAAATTGAGCAGCCAACACGCAAGCCACATGTTGAGAAAGAAGAAGAGATAAAGAAAGGGAAGGAAATGGAAGATAAAGACAGTGAGATCAGTGAAGAAAAGGACTCTGATTCAACAATGAATGTAATTCCAGAGAAGGAACTTATGAAGAAAGAAATGCTGAAGAAATCAACCTCTCCACCTTTTCCTCAAGCATTACATGGGAAAAAGGGGGTTAGAAATGCAGCTGAAATCCTTGAAGTATTGAGACAAGTAAAAGTCAATATTCCACTGCTGGATATGATCAAACAAGTTCCAACGTATGCAAAATTCCTAAAGGACTTGTGTACTATCAAGAGAGGGTTGACTGTAAACAAGATAGCCTTCTTGACTGAGCAAGTAAGTGCAATCTTACAATGTAAGTCCCCTTTGAAGTACAAAGACCCTGGAAGTCCTACCATTTCAGTCATGATTGGAGGAAAGGTAGTGGAGAAAGCCTTGCTAGATTTGGGAGCAAGTGTGAATTTGCTTCCATATTCCGTCTACAAGCAATTGGGACTTGGAGAGTTGAAGCCAACAACAATCACTCTATCTCTGGTAGATAGATCAGTGAAAATTCCAAGAGGGGTAATTGAGGATGTATTGGTTCAAGTGGATAATTTCTACTATCCAGTAGATTTTATTGTTCTTGATACAGATCCTACCGTAAAGAAAGCTAATTTAGTTCCTATCATCCTTGGAAAGCCATTTCTTGCTACTTCAAATGCAATCATCAACTGCAGGAATGGGCTTATGCAACTCACTTTTGGTAACATGACACTGGATCTCAATATTTCTATATGTCTAAAAAGCAAATCACTCCGGAAGAAGAAGAGGGTCCAAAAGAGCTGTGCATTATTGATACTTTGGTGGAGGAACACTGTAATCAAAATATGCAAGACAAGTTGAATAAAAGTCTTGTGAATTTTGAGGAAGGTTTGTATGAATCTCCTATTGGGCTTGCTACTCTACAAAGTTGGAGAAAGATAGAAGAAATTCTACCTTTGTTCAATAAAGAAGAGGAGGCAGCTGTTGAAAAAGAAATTCCAAAACTCAATCTGAAGCCTTTACCTTAGGAGCTGAAATATACATATCTTGAAGAAAATAATCAATGTCCTGTTGTGATATCTTCATCTCTGACCAGTCATCAAGAGAATTGTTTAATGGAAGTTCTCAAGAGGTGAAAGAAGGCAATAGGATGGCAAATATCTGACTTGAAAGGCATTAGTCCTTTAGTTTGTACTCATCATATATATATGGAGGAGGAAGCAAAGCCAATTCGTCAATTTCAAAGAAGGTTGAATCCTCATCTACAAGAGGTGGTGCGAGCTGAAGTGCTGAAGCTACTTCAAGCAGGAATCATTTACCCTATATCTGATAGCCCTTGGGTGAGTCCTACTCAAGTGGTACCAAAGAAGTCAGGGATCACAGTGGTTCAAAATGAAAAAGGAAAAGAAGTTACTACACGCCTCACTTCAGGTTGGAGGGTGTGTATTGATTATAGAAAGCTGAATGCTGTAACCAGGAAAGATCATTTTCCATTGCCATTTATTGACCAAGTGCTGGAGAGAGTCTTTGGACATCCATTTTATTGTTTCTTGGATGGGTATTCAGGGTATTTTCAAATTGAAATTGATTTGGCAGATCAGGAAAAGACCACTTTTACATGTCCATTTGGAACATATGCTTACAGGAGAATGCCTTTTGGTTTATGCAATGCACCTACTACATTTCAAAGATGTATGTTGAGTATTTTCAGTGATATGGTGGAGTGAATTATGGAGGTTTTCATGGATGACATCACCGTATATGGAGGTACATTTTAGGAATGCTTGGTTAATTTGGAAGCAGTTCTTCATAGATGCATTGAAAAAAATCTGGTGCTCAACTGGGAGAAATGCCATTTTATGGTACGTCAAGGAATTGTCCTTGGCCATATCATCTCTGAAAAAGGCATTGAAGTTGATAAAGCAAAGGTGGAGCTTATTGTCAAATTACCATCTCCAACAACTGTAAAAGGAGTAAGGCAGTTCCTTGGCCATGCAGGGTTCTATAGGAGGTTTATAAAAGGTTTTTCAAGTCTTTCAAAACCTCTTTGTGAGCTGTTAGCTAAGGATGCTAAGTTTATATGGGATGAAAGGTGTCAGCATAGCTTTGATCAACTGAAGAAATTTTTAACAACAACTCCAATAGTGAGAGCCCCTAACTGGCAATTACCTTTTGAACTGATGTGTGATGCCAGTGACTTTGCTATAGGAGCTGTGCTTGGCCAAAGAGAAGATGGGAAGCCCTATGTGATTTACTATGCAAGTAAAACACTAAATGAAGCTCAAAGGAACTACACAACTACAGAGAAATAATTGTTAGCTGTGGTATTTGCTTTGGACAAATTTCGTGCTTATTTAGTGGGGTCTTTCATCATTGTCTTTACTGACCATTCAGCCTTGAAGTATTTATTGACAAAGCAAGATGCAAAAGCAAGGTTGATTAGATGGATTCTTTTGTTACAAGAATTCGATCTTCAAATCAAAGATAAGAAAGGAGTGGAGAATGTGGTAGCTGACCACCTTTCAAGGTTAGTTATAGCACATAATTCCCATCCCTTGCCTATTAATGATGATTTTCCTGAAGAATCACTCATGTTCCTAGTGAAAACTCCTTGGTATGCTCATATTGCTAATTATTTAGTAACTAGTGAAATTCCAAGTGAGTGGAATGCACAGGATAGGAAGCACTTCTTTGCCAAAATTCATTCTTATTATTGGGAAGAGCCCTTTCTCTTTAAGTATTGTGCAAATCAGATTATTAGGAAGTGTGTCCCTGAAGATGAGCAGCAAGGGATTCTATCTCATTGTCATGAGAATGCATGTGGAGGCCACTTTGCCTCTCAGAAAACAGCCATGAAGGTGTTGCAATCAGGGTTTACTTGGCCATCTCTTTTTAAGGATGCCCACATCATGTGTAGGAGTTGTGACAGATGCCAAAGGCTTGGAAAGCTAACAAAAAGAAATCAAACGCCTATGAACCCCATTCTAATAGTTGAGTTATTTGATGTTTGGGGCATTGACTTCATGGGACCTTTCCCAATGTCTTTTGGTAATTCTTACATCTTGGTGGGGGTGGATTATGTTTCTAAGTGGGTTGAGGCAATCCCCTGTAAACAAAATGATCACAGGGTGGTTCTCAAGTTTCTTAAAGAGAACATATTCTCAAGATTTGGGGTGCCCAAAGCCATAATCAGTGATGGAGGTGCTCATTTTTGCAACAAACCTTTTGAAGCTCTATTATCCAAGTATGGAGTGAAGCATAAGGTGGCCACACCTTATCATCCTCAAACTTCCGGGCAAGTTGAGCTAGCTAACAGGGAAATAAAGAACATCTTGATGAAAGTGGTGAATTCCAACAGAAAGGATTGGTCTATTAGGCTTCATGATTCATTGTGGGCATATAGAACAACTTATAAGACTATTCTTGGCATGTCTCCCTATCGTCTTGTCTATGGCAAAGCATGCCATCTCCCTGTGGAAGTTGAATACAAAGCTTGGTGGGCAATAAAGAAGCTGAATATGGACTTGATCAAGGCAGGAGAAAAGAGATATCTAGACCTTAATGAGATGGAGGAATTAAGAAATAATGCTTATATCAATTCCAAAGTTGCAAAACAGAGGATGAAGAAGTGGCATGATCAACTCATCTCCAACAAGGAATTTCAGGAAGGGCAAAGAGTTTTACTGTATGACACAAGACTCCATATCTTTCCTGGGAAGCTCAAGTCAAGGTGGATAGGCCCGTTCATTATTCACCGAGTATATTCCAATGGAGTGGTGGAATTATTGAATTCCAATGGCAAGGATAGCTTCAAAGTCAATGGATATCGTCTCAAGCCATTCATGGAGCCATTCAAACCAGAAAAGGAGGAGATCAACCTCCTTGAGCCTCAAAAAACCTAAGCAAAAAAGGGTTTGCTGGACATGGTTTACCACAGTCCAAAATTTTTGTAAATTTTGTAAATTTTCAAGTTGTTTCCATACTTTTGATCTTAGTTTTTTATCTTAAATCATGTTTTTAGGTGTGTTTTAATCGTTTTAAATGATCCCAGGTGGAAGATCTAAAGAAAGCTTCTGCGAAATGACCATTTTGTTGCCAAACCATTCCGCAACACTGTAGAAGTCTCTGTGAGGGTATTTTGCAGCTGCGAAAGCAAATTTGGCACACGAGTGCCACTTCGCAGTACAGTAGCATCCATTTGGCAGCTGCGAAACGCATTGCGAAGTGGAAAAGCGTGATTTCGCACCAAAAGTCCCATTCCGCAGGGTATTTCGCAATTGCGAAAGTGGTTTTGGCACACGAGTGCCACTTCGCAACACAGGAACTCTCATTTCGCAGCTGCGAAACGCACTGCGAAGTTGCTGTGAAAATGGCATTTTGCTGCGAAATTGGCGTTTTGTTGCGAAACTTAAACTGACCCTTAGGCTTCCGTTTTTCCTATTTATACCGGTCATTTGAGCTGCGAAAAGGGTTTCAAAAATTAGAGCGCCATTCTCGCAAGCGGTTCGTCTTCTTCAGTGAGCCACGCCGTCCAAGCCTCCAGTCATCTCCTCCGATTAGCAACGTCGACCAAAGTTCGGTATCCTGAAATGGCGCGAACACGAGGGGCTAAATCTTCATCTCCTTCGAATCGCAAGAAGAGTCTGCGAAAGGAGCCAGTTCCAGATTCTGCTCCAGAGCCTTCGCAGCCGAAAGCAATTCCTCCCCCGGTGAAGCCAGCGCCACCAAAGCCTCCGGCAAAACGATACCTTACCAGGTCAGGAGGTCGGCCGCTGCAAAAGAAGCCCAGGGTGGAGAGCTCAAAACCCATCGATTTGACTGAGCAATCTCTAGAGCCTTCACCAATTCCATCACCGGTTCCAACTCCAGTGTCGTCTCCAGTTCCCTCGCCGATTCCCATGCCAGTTCCGTCGCCGGTACCATCTCCGGCGCTGCAAGAAAAATCTCAGGAGCCTCCAACGCCACTTCCTGAGCCCCAAATTCCATCCGAAATAGCTCTGGAAGAAGTAATCCGGAGGCCAATGCTACCTCAGCCCCCAATTGAGGGAAACTTGGATTGTAGAACACGGCCATTCCATTCCGAGCTATGCTTCGACTTACCGGCATTCAGAGTGAGGTCGGAGCTTGCCCAATCATTCCAGCTGCTGAGGAGGTATCACATGGAGCACTTGCTGACTCCAAGAGACTTTTTCTATCCCCGGATAGCCACATATTTCTATCAATCCATGACAACCAAAGAGGTTAGGAATCCAACCTTGATTCATTTCACTATCGATGGGAGACATGGCATATTGGGAGCACGACATATTGCTGAAGCCCTGCAAATTCCCTTTGAGCCAACCCAATTCGATAATTTTAGAGCTTGGGCAAATCCTACTGAGCTGGAGATGGTGCGCACCCTTTCCAGAGGAGCTGCAAATCGATCACATCTGCTGAGGGGGGAGCTTCCTCCAGTTATGTTTTTGATTGATGCCTTTTTGTGTCATAATATCTATCCATTGCAGCATTGGACCCAAAGAAGGGGAGTCCTCCTGGAAGCTCTTTACAAGATGTCAGAAGGATTTTTCTTTGGGCCTCATCATCTGATCATGGCAGCCCTTCTCTATTTTGAAGAGAAGGTTCACAAAAAGAAGCTTCAGAGAGCTGATTGCATTCCACTCCTCTTTCCAAAGCTGCTATGCCAAATTTTGGAGCATCTGGGATACCCTTCTAAGCCTCAGCTGGAGAAAAAGCGAATTTGCCGTGAGCCATTCACTCTTGATAAATGGAACAATATGACGGCCTACAAAGTTGATCAGCCTGAGCAGCCTCAGCCAGCTACAAGGAGAGCATCCCCAAGACATATACCTGAGGGTATAACAGTTGCTGCTCCTGCCATTCCTAGAGCTCCACCAGCTACATCAGCTTCATCTCAGCCATCCACATCAGCTGAGCCGAGGATGGCCATTCCTATATCTAAATATAGAGAGTTATGTCATGCATTGGAGACTCTTACAGCTTCTTAGAGCAGTCTTGCTCAGGAGATGGTAGCCATCAGAGCATGCCAAGAGCAGATGTTGGCCACTCAGGCTCAACAAGCTGCCATCTTAAGGCAGCTCCAAGTCCATTTCGATCTGCCACAAGCTGTAGAGCCCTCCACTGATACACCAGCAGAGCCACACTCTCATCCTTCAGAGTCTCATCCTCCAGAGCCCCAAGCCCCAGCTGATGCACCTACTGAAAAGGCAGACCCATCTGCCTAGCACCACCACCCCACTCATCAAACTATTATATATATCTAATATTTTTATGTATTTGTTTTTTTTTAGTTGAAAAGAAATCCCAGTATTTTGGTACTATATTTGGGATTACTTGCGTTACTTGTCTTTTATATTGTACTCGAATGAATTGAAAGTAATACAAGTTGAATATTTCTTGTTAACAGTTAGCATTAAGTTATTCTTATTTCCTTTTCTCACATATTCTATTCTTTTTGAAACATGTGGTTTTCCCCAATCAATATTCGAATTTGATATCAGCAAGGAGGTACCACTTCCTCTCTTTAAATACAGTCACTCATATCACATTGAGGACAATGCTCAGTTCGGTTGGGGGGAATGAGGAAGGAAGTATGCTAAATCTTTTTTATAATACAATTATATTGGTTAATTAGTTGTAGTTTTTACTTTTTACTCTTGTTACTCTATTCTCCATGAATTTTGAGGAAAAATTTTCAAATTAAACCAAGAGAAATTGAACTGTTGTTTTTCACTTAACTTAGAGTATGGATTATGCTCACTAAAGTGGTTCAATTGTTGAAGCTTCTAGTGAAATTGAATTTAGTTCTTCCATTTTAAGCTATTCACACACTGTGCACATTAGATTCCGATTATAAGATGAAAAGCTATTTCCCTCTTGACTTAGGATAATTTTGGGACTTGGTACATTTGACCTCATTTGATAAAATTGAAACACCCTGCAAAAGGCTAATGAGCCTTTGAAATAAAGAAAGTTGTTTGCTTGCCTTGAAACCCGAGCAAGGTCTGAGGGGTATATGGTGAAAGCCTTTAAAGCCTGGTGCCCTAAGCCTTAATTGGTTAGGAGTCATCGACCTCAATGCTCGTTACAAGGGTGAATAGGTAGAGTTAGCATATGGTAGATGCTTGGGTATTAGAAATTCATTCTTAAAAGTCCGGGGAAAAATCCGAGGAGTTAGTGGTTGAAAGATCCTTAAAGCTTGGTGCCCTAAACCTTAATTGGTTGGGAGTCATTGATGGACCCCCATTACATGGACAAGTCAGAAAGAGTACCCCATAAAGCTACCTTAAAAAAAAAAAAAAAAAAAAAAAAAAAAAAAAAAAAGAGAAGGTGTGTTCTTTTCTTATTGATTTTGGTCAGTTTGCTAAGTGTTGAAAAGAGATAGGTTGGGGGGAGAGATTAGTTTAACATATTATTCTCGGAAGCTAAGGAACCAATACACATAGATTTTTGTGGAAGATTAAAGTTTGGTTCTTAGAAAGTGGAAATGATTTTAAAACTTCAGTTTGCATAATGCACTCCCTTGATTGACAGTGTTTAGCATAGTTTGTTATGACTCTTGTTGAGATTTGGGTTTGTATTTCTTTAATGCTTCATGTGAGAATTAGATCATCATGCCACTTGAGAATAACTTTCTTTCAGCATGATGTTGTAAATTTTAGATTAGTCTGCTTTTTATTTTCAATTTTTCTCTCCTATATTGCTAAGGGACTAGCAATATGTCGGTTGGTGGGAGTGATTACTACTCAAAAAGTGCTATTTGATAGCTTATAATTAATCCTTTTAAACACTTTTGAGTAGTAGTTTTGGCCTTTTAACTCAATTGGCATGTTAAGGACCCTTGAAAGCAATTTTGATCACTTTGTGTAAGTTTTGATGTTTTTGTTAGTATTTTGATTACCAAAGCAAGTCCAGACTGAGGAGAGCTATGAGGAATCTTGGGCAAAGCTTAGAAGTCATTTGCCAAGAGTAAATCCGGATTGCAAGGAGAAAAAGCAAAGAGAATCTGCCATAAAGCATATTCTTGATGACAGTCGTAGAAGCCACTTTTGGAGCACTTTCTGAAGTCCAAATGATGCATGCTATATACCATTTCAAAGCTCAGGAAGTCAAAAATACAATGCTTCAAACGGTGTGCAATTCGGAGTTGAAACGAAGAAGTTGTAGCCATTACAAGCCAATCACTCCGAGTTGAAGGAAGCATTTTGCAAAGTGTTGCAAAATCACCCTTTTGTTGCGAAGTGATTTCGCAGCCTTTTTGAACAGTGTAATGTTTCTCCTTCTGACGATGCCCGATTTATGCCGCGAGAAGGAAGCTGGGAGCCTCAAGGTGGAAGCCATCTTCGTAGCCCTGTGAAGATAGCTTGGTATTGCGAAATTATTTCGCAACCCTCTTGAGTGTCTGCGAAATCTCGCAGACACCATTTTTCTCCTGCAAAATGGTTCCTGAAGCCTCCCGATATTTTCTACCGACATTGGGAGATATTTTCCATTAGATTTTTGTTGTCTAAATCCCAAAATACTCCTTGTAAACCACCAATTACATGATTCCTTAGCTTTTAAGTTAGTAAAAAGACTAAATATCTATGTAATAATTAGTTTTATATTATGTACATATATATACCTCTCGGGAGCCTGTTCTCAGGGAGGAGTTCCTTCTGTAAAATTTTGGGTAAGAAAGTAAGTTTATTTTCTTTCTACTACCTTACCTTCTCACTTTGTATTTTCATTTTCTTACTAAGTTATGAACTCTCTGAGGAGTTTTCCCCAGAGAATGAGTAACTAAACCTGTAGTTCCTTGGAGCTAAGGTTGCCGGGGAAGGTTCCAAGTGCAAGAATGCAAAGCTCTGTGGTTTTAGCTATTAATGAAGAGGAAGTGAAATCCTTTAATGATTTCTATGTTTTTAGTTAACTTAAAACACCTTAGAGTCACCTGGGCTAACACTTGGTAAGGCAAGTGATTTCCAACCATGGAAATGCACTAGTTTACCCCTTGCGAGCCTCTGGGAGGTGACTTCAAGGTAGGATTTTCTAGAATAGCCAACACTTGATAAGCTTTTGGAATCCAAGGAGACATCCATTAGTTATCTCTTGCGAGCTTTTGACGGGTAATCCAAGGTTAAAGATCACCTTGAATGGTTAAGGCTTAGTGAGAGGCTTAAACCATTGCAAGTTGCATCAGTGAGAGAATTAAAGTGAAATCTAATTGAAGGAGTCTCTGTACAACACCGGTTAGAGAATTGACTATGTGTTGAATCTCTAACACGAGGAAATGAACCATCTGACCGGAGCTATGTCTTTTGCATGAGGAACCACCCCAGTGAACTGAACTCTCCAGGGAATGCTTTTCTTCCTAAATTATTCCAAACTTCTGTTATGTTAGTTAGTTTAAGTCTAAACCTTTACCAATTAAAGTTTGTGTTTTACTTCTTAAGCTAACCTTGAAATGAAACAAGGCCAATTCACTTGGAATTGGTATCATTGAGAGCTTGTTAATCTTTCCCAGTGGACGATCCTAGAGCCACTATACTATAGTAGCTTTTTCTTTGCTACCCTAGTATATGGTGTTATAGGTTATAAATTTTGTTGATTACTCCCTCAATCAAGGAGCACCAGCTGGACACAAATCAGCTGAGACACCAATTGGGCACGAATCAAAGAGGTTAATCAACCCACATCCAAGCCAAAGCATGATGAAGAGAGTGTAGCATAAAAAGAAAAAAGAGAGGAAATGAAAGGAAAGAGAAAAAAGAAAAGTACAAAGAAAGATGACCATAAGTCTAGTGTGGATGAAGAACCCGATAGGAATGTGATCAAGGAAGATATGATGAAGAAACACATGCCTCCACCTTTGCCCTAAGCTTTGCATGGCAAAAGGGAACTAATAATGCATCAGAAATTTTTGAAGTGTTAAGGCAAGTGAAGGTCAATATCCCTTTCCTAGACATGATCAAACAAGTGCCGACATATGCAAAATTCTTGAAGGACTTGTCACTGTAAAGAGAGGGTTGAATGTGAACAAGAAAGCCTTCTTGACTAAGCAAGTGAGTGCCATAATACAATGCAAATCTCCAGTGAAGTACAAATATCCGGGCTGCCCTACCATCTCATTGAGTATTGGAGGGACTTGTGTAGAGAAAGCTTTGTTGGACTTGGGAGCAAGTGTGAATTTGCTACCTTACTGTGTCTACAAGCAGTTGGGACTTAAAGAGTTGAAGCCAACATCCATCACTGTATCTCTGGTAGATAGATCACTGAAGATTCCAAGAAGGATGATCGAAGATATCTTGGTTCAAGTTGACAAATTCTACTATCCAGTGGATTTTGTTGTTCTTGATACGGATCCAGTTGTCATAGGAACTAATTATGTTCTTATCATACTTGGAAGACCATTCCTACCTACATCAAATGCAATCATCAATTGTAGGAATGGATTCATGCAACTCACATTTAGCAACATGACATTGGAGCTCAACATCTTCCATTTGTACAAGAACCATATCCATTCGGAAGAAGAAGAAGGCCTAGAGGAAGTGTGCATGATTGACACTTTAGTGGAGGAGGATTGTGATTAAAGAATGCAAGAAGATTTGATTGAGAGTTTTGGGGATCTTGATGAAGGGTTACTTGAACCCTCAGATTTGCTTGCTACCCTGCTCCCATGGAGGAGGAGAGAAGAAATTCTACCCTTATTCAATGAGGAGGAGACGCAAAGACCTGTTAAGGAGGAACCCCCAAAGCTTATTATTAAGCCACTACCCATAGAGTTGAAGTATGCATACTTGGAAGAAGACAAGCAGTGCCCTATTGTTATATCTTCAACTCTTACCATTCATCAGGAGGATTGTCTACTTGAAGTCCTTAGAAGATGTAAGAAGGCAATAGGGTGGCAAATTTCTTATTTGAAAGGGATCAGCCCTTTAGTCTACACTCATCACATTTACATGGAGGATGAAGCTAAGCCAGTTCATCAACCTCAGAGAAGGTTGAACCCTCACATGCAAGAGGTGGTGCGAGCTGAAGTTCTTAAGCTACTTCAGGCCGGTATTATTTACCCCATATCAGATAGCCCATGGGTGAGTCCTAGTCAAGTTATGCCAAAGAAGTCTGTGATCACGGTGGTGAAAAATGATAAGGGAGAAGAGGTCTCTACATGCCTCACTACAGGTTGGAGGGTGTGTATCGATTACAGAAGGTTGAATGCGGTGACAAGGAAAGACCATTTCCTGTTGCCCTTTATTGATCAGGTTCTTGAGAGGGTCTCTAGGCATCCTTTCTATTGTTTCTTGGATGGCTACTCCGGGTACTTTCAGATAGAAATTGATGTTGAAGACTAAGAAAATACCACTTTCATGTGCCCATTTGAAACCTATGCATATAAGAGAATGCCTTTCAACTTATGCAATGCACCCGTAACTTTCCAAAGATGCATGTTAAGCATTTTCAATGATATGGTGGAGGGTATTATGGAAGTCTTTATGGATGATATCACCATATATGGAAGTACATTTGATGAATGCTTGATCAACTTAGAAGTTGTTCTGAACCGATGCATTGAGAAAGACTTAGTGCTTAAATGGGAGAAGTGCCATTTCATGGTACACCAAGGGATTGTCCTTGGACATATCATCTCCAAGAAAGGCATTGAAGTTGACAAAGCAAAGGTTGAACTCATTGTTAAGTAGCCATCCCCAACAAATGTCAAAGGAGTAAGGCAAATCCTTGGCCATGCCAGGTTCTATAGGAGGTTTATCAAGGATTTCTCTAAGCTTGCAAGGCCTCTTTGTGAACTATTGGTCAAAGATGCTAAATTCATATGGGATGATAGATGCCAAAAGAGTTTTGAAGTATTGAAGCTATTTTTGACAACTGCACCAATAGTGAGGGCTTCTAACTGGCAACTACCCTTTAAGGTAATGTGTGATGCCAGTGACTTTTTTATAGAAGCTATTCTTGGGCAAAGAGAAGATGGAAAACCCTATGTGATCTACTACACGAGCAAGACGTTGAATGAGGTGCAAAGAAACTACACAACTACCAAGAAAGAATTGTTAACTGTAGTTTTTTCCTTGGATAAGTTTTGTGCTTACTTGGTGGGGTCTTTCATTGTGGTTTTCACTGATCACTTTGCTTTGAAGTATCTTTTGACTAAGCAAGATGCTAAAGCAAGGCTGATTAGATGGATTCTCTTGCTTCAAGAGTTCAATCTCCATATCAAAGATAAGAAATGAGTGGAGAATGTGGTAGCAGACCACCTTTCAAGGCTAGCTATCGCACATAATTCCCATGGAATGCCCATTAATGACGATTTTCCAGACGAGTCTCTTATGTTGGGGGAAGTTGCCCCTTGGTACGCTCACATTGCTAACTACCTAGTCACAGGAGAAATTCCAAGTGAGTGGAAAGCACAAAATAAGAAGCACTTCTTTGCAAAAATTTAGGCCTACTATTGGGAAGATCCATTTCTATTCAAGTATTGTGCGGATCAGATAATAAGGAAGTGCATTTCTAAAGAAGAGCAAAAGGGGATCCTCGGTCATTGCCATGAAAATGCATGTGGAGGCCACTTTGCTTCTCATAAGGCAGCCATGAGGGTGTTGCAATCGGGCTTCTGTTGGTCATCACTTTTCAAAGATGCCCACACCATGTTCAAGAGTTGTGATCAATGTCAGAGGCTTGGGAAGTTGACACACAAGAACATGATGCCTTTGAACCCCATTTTGATAGTTGATCTTTTTTACGTTTGGGGCATTGATTTCATGGGACCATTTCCTATGTATTTTGGCTACTCTTACATCTTGGTGGGAGTAGATTATGTTTCTAAGTGGGTTAAGGTAGTCCCATGTAAGCACAATGACCATAGAGTGGTTCTCAAGTTTCTCAAGGAGAACATCTTCTCAAGATTTGGGGTGTCCAAAGCAATAATTAGTGATGGAGGTACTCATTTTTGCAACAAGCCTTTTGAAACTCTCCTAGCCAAGTATGGGGTGAAGCATAAGGTAGCTACACCTTACCACCCTCAAATTAGTGGGCAAGTTGAGTAATTAGCAAACAGGAAGATTAAAAACATATTGATGAAGGTGGTGAACACAAATAGAAAAGATTGGTCAATTAAGCTCCTTGATTCAGTATGGGCATATCGAACAGCTTACAAGACCATTCTCGGGATGTCTCCTTATTGCCTAGTCTATGGCAAAGCATGCTATCTCCCTGTGGAATTGGAATACAAAACTTGGTGGGTAATCAAGAAACTCAATATGGATCTGAGCAGAGCTAGGTTAAAGAGGTTCTTAAACCTTAATGAGATGGAGGAATTGAGAAATGATGCCTACATCAATTCAAAAATTGCAAAAGAGAAATTGAAGAGGTGGCATGATCAGTTGATTTCCCGTAAGGATTTTTGAAAGGGACAAAGAGTCTTGCTCTATGACTCTAAGCTCCACATCTTTTCGGGCAAGCTGAAATCAAGGTGGATAGGGTCTTTTACCATTCACCAAGTGCATTCAAATGGAGTAGTGGAACTACTCAACTCCAACAGCACAAGGAGCTTCAAAGTGAATGGCCACCGTCTCAAGCCCTTTGTGGAGCCTTTTTCTCACGATAAGTAGGAATTCATCATCCTTGATCCACATCAAGCTTGACAAGACCAACTTTTTGATGGACTTAGTCTTTTTAAATACTAATCGAGTCCATATCTTTTTATTTTATTTCTAATTTAAGAGTTTTCCTGTATTATTACTTGTTTTTATTTTGATTTCTCGTTTTAATTTTATTTTGGTTTGACTTAACTTAGATTTTTTTTATGATCGACTGCAGGAGGATTTCAAACAGAGTAATCAAAACAATTCGCACACCTTGCAAAATTTTCACAGGGCATGCGAAATCAATCACTCATTTCGCATGGGGTGCAAAATTTCGCACACCCTGCGAACCAAATTCGCACACCCAGGGAAAATAAGCCAATCCTTGCGAAATCATTTCGATCACTGTGCAAAATTTTCGCAGACCATGCAAAAAATTTCGCACATTCAAACCCATTTCACACATTGTGTGAAACCCTAAGGGGTCTGGGAAACCATTTCGTAGCCCCAAAGCCATTTCGTACAATATGCAAAAACCAAAAGATGCCTGCAAAAACCAAACGACACCTGCCTATCTCTTTTTAAACCCCCGACCCCTAGCTTCTTCAGTTCCTCATTTCACAAGCACTCCTATCATTGCGAATTTCCTCTGCCACCTTGCGACCTCACCCCTATCCATTCGATTCCTAGCCTCGCGCGCATCTCACTTTGAAGAAACGCACTCCGCGCCCCCTCAGAGAACATACTCGAGGCTCGCCTTTCATTTCTAACATGGCACAAACCCGAGGAGCCCTTCCCACCCCTTCACCAAGACGTACTACAAGGCAGAGAGCCTCCTCGGCTCAGGTACCTAGCGATTCCCCATCTTAGGCCGCGGAGGCCCCACGGATTCCACCTTCCGAAGGTGGAGAAGTCACTGGACCTTCCTCACTTGCTCCTCAGCATAGGTACGAGATGAGGAGACCACCTACTACCCTAGGGGCGACTACTTCATGCCCCGAGAGTTCAGTACGGCTCCTTCCAGCCAAGAAGGCCAGGACTTCAAGCCCGAGAGAGTCATCCAAAGCTTCTGAGCCTCCAGCAGATTCTGAGTTACCTTCTGACATGTCACCAAAGTCGATTATCAGACATCCGATGGTCACAACACTGCCCATTGAGGGCAACTCAGATTGTAAAGCGCGACCCTTCCACTCGGAGCTATATTTTGATCAGAAGGTCATGCGACAGCAGCTTGAGCTTCAAGACTCCTATGCCTTACTCCAAAGGTATCACCTTGAGCACCTCATGACTCCACATGAGTTTTTTTATCCCAGAGTAGCACTAGACTTTTACTAGTCTATGGTGTACTCAAGGCCAGACAGATTGCAGAGGCTCTACATATTTCGTTCGAGCCAGAGGATCGTTCTGTTTTCCGCCAGTAGTCCCTCGTATCTCACAGGGACATGGTCCACATATTATCCAAGGGGACCTCTACTGATTCGGTCCTTCTACGAAAGGAGCTTCTGCTTGGGATGCTCCTCTTAGACGTGGTGTTGCGCTCCAACCTCTTTCCATTACAACATTCAGTATAGAGGAGATGAGTTATTTTGGATGCATTGTTCCATATATCCGAGGGCTTCTACTTTGGCCCACACCACTTGATTATGGCCTCTCTCATCCACTTTGAGGAGAAGGTCCATAGGAAGAAGCTTCAAAGGGTCGACACCATTCCACTACTATTCCCGAGGTTGCTGTGCCAGATCCTAGAGTATTTGGGCTTTCCTACTGAGCCTCGGCTTGAGCGCCCCCGCCTTTGTCGAGAACGATCCACTCTTGACAAATGGAATCAGTTGGTAGGCTATTCTGTACCGCCAGGAGTCCCTCCCATGGTAGCACCACCAGTGCACCCACGGCTAGAGCAGGGCGAGCTCTCAACAGAGACGACACCACTAGTGCCCACACCTAAGGCTACTTCTACTGCTCCACCTACAACTCCTACTGTTCCACCAGTCGTGCCGACTACATCCGAGCCTTCGATCACCATATCGGCTTCGGAGTTTCGCGCCCTGGTGCATACCTTTCATACACTCACCACCACCCATTTTGCTATCTTCTAGCAGATGGCTGAGATACGTGCCCATCAAGACCAACAGACTGTTATTCTCCACCAGATTCAGCAGCACATGGGACTCCTGCCTCCGCCTCAGCCTGACCTTCCCGCATCCTCAGCGCCTATAGCTCCAACTGACGACACTACACCAGCAGAGGTCCGGATTCCACCACCTAAGAATGAACCTCCCGTAGTCACAACTACGCCTGAGCAGGCATCATCTCCACCCGAGGCTCCCACTACTTGATCATAGGACATCTCTTTATCTTATTGTATTTATATATTATATTAGTGGAGATTTGTCCTTGTTTTGATGCTTTATAAACTGGGATTGGATGTATTACCGAATCATATCTCAAATTGTACTTTCTCATATTAATATATAGATCATCATGTTTTTTATTATACTTAGCATTTTTCTATTTCCTCTACTCATTACCCTTTTGTTTTTTGACTCATGTGGTTTCTCCTATACGACTCAGGCTCCATTTGATACAGGAGGTACCACTTCCTCCCTTTATTTTCAATTGCTCTTGACACATTGAGGACAATGTTGATCTCGGTTGGGGG
The DNA here is from genome assembly GCF_030704535.1 of Vitis vinifera. Classification (NCBI taxonomy): domain Eukaryota; kingdom Viridiplantae; phylum Streptophyta; class Magnoliopsida; order Vitales; family Vitaceae; genus Vitis; species Vitis vinifera. The sequence continues at coordinate 12,351,470 of NC_081823.1, read as the reverse complement.
GGAGAGTTGAGGAAGGAAGTTTTGTTAATAATGCTAGGTTAATTTGTTAATCTAGTTACTTTTTGGCTTAATTTTAAAAGTTTTCACTTTACTTTCCATGGTTATTAAGGAAAAATTCTCAAAATGAAATGGGAGGAAATGAGTTCTTGCATTTTTACTTGAATCTTAGAGTTTGTATTATGCTTATTGAAGTTGATGAAGTATTGAAACTCCTATGGAATTCAATCTTATTTCTTGCACTTTAATCTTACCACACATTGTTCACATTAGGTTCCGGTTATAAGATGAAAAACTATCTCACCCCCTGAACTTAGGAAAATTTCGACTTGGTACCTTTGACCTCGTTTTAATAGTGTTGGGACACCTTATAAAAGGACAATGAGCCTTTAAAAAAAAAAGAAATAACAAAGTGTTTCACTTGCCTTAAAACCCGAGCAAGGTCTGAGGGGTATACGGCGAAAGTCTTTAAAACCCGGTGCCCTAAGCCTTGATTGGTTGGGAGTCACTGACCTCAATGCTCGTTACAAGGGTGAATAGGTGGAGTTTAACATATTGTAGGTGCTTGGGTATTGAATTTCAATCTCAAAAGTCCGGGAAAAAATCTGAGGAGTTTAGTGGTCAAAAGATCCTTAAATCTTGATGCCCTAAACTTTGATTGGTTGGGAGTCATCGATGGATCCCCGTTACATGGACACTTTAGGAAACAATACCTTTAGCATTGCACTCCTACAATGAAAAAATATTGTGAAATAAAATATGTGCGTTCTTAGCCTATTGGAGGTTGGTCAGTTTGCTAAAGTTTGAGGAAGAACTAGGTTGGGGGAGAGAATAGTTCGACATACTATAATTGCAAACTAATAAGCTTAACACACTGGGATTTTTGTAGAAAAATAAGGATTAGACCTCTGGGAGTGGAAATTCTTTTAATGCTTAAATTTTCATAATTCCTACTCATTATAAATTGTAATTAGGCAGGAGATTTGATGACTCTTGTTGAAGGTTGGGTTTTGCCTCTTTGATATTCCAGTGAGAGAGTATAATCTGCATCATGCCACTTGAAATTTTTTTGGAGTGATTAGCATGATGTTGTAAATTATTTTACTGTCTATTCTTCTTTATCTCTCCTTTATTGCTAAGGAACTAGCAATATGTCGGTTGGGGGGAGTGATTACTACTCAAAAAGTACTCTTTTTTAGTTTGAAACTAACTGTTTTAAACATTTTTGAGTAGTAGTTAATACCTTTTAACTCAATTGGCACATTAATGAACCTAGCAAGGGTTACTAATCAGTTTTTGGCAAGTTTTGATGTTTTTGGTAGCTTTTTTATCATTGAAACAAGCCAAGAATAAGGGAGAATATGGTGAAATCCATGGCAATGCAAGATAAATCAAATACATGAAGAAGCCAAGCTTTGGAGCACTTCATAGCCCTTTGCCAAGCCAATCAGAGATGCAAGGAAGAAAACCAAAGGAAGAAATCCAACAACAAGCAGTTTCGCATGGCTGTGCAAAATTTCGCACACCATGCGAAACCACTTGAGGCAGCCAAAGGATTTCGCACACCATGCCAAATTTCGCATGGTATGCGAAATCTTCCTATGCACTGACTCCGTTAGATTTTTATCTTCAGATATTTTGTGTAATTTCCTAGTTTCTCCTTGTAACCAACCTAGATATTTTCTTTTATATATCTTTTAGGTAGTTTATATATAAGGAGAGAGACAGAGGGATGAAAAATTATGTATGTTTTTCATAAAACACTTGTAAATTCTCATACTAAGAAATATATAGAGCTTTTGCTCTGCCTTTCCTTCTCATTTTGTTTTCACTTTTCTTGCTAGCCAAACAACCTCTGAGGATGATTTCTTAGGGGATGAGTGGCTAGGTTTTACGTTTCTCGGATTGATGGAAGTTAGGTGAAGGACCTGAATGCAAAGGTGAAAGTTATCCTAGCTTTAAATGACAGTAGTTATTAACCATCAATGGTTTTTATTTCAAGGTTTAGTTTTAAACCCCTTAAAAGCACCTTGAATGGCCAATACTTGCTAAGCTTTTCGAATTCCATGGATGCTTATTGCTAGATCCATGGATGTCTATTAGTTATCATTTACGAGCCATTGGAAGGTGGTTCAAGGTGAAAGTCTTTAGTGTTTGAAGCAATGTTTTCAAAACTGGACCGGTGATCAAACCGGAAAAGTTACCGGTTCACGGTTCACTGGTCGGACCGGCGGTCGAACCGCTATTGAACCAGTGACGTCATAAATATATAATTTATATATTATTAAAATTAAAAATAATTATAAAAATTTTAAAATATATATGAATAAATTAAAAATCAATAATATTATCAAATTAAATCATATTAATATTTTTAATTTTGTTAAATGAAATATGTAAAATATTTAAATATGAATATATTAAAAATGAAAATTTAAACTAATTTTATCATTTTTAAAAATATTATATTATTTTTATTTAACATTACAAAAAAAAATTTAAATCTAATATATATTATTTTGTTTAGCATATTAACTAACAAAAGCTGTGTAGCCGAGTGGTGCCTTGGATGCCCCCCGAATCTGGGGTCCAAGGTTCAATTCCTCTTGGCTGGGGGGACTTGTTATTATTTTTTTCATTCATTTGGTTGGTTAGGAATCCCACATCGGATTCAAAGAGAAATGAGGATGCCAAGGGTGCCTATAAATTCTATCCACATTGAAGGCCAATGCATTGCCTCATTGGGTGGGCTCAAGACTAGGCCCACAATATGGTTGAGTGGGGTTTGGGCTTTGTCTTGATGAGACAAGGCCCAGAATGGGCATTTGCCAAAACTTTTTTATGCAAGGGAGCCTTTAAAATGGAGGTTCAAATTGAACCGTTCGGTTCGATTAGAACCATCCGGTTCGACCGAGTCACCGGTCCAACCGCCGGTTTCGGCGGTTCGTGGCCGGTTTAAATCTTAAACGGTTCAATAAGCAGATCGGACCGAAATTGTGACCGGTCGACGGTTGAACCGGTTGGACCGGCCGGTCCGGTCCAGTTTTTAAAACATTGGTTTGAAGCCATTAATGGGAAACAATTACCATTTCTCATAAAACTTTTGGATCAAATCTTAATTGCTAAATATAAAACCGGTTCGGAAGATAACCATCCTTTATGTTATTATCCCCAACGCGAGGAGAAGATCTGGAATCTCCACCTTTGCCTAAGAAACTCGATCCTAGTGACTTGAAGCTCCAAGAGACCCTTTTTTTTGTAGTTAATTTCACTTATTGTTTTTGCTTAACTTAAAATCAATCTTTGCAACCATAATTCCAATTTTCTTTACAAGCTAACTTTCATAAGAAAAAGCATCATTTTATTTCCTTCATTTAAGTCAACTATACGATGAAAACCCATCCGTGTGGACGATCCTAGAGCCACTATACTATGTTAGCTATGCTACCCTAGTGTGAGGTGATTTAGGTTTTATAAATTTTGTTGATAACACCCGTCTGAGCCGGAATCAAATGGAATGACTGCAATGGGGACGAATCATCTAGTCATATATTCATTCATAGAGAAAAAAGAGAAAATGTCATCTATTTATATATCTGTAGGAAACCTACAAAAATAAGGAAAATATATAGAAAGAAATAGGAAACTACCTAACAAATCCTATCCAAATAATTAATTGTCATTTTAATTACCAAAATCAATTCCTAACTAAATCCTAAAAAGGTTAATATCATCTCCATTAAAGATTCAAGCTCTTCAACATTCCTTTTTTTTTTTTCTTTTCTTCTCCCCATACATACATACATATTTATATGTGTGTGTGTGCACGCGCCCCCAGACAATCCTCTATTTATAGATGGGTTTCCCTTTAGGTAATCCATTCTTATTGCTCAAACTATTCTCCTAGAACTGCCTCTTACCCATGTTGGGGATCAGATCATGTGTCAATGTAGTAACCTAGCCATCTTTCTTGAACTTGACTTGTCAGCTTGGAGTTGGTGGTTGCACTTGGCTTTCAATGCAATCAGTATGGGAGAATTGATAGTATAGATGATGACTTAAGGCTTAGATGCTTGCATTACTTTGGTGAGTGTAAAATCATTGGAAGGAGTTTTCTCAAGTGCGCAACCTTTGCAAGAGTGGGAACAGTGTGCATGTAATGCCCTAAACCCAATTTAGGGGTAAAATCATAATTTAGAAATTAATAATTAATTAAGTAATTTAATAAGGGTAAAACGGTCTTTTCATATTTAAAACTCCTAGGTCTCTCATTATTAATTCTAAAAGTGAGCTCAAGTGGGCTCATTAAGTTATAATACTTAAAAAAATTTATTTTATATGATGTCACTTCCCAAAAAATGACACTATAAATATAAAACTAATATCATCTAACCACCTCAATTGAAGATTTTTTATCTAATGTGTCACCTTTATTAGTTATAAACCCTATGGTGTCATTATTTTAAAAGTGGCACCATAAATAGTGACACCATAAATTATTTTGTAGTAGTGAACTAAGAAATGGTCAGCACGTTGACCTAGGAAAGGAAGTAAATAGTATTTTGGTAAATGATGAGGAAGAAAAAGACGTTGATGGCTTGGAAGAGAAATAGGTTAAGGTGTTGTTGGGTATTGAAATTAATAATAATAATGCACGTTGACCTAGGAAGGGAAGTAAATAGTATTTTGGTAAACGATGAGGAAGAAAAGGATGTTGATGGCTTGGAAGAGAAATAGGTTAAGGTGTTGTTGGGTATTGAAATTAATAATAATAATAATAATAATAATGCACGTTGACCTAGGAAAGGAAGTAAATAGTATTTTGGTAAACGATGAGGAAGAAAAGGACATTGATGGCTTGGAAGAGAAATAGGTTAAGGTGTTGTTAGGTATTGAAATTAATAATAATAATAATAATAATAATAATAATAATAATAATAATAATAAAAGAAATAATAATAATGAATGGAGTTGGTGTGGAGTTACTGGGAAAAAAAAAAAGAATTGCATGGGGTATTTGTTAAGTTTTAGTAGGAGATTTAAATAATAGTAATAATTTTTAATGCAAACAAATATTCTTAAAAGATTTAATTTAGATAAGTTAGAAAAGAGAAATATATTATTGTTTAGGAAGTTGAAAATAATATTGGATGGTAATAATATTAACATGAGAAATTAATTAGGATCCCTAATACTAAATAAAATATTTTTAGGATTGTCAAATTTATATATTTAGATAAATAATCAATAATCAATATTGTGTATGATATTAAGTTAGGTGAGGAGGAAATTCTTCAAAGCTAAATACTTTAAGATTTTGAGTGCTTCTTCAAGGTAAATGAAATTAATGCAGATTTTTGTAAAAAAAAATAATTTTCTTTTTATATTGTATTTTGAAATCTGTAAAAATATTATTTTTATCTTTAAGCGTGGATCAAATATATGTTTTTTATTGAAAGTATATTTGAGTATTTTCTTTGTTTATGAAAAATGAAAAATTGAGGAGATATGATGTTTTGTTTTGCAAGTTTGAATTAATGAAATAAAGTATTTGACTCTGGATTATATGGCCTTAGTCAACGGGTCATAATAGTTGACATTTTTGGCCTTAGTCAACGGGTTATAATAGTTGATGTTATATGACCTTAGTCAATGGGTTATAATGGTTGACCTTATGACCCTAGTCAATGAGTTATAATTGTTGACATTTGGTTTTGTTCACCTTAAATTGAACAAATTTGAAACTAGTTACTCAATTGCAAAGTCCCACCTAATTGGGCACCATTTGTCATACGATAACCAGAGTAAAGATATTTTGAATGTATTTGATTTGGTTTGATGAGAAATTTTTTTGAAATGGATATGAGAAAGTTTTGTAGAAAAGTTTGAATGTATTAGCATTTTGAACTCAAAAGTTTTTATGAAAATAAGTATATGTTATATCTCCTATTTGCAAGCATAATTGAAAAAGTTTGATCCAGGAATTTGGTAATTGGTAAATTTCCAGTTACAATACAAATGTTTGTGTCGTTTCCACTTTGAGCCCTTGGGCTTGAGCTAGGTGTGAAAAGATCATCATGCCCTTGGAGTGGGCTTTGGGGTGTGACAGTGCATGGTGAGTGGCCTTAGGGATACGCTATTGTAGTGGTAGGGAAAAGTGCAATTAAGATGTTACGGACATGCACAACTTGAGTGCTCTTGTTGGGTTCAATTGTTGAGGGGGTATGCAACCTTTGAATCATGGGGAAGGTGCTCAACTTAAATTGCTAGAGGGAGTGTGCAATCTAGTTTGGTGGCACACTTGAGAGATGCACAATAGACTCCTGTGTACTTAAAAGGTACAAAATTTGTTTTTGCTCTCTACTTAGGCATTTTATTCTTTGAGAATCCTCCACAAAGTCTACTTCATTTTCAAAATACCTTAAAGTTCTAAAAATACTCACAAAAAATATAAAAAACAAATGGCTAAGGCATTAATAACAAAAAAAAAAAAAAAAGCAAGCATTATGTCATTTTTAAATACCTCAAATGCACTAAAATAGACTCTTTAGAGCCACTAAAGTGTTGAGTTTGAGTTCTTATAGTTGATACTTGATGATGTGAAGACTTGAGATTTAGAATCTAACTTCCATATGATTTACGTTATTCTAATAGAATTAAAAGGATGGAATTTGAATGAGTTTAAAATTTAGAAAAACATATTGTACATAGAAATTAATCAATTAGTGATATTGAATCTATCTGAAAACAGGTTACTCCTAAGTTTCAAGTCTCAAGAGGGGAAGGGTAAGATCTAATCTGCTCTCCTAAATCAATTGAAATTGCTCCCCAAAAACACCATTTTCATGGATTGGTGCTCAAAATGTGAAATTGCAAGATTTTGTTTGAAATATGGGTTGGGTGTTAATTTAGTATCAATTGATTTCGATTCTAGGATATGCATTAGAGGAAGTCTCCATCATATATAATGGGGTATGTACTCAATTTTACTTGATGAAAGCTACTACTAAGACTTACTACCTAACACCTACACTATGTTTTGCGTCCACAATGCAACATCTCATGTGCTCATAGAGGATCTCACTTCAGCACTTGAGGGGGATACAAATCTCCTTTTCAACTAGGCAGAAGTAAATATGAATGTTTCTTTTAGAATTTTGGAAAAAGGAAGACAAACTAGGTTTTTAAACTCAAAAGCATCAAACCAAAAACCTTTTTAGGCAATGTATATATAAGCCTAGGAACCTAGTGGACTAATTCTAAAAAGTTCCTTAAAATAAATCCTTTAAAAATAGAAAGACAAATCTCCAAAATTCTAGAGAATTTTGTTGCTAGGGCTCAAATGCTCTTAGAGTGCTTGAGCGCTTTAGGCATTTTTTAAACCCAGTTAGAAAATCATTTTGCTCAATTTCAAACCACTCAATCCATGCCATGTCATACCAAACACTAACTTGCCTTTCCCAAATCTTTTTACACTTACCTATGTAATCTTGGTTGATCAATTAATAACCTTGAGTCTTCAATGGGGAGTGAGACACAATCTAGAAAGATCCTAAACCAAAATGAATAGAACAAAATTGACAATTTTAAACTACATCACCTAATGTACGAACAATCTCTCCCTTTGGCAATTTTGTGATAAAATACAAATTGCATAAACCCCTCAATACTCTCAAATGGAGTTTACAAATCTCTCAATACCTCTTGTCTAAACCAATTCATCATCTAACGTGCAAAGGACTAGAAGCCACATCCAAAAAATGAGCAATACCCTAGTACCTATAACTTGCACACACTAAACAACATACCCAGGTAAAGTAGTGTGTGGGAAGAAAGATAATTGATCAATTTTATCAAATCAGGTAAACGAGTAAGGGGATGCAAGTCATGAAACAGATGTCAAAAAAATATGAATATCAAAACACTCAATCAAATCAACAATCCATCTCCCCCTTTTGTTGCAAAAAATGACAAAGAGCATGATAAAGCAGTAAGCATACGAAAAGGAGAAAAGAAAAGCAAACACATGGACATATCTGGTAAAAAAGGTTCTGGATACAAGAGATAAGAAAATAAAAGTACATCTAGACAAACAAAATATATGATAGACTGAGCCAAGATGGTTAGGTGTACAAAATAAACTTATCCACAAAAAAACAAAAAAAAAAAAAAACAAAAAACAAAAAAAAAACGAAAAAACGAAAAAAAAAACATGAAGTATCAAAAAGTCCAGATCAGATGGAGTTGTAGAGCTGGAAGCACCCTGCGACATCTGCCAAGATGTGAGGGATGCGAGCTGTCCCTCGAGGCTCTGAAAGTGAGCATCCACATGCTCCATCTACTCACAAGTGAAAGCTGGTCCATCAAATAGAATTCCATATTCCGTATGCTCAAATTTTGCCTTCTACATTCATGGCATATATAGTTTTTAATAAGCAGTGATGATTGCACAAACTTTGAAATGTATCAAATAGAATAAATTAATAATTCATTGACAAGTTTAAAATCCATATTGATAGAGACAATTAAAATAGATAATTTATAGATTTTAAAATACTAGACGTTCTTCTCCCCATTAGGCATTGACGAAATCTTCTATGTTTGCCGGCACGAGGGAATAGAAGAGGGGCCAATTTATACACATCGGCAGCATAAAGTCATTCTCTCACTCTGAAGTGATTTAACACACGTCTCCTGATAGAAGTCCCTCAAACTGGAAATGAAGCATAGCTCAGTTGCAATTTCTTTTGGATTCCTTACTGTGCTCATAAGCTGTTTATGGAGGCTACTGAATTGGGTGTGGTTGAGGCCAAAGAGGTTAGAAAGATGCCTTAGAGAGCAAGGCCTGGCTGGGAATTCTTATAGGCTTTTACATGGGGACTTCAAAGAGATGTCCATGATGTTAAAAGAAGCATATTCAAGACCAATCAGCCTCTCCGATGAAATTGCTCCGCGTGTCCTGCCCTTCCATTGTCATTTCATTAAGAAATACGGTACCGATATGACTGATTACTTTTCATCATAGTATTAAAGTTTGCTGATCTCTACAAATTATGGCCAACTTTTTTATACTGCCCTAAAGCAGTTGTTTGTTATCTGCTCTTCTCTTCCTAACTATTTTTCTTTTCCTTTCTGTTTTGTTTATTTTCCTCTTTCTTAAATTACACCAAAGGTTTAGACTTCAGTGGTAGTTCTTAATCTTTGCTAACTGTATTGCAATTTCTTTTATCAAGAAATTAATATACTTCCACTTTGAAAAGTACTGTTTTTAGTTTTCAATTGTTTAATTTCTGGGAGCTGTGAATAACTTCTGATTTCATTATTTAATCTCAAGGCTACAATGAATAGAGTTCATTCCTTAATATCAATTGACATTGAGACAATTCTGAAAAAATGATTTAGTCCATTTATAATAACTCAGCATAGAAACTATGGTTGAAGTTTTCATTGTTTTCATGGTCCAAGTTGGGTTCAACTGAATTTTAATACCCAAAGTTGAATTTGTGTGAAGTCCAAACTAAAAGCAATCTGAGGCTAACACTATCCAATAATGGCATAAACGTGCACGTAAAAATTTCTTTGCATGGTTCGGTCCAAATCCAATGGTAAACATTATGGAGCCTGAGCTAATAAGGGATGTTTTGTTAAAGTCCAATGTCTTTCAAAAGCCACCCCCACACCCACTTGGCAAGTTGCTGGTTTCTGGTCTGGTGACCTTGGAAGGCGAACGATGGGCTAAACGTAGAAAGATCATCAACCCAGCTTTCCATCTAGAAAAGTTGAAGGTAATTTTCAATGCCCAGCTTCCAAACCAGAATATTTTACCTTATTTTCATGTATTTTTTTTAAATCTTTTCACAAACTCTGAAAGTGAACAAACAGTTCCATGATTGAAACTGCTTCAATTGTGACATATTACAGACTTGGATTTTTTCCCTAGTTTAACTTCTCTGCATAGCCCTCTCACTGTTGGAAAAGAGATTGAGCATGTGAATGCAGTGGAAAAAAAAATTTAAGTGATAATATATATAAGATTTGGAGGTTATGAATACCCATTTCTCATCTCATGTATCTTAGATTGATATATAACCTTCTAAAATATGGTAGTTGAAAATTTATTTTATAATTTAAAAGTTATCATTTAAATTATCATTTAAAAGATTGCTAGATACTAATTTGAAAGTTATCATTTAAAAGTTAAAAGAACTGAATTTTATAAAGTTGTCTTTTTAAAAAAGTAAATTTAACACTTGAAAACTGCATTAAAATTGTGTCTTCCAAAGATAATTTTATATTAGTATTTGAAAAATTATCATATATTTTAAAATACCTTTTTCAGCTACCATAAAGATAATTATCGAAATTCCCAAATATTTCAATCAGTTTAATGAAGTATTTTCACATACCTAATGTGTCCTACCTTTTCCTTGTTTTTTTTTCTTACTCATCTAAAGTCTTTTTCCAGTCTCCAATAGAAATTTTCAGAAGTTTTATTTACCAATGTAAACCATAGGTAATTTGAACCATAAGGATCAAAATATGCTTGATTGTCTGTTCCTAGTTTAAAATACTTGATACATATGACAGTAAGATCTTAACAACTTTCTTATCTTGCTTGCTTATTACCCATACATCTAACTTTTCATTAACATTACCAGTACATCTAACTTTTCATGAATATGCACATTTTTTTTCTATGATTTCTTTAGTCAGTGCCTCCATGGTAAAACTGAATATTCCTCATCCTCCACCCATCACCCATATGACTCTTCCTAACATATGATGACTTTAAGCAGTACATGCTTTATAAACTAGTTAAATTGTTATTTCGCAGGTCAGTGATAAATGGCTGTATATTGAATTTGAAACTGGATACTGGACTGTTTTGGTCTTTATTAATTTATTTTGTGGTTGAATTTGTTATAGAATATGTTGCCGGCATTTCATTTGAGTTGTAGCGACATGGTGACCAAATGGAAAATGCTTTCAGTGGGGGGATCATGTGAGTTGGATGTTTGGCCCTATCTTGAAAATTTGACAGGGGATGTGATTTCTCGGACAGCATTTGGTAGTAGCTATGAAGAAGGAAGAAGGATATTCCAGCTCCAGAAAGAACAAACACATCTTGCAATCCAGGTTACAATGTCAGTTTATATCCCGGGATGGAGGTATGCATAAAAATATTTCAAGAAATATACAGCTTATTTTTCTGAAACTATTCAGACACGAGTCTGCTTGGTACAAAAGATCAAAGAGTTATTTGGGGCTTGTTTTCTTTTTGCAGCAGTGTTTCAGCAGATTTAGTTGGCTCAAATTTTGGTTTCAAATCAGTCTTACATTTCCCTAGAGTTTAGATGCCTAACAAGTCTCTTTGTCCTTGCACACCATATTCCATTTTAGGAAATTTTGCTTTCCTGAAGTGTTGACACCATGAAATGAAAGAAAAATGCAGGCTTAGGGAAAGAGGCTATATAATCTACATACGTTACAGAATTTAAAAGGTTGAACAACTGATATGAATTTTCATAGACCAACCAGCGGATTCACCTATGTTGCAGCAATGTGGTTGAAAAAACACAAGCAATTACATATATAAATAATTGAGATGATTAAAAAAAAATTTATTGTATACTCACAATAGTAACACCTAACACCTAAAAAAAATACTCACAATAGTAAAATATAAAATCTTGCAGTAACAAAATATACAAACTAAATCAAGAATTTTCTATAAAATATTTTAATTAACTTTTAAAACCTAACTCAAAATCTAATTTTTAGAAACTTTCTAAATCTAGTTTAACTAACATCCTTAGCTTTCTAAAATCTTTAAACTTGAGGGACTTGGTTAATGTTTTCACAATTTGATCATGAGATTTTGTAAATTTTAATTGCACTTCATATTTCATAATGTACTCTCTAATCAATGATATTTTGTATCAATATACTGGCTTCCATCTGTTGATCTTAGATTAAAACACTTATGCAGAATATATATTTTTGGACTACTGGAACACACATTTTATTGATGAAGAGTATTGAATTTATACATAAGCTTGTAACTAAAATGACATTAGAATAACAGAAAATCAAGCTACTAGATGATGAACAATTAGTTCCTATAAAATAGAAACCAAATCTTGACCAAATAAAAACAAGAAAATATTTGGATGTTGCAGATTTTGTGCAAGACTCCAACTACAAAATTTAACTTCAAAATTCAAATTCCAACAGATACTAAGGCAAAATTCAAAATTCAACACCATCATGGAGAACTAGATTTTTCTCATAATGTAATTGTTGATTTTATATCCATATAGATCTTTATCAGTCTCTTGTGTGGTAAATTAAGTTTCTTGAACAAATTTCATGACCTACAAATGATGCCAACATAAATTTTGCTTCATAGGTTGAAAGTTTCACAATGCTCAAGTGTGTGTTTGGTTAACAAGGTTGAAGGGAATTTATGTTCGAAGAGAATTTATGTTAAAAATGGATTACTTTTCAAGGTCAAGCATAAGAGATATTAGATTTACAACTCTGAGATCATTTCATCCCCTTTTAGTCAATTACTTCTTTTGTATAACGTTTAGAAAGTAGTATGTTTCACTAATTGATGTTTAGTATCCTCAATCTAGCTTATGTTTGCAGGATATTGTGTCAAGATGATGAGATACCACTGCAACACATGTGTAGATGAAACCATTAGTTATTGTCTTGATAGCTTCTACCTTTGAAGCCTTATACAAGTTTCAAAAAATTAATGGAGAAGTAGAAGGCATGGATGAAAATAAGAATTAATGTCTGTGTTTCATGTGATGTTTTATTTACTAGAATTACTAACATGCAGGCAGGTTTTTACCCACAAAGACGAACAGGAGGATGAAGCAAATAAGCAAAGAAGTATATGCATTGTTGAGGGGTATCATTAACAAAAGGGAGAAGGCAATGAAGGCTGGCGAAACTGCTAATAGTGACTTATTAGGTATACTAATGGAATCCAATTTTAGAGAAATTCAAGAACATCAAAATAACAAGAAGATTAGAATGAGTGTCAAAGATGTCATTGAAGAGTGTAAGCTATTCTATCTTGCTGGCCAAGAGACAACCTCAGTTTTGCTTGTATGGACAATGGTCCTGCTAAGCGAGCATCCAAACTGGCAAGCTCGTGCAAGAGAAGAGGTTTTACAGGTTTTTGGGAATAAAAAACCAGAAGCTGCTGGATTAAATCACCTAAAAATTGTGAGTACTAGTCCAATCTTCAGTTTAATGATTCTCACTAAAATCGTATAGTACTTTGTTTTTTCCCCCATAATTGGAGTCAAATTGAAAACACATTTCTCTTTAAGTTTTTATATCTTGTACTAAACATTTGCTTTCACTTAGTAGCTCAGGAACGGGTTCTCATGCCATGATTTCAAATTTCTCTGCTAGATTATGATGATTTTTCATGAGGTTCTTAAGTTATTATATCCATGGGATATGCAATGTCCTTTGCATACTTGATATTTTGTCATGCATGATTTAGAACATTTTGTCTTCTGCATCACTATTTTAAGAAATTGCTTTATTCTTCAGTGTCCTTCATAATGATTTAGAATGTATTTTAGTAAGAATTCTCATGCAACAACTTCTAAAGTTTCTCTACCACAGGTTACCATGATTTTTCATGAGGTTCTTAGGTTATACCCACCAGTAGCAATGCTTGCTAGAGCTGTTTATAAGGATACTCAAGTGGGAGACATGTGTTTTCCAGCTGGAGTGCAGGTCGTGTTGCCCACCATCCTAGTTCACCATGATCATGAAATTTGGGGGGATGATGCAAAGGAGTTTAATCCAGAGAGGTTTGCAGAAGGAGTTTTGAAGGCAACAAAAAACCAAGTTTCATTTTTCCCATTTGGTTGGGGTCCTCGGGTATGCATTGGACAAAATTTTGCAATGATGGAGGCAAAAATAGCTTTGGCAATGATCTTACAACACTTCTCATTTGAACTTTCGCCATCCTATGCTCATGCTCCTTTTAGTATCCTAACTATGCAACCCCAATATGGTGCACACCTGATTCTACGTGGACTTCAGTGTTGAGATTCTTGTTATCAATTGCTATTAGCATGGCCTATATAGCATGTATTTCGAATGTAAACCAAGAACTCTCTTTTATTCATAGACACACATTGAAGCAAATTTGTGTTTGATACAAGTAATGAATTATACAACATATCATTGTGTGGGGGTGATTATTGATGTCTTCTTTGATGACATATTTGGTTTTAAGCTACATTGTGTAGTCATTGACTTTTCTCAACATTATTAACTCATCACAAGGATTGTTGACGCTCTATCCCTAAAAATTTGAGTATCAATAGAAATAAAAGAGAATAAATATAACTATTGGTCACAACCATTTCTTTTTTCTGCATATTTGGCTGCATTTCAATTTCTCTGAGTGTTAAAACATCCATATAATCTATAAACAAAAACAATTTAAACTGTTGAAAAGAGTATAACTTATTAGTATATATGCTAGACGATGTTGATAATTTTACTTAAAAAATCTGAAACTCAGTACATCATATCCAATGGGACTTATGAGCTTTTGAGTAAGTTGAGGACATGAAAAGAAGGCATGGTAAATGTATTTTTGGGTTAGACCCAAAAGAATGGCGGAATAAGATCAAGTATCCAATTAATTTAAAGCACAAAAGAGGTGCTTACCACTTACGCTTGCATGCTGGAGAGAGAGAGCAGATGTTGGCACAAAAAGAGAAAAACCAATTAATGAAAAGATCTGGATACTGAACGTCCAACTAGGATTGCTTAAGTACCTTATGATGCTTAAGTTCCGTGCATGTTTTCCAATAACAATAATTGTTTAGAAAACTGAATTTTGTGTTTTGATTGAGATAATTACTTTACTGTTGAAACACAACTTGGCTAAAGGCAGGTGATTTTGTCGTTTTGTGGGATGTAGTTAAGTATCCAATGCTAGATTTCATTAAAATTGCAAGCACAACAATTTTAATTATATATTTAGAAAAATGCGGGCTTAGGGAAAGATGCTATGATCTAAATACCGTTACACAAACCTAACAGAATTTAACAGGTTGAACAACTGATATAAATTTTCATAGACCAACCAGCAGATTCACATATGTTGCAGTAATATGGTTGAAAAAAATACACAAGTAATTACATATGTAAAGGGAGATATTTAAATAATTGAGATGACTAAGAAAAAATTTATTGTCTTCCACCACTCTTGTTCAACTATTACGTAACATCTTATTTATAGATATTAACACCTAAAAAAAAATAGATACTCATAATGGTAAAATATAAAATCTTGTAATAACAAAATATACAAACTAAATCAAGCATTTTAGAATCTAACTCAAATTCTAATTTTTTAGAAACTTCCTAAATCCAGTTTAACTAACATCCTCCCTTCAACTTGGTTTGTAAAAATAGCATCCTTAGTTTTCTAAAAATTTTAAACTTTGTCAACATTTTCACTCATGCCTTCAACTTGATTTGTAAAAGTAGCATCCTTAGCATTCTAAAATCATTAAACTTGAGAGACTTTGTAAACATTTTCACAATTTGATTATGAGATTTTGTAAACATTTTCACAAATTCCACTTCATAGGTTGAAAGTTTCACAATAGGTTGCTTCTTTGAAGTCCAAGCGAACATGGTGTCTCTCCCATGAGGAATATAAAGCTATTGGTTCTCTCTATATCATCCAAGTCTCCACCTTAATTACTATCATTATATCCAACAAGTCTAAAATTGTTAAAGGTGAATAATATAAGTCATAATCAAATGTGTCGTTGATGTAGTGAAAAATTCACTAGGAGGTCTTAGTGTAAATAACCATTAGTGCTTCCATATAATGATGGACAAATCCAACTCCAAAGAGAATGTTTGAACTTGTATGAGTCAAATAGTGTACGGTTCCAACTAAGATTTTATGTTATGTTGAATCCACTTTTTCTCCTTCTACATGTCTTTGATAATTTAGCTTTGCATTATATTATTGTGTTTACCATATTACACATATTCAAGTTAAACTTTCTAAAAATTTATTTTGCATGGTCTTCTTGAGAAATGAAAAGTACTCTTTTCAATTTGCTTCAAGTCTATGCCAAGAGAGTATGATATGAGACTAATCCAATCATCTCAAACTTTTATCCTATTACTTCTTTGAACTCACTAAACATGATTGGATTTGTTCCAATAAAGATCAAACAATTCACATCCAAACAAACAAGTAATATATCACTTTTTTCATTCACTTTTATGCAGAGAGCATGTTCATAAAGGTATCAAACAAAATTATTATCGTGAAAATATTGGTCAATTCTATTATTCCATGCTCTTTGTGTTTGTTTTATTCCATACAAGGTTATTTTCAATTTTGGAACTTTATTCTCATGCCCATATATATATATATACCAACTATGGTTTGTTCTACATACACTTCTTCTTCAAGATGTCAATTCAAAAAATTGGATTTCACATCCATTTGAAAATTTTCAACTATTTTGAGCTATTAAAGAGATTATTAATCTCATAGTTACTAAAAGAGCAATGAGACCAAATACCCTCATCTTATTGGTGCATTATTCTTGCTTATAATCCTTTGCACCAATGTTGCTTTGTATTTTTCTACTCATTTTGCATTTTTCCTTCTCTTGTATACCTATCTTACTCCAATAAACTTCTTTTCTTTTTGAAAGAAATTTTAGTTCCTATAAATCATTCTTACTTATTGGGTTATATTTGTTAGGAAACCTTAGATCACTCTATTCCTAGGCCTTGGATTATTAGGGTGCATGTAATCCTATCTTATGCTTTCTAGATCTAAGCATAGTTGAAAACTTTGGTATTTAAAAAACAAAAACATGTCATAGATCTAGAGAAAAGTGTTATACATATTATTTGGATGTTCCCAAATCAATTCTTGTTAATGTAGAAAGCTCCAAATTTAAGAAAGATCTTATAAACCCATAATCATCCACTCGATGACTCCTTCTTGAGTCTAGGCACTAAGATGGTGGAAATCTCAAGGTTGAAGACTAGGGTTCTCTCTTTGGACTATAGGGAGAGAATGACAAGATTGAATTAGAAACCCAAACCCTTGCGAAAGGTATTTATAGGTTTCCTACTATGCTTAAGTGACTTGGGCCCATTATGGGTGTGGGTCACTTAATTTAGCCCAAAAAGGTTGCTAATTGATTAATTAACAAAATAAGGCTCCAATTAATCAATTAGCCAAGTTCCAAGATACTGCACAGTTACCTCTGTGTAACCTTGCGCAATTACCAAAATGCCTTTATGCACACAAGTGAACTAAAAACCCATCCAACTCTCATAAACCATGCTATCAAGGAAGATGAGCTTTTAGTAGAGACCAATGGAACCCATAGGACAATACTAGATCCCTTAGAATCCAATATCCTACTATAGAGAGTTAATTGTACTTTGGAACTCTATGTATATTACAGCGAGACACCAAGTGCTCAAGTTCGTGACTTGCTATCTATTGTATACAGCCTTCCCATGAATTGGTTGTTCATAGTCTAACAAGGTGAAAGTTATCAGCCTTTCAAGACTACCTCTACAATCTTTGAGTCATAGATCATCTTATTTTGTGATTAAATAACATACTCTAACTCACAAAGAGCATATCTCAAATTTCACTAAAGGAATTACTATGGGCTCATAGATTTCATGATCACACGTCCTTGCCTTAAGTGAGCATAAACATTGCTCACCGCTTCATCATTATCTGTGGGATATAAACTTCCCACTATGATGAGGTACTGGTGTACTAGAAATCATAGGAATGGTATGTCTTTAACCCTTTGGATCCGTAGTATCCTATGCAATGTGGGACTATCTTCTAATATATCCTGCAATCTATATCACTTTATGCCTTCTTCCTTATCATATAATCTTCATGAAAAATGGGACATTTATGTTAACAAATATCTTTTAATGATTGACTATAAAGGTGATAACCCAAAAATCCTCTTAGATATCCTATAAACTAATACACCTCTTAGGAAAAAAAAAAAGTAATTACACAATCTATAAGACATATCCCCAAAAGAATTTGAGAAAATATGAAAAACCTATCCACAATCTTACTATGTCCATCCAAGTTTGATATCTTCTTTCCACTTATTCATTTTGCAATAGAGACCTTGATGAACATAACTA
The DNA here is from genome assembly GCF_030704535.1 of Vitis vinifera. Lineage (NCBI taxonomy): Eukaryota > Viridiplantae > Streptophyta > Magnoliopsida > Vitales > Vitaceae > Vitis > Vitis vinifera. The sequence goes on along the minus strand of NC_081823.1, from coordinate 12,333,248 downwards.
GAAAATAATCTTATGCTCTAACAAAAAGAATCAAACTTACCAAACATATCAACTTGATATAATTGAAATGACTTGGTATGTATACCCAATAGGTTATTTGATCTCGCCTTAAATTCAATGAATGTATCCAAGACATCAGATTTCCTATGTACATATCCAAACCTAAAGTAATCATTACTAAAAGTGATGAAATACCCATACCCTCTCCATGCATAGACACTAAAAGTTCCATACATATTAGTATGCACTAACTCCAAATATTCCTTACCTCTAGTCCTCTTGATCATTTTACCATCTATATAGGATTCATAAACTAGAAGATCTTTCGGAATCAAAGAGTCCAGACTTTACAATCTTTGGATCCTATTTAGATTAATATGACCTAGGTCTAAATACCAGATGTTTAATTAGTGTTAGGTTCAATCTTGATATCTTACTATTGTCATCACTTGGGAACCCTAGATTAATACTTCGTTCCTATGCCTTGGATCTCATAGGGTGAATGCATCTATCCCTAGGCATTTGTAAATCTATCACAATGGAATAAATTAGCAATGAAAACCATTAATAACTATAGATCTAGAGATTTGAAACTCAAACATGTGATTTAGATGTTCCTAGATCAAAATCCATCCGATGAAGAACATACTTGGAAAAACTGGAGAGTCTCTCTCCTCATGCTACTACCCATGTGCATGTCTCGTGCAATTCCTATTCACATGGTCTATGCACGTCTTGTGCACGTGCCCTACGCATGTCCAAGTGTTGTAGCCTCTCATCTAAGGAGGTCTCGTACACCTAAGATCCTCCACCCGATGACTTGAACCACAATCTTGGCACTCTAAAGTATGGGCAACAAAATGGATGAGGCTATTATTTTCTCTCTGTCTTTCTCTAGAGGTGGAAAACAACTCTCATTGAAATTCATTAGGAAACGCTAACCTATAAAGGGGTATTTATAGGCTTGTCGATTATGCTTAAGTGACTTAAGCCCATCAAGGCTTGGGTCACTTAGTCTAGCCCAAAATGGCTCATAATTGATTAATTAACTACATAGGGTCATCTAATTGATCAATTAGCCCAAACCAAATACCTTGTTCATTATCCCCTATGCAACCTTGTGTAATTACCAAAATGCTCTTATGCACAAGAATCAACCTAGAGTCAATCCAACCCTCATAAAATGTGTCACATAGTATATTAGCTTAAAGTGAGAACCACTAGGACCCATTGGAGTATTTGCTCTATCAAAATCCAATTTTAAAGTTGATTCAACGTTCCATTAAAGAGAATCAACTACACTCCAATACCATATGTACATAACAATGAGACAAAGTTCAGGTCCACGACATCCTATTATCCATTGCATATAAACTCCCCATGAACTGGTGTTCATTATCTAACAAGGTAGTGTTATCACCGATCAAGATTACATCTCCAATCCTTGAGTTATAGATCCCACTTATTATATGATTAACTAACATGCTCTAGCTCCAACTCTAAGGAGCATAAGTTAAATTCCACAAAAGAAATTGTTGTGGCCATAAATTTCATAATCACATGTCCTTTGGATCACCCAAAGGGACACACTGTCTCAATCCCATGAGATATCATGGTGCCTCTATTAAGAATACCTATTGTTACTAGCCTCCATTAACGGTGACCTAATCCATAAGGATATATGACCACTTTAGGGTCTCTCTCATAGGTCAAAGCCTTCTGTTGATTTTAGCATATGCTCAATATCCTTTTTATTCATTGAAAGAGTTTAAATACATATATTTTCTAACCACTCTTCCTAAACTTACAGCCACAACTGTTGTGCACAAATAGAAACTAAATCATGGAAGCAGAAATAACAGACTAGCAGAATAATAGGACTCCAACTGAAAGAAAGACTCTAACACAACCAAACTTCTTCTCCAAGCGTTGCAGCTCAAGACTCAATCCAAATATTTCTGATTTGGCCAAGAAACACGCTGAGATCTTCGTGGTTTATCAATACCCCTGTAGACCCTCTATTTTGTCTTCCTCGCACATGTCGTTTATAGCAATTCCCTGGTGGCCCATGAATACTCGTGTAGCCCATCTTTTCTAAGCCACCTTGGGGACTTTGGTTGAGGGGTTCATTTAACCCCGTTGTGACTCTTGGCAGCCCTAATTTAGACTTAGGCTCACATAGCCACCTTAGGCACCTTGGGCCCATTTAGGCACCACACTTGGCCCATTAGGCATCGCCCTAGGTCCATTTAGACACTTTAGGCCCACTTAGGCACCTTAGGCTCACTTAGACACTTGGCCCATTAGACATCACCCTAGGCCCATTTAGACACCTTAGGTTCACTTAGTGCACCTTAGGCCCATTAAACGCACTTGGCCCATTAGGCACTGCCTTAGGCCCACTTAAACACTTTTCAAGGTTTAGTTTCACTTAGATTTGTTTTCATTTATTTATTTATTTTATTGATTGCTTTTAGGATTAAGTGAGTTTTGATATATTTATATTATTTCATCATTATTATTATTTGTATTTTTTTTGTTAATTATTTTATTTTATAATTGCATGAAATGAGTTTTTATTATTATTATTAGTATTATTATTATTATTATTATTATTATTATTATTATTATTATTATTATTATTGGTGGCTTGAGTTTGACACTTCGACTATTATTATATGTTGCATTAGTTTAATTCTTTTTATTATTATTATTAAATATATCTAACATTTATTTATTTATTTATTTATTTATTTTTAGGTATGTATCCTCTTATCTATGTATTGATATTTTCCTATTTGGGATTTAAGGACTTCTTGAAATTTTAATGAAAGGAATGTTGAATTTGAATGACGGGAATGGTTTTGACTTCATGGATTCTTGCTTTCTTTTCTGGAATTTTTTTCTTGTTATTCTTCCATGTAGGTGGAGTCAATGGGAAGGTGTGCAAAAGATGCTCATGGAAAGGGACCACACTGTTTTTTGGAAAGGTGGATTCGGGGCGTGGAAGCGGAATATAAATAATGGATGAATAAGGATGGTTTTTAGGGGAAGATACAAAGAAGGATCAGAATTTTTTAGAAAGGAATGAGAATGACACACGGATTGGTGGATGAATGAAGCCGGTTGTAGGGAAAATTACCAAAGTGGTTTTGGCAAGTGAAAAGGAAAAAGAAAAGACTTAGCATGTACGTGGACGAAATGAGGGCTAGGTCTAAAAAAAAGGAAAATTCTGAACGTGCATGGAAAAGGTATGGGGAAGGCTGGTTTTTGGAAGGTTAGGCTGTGCAAGGAAAGATAGCATATTGGGTGATGAAGTGGGGCTAGTTTTTTAGAGGAGGAGCACCATTGAGAAGGAAGGGAAAGGAGGCAGCCGCACTGGAAAAGCTTCGGAGAAGCACGACTGTACCTTGAAGGGCGCGATAGCAGCCGGATCAGATCGTGTTTTCGTGAACTATTAGGAGCTATCGTTTTAAAAAAAATATATCGTCCAAGAAGTCTTCTCTCCGGTCAAGACGCGGATTACCTTCGTCTTCACCAAACGTGGGTTTCTCATCGAGAACATCCACGCATTCTGGACTTTGAAAGGAGCTCGCCAGATTTTGCCCAGAAACCAGCCACCAAGAAGGACTCCATGCGCGGGCTGCACCAAAGGGGATCACGTGGCCATAGAAAATGTCATTCAATTTAAGGGGTTGCTGCTTGGAGGACATAAAGGAGACCACCAGATTCTCTCAAGGGCAACACACTGTCAAGGAAGATTTCTCTCCACTAATACGCATTGTTTTGGTGACTGCAAGTATTTGCAGTGCATGGTATCCACCACACCAGGTGGAATTGATTTTAAAAATCCTACTGTCACTAACAAAAGTAGCCCACGCGTCTTTGACCAAGGTAAATTAATTCTTCCTGTTTTAATTTGGATTCATGACTATTCAACTCAATTTATTTCAGAATTTTATTTATTTAGTTATTTATTTCCAATATCAATATATTCACATTTTTAATTTGTTAAATTTAGTTTTGTATTATTCCCGTTATGTCTTTTGAGTTCTTTTTATTTTCTAGTTTAATTAATCTTACGTGAATATATGCATGTTTGCAAGCCATTAAATTTGTTTCTGTTTAATTTAAGATTTTTGAGGTCTTTATTTTATTTTATTTTATTATTATTATTATTATTATTATTAATTTAGATTACCCGGTGTGTGCACTTCATAAAATTATTTGTTATTAATTTTGAATATCCATATTAATTTATTTTGTTCCTTAAATTATTAGTTCTTTTAGTCTTGATTGATCCATAACTATCACACCATGCATCATAGAATTGACTTTCTTAAATAAAAAAAATCATACTGTCACTTTTGTTGGAGAGTAGCCCACGCGTCTTTGAGAAAGGTAAATTAATTCTTCCTATTTGAATTTTGATTCATGACTATTCAATGCCATTCGTAATTATTTCAGAATTTTATATATTTAGTTACTCATTCCCAATGTCAATGTATTCATGTTTTTAATTTGTTAAAGTTAGTTTTGTATTATTCCCATTCGGCCTATGCATTTAAAATTTTTATTTTATTGTAAATTCATATTTAGCTTAGATGTTAATTTTTAATTTTTCTTAACTAACTAAATTAATTATTACTGATTTATTATTCTTGCTTGAAAATTATGATTTATGTTTAATGTAGTTACAATTTATTTTCTTAGTTCGACAAATTAGATTTTTTTATTTACTTATTATTATTATTATTATTATTATTATTATTATTATTATTATTATTATTATTGTTATTATTATTATTTTTAAGTATTGGTTTGGGCAATTTTGTTGATAATGGAAAAGTTAGGATTTTTTAGAGTTTGGATAATGTGTGATAATGGTTAAAAATTTAGAATTTTGATTGGCATTATTTTTGTTCTCAATTAGGAAATTCATAATTTCTTTTAGTTTAGTTTTAATTTATCTTTTAGTTTAAATGTTATTAAAATTCAGTTTATTAGTTCAATTGCTTCCATGTCACTCTTTTCATATCTAAAGGTTGTTAAATTTAATTCATGATTCATCCTTTTAGTTTATTAGTTTTAGAATTTAAGTTGGTTAATTTATTTCATTCCGCGTTGATATATTCATGTTTTAAAATTTTAAAAAAATAAAAAATAAAATAAATAAATAAAAATAAATAGTTATTTTAGTTTTGATTGATCCTGTTTTAGTTGATATTTTTTTAGAGTTTTAATTAATTTGGTTGGTTTCATATTGTTTAGTTTATGTTAAGATTTTTTTTATTCCATTTTTCCATTAATTCTATGCTTTCGAATTGTAGGCTATTAGTTTAATCTATTCCCATGTTGTCATTTTGTGTTTAAAAATAGTTCATTTCAGTTTTTGACTAATTTTATTTATTTTATGTGTTTGTTTTCTTTTATTCAATTGTTTAGTTAGCCGATTAGATTTATGACTCAAAATTGTCAATATTAGTTAATACGTATCGCTTGTACTGTTTTAAAGGTCACTTAATATTTAGTGCTTGATTAAGTTTATCTTAAGATTAAATGTTTTTAAAGTTTCAGTGCTTGTAAGATCTAAGGTTTTGGTTTATCACTTTGGTCATCCTTTGTCAAAATCAATTTTTAGAGGCTATCAGAAAATAGTGAAGATTGGCCTCCATTCCCACCACTTCAATTTTATCGGTTGTCAAAAATTCTACTTTGTGATTTTGTTCTTTTTTCCTTTGCTTGGTATTTTGATTCATACATTTTATTGTTTTCAAATTAACTTCTTTTATCTTTAAAACATAACAATATTCTCAAAATCTCATTTCCTTAAAAAACCATTTCAAAAATTCATTTAGAGTTCTCAGAATCAAAATCTCATTCCCTTTAAAAATTCATTTCAATAATTCCTTTAGGATTCTTAAAATCAAAATCTCATTTTCTTAAATAATGTGCAACCATGTTTTGATCGGTTCACATCTTCCTCGAATTTCAAAAAAAAAAAAAAATTGCAGTTTTGAATAAAACACGAATCAAAGCTTGTGGTCCCAAATAAATGGGATAATTCTAGGCTAAATTCGTGTATATCAATTGGGGAATTGGTGAAACCCCTACATAAGAAAATCTTTTCAAAAATTATTTTTGTTGCCACTTTTGTCACTTGTTGAAATTATGTCTATCTTTTTTTAGGAATTGTATACAAGATGAGTGTGATAATTAGTGTTTTCATATACTTTGATAATTTCTGCTATGCTAATTAGATAACGAGCATGCTAGGATTTCTATATTTTATTATTTATTATCTAACCCCTCATGTCTTATGGAAGCGCATTGTAAGTTATCTATGTTATCCAGGTACGTCCCCTGTCACATACTTTCTAAATTCTATAAATATGATTGTCATTGTAAATTACACCTATGTTTGAGAATGCTTGGGATGTCTTGATATTTGTTATGTTGTTTGATCATTCATGATAAAATGCATGCTGAGTGATATATTATCTAAACTAACAATTGATGTTTTATGATAGCGCTTAAGAAGTGGTTCAGGTACGCACCCTGAATCTTCTATATGATTGTGATTGATTTTCTTGTTAACATGTTATTTTAAAATCACCAAGCTTACTTAGGTATCTATAATTAATCGATTAATTGCCACATTTCCCTCAACTTAGTTAGTAGAGACCTCTATAGGGCTTAGAGGGGTGCTACCTTTTAAAGGTACCTTCCTAATAGGTAACCTGATCCCCGGACCTAGACTCAGGTTTTCAAAGGCATGCCTTTTTTCCAAAAATTATGGAGTCACTTTTTAGGGTTTTCTTTCTTGTTTTATTTTCCCTTTTAAAATAAAATAAAATAAGTGGCGACTCCAACTTTTCTAAAATTAAATTTTCACGAATAAAAAGCGAGTATCGCCGATCGAGTGGGAGCGCACGTGATAAATGCGGGTCCACAACCCCCCACTTTTATTGGAACCTTGTCCCTAAGGTTCAAGTCATGGAACCAATCTTGCAACTCTGCTGCATTCTCCCAAGTAGCATCTTCAACGAAAAGGTGTTTCCATTTGACCAAGCACTCTTCAAAAAATTTCCCCCTTTTTTTAAGCCAACGAGTGTCTATGATTTCTGCAGGTTCGATGATGAGGGTACCATCATCGGTGAGAGGTGGCAAAGTAGGACAACTTGCACTTGAATCACCAATCTTCTTTTTTAACAAAGAAACATGGAATACCATATTGATGCAAGACCCCGCAGGAAGTTGGAGTTGATATGCTACCTTGCCAATGCGTTTCTCAATTGGAAAGGGCCCATAAAACCGGTGAGCAAGTTTCTAAGATGCTCTTTTGAACACTATTTGTCGGCGATAAGGATGCAGTTTAAGGAAAACAAGGCCACCTTCATTGAATTCGATGTCCCGCCTTTTTGAATCGGCGATTTGTTTCATCCAATTGGAAGCTTGATGTAAGTTGAGTTTGAGCTGATTGAGAAGATCATTGCGTGAGGCCAAGTTTTGGTCGACCTCATTAACTGGAGAAGAACCCAACTAATAGTGTGGAATCATGGGGGGAGGGCAACCATACAAAGCTTGAAAAGGTGACATGCCGATTGAAACATGGTAAGTCGTATTGTACTAAAACTCTGCCCAAGGAAGAAGGGAGTACCCTTTTTGTGGTTGCTGGTGAACCAGACAGCATAGATATTGCTTGACATAGCGATTGATGACTTCGATCTGCCCGTTAGTTTGGAGATGGTATGCAGAGCTCATCTTTAATTGTGTGTTGGACAATTTAAAGAATTCACGCCAAAAGTTGCTTATGAAAATTGGATCACGGTCACTGATGATTGATCTAGGCATGCCGTGTAATTTTAAGACACCCTCAACAAATTTTTCTACTACCATCTTGGTAGAAAAAGGGCAAGTTAAGGCCAAGAAGTGAGCTGATTTGCTAAGGTGATCGACGACCACAAATATTGTGTTCTTGCCTTGGGATGGAGGCAGTCCTTTGATGAAATCCATGGTGATGTCGTCCCATACTTGACAAGGAATGGGCAACGGCTGTAAGAGACCAGTATGGGACAAGGTGGATGCCTTAGCTCGTTGACAAACATCACAAGAGGAGACATACTCATTCACCATGCGATACATTGAGGGCCAATAAAACTGTTGAGTGATACGTTTATATGTGCGCAGCACTCCGAAGTGGCCACCAAAAGGAGAGTCATGGAACTCATGTAGTAACTGATTCGGGATATGGGATTGAGGGGACACCACCACTCGATTTTTGTAGAAGATCAACCCGTGACGGTTGGTGTAGGAAAGGCCAGGTTTGATAGTAGTGAGCTTGCTAATGCAGGCCATGTAAGCATTGTCTGCCAAGGCTGTTTTGATTTCCTCCCATATTTTAACCTGCAAAACAAATAAAGCATTAAGAGTTGGGGAGCCTGGCACACTGGAAAGGGCATCGGCGGTTGAGTTTTCGCGGCCAAGTTTATATAGTATCTCGTAATCATAGCCAAGTAGCTTTGCAACCCATTTCTTCTACTCTGGTGTTACCACACGCTGCTCAAGTAAGTACTTGAGGCTCCACTGGTCAGTTTGGATGTAGAATTTCTACCCGAGAAGATAAGGGTGCCAAGGCGTGAATGATGGCAAGCATCTCTTTGGCATATGTAGACCAGGATAATTTGGAGACTCCTAAGGCTCGACTCATGAAGGCAATGGTCTTGTCTTGTTAGGTGAGTATAGTGTCAATCCCATCCCCGGAAACGTTAGATTCAATAGTGAATGGTTCCTGAAAATTTGGCATGGCAAGGGTGGGAGTGGTAGTCATAGCTTGTTGAAGGAGCTTGAAGGAGGTCTTAGCTTCTGCAGTCCACCCAAATTGGCCTTTCTTCAAGTGATTAGTGAGTGGGCCAGCCAAGATGCCATAATTGCGAACAAACTTCCGATAGTAACTTGTAAGGCCTAAGAACCCACGTAACTTTGAAACATTAGTAGGATGAGGCCAATCAAGCATGGCCTATATTTTATTTTGGTCCACTTTGACCCCATGAGCAGTGACAATATGCCCCAAGTATTCTAATTCTTGTTGGCTAAAGGCACGTTTTTTGAGTTTTAAAAAAAATGTGTGATGCCTCAAAATTTCAAAAGCTTGCTTAACATGTTCAAGTTGCATGTTCCAATTGGGGCTATAAATTAAAATATCATCAAAGAATACTAGAATGAATTGTCAGAGGTGAGGGCGAAATATGGAATTCATGATGGCTTGAAAAGTGGATGGGGCATTACAAAGACCAAATGGCATAACATGATATTGTGAAACCTGTCAAACACTCACAAATCTGCAGCTTGCCAATTCTGTAGATACCATTAGCACCACAATGGCCATAATTTTCACAAAGTTCACTGGGAATTGAGTACAATTCATCCCATTCAGAGCTCCCTTTTTTTAATACCAGACGCTGGAGGAAACCTGAATGGTTCAATGTTAGTCTTGAAATGATCTTATTGTTGTTAGACTCATAGAGGGCATATACCTCATCGTTGTTGGCAACAAAAACTGCTTTGTAAACCGAGTTATCCAACGCATTCAAACCATTGAATTCAAGTCCATTCCATGGCCCGGAACGGACTTTTTTGCCTACTCCCACACCAAGAACCATGTAAGGCAGCACATTAATATCAATTCTATAAGAGAAGCCTCCAGGAGATGGGTCATCAGCACTTTTCCATGATGTCAATTTTCGTTGTAGACCAGTCTTTAAGTTCCATCCCACCTTCATGCCTGGCAACATTGTGTCTGATGGATCATCAAAGCTCTGCCATATATAGGTTTCAAAACTTTCTTTACCACTATCCCTAAGAACAAGATTTCCAGTCTCCAGGAGCTGTGCAACTGGATTTTCTGGTACCTTTGACAAATTGAGAGACCAGTGATTACTACTCAAAAAGTGTTATTTCATAGCTTGTAATTAACTCTTTTAAACACTTTTGAGTAGTAGTTATCACCTTTTAACCCAATTAACATATTAAGGACCCTTGCAATCAATTCTAATCAAATTGTGTTAAGTTTTGGTGTTTTGATAGCTTTTTGATCACCAAAGCAATCCGAGATTAAGGAGAGTTCTTTGAAATCCATGGTAAAGATGTCCGGACAGGGTGTCCGGACAGGATGGCGACAGAACATGGTCTGTGGCAGGCTATTTGAATGACGTAGCAAGGCTTGCTCACATTAAGTCAATGATCTGGACAACACATCCGGATAGGATATGCTATCGTCCGGGTGTGATGTTCACGAGTGTCATGTGCTTCTCCCTGAGGGAGTCCGAATAGGGAAGCGCGCCACATGTCCTCTTGGGGAATCCGGATGGAGTTGATCCGGATAGCCTTGCGTGCTCCGTGTCATCTGGGAGAGGGGTCCCTACACCTTGCACACGCAGACGGTCCCCCTTGCGACATAGCTCCTTCCACCCGGGGGAATCCTGATGGAGTTGATCCGGATAGCCTTGCGGCGCGGGATATTTCACATCCGGAGCCTGACGCTGGATGGGAGAGGAAGACGTTTCAACTTCTCCAGTCAGACATATCCGGATCCTCTGATAGCGCTTACCCGGAGAGTTTTTCTCTCAGTATACAGTGCCGTGGTGTTCTCCTGAAGCTTCTTGATATTTGCCACTGACTAAGTTAGATTTTTTCTCTCAAGATATTTTGTGTAAATTTCTATTTTCTCCTTGTAATCAGTCAAAGATATTATTGGGATATTTCTTAGAAAATATATTCTCTATATATATCTTTGAACCAATATAAAGAAAATATATAATATATATATCATATATATGGAATCGACGAACAGGGCACTTGCTCTGTTTTTCCTTCATATTTTTGTTTTCTCGTTAGTTTTCTTTCTAGCCAATCAAACTCTGAGGATTTTTTCTCAAATGATGAGAGGCTAGGCTCTTCGTCTCTTGGAGTGAAGAAAGTCGGGTAAGTTTCCTCATGCAGAAATTGGAAGTTTTGTTGTTTTAGTTTTTAATGAAGAGAAAGTGTGACTCGTTAATGGTTTTTATCTTTTTAGTTAACTTAAAACGCCTTTAACTCACCTGGGCCAACACTTGATAAGGCAAGTGGTCTCCGTTCATTGAGATGCACTTGTTTATCTCTTGCGAGCCTTTGGGAGGTGGTTTAGAGGTAGGATTTTCTAGAATAGCCAACACTTGGTAAGCTTTTGGACTCCAAGGAGACATCCATTAGTTATCTCTTGCGAGCTTTTGACGGATAATCCAAGGTTAAGGATCACCTTGAATGGCAAATGCTAGGTGAGAGGCACGAGCCATTGCAAGGTGCATCAGTGAGAGGGATTTAGTGTTTGAACCCATTAAAGGGAAGCATCTGTACCACACCGGTTAGAGAATTAACTATATGTTAATTCTCTAATGCGAGGAAAAGAAACAAGTAACCGGAACTCTCCTTTTTGTATGAGGAACCTGAACCTAGTGATCTAAACTCCAAGAAACACTTTTCTTTGTAAGTAAAATCAGTTACTATTTTTGGTTAGTTTAAAACCAAACCTTTTTCATTTAAACATCTTTATGTTTTCTTTTAAAGCTAACCTTGAAATGAAAAGGCACCAATTCAACTTTGAATTAATATCAATTGTGAAGTGAAAACCCATCCCAGTGAACGACCCTAGAGCCACTATGCTATGCTAGCTAAGGCTATCCTAGTACATGGTGTAATAGGTTATAAATTTTGTTGATTACTCCCTTCTGAGGACCACAATCAAGGGACACCACCTGGACACGAATCAAATGGCACCACTGTCAGGGACCATTGAGAGGACATGAGTCAACTGAGACACAAATTGGGAACAAATCAACCAGATTACACTCTTTGACTAGTTGAGAAGAACAAGTGTGCCATTGTTGAAGATGGTTAAAACTCCATACAAATCTGCGATCGGGTTGTTTCTGTTTGCAACCCATACAACTGTCCGGGGTGTATTCTTGTACCATATTCCTAAGTACCTGTTTTTGGAGCTGCCAGGAGAGAAGAAGCCTAGTTCAAAGCTTTGGCCTGAGGAAACTAAAGACTCACCATCGCCTATGGGTTGGTCAATCCTTATGGAATTAGCTGCAATACAAGACTCCAAGGGAACTGAGAGACAAATCCAGGCACAAAAGAAGGCAAAGAAAAGATGGGTCTCCATTGACGCTTCTGACAGATGAAAGGAAGACTTCTATACACAAGTTTAAAAAAATACTAAAATTGCTCTAATGTAGGTTTTTCCTAGAATTTGTCCAAGACACAGCATCAAGAGGATAAGGTTTCAATTTTTGACTTGGCCAGGCTTTCAATCCAAGTCAAAGCTTGTCTTTGTTACTATTGGTTGAATAAAGCACTTTATATGTTGGAAAGTGTTTTAAATTTCTTTTCCCAAATAATATGTATGTCTTTGATATTTTATTATTAAGATATATTTTTTGTAAGAACTTTTCATTGTTATTTAAAAAGTATCCATTGATGATATTTTCGCATGTGTTTAAAATATTAAAAATATAAATTTATTCAAAAATAATGAAATTCTAATATTTTATAAATTAAAATTAATTTGATTGGATAAATAATAAATTATTAAGATTGATTTATCCTTACTTATCGATATTTTTCTATTTGATCATATCTATGTCAATTATTTTTAGAAAAAAACTTTAACATATGTATTTTTATTTATTTTATCATTTTTAAAATTTTTCTAAATATTTTTATAAATTTTGAATAATTTTTGTCTTACCAATATTTTTGTCAAAATATTCATCGATATTTCCAATATATCCGTAAAATGTAGGTACAAATATTCCATATTTACCAATATTTAAACCATGATTCTCTCTCTTAAAAATTTTGAAAGCTCCCACTAAGGTTTGCCACTGTCTAGCATTCAAGTTAATGTTTCGCAAAAATTTTTAAAGCTTCGCTGTTAAGAAGAGTTTATACTTATATAGTGTTAAGAACTTTCTCCCCTATCTTGATGCTATCTTGATGCTATATATGTATGAGTTCTTAATTTGTAGATATGTTTTAAAGTTGTGAGAGCCTCTTTGAGATTGGATGTAGGTTGTTACATTCACGATTCACTGGTCAGATCAGTGGTTCAACCATGATCAAACCGGTAAAGTAATAATTATATAATTTATATATTGTACAAAAAAAATTTATAAGAAATTTAAAATATATAATTACAAATTTTAATAATATTTCAATTTTATATTACACATACCAAATTAAATTATAAAGATAAATATAAATATATTAATATTTTAAACCTTATTAAATAGAACATGTATAATATTTAAACATAAAGATATGTTTAAGATAAAAAAAATCATAGTATTTAATTTTATCTCTTTATTTTTTGTATTTTATTATTTTAAAATTATTATATTAATTTGATAATTATTATTATAAAAATAAGCATGAACGTAAATATTCACATAAAATTTTTTTGAAGAAAAACCATTAATCTTGCTATGTATTTAATTTTACAACGCTATTACTTTAGCATGACATATAGCTCAATGGCCTCACCTTTGCTTTTAAAGCTCAGTGGATCAAATGCAAGGTACAAACACCTTGCCTTGAGATTTCATTGGGCTTTGGCACTCATCCTCTAGGCTCAATTGGTTTGGGCTTTTAACGGGTGTTTGGGTGTAGCCCCTATTGGGCTTCTACAACAAGTGGAAGATAAAGTGACTGTAACATATAAAGTGAGTGCAGAATACATGTTCTTCTGCTTACTACCAACCAGATCCAGAGGGAATCTGAACTTAGAAATTCTACTAGTGAGTCTTAAGTTGCAGATTTCAGTGCCCTGAGCTGCAACAGAGGAACCTTTGCAAACCGTTTCAGTCACAGAAGCTGGCACCTGCATAACTAATTCACTAAGCAGATGTTTGAATTCTTCATCTACCTTTTAGCTTTGAGATGGTTACTTCATTTTCTGAATGTAACTCTTATCTTTCCTGACATTGTATCTGTATCCACTGAACATCTTTCCGTGAAGAAACCAGGATGTTTAGGTTGAGGCAATGTTGCTCCCTCATTACCCAACATGAAAATCATTGATGACATTGCTGGTCTGTCTGCTGGAAGGTTCTGAACACATAGTAAACCTACTTGTATGCATCGTAATACCTGCGATGCAACACATGAATCTTCCAAACATGCATCCATTGATTCCAAGGCCTTGTTTTGTTCCCACAGCAGCCATGCCTAGAGCAAAAATCATATTTATTGTCTTCCACAAAACCCAGAAAAAGGTAGAGAGTAGAGACAAATTGAGAGAGAGAGAGAGAGAGGAAACACCATTGCATTCTTTCTAGTTACATGTCCCAGAAGGTTGTGGTGGTGATATGGATGAGAGAACCCTCTGGTTTTTTACCACTCACAATCTCTAGTAAAAGAACACCAAAGCTAAAGAACATCTGATTTGACAGAAAAGTGCCCCTCAATCACATACTCAGGGGACATATAGCCACTGCACCAACATTTTTAAGTACGAGTTATTTGAAGGGATAAATTCCATTTTATAAAATTATAAAGGTTTATAACTTACTGAGTCCCAATAATTCTCTTTGTTCTCGTTTCCATTTCATTCTCTCCAAAAATTCTTGCCAAGCCAAAGTCTGAAATTTTAGGGTTGAGATTGTCGTCCAGTAAAATATTGCTCGTCTTGAGATCCTTGTGAATAATTTGAAATCTAGAGTCTTGATGGAGGTAGAGAAGCCCTCGTGCTATCCCATAACAATCTCGCAGCGCTTATCCCATGCCAATAATGCTCTTCTGTTTTGATCTGCACAATACATCCGCCTTCATAAAATTTTTTATTAGGCCTAATTCATTACTTAGATGTGTGAATTGAGCTGAACACGACTGAGCATAAGATGGGTGATCAAAAAGTGAAACTAATCCAAACAGATAAGGATACGGAGCTCAAACCGAAAATAAAATAATCCAAGCTTTTGTTGGGCATAGATTCGTAGAGTAAAATTCTTTCTTCTCCTTGAACGCAGCAGCCCAAAAGCCTGACAAGATTCTTGTGCTGAAGTTTCGCCATCAAAACAACTTCATTATTGAACTCTTGCACACCCTGTGCTGAATTCTTGGACAATCTCTTCACTGCTACTGCTACTCCTTCTGGCAGATTGCCCTGCAAAATATGATGTGTAAGATGCAAATATTTTTCTCTTCTTTGTTTCGAGATCATTTTTGGGTTACCGAGATGCATTAGATGGCGCATATTACCTTGTACACAGGCCCAAAGCCACCTGCTCCAATCATATTGGTGTTGGAGAAGTTGTTAGTAGCAGTTGCAACGGTAGGCAAGTCAAACAAAGGTAACTCTAAGTTCTCCTTCTTGCTTTCCTGGTCTGTTAAAAGGGATAATAACTTAGAAGTAACTTTTAAAGCACTGCCACATGGTTTTCTTTCAACAAAATCATCAAGGTGGATAAGTATGCATACCTGTTCCCATTGTTCTCTTCTTCAGAAATAGAAACCATACTGCTAAGCCCAAGGTGAGGATTCCAAAATAGTTGGATATAACAAGGATGATCACTATTTTTTTGGTCTTCTGATTAGTGTATGACTCTGGAACAGACGGTGACAGGAATGAAGTATCTATTTCCCCAGATTTCCCTGCTTCTTCAGAAAATGAATCAGATATTTGCTTTCTGCTTGTTAGGATTATTACAAGTCAGTTCATCATTAGTTAACCTGGATCCTAAGAACTATGGTTCTTCAGGAGCATAATATAAGGGTATTATTTTTAACTAGATTATAATTTTCTTGTGAAGTTGAATCTCTGTCCTCTGGAAAATAAGTTATTCTGCGTCTTGATTACCAGGATAACTCAGGGCTGAGGCTATTGGAGAGAACCCCGATAGCTTAAAAGAAAAAAGTGAGTTACAAAAAATCAAGTGTCTTACCTGGCTCAGAAGTGTGCCCGCGGATATAGATGTCCTCCTTATTTGTTTCTGTACTTAACTCTCTGATATCAATCAGGTTCCCGGACCACATCAAACAGCCACTGCTTCCATTAAGATTTGAGTAGGCATATGCTGTACAAGAACAGTTGTTCAAGCACAACGCCTTACACCACTCCCCAAGGCTCACACTCATAATCACATGAAAATCTATTAAGTCGGGCAATTTCACCCCTGTTACCTATGTGAATCATCTGTTACATAGTTCTTGAATTCTTTCTCCTAAATAATTTGAAAGCTCCCTCTAAGGTTTGCCACTGTACAGTATTCAAGTTAATGTTTTGCAAAAAATTTTGAAGCTTCTGGGAAGATGAAAAGAAGTTAAAAGATGTCTTAACTTGAGAGAGACAGTAGAGATTCACACCTTATTATGTGAAGGTGTTTATTTGTTTAAGCTTCAAATCCTCTCATTTGATTTTCAATTTGTTTATCTCCATTCACTCCAATTTGTTGCAAGCTCATTGCACTTCCCAAGGACATTTCAAAGGATTTTGAACACCTCTAGAAATTCTTGAGATTTCAAATCAAGATTTTTTGTATAGCTCAGCATCTATATAAGCCCTATAAATGTGAACTCTGAGGAAAAGAAAGTGAAGCAGCCAAGTTGACTGCAGAATCCACATTCTTGTGCATATACCCAACTTGATCCTGTGAAAATATGAATTTCAAAAGTTGTACTAGTGAGTTTTAAGTTACAAGTCACACTGCCCTGAGCTGCCATAGAGGACACGCTCTAGCACATTTTATTCATACATTTAGAGGATTATGAAGCTCAGCAGATATGGTTCTAGTGCAGTAAATCCAACACCTTGGCCTCCTTGGGGCCAAGCTGTAATCTAGTTTTGCAACCTTAAGGAAATTGGTGTCCATCCATTGAAGAGCCTAGTGCTATATCCTACATGAATTAAACCTTGGATGCACCCTGCACATGCTGACACAGTGCTTGAATCCTTTATCTACCTTCTGGCACTGAGATGGTTACTACATTTTCTGAAGGTAACTCTTCACGTCCTGTTGTTGCATCTATATCGATCTTACTTATTTCTGGGAAGAAACCAGGATGTTTAGGTTAAGGAAGTGTTGCTCCCTCATTACCCAACGTGAAAAAAACAGATGACATAGCTGGTCTATCTGCTGGGAGGTTTTCAACACATAATAAACCGACTTGTATGCATCTTAGTAGCTGGGATTCAATACATGAGTCCTCCAAACATGCATCCATTACTTCCAAGGCCTTGTCTTGTTTCCAAAGCAACCATGTCTAAAGCAATTGGAAGCCATATACTTTGTCAGAAAAGCAAGAGAGGGCATGCGTCTTTGATGTGTGTGTGTGACAGAGGTGGATTTTCATTCTTTCTACTTGCATGTCCCAGAAGATTATGGTGGTAGTTTGAATGATAGAACCCCCTGTTCTTTATACCAGCCACAATCTCCAGCAGAAGCACACCAAAACTAAAGATATCAAATTTAACAGAAAATTTGCAATCAATCACATACTCTGGGGATGTGTAGCCACTGCATGAAGATTTCAAATATAAGTTATTTCAAGGAAAAGCACATCATTTCTAAAGTAGAAGCACAGAACTTACTATGTTCCAATTACTCTGTTTTTGCTTCCATTTCATCCCCCTCCAAAAATTATTGCCAAGCCATAGTCTGAAATTTTGGGGTTCAGGTTTTCATCTATCAGTATATTGCTTGCCTTGAGATCCCTATGAATGATTTGAAGTCTAGAATCTTGGTGGAGATAAACAAGTCCTTGCACGATCCCCATAACAATGTCAAAGCGCTTTTTCCATGGCAATAACGCTCTTCTGTTTTAATCTGCACATCATTTCAACCCTTGTAAATTTTGCGATTATAACTATTTGAACTCTATAGATGCATGAGCATGGTATGGATGATCATGTACCCAAACCAGTCCAAAGAGATCTAAAGGGTTGAGAATTTCAAATGGAACTAAAATAATCCAAACTCTTGTTGGGCATATATTCATAGAGTAATATCCTTTCTCGTCCCTGAATGCAGCAGCCTAAAAGCTTCACTAGATTCTTGTGTTGGAGTTTGGCAATTAAAAAAATCTCATTCTTAAACTCTTGAAGACCCTGTCCTGAATTCTTTGACAACCTCTTCACTGCTACTTCTTATCCTATTGACAAACTGCCCTGCATACTGTCTAATAGGAAACACACTTTTTCTTACAATCAAATGTTACCTTGAAAACAGGACCAAAGCAGCCTGTGCCAATTCTATTTATGACACAGAAGTTGTTAGTAGCAGTATTAATGGTAGCCAAATCAAATAAAGGTAACTCCAAATCTTCCGTCTCACTTTCGAGGCCTATTGATGAGATAGTGCCTACTTCATTACTGTACTCAGGATCCAGTTGTATGATATAGATTTTCAATGATGAAAGTTGAAACACTGAATGGACCAATAATTAGGATTACCTCAATTTTTTTCCTTTTTATGCACCAGAACACCAAGCCCAAGATTAGCATTCCAGAAATGGTCAATGCAACTAGGACAACAACCAGTTTTTTCTTCTTATGCGAACCATGGATTGACCCTGAAACAGGAGATGGGAAGAAATTTAATCATTTTGCTAAAAACTTTTGTTATCAAATCCTCGCTTCAGTCTTGTCTGCACCTTACTGCAGAGAGAGTTGGCCATCAATTGTTTTTGTGGCTTTAGTTAAAAGATAAAAACCATTACTGAGGATACTAGCTATTCCATGTCAAAATGTCCCACTATGATATATGACAAACAATCCTAACTTTCTTTCATATCCCAAAAATGAAAAAGATCCTAACTCACCTAGAGAAAATAAGCAACCATGCAATCCAGATTGCAATGCTTGTTAAACCTTCATGGATGAACAATAAAAGAGCTTGGTAGTGAAAAGAGTGTCAAATACTCTTACCTAGTTCCCCAGCTGGACATCTGGTATAAAGGTCTTGCCCACTTTTCCCATCTGTGAACCCTCTAATATCAATCAGATCTCCATACCAGGTCAAACAACCACTGCTTCCACCTTTAATGTTTGAATTCGCATACGCCACACAGGAGCAGTTCTTCAAGCACTCTGCCTCACATTCCTTGAGGCTCATACTCTTGTTCAACCGAAACTCCAACAAGTCAGTCAATTTCACCCCTAAGACCTTCATAAGGTCATCTTTGCTCTTGCAATCCAAGGACCCTGCCCTTTCGCATTCACTAGACCAATCAAGCATTTCCCATTCTCCTTTTGAGTTGGGGGTGAACCCCTTCAAACTCTCACAGACTGGCATGCTGGAAAGCCTGCAAATGCCATTAGCACGACACTGTCCATAGTTGTCACATGGGTCATATGGTACTGTGTACATAGTAGTCCACTCGTCATTGCTTTCATTCAATGTATTCCATTGCAGCAAGCCTAAATGATTGATGGTGACTCTCAGAGTAGCAGAGTAGCTGCCAGCCTGAGACAAGTTATATACATTCTCCTCATTAAAAATCATTAATGGTAAATAGACCTCCTCATTGGGAAACACTGGTACACCATTAAATCAAACTCCATTCCATGGCCCTGTGCGGTACTTTTTGACTGATCCCATGCCAACAGCCAGTTGAGGCAGCCTGGGAATATCTAATCTCCAAGTGAAGTTTCTAGTGGATGAATCATCAGTGCATTTCCATGATGTCAAATACTGTTCTAGATCAGGGTTTGATGACAGGGACTTGTGTGTTTACAGATCAGGGTTCTAGATCATCAATACCAAAATCTATTGTCATAATAAAAATCTTATAATGATTAATCATGTAAATAGTTAGAAAGTTAGTAATTTGATAGTAATTAAGGTTTTTGATTACATAAATTCATTTTTCAATTGATTTTTATGTTATTGATTAATTTTCAATGTTTCAAATTTGAATTTGATTAATTTTATTTTGTATGAGAAAATGAGTTCGAGTGTTATAGAGTTAGAGACTTCAAAGAAAAAAGAGAGAAAAGTGACCTTTTTTAAAAAAAATTAAAAATTTACTTTTTAATTAAGGAAAAAATAGTAGAATTTAAATAAATTAATGCATGATAATATGATAACCTTAAGCAAATCATGTTTTTTACAGACTTTGGGGCTAAAATACTAAATTGATAATTCTATGAAATTTATAAAATAATACATTATAAAAAAAAATCTATGTAATTTGGAGACTCCCATTCATTTTAATGGTGGGACATAGGAAAAACACTCATTCAATGAAGATACCAGGTACCATTCAAAGCAAGGTGTAGCAATTTTGAAAGACCTTTTGTTAGGATTCCCTCCTAGATATATTTCCTTCTATGACTTTTCCAATTTGTATCGGACCTTTCTTCAATCTAGGCCATGCCCAGAATGAAAATAATGATGGAAAGAACAGTAAATTCAAGTGCTTTAAGGCCCCATTGGGAGATGGATTTTCTGTGCTGGATGGCCAATTAGTTCGTAATTATCTACTTTTTGACTTGTTTTATGTTGTCTCCTGAAATACTCGATGAAACTGATCCTAGACCAAATTGGTGGTTTATATGGAAATGATATACATATGCCAGGGCATTCAGAAACATCCATAAGAGAGGAAGTGGAAGGTGGGTGGTTGATTCTCTATAGTTGGATTGGCCCCAGTGGCACCTTTTCTTAGCTACTAAGCAATGAAAAAAGTTGTATTTTACTCTTTGGATCAACAATGGAACAGATCATTTTCAAATTAAATCCAAATTTGACCGGATAAAGTCAAATTTAGTAGCAATTCCAGATTGAAAGATGAGACACAAGTCTGAATCCATAGGGATTGAGTACAAGATGATTATTAAACTGTTTTGGAAGAAAAATTCACACATAAGGTCACTTGTCCATTTTAGTATATGAGCTATGAATTCACCCAGAACAATACAAGACAATATGCTGAAATTTAAGCATATTATTTATTAAGTTCTGAACCATTATCGTGCTTCCATAACTGAAAGTGTCACACCATTTAAGGAATAAATTCCAGGCCTGTTTTGGGATATATGTGGTTCCACCCCACTTCTCAGATTTGAAAATGCCGGTTGTTTTGGAGAAGGTAAACGTACACTTTCATTGCCAAGCATTGAGACAACATCAGACATGGTAGGCCTGTCATCTGCACTTTCTTGAACACAAAGAAGGCCTACATTGATGTACCTCAACAAAATGTGTGTTGGCGAAGTCTCTTCCAACCCTGGATCCATCAACTCCTGCCCCCTGCTGTCTTTCCACAGATCCCATGCCTAAATGAAGAAAATTATCCATTGATGCAAATTCCTAAAAAGTAAAAGATAATAAAGTCCTTTTTATATCAGCCAACAATATAAAATAAGCCTTGAAACTGAGTTGAAGACATAAATGTGAAAATTTACCAGTATCCCAAGACAACCGGATAGGTAATATGACAAGGGAATTGAAAACTAGGAATTAGCATATCAAAACATCATAAATAGTTATGTAAGTGAATAAATATTGTGTTACTCACATATCCAAGAAGATTGAGCGAGTCGGTTTGGTAAAATCCAGTATTCTTCTTGCCACTCAAAATCTCCATTAACAAGACCCCAAAGCTAAAGACATCAGATTTAGTGGAGAAAAGACCTTCCAAAGCATACTCAGGAGACATATAGCCACTGGATTTGATTATTAATGAGAAAAATCATTCAGTAGCTGCATGATTTCAAATGTTGTATGAACATTCACATATTTTATAATTTGTCAGGTTTCACTTACTAAGTCCCAACTATATGATTTGTTGCTTTTGGTTCGTTGCCTCCAAATATTCTTGCCATTCCAAAATCTGATATTTTAGGATTCATATCCTTATCTAGAAGAATGTTGCTAGCCTTCAAATCTCGATGAATAATCCTCATTCTGGAGTACTGATGCAGATAAAGAAGTCCCTGAGCAACCCCTTCAATGATGTGAACCCATGTCTTCCAATTCAGAATCCCATGTTTTGTAGGATCTATCTCCATTTTACACCAAATAAATAGATGTTAGCAAATAAGTGGTGAAGAATGATGAATGTGTAAAGTTTTCTCATTGAATATACAGTAGTCGGAAGTATATGTATGTGGAAGTTACAAACCAAAGAGGAAGAAATCCAAGCTTTTGTTGGACATATACTCGTAAATCAATATCTTCTCATCCCGCTCGATGCAGTATCCCAAAACTTTCACAAGATTCTTGTGTTGCAGCTTGGCTATAAGCATGGCTTCATTTTTTAACTCCTCCCATCCCTGTTTAGATCTTTTTGAGAGCCTTTTCACAGCTACTTCATATCTTCTTTGTGACTTTCCCTGTCATGGGAATTTCAACTGAGTACAATTACACCAAGTAAAAGAAATTTGGTATATATCAAGTGGGCCTTTACATTCCAAGATAGATTGTAGAACATTATTGTCAGGGGTTGTAATCTCACCTTGTAAACAGATCCAAAACCGCCCTCTCCTAGTTTATTTTCATTACAGAAGTTATTTGTAGAAGCAGATACACTCGCAAAACTGAACATGGGCAAATCAACTTCCTTCTTCTCGCCCCTCCAAAGTCTATTTGTCTCGCCAAGCTCATAGCAGCTGGTATCTTCTGAGCTGTTACCGAAATCAAATAGTAACAAATCTTCCCCTGCTTGGTAAATAACAAACAGACATTAAATATCATAAGAATGTAGGAATTCTGGCATGGGAATAAATTATTTCTCACATTGGATTCCACATACACACTCACATGTAATCAGAACATGAAATCCTAATGTTACCTTAATTATTTAATAACAGTGGTAATGAACTCATTTCAGA
This sequence comes from Vitis vinifera, assembly GCF_030704535.1. Lineage (NCBI taxonomy): Eukaryota > Viridiplantae > Streptophyta > Magnoliopsida > Vitales > Vitaceae > Vitis > Vitis vinifera. The sequence continues at coordinate 12,310,375 of NC_081823.1, read as the reverse complement.
AAAGAACTGGTTTTGTATTTGTAGATGGAAACTAAAAATTGTTGAATTGCTTGGCCATCTGTATGTCCATGAGAAATACTGACCTTTTCTTCGGAACCTTCCCCATATCCCATAAATGACAAAGGCTGAAGTTAAAGATATGGCCAGTGTAACAATTAGCCATACCTTCCACTCGCTGCTTGAAACTGTAGAACGAAATATATCATATTAAATTTAGTTGAATCGATGGCCATTTTATATTGAAAATAAAACAAGACCCATATGCTTTATGTCCTCCTACAATAACAACTATGACTCTGTTTTCTTACCTCTCTTATTTAGCTCAGAGGCAGCAAGTTTGATATAGAAACTTCTACCATTACTGTCACCATCTGGTAGCTGCTCCACGTTTACAAGATCTCCACCCCATATTCTACACTCCTCTCCCTCATAAGCATAAGCGGAGCAAGGGCAGCTATTCAGGCAAATTGATTCGCACTCCATAGCACTCCTTGCTTGTATTGTTACTGGATACTTGGGCAGTCTCACGTTAGACACCAAACGAAACTGGTCTCGCTCCCCATTAGCATGGCTTTCATTGACACACTGCAAATCTGCTTTCCTCACACACCCTCCAGATCTGTCTTGCAGATTCCAGTCTTCAGGGAAGCGAGGTTCAAAACCTGGCAAGCATTCACAAAATTCAACAGAATCCCGAGTGCAGGTTCCGAAAGGCCCACAGTAAGCATAAACCTCACACTGTGTTTTTGGTTGAAGCCAATATAAATCCCATTCATGTGTGCCTTCATGACAATTCAGACGCCTAACCTGGCCTGACACATCTAGCACCACTCTGCTCAGAATGGAGGGATTATGAAGAGAGTAAGAAAAATAGCTTTCATTCTCATTAAAGGATGTATTGTACTTGTACATGTAGATGAAACGCATCTCAGGAACCTGGCTGAAAATCTGCCCATCCCACACCCCACTAGTCCAATACATTTTGGGTCCTTGCAGGTTAAAAATCTGGCTACTTTCATTCGCGTCGTGTTCTATGGAGAAAGCTCCTGGACTGGGATCTTCTCTGCTCTTCCATGACACCAATGACCATGTTTTTCCAGCCCTTTTGTCATATCCAAGTTTCATTCCGGGCAGGAGCGTGTCCGATGGATAGTCAAAGCTCTCCCATAAGACATCTGACTCTTATTTCTCAAAACAAGATTTCCAGAATCCAACAGGGTGGCACTAGTGTTGCTGTTTGATGATATGCTTGTCACCTTGTACGAAATCTTCCCCTCCAAAATCTCGAGGTTGCCATCTGTGCTGACAGTAAGAACCACGGATGGATTTATGAATGAATAATCTCGGTTAGCTACCCACACAATGGTTTGCTCTGAGAATTTCTTGTACCATATCCCCACATAATATTTTGTGGACTTTCCAGGAGAAAAGAATCCTAATTCAAAGTTACCAGCAGCAGATATAATGGTCTGAGAGGTTGTGAGTGATTGACCTTGTAAGATTGTATCTGTAAAGGCATCAACAAATTTCCAGTGAAAACCTGAAGAAATAATCAAGAAAACGAGATTAGCAGACCACCTTCTTGTTGAAATTTTCATGTTACCCATAACTCATAAGCAGCGTTTAAGCAGCCCATCAATAATCTTATGGCCATCCAAAACAGGCAGTGGCAGACCTGTGGCCCAGCGACTGATGAGTCGAAATCTCCTTTCCACTGACCTCCTTTTCAATATTTCTTCTAGGAAAATTCTACACCACTGTGTGGTAGCAATCGAAGAATATCAATTCTACTCCACTGTGTGGTAGCAATAGAAGAACATCTTGCAGGTCTCCTTTACACTGGCCTCCCTTAGGAAAATTCTACAGCACTGTGTAGCAATTGATGAATATCTTGCGCCAATGGATGTGCAAGATGAGATCTTCACCATGCATCTTAAAATTGAAAATATATATATATATATATATAACCGGCCCTCACTTTCCTTGATACTTCATTTTGTCTCTCTTCTTCCATTCTTTCTCTTTACATTCATCATTGCAGCTGTCGTGGAAGATATCCAACTCAGAGTTAATCAAACATAAAAATTTTGTTTTCTTTTTTTTTCTTTGATTTGTTTATAGATGATTTTTCTACTTTTATTTTTATGGTTATTGGTTTCTTCGGTCATGATATTTTATGATATATAAATCCATTTTAAATTTGTTGTTAGATGGATTAATTTTTAATTTTTAATCTTATTTAGACAATTTATCTTTAAATAATAGAATTGGTTGTTATAATTCTTATCATTTTTATTAAATTATAATTCTAATTCAATAAAATAAATATGGTCAAAAAATTGAAATTGACCGGATGCTACTTTATTATAATTGGAGAGGTATGACACGGAAGAGTTGTTCTCGGTATTAATGTTTGACCCGTTTGTTCATTTACCATTTTTCAAACGGAGAATTAGCAAAGATGGTGGGCTCCATACTACTAATGTTTGACCTGTTTGTTCATTTATCATTTTTCAAAAGGAGAATCACCAAAGATGGTGGGCTCTATTGATAATGAGTCATCAACTTGATAATCTTTCATGTGCTTCAAAATATAAAAACTCAAACATACCCTTAGGTCCTTTATTTTAAAGTCAAACATATCCTTACTTTGCCTTTTCCCTATTTTGTCTTTTCTTTATTTTATTTTATTTTTTTAATTATTATTTTTAAAATATGAATAATAATCATAAAAATAAATAATATTAGTAAGAATGATATTAATAAATAACATGAATAATTCAAAATATTAATATTATAAATAATAATATTAACATTAATAATAATAATGTGTAAAGAAGTATAAAAGAAAAACAATAAAAAAGGTAAAATTAAATGAGAATAATAGGAAAAATGAAAAAAAAAAAAAGAAAAAAAAAGGTAAAATTAGAATTATGAAATTATCAACTTTTCAAAGGTCTTGATAGGAATTTGTAAACATGGTGACCCTTTTGGGTCATTATCAGTGTTAGCTCACCCTAAATGGGAATTCTCCTTTTTTTCAAATTCACATTCGACCTTTTCGCTAGATACAATTTAATAATTTGAAGAATACCACATGCATTTTTTGTATGGAAGGAGGTCCCCTTAGGATACAACATTGTTTAAAATCATTTATATAACTACAACTTTTTTACAAATATCTTATTAAAAAAAAAGGAAAATATCAAAAATCCCCCATTAGGCCCACATTACTTCTTTGTACGCTAGCACAAAGTCACTTATGGGTGGAGGAAAAACATAAGAGATTTATTTTTTCAACCAAATTTAATATTAAGGTGGTTTTACTTTTTTTTTCCTTAATTTAATTTGAATTTAAAACTAAATAGTATTTAATAATGTTAACTATTAAGTTATTTTTTAAAATATTTTATTTTTATTAAATATTTAAGAAGTAAAAAAAACCTATAAATTACTTTTAGCATCCAGAAAAAGTCAAATATCTTTTTTTATAATAAAAAATTTAAGAAATAAGTAATATATTAACAAAATGTACAATAACAAACTATTTGAAATCTAAAACAAAAATATTTTTTCTATAAAAAATTTTTTAAAAACAAACAACACCTAATTTTTCATAATCATCTTTACATTCTCTTCTTTAAAAGAGGTTTGTGTTAAAATCCAACTCTACTATTTATTCTTGAGTGTCCATCTATGCTTGGTGGTAGAGTGATTTCACATTTTCCTTCACTGTTTTCTAACGTTTGAAATCACCTTATTATAGAAATGAGGTATTTATCAAGTTCTTGAAAATCAATTTAATAAGTTTAGAAAATCATTTGAACGATAGATGCATGTCTTTTCTGGTTGGCTTCTGGGTCGATCTCCTACTACAAGCCCCACTAAGGAATATAAACGTTTCTGCCACGATGTAAGCTTAGTTTGTAACTATGCCTTTTCATTTTAAGCTATAGGGACGAGGGTAGACTTCAAATTCCTCATCCACATCCTCAACTCCCTCAGATTTCTTGACAACCAAATGGATTTTATTGAAACCATGTCCAATAAGAAAAGAAGGTTTTACGAGTACTCAACGTAAACCTTCAATTATAATATTTCTTCCCTTAAAAAAATGTTAGATGATATCACAGCTTAAAAGGCAAAGAAATCTATAGCTGCTTTCCTTCCTCACTTTCCCTTTTGCCTATATGTTAATTAGTACTTATGCTTAGCTGTAGCATGCGCAAAAGCTCATCTTTCCTAGTACTAGTTGAATATTTGCAATGAGCTCTAACGACTGTACACTCTGGATTGGAAATGCATAAAAGCAAATTCAGTAGCAATTACAGATGGGAAGATGAGATACAGGTTTGAATCCTTGAGGATTGAGTAAAATTAAGCACATTATTGAATTACATTGAAAGAAAAATACATACAAAAGTTCACACGTTCAGTACATCAACAATCAACTTGATGGCCGATATAATACTAGACAATATGCTGAAGACATTTAAGCATATGCAATCTGAAATTTAGAACACTTATCATGCTCCCACGCTTGAAAGTGTTACATCATTTAAGGAACAAATTTCAAGCCTATCTTGAGATGCATGTCGTTTCATACTCGATAGATTTGAGAAGGCCAGCTCATTTGGAGAAGATAAAAGTACATTTTCCTTGCCAAGCATGGAGACAACATCGGACATGGTGGGCCTATCATTTGTACTTTCTTGAACACAAAGAAGGGCTACATTGATGTACCTTAACAGAATATGTCTTCAAGATATCTCATTTAGTACTGGATCAATCAACTCTTGTCCTCTGTTGTTTTTCCACAGGTCTCGTGCCTAAAGGAAAAAAAATTATACTTTGATGAACAATTCCCCAAAAAAAGAAAGATATATAGTCCTAATTTGGTCAATTGCATTCAAGGATCTAACTTCAAGCTTGAAATATAGTAGTAAACATGATAACTTTAGGTACATAAGAGGAAAATTGTGTTACTTACATATCCAAGAAGATTGAGTGAGTCACTATGATAAAATTTGGTAATCTTCTTGCCACTTAGAATCTCTAGTAACAAGACCCCGAAGCTAAAAACATTAGATTTAGTTGAAAAGAGACCTCACAAAACATACTCTGGGGACATATAGCCACTAGATTCATTATTATAACAATTCATTTAATAACTGCATGATTACAAATGTATACGCAGAAAAAAGCATGTTGTGAAAAACAAACCCTTCTCATTAGCTTGCACTTCAACGTTGAGGAAATAATGAAGATCACCCAAATCCCTATGGAGAATTCCTTGGAAAGTCAAGTAATGAGGGTTTGAACCATAGAAGAATTACTTCTAGTCATGACCATGTCATCAACATAAAGAAGTAAATAAACAGTTCCAACTGAGGAGTGATAGACAAATAATGAAGAATCAACCTGACCGGAAAGAAATCCAAGTTTGAGCAAAAAAGAGCTAAAATGATGAAACCAAGCTCGAGGGGCTTGTTTCAACCCATAAAGAGCCCTCTTTAGGCGACAAACATGCTGAGGGAACTGTGGATCTATGTAACCAGGCGGTTGTTCCATATACACCTCTTCATTGAGAAAACCATGTAGAAAGGCATTTTTTACATCTAGCTGATGTAAACGCCATCCAGAAGTAACAGCCAATGACAAAATAATTCTAACTATAGCAGGGCGCACTACAGGAATAAATGTGTCACCAAATTCAAGACTATGAATCTGAGAAAATCCTTGAGCCACGAGACGTGCCTTGTGACGCTCAATGGACCCATCTGATCGAAGTTTGGTTTCAAAAATCCAGCGACAGCCTACTACATTGTGATTGTTAGGACGAGGTACAAGAACCCATGTATCATTTGTCTTCAAATCTTGAATCTCATCATCCATAGCCAAGAGCCATTCAGGGTGTTTTGTAGCAGACTTAAAACCCCGAGGTTCTTTGAGAGCAAGAAGTGCTTGAAAAGTTTGAAAAGAAGACAAAACATTCATAGCATGATATAATCGTGGTTTGAATATACCGTCTTTTCCATTGGTAATCATCGGGTGGCTGGAAGTGGTCACACGAGGAATGGAAGACACTGGTAGTGGGAAAGTTGAGTCTAAAGCTGTAGAATCCGAGAGGGGTTCCACAGAAATAGGACCTTGCAGATCAGGGGGAGGATATGAGGACAGGTGTGGAGAATCACTGCAAGGCAAACATGGTGAACTAAAAAATGAATGAGAAAAACTAGACACATAGTCTGAACATTCAGAAAAATGGGTATAGTCAATGTTGGTTTGTAAATTTTGTATAGAATCACCATGATAAGGAAAAGTATTTTCACAAGCCTGCACATGTCGAGAAACATAGACACGATGTGTCGTTTGATCAAGGCATCAAAATCCTTTATGAAGTGTACTGTAACCTAAAAAGATACAAGAAGTAGATTTTGGAGACAATTTATTTGGTGAGTAATCTTTCAAATAAGGGAAGCAAACACACCCAAAAGTCCGAAGCATAGAGTAATCTGGTTGCTTACTAAACAAGAGCTCATAAGGAGTTTTGCCATCAAGTAATGGTGACGGGAGTCGATTAATGAGAAAGACAGCAGTTGGGAAGGCCTCAACTCACAAAGAGAGCGGCACACGTGCATGGAACATAAGGGTAAGACCCATTTATGTGACATAGTGATGCTTACGTTTGGTAATGCCGTTTTGACTAGGAGTGTAGGGGCATGCCAAACGGAGAACAATGCCACAAGATTGCAAGTGAGATCGAAATTTATTATTTGTAAATTCGATTCCACCATCACATTGAAAGGATTTTATTTTGGATGAAAATTGAGTCTCAATATAACGTTGTAAATGGATGAAGGTATCAAAATAATCAGATTTTTGTTTTAAAGGGAATATCCAACTAAATCTAGTACAATCATCAATGAATACCACATAGTATCTATATCCAGTAAAAGAGAGAACTGGTGACAGACCCCATAAATCATAGTGTAAGCGATCAAAAGGCATGGCACAACGTTCATCATTTAGAGAAAAAGGTAAACAATGGCTTTTGCTAAGTCTACAACCAACACAAATTTCAGAATCAATGATCACCAATTTATTACTACAAGAAATATATCCTAATCTAGAAAGAGAAGAGACAGTACGATAATTGGGATGACCAAGGCGAGCATGCCATAAACGAACAGAGGCTCGCGGTGAAGGAGAAGTGGTGGACATAAGGGCATGATGACAACGATCCAACACATAGAAACCATTTTCACATCTTTCGACTCCCAGTACGATTCTTGTGACCTGATCCTATATGATAAAACCAGAGGAAGAGAAGGTAACAAGACAATTATTGTCTGTAGTAAGTTGACTAATCAAAATAAGATTTTTCTTAATGCTAGGAACAACTAAGACATTTGATAAAAGAAGAGAACTAGACGGAATAATAGATGAAATGGAACTAGTATGAGAAATTGCTAAAGACTGACCATTTCCAACCATGACATGTTCATTACTAGAGTAGAGAGCTGGTTGATCCACAACCTCAGTGTCACTTATCATATGGGACGTTGCACCAGAATCAAGAAACCATTCAGAGTCATTAAGGTCTTGAATCGAGTAGGTTGAAAAAACTTCAGCAATATTAGCTGACTGCTTCTTCTTGAGTTTTAAGAAGCTCCAGCAACGTTTGGCTCGGTGTCCATCATTGTCACACAACTGGCAGTGAACGGTGGATGATGACTTCGAATGTGCAAAAGATCTAGATGAAGGGGGAGGCCCATTCTTCCATTTCTTAGCCCCTACAGATTTGGAAGTTTGCTGCACATAATAAGTAGAGTTAGAAGACGAGTGGGAAACCAACCTTTCAAAAATCTCATGACTCAAAGTTTTTGAAACAATCTCGGTAAATGAGGGTAGCGGAAGCTGTGACATCATGGTGGTGGAGAAGATCTTGTAGTCGGGCCCTAATGCTCGCAAATACCAGTGAACTTTATCTGTGTCGTCAATGGGACGACCGATCACAGCCAATTGATCACAAAGACCTTTGAAGGTATGGGAAAACTCGACAATGGACTGAGAGCCGCGTTGCATCAGTTGGAGTTCATCCTTGAGTTGCAATTCACAAGTCTTCGACCGATGTAAGAATGAGACTTCAAGAGCGCAGCAAGCCTCATGAGAATGACGTAAACCCAATACTTCACTCATAGACTCCTCGGTAAGAGAAGAATAGAGTAAACTAAGAAACGTCAGATCAGTATGTAGCCAAGAAGCGTACGTTGGATTTGACTTGGTGGTGCCATCAGCGGTAAGAATTGTGGCGGAGGGAGCCCCGATGCTACCATCCAAATAGCCAAACAAATCTTGACTGGCTAATAGTGGAACAAATTGATTTTTCCACAATAAGTAATTTGAGGAAGTCAGTTTAATGGTGAGCATATGCACCACTGTGTTAAGCGGAAGAGAAGGAGATAAAGAAGTCAAATCAGCCATGGTAAAGAAAAAAAACTTTGCTCTAATACCATAAAGATGTTTAAGAAACAATGTATAATGACTGAAATCCTCCTTGTCGTGTGCAGGAGATAACATCAAATATATATAGAATAAATAACAACAATGTGATCCTATAAAATAGGAAAGGTTTGAAATACAAATATTGAAAACATATCTACATATATTTACAACTATACTTTCGGATTTTATGGAACCGAATTGGGATATAGCAAATCTTATGGAGAATCAAATTATTCTCCCTTATCAGAGAGTTTGTGAACGATTGACCTTGTAAGATTGTATTTGTAAATGCATTAACAAATTGCCAGTGAAAACCTGAATAAATAAGCAAGAAAACAAGATTAGCAGACCACCTTCTGGTTGATATTTTCATGTTAACCATAACTCAAAGCAACGTTTAAGCAGCCCATCAATAATCTTATGGCCATCCAAAACAGGTTGTGGCAGACTTGAGGCCCAACGACTGGTGAGTCAAAGTCTCATTTCCACTGTGTGGAAGCAATAGAAGAAGTTCCTAGGAAAATTCTTGCACGTCTTGCATGTCTCTTTTCCACTGACCTCTCTTAGGAAAATTCTACAGCATTGTGTGGTAGCAATGGAAGAATATTTTCTGATGGTTATTGGTTTTGCCTCCAACTCGATATTAATGCTTTTATCATCCAACTCATGGAATTAATCAACCATGAAAATATTATTTTCTTTTTATATTTTGTTTTGATTTATTTATAGATGATTTTCCATTTTTATTTTTATGGTTATATCCCAATTGCTAATCACAACACCATTTTTACTAATACAACATTTTACATTCCTAAACTACCCTCCCTTATTCTTTCCCCCTCTCTCCTTCCCAACCTCACGTTCCAATTGCACCCTTTTATTTATTTATTTTTCCACCCCACATTTTAGCATTCTTTTTTTTATTTATTTTTATTTTTATCTTCCTTTTCATCTCTACCCACCCAACCCCCCACCCCACATAAACTTTGTTTTTTTTTTCTTTTCATTTCTTTTATTTTTTCACACTCAATTGTTTTTCATATTCTTCTTATATTTTAAAACAAAATAATTTCTTTAAATAATAAATTATAAAATGATTTTTTTCACCAAAAGTATATTATGTAAAATGATTTTATTATATTCAATGTTTTAATGTGAAATTCATAACTCATTTTTTTTAAAATAAAAATTATTATTAAAATTTTAAAATAAACAATATTTAATTGGAATGGTTTTTTTTAAAAAAATATTTTTTATTGTGTTCAATATGATTTTTTTTGTAACCCAAACAAAAATATTGCATATAATTAGAGATTGATTAAGAATATGAACAATGTAATAATTATTGTGTATGCGAAGTAAAGACTCATAAAACAAAGTATGTAATCAAAGAGCCTAAAAAAAGGTCAAAACATAATAGGACTTAAATCCTACATATGTTCAAAAGTCAATAAATATAATCAACTAAATACCTTCTCAATGTGTTGAATCATGAACTCAATCAAGGTCGACATAATCTACTATAATTGTTCCAAATTGTTTACGCCACTCCTCTAACCTCAGCTTAAATTGCTCATCCCAATTGAATACACTTACATCATGAAACGAATACCAACTGAGATGAATTCTTGGCAATGGAAAATCTGAAACCATATTTACCTATAAAAAAACACAACAATTACAATATCAACAATTAGGATGTATTTGCGTGTGTGTAAATATAAGAATAAATAAAAGAATTATACCGCTATGAAGTGTCGAGCTGACTCCAAATAAACAATTGTAATGACTCTCGTAAGACCTTGTACATCTTTGGTTGCGTTCAAAGGTAAGTATGTCAAATTTTGTGACGCAGAAAAAGAAACACATACAGCATTATGTGTTGGCAATGACCCATGACGTATCCGTCACATCCATTCATTTGGATTCATTTGCATCACCTTCCCAATGTTGAAGTGAAACAATACTAGATTGTGCACGATCTTCCCCTCCGAATATATTTGCATATAACCCTAATCAACCATTCATCTCATTTAACAAATCTCTTCTCACAGTGGGCCGTCATTTCTCCTCATCAGAATAGATAAAATAAGCAATTGATCTGTACCCGCAATTTCCATCCGCCTTAACATTGTAGTAATGATTAATAAATGGAAGAACAAATTTTGGAACTGCATTTACGAATGGGAATTTTCTAACATGGCTTGAAATTGACCTTGATTGTCGACGACCATGCAATGATCCAGATGACGACCTTTTCTTGCATGATTTTCCAGGATACTTCTTTTCCGCATATTCCCAAGCAGATTGATCCCGCTTCGTGGCATTTTTTTCGGTCGACCTTTAGTTTGTCGTACAAGTGGTTCCTTGAGATTTGTCCACTCAGGGTGAACAATTTTTCCCAACTCTTCAATATATCTTCTCTTGACATTACGAGGTTGTTGGATCATTCTATCAAATAATGACCGCAACAACTTATTTTCCTCATCAGAATCAGGAGCACTATCTTTTACAACTTCCATATCAAGTGTTTTCCAAAAGGGGTGAATATCTTACAACTCAATACTTTTACCATCCTGCATAAGTGCAAAAAGTTCATGCGCACATGGAAGGCCATGTGTTTTCCTCAAATAACACCCGCAATCTAAGGTATCACTGCGCACCTTTTCTGCTCGTTAACATTCTTCATCTAGCAATTGGATTGCTTTGTGGGTAACATTGCCATTCAACCTCCGAAATAAGTGCAACACTATAATATGAAGAGAGACAGTTCGAGCCCTTTCCAACTCTCTTTTAATTTCCTCAAGCTGCAGATTTATCATTGAGTCAATTTTGAGCCATATCAAGTCAAATCTTGCTATGGATGATCCTAAATAGCTCTTTAACTCTGAATGTGCACTCTCCCTGCACCCTATTATTGACAATAGAAATTAATCAATAAACATTACAAATTAAAAAGATAAAATACCTGTTAGTTGTTAGATGACCCATATGTAATGCACAATTCGTCCATGCACGAACAAATCTCTCTTTGAAAGGTCCAAGCCATGTCTCATGCACATATTTCAACAAACCGGACATATGTGAATAAGCCTCATTCATCTCCCCTAGTCGATCCTCATATTCCTGTTGGGTTTGAGCTTCAACCACCTTATGCCAACGTCCTTGGGAAAAAGAAGTTCCAATGTCCTTATTCTTTACCAAGTTAGTAAAATATTTTTCCACATCTTTCCCGATATGACGTCTGCATAAAATATGATAAGAATTGTGGAATATGTTTTTCAATGCATTGACTAAAGCCAATTCCCTGTCAGTAACTATAACTTTAGGGAAATCATCTGAATCAATTAAAAGCTTCAAATGCTCAAGTTCCCATGTGTAGCTATCCTCTTTCTCATTTTTGAGAAATACAAATGCAACAGTAAAAATTTTCCCTATTGGCGCAACCCCAACAACTTCAAATAAGGGCATCAAGTATCGGTTAGTCTTGCAAGTACTATCCATAATCAAAATATATGGATAAACATTCAACAAGTGAATAGATTTTGGATGAGCAAATAATATATCACTCACTGTGTTAGTTTCTGCATCTTCTCTATACCAGTGGTGATATAACCATGATCAATTAGCAATTTGGGTAGTTGTTGCATCACTGAACGACCATTCTTTTTCTAATCTTTAAGCTTTTGCCTGGCATTGTAGACATGTTTCCCACAACTCAAGTTGCTTGGATTCTCCTGTTTGAGGTGATTTAAAATAAGTTGTGGCTTAACATGACTTTCGGTCATTGTAGCTACTATCTTGAACTCTGCTTCCTTTAATTTACCAACCGATGAATGACCGTGAGGATACTTTCCAAGGTAGTGATTGTGGTTGCCATTAATGATGACTAAAGTCCAATATCCATCATCATGTTCAATACCCTTCAACATAAAGGGACAACGACACTTCTTCATCCTAGTTCGATTTCTAGGCACCACATCGGTTTTTCTGTTTTGTTGCGGTCTATGGCCTTCGAATCTCTCGCAGCCTATCCATACTTTGCCACTTCCTGAACCATCAGCTTTAGTGGAACGACAAATAATCACAAATATATTTTGTTGTTCTCCAATTTGTTTAACCTCTTCAATAAACTCTTCTCGATCTTTGAATCTTTTATGTATAGTGAAATGTTTGCCATAATCTATCAATTGTGATGGAAATTCCTCCACAAAATATTCATCCTACAAAATAGATAAAAAATTCTATTTATATCATGAAGACAATAACATTATTCAAATTATATGAGAATGTACATGACAAAGTTAAAGCATTTAAAAAATTAAAACATGAAGCAATTAGTTAAAATTTTCAAAAAAAGAAATTAAAACATTGAAATTAGTAAAATTGGTGAAAATTGGCAAAAACAAATCTTGTTTAAATTAATAATTTATGTGGCTACTATAATGTTTTCTTACAAAAAATTAATAATTTAGTAAATATTATAAACAAATAAAAGAATTAGAATTTTATAATTATTATAAGCAAAAATTTATGTCATGAAGAATTTTCTAACTATTATAAACGAAAAGTAATTTAGTAACTATTATAAATAATAATAAAAATTCGATTTTTATAATTATTATAAGCAAAAAATTTAGCCCAACCACTGTTGTCGATGGTCGCCGACTTCCATACCTACTCCAAACCATAATCGTTGTTGTTGCTGCTGCCTCCTAGGACACCGGAGCCCCACCCAGGTTGCCAATTTTTTTTTTTTTTGATAAATATATATATATATATATATATATAGATAAATATATATATTTCTTTATAAAAAATGAAAATTATAAATCTTATCTGAAAATTTTCATCAGATGATTAAATTTCATCATTCGTTGTATTTCGTATGTGATTCGCAACCTTAACCAACTAGAATTTAGGTTCAATATGTTGAGAGAAGGTTAGAGAGAGTTCTTTATTTAAAAGGGTATATGTGAAAAAAAATATGACAAAAAAGTGTTATGTTTAGCAAAAGGGATGTTGTGAATAACAACCCCATTTTTTATTAAATTATAATTCTTAATCAATAAAATAAATATTATCAAAAAATTGAAAGTAATCGGTTGTTAAATTTTATTGTAATTGTCTTGATTGATCACAATCTCACTTGTGGTCATTGGAGGTATGACACGAAAAAGTTGTTTTCGATACCATAATACTATTGTTTGGCCCGTTATTCCATTTACAATTTTTGAAAGGGAGAATTATCATATAGGGTGGGCTATGAATGATAATGATCCTAAAGGGTCATCAACTTTGATAGTTCTTCAAAATATCTCAAAATATAAAAATTCAAATATACCTTTATACGTTTCACTTTAAAGTTAAACATATCCCTACTTTATCTTTTTTCTATTTTGTCTTTTCTTTGTTTTATTTTTTCTTCTAATTATTATTTTAAAAATATGAATAATAATCATAAAAATAGATAATATTAATAAGAATGATTTTAATAAATAACATGAATAATTCAAAATATTAATATTATAAATAATAATATTAATAGTTAATAATAAGGGAGAATTATGTTTTGGGGGTAGATGGGCCTCCAAATTAATAAAAGGTCCATATAACTCTTCAAATTGAGTCCAAGACCTAATGAAAGTATGGAAATTGAGTTGAAGGATATCATCCTTCAGTATTTCCAAAAATGCCCTTTGTTGATTTTGAGAAAAAAAATTAATATTTTTGAAAAATACTTTTATTTAATTTAATATTTAAAAAAAATACTTTTATGTAATTTAATATTTTTTAAAATACTTTTATTTAATTTAATATTTTGTAAAAATAAATTTATTTAATTTAATATTTTGTAAAAATAAATTTATTTAATTTAATATTTTTAAAAAATAAATTTATTTAATATTTTTTTTAAATACTTTAATTTAATTTAATATTTTTGAAAAAAAAATTATTTAATTTAATATTTTTGAAAACTATTTTTATTTAATTTAGCATTTTTGAAAAAAAAATTATTAAAAAAAATTATTTAACTTAATTTTATAAAATATTTTATATGTGTTCTTAAAGGGTATATTTGTCTGTTACTATTTCATATCCTTCAACTCAATTTGAAGAGTTATACGGACCTTTTGTTAATTTGGAAGCCCATCTAACCCCAAAAGATAATTCTCCCTAATAATAATGTGTAAAAAAGTTGATTACTACCAAAAAGTGCTATTTTGTAGACCTAATTATAATGGTTTTAAGCACCTTTGAGTAGTAATCATATTCATTTAACCCAATTAATTCATTAAGGTCCTTAGTAATTGGTTTTAACCATTTTGTGGCAAGTTTACATGTTTTTATCAGCTTATGAATCAATTCAAGCATGCCAAATGATGGAGGAGCTACTTGGACAAGTTAAAGCAAGCTTTTAGCTACATCAAAGCAAGCCAACAAAAGAAGAGAAGCAAAGAGAAGCAAAAAGAAGCAAAGAGGAAAACAGAGGACAGCAGCTGCAGTCTTCTTTGGAACTTTTGGAGCACTTCCCGAAGTCCATTTTCTACATGCTATATACCATTTCAAAGCTCAGGAAGTCAAGAATCCAACGCTTCAAACTGTGTACGATTTGGAGCTGAAATGAGGAAGATATGGCCTTCGGAAGACAACTGCTCCAGGGGTGTGCGAAATTTTCGCACAACACCTTCCGAATTCGCACACCCCCTTGCATGGTGCGAATTTTCCCCTGTTTCTGCCGACTCCACACGAGATCTTTTCTTTTGGATATTTTTGTATAAATTTCCATTCTTCTCCTTGTAATCCACCACTCATGTAATTTCTTAGCTAGGAAGGTTGGAAAAACTTCTCTATATATATTCCCTTGCATCCATTGTAAAAAATATCGATCAATATATAGAATATACAGAGCCTTGCTCTGTTTTTTCTCTTTTCTCCTGTTCTTCCCCATTTCTATTTTCTTAGTAGCCAAACAGCCTCTGAGGGCTTTTCCTCAGAGGATGATTGGCTAAAACTTTTAGTTTCTCAAAGTATGGATGTTATGTGATGACTTGGATGCAATCCCATGGAAATTTCTCGCACCCGGAAGGTAAGGTAGTCGTTTTTCATTAATGGTTCATTAATGCAAAGTTTGGTTTTTATTTCCTTTTGACAACTTCCAACGGCCAATACTTGATAAGCTTTTGGATTTCTATCCATTAGTTATCTCCTACGAGCTATTGGAAGGTGAGGTTTTCAATTCCAAGTTTTGCATTAATCCGTTAGAACCAATTTCAATGGCCATTGAAAGGTGAGTTTATCACCTGGAATAACTTTGAGTTGCCAATATTTGGTAAGCTTTTGGCTTTAGACCATTAGTTATCTCTTACGAGCCATTCAAAGGAAGTCTAAGGTGAATAACCATTGATGAAATTCACTACCATCTGTTTTGCCATTTTAAAGGATTAAAACTTGATTTGCTAAATCCATACCGGTTCGGGAAGCAAGCATCACCATAGTTGCAACCCCAACGCGAGGAGCCTATCCTGAGATTTCCAATTTGCATAAGAGCCAGAGCATAGCTATCCTATCTTTGAGAAACTTGTTTTTACACCCTTTCATTTTAGTCTTTAATGTTAGCTTAGATTAGTTTAAATCTTTCTAAAACATTTACATCTTCTTTTAAAGCTAACATCCATAAGAAAATCACCTATTTCTAATTTGAATATCACTTGTGTTTGCGAAAACCCTTCCCAGTGAACGATCCTAGAACCACTATGCTATAGTAGCTTGGCTACTTTAGTAATAGTATTCAAGGTATAAATTTTGTTGATACGCCTTTAAAGCTAAGCTACCATGAGTCGAATCAAAAGTATAAAAGGAAAACAATAAAAAAAGGTAAAATTAAATGAGAAAAAGAAGAAAAGGACAAAAAAAAATAAAAATGGTATCTAAAATGATTAATTTTTCAAAGGACTTGATAAGAATTTGCAAATATGATGATCCTTTTAGGTCATTATCACTGGTAGCCTACTCTAAATGGGAATTCTCCTTTTTTCAAATATGCGTTGGACCTTTTCGCTAGATACAATTTAATAATTGGAAGAATACCACATGCATTTTTTGTACCGAAGGAGGTCTCCTTAGGGAACAACATTGTTTAAAATTATTTATATAACTACATTTTTTTTTTACAAATATTGTATTACAAAAAAAAAAAAAAAAGGAAAATATCAAAAATCCCCCATTAGGCCCACATTTCTTCTTTGTATGCCGACACAAAGTCACTTATGGGTAGGAGTTAAAATATAAGAGTTTTATTTTTTCAACCAAATTTAATTCTAAGGTGGTGTTACTTTTTTTGACTTAATTTTATTCGGAACTTAAAACTAAAAAGTGTTTAATAGTGTTAAAGCCCATAAATTAATTTTAGTAATCAGAAAAAGTAAAATATTTTGATTTTTTTCTTTTTAATAAAAAATTTAAGAAATAAGTTATATATTAACAAAAAGTACAAAAACAAACTATCTGAAATCTAAAAATAAGCTATTTTCTATATATAAAAAAAATTTAGGAAAAAAAAAATCCACACCTAATTTTTCATAATCATCTTTACATTCTCTTTTTTTTTAAAGGAGGTTTGGGTTCGAATCCAATTCTACTATTTATTCTTTGAGTGTCCATCAGTGCCTGGTGGTAAGAGTGCATTTCACATTTTAGGTGCCCAATGCCTATCTTGCCTTGTAAGTGCTTTTCCCTTTTATCAAACAAGTTTGGGTTCTAGTTTTTTTAGTTAAATTTACTATTTGTTCTATTTTAGGCTTGATTAGTTTTGTTTAAGTTCTCATACTTATGTTGGAACCCACACATTTCAGTATTAATAATATTTTACTAAAAAAATAAATTTATTGCATTATGCTTTTTAACATAATAATAAGCCTATTTATAATAAGCTAACCATACTTGTAATAGGACTTTAATTCCTATTAGACTAAAAGTCCTAATTAACATATGAAGCTTAAATAAATAACAATTCCTAATATTTATCCAATTCCTAAACTTATTCTAATTTGAATTTAAGTTGGATTATGATTTCAACAGTCTCCCTTAATCTGAATTGTAAAGTCAATCACACCAAGCATCATCTTAAACTTCTCAAACATGTTCGTTTTTGCCATTTTGGAAAAAAAAAAATTTGTCTGCCGTCGTCGTTCTCTTCTCGATGTGGCCGGACAATTCCTTCTCGCCCATTGTTGTGATTGTTGGAGCTTTCCCTAGTTGAAAGCAAAATTTCAGACAGCCTGTTGACAGTGTCCTCAAGTCATTGCATTCCATCTTGAACACCACCGAGTCCAGCCTCCAAGGCTTCAATCCTCTCTTTGTTGGTTGCCATTGTAACCGAGCTCTAATACCAATGTTAAGTCCCAGCCAAAAGTCCTGAAATAAAGATAAAGTGTACTCTTCAGGTGAGAACATTCCACATTGTTTGGAACAATTTTCTGATATTCTTTTTATTCATTGAAAGAGTTTAAATACATATATTTTCTAACCACTCTTCCTAAACTTACGGCCACAACTATTGTGCACAAACAGAAACTAAATCATGGAAGCAAAAATAACAAACTAGCAGAAGAATAGGACTTCTTGCAGAATAATAGGACTCCAACTGAAACAAAGACTCTTAACACAAACAAGCTTCTTCTCCAAGCTTTGCAGCTCAAGACTCAGTTCAAATATTTCTGATTTGGTCGAGAAACACGCTGAGATCTTCGTGGTTTATCAAATCCCCTCATGTTTTTCCTTAATATGCTAAACATTCCTTCCTACCACATTGAATTTCTTTTTGTCTTAAAATGTTATCCCCTCTTTCTCCTAAAAAACATATTGAATCTCCAAATTCCAACTTAACCAAGTCCCTCCTTTCCTTACTCCAAAACCTTTCCCACGTGCTGAATTTCTCACTTACCAAAACGTGTTCTCCATACTTTCATAATGCAACCCTCAATCCCCTATTCTCTTGGCAATTTTTGCTCTCTCTTGCTTCATCTTCCTTTTTCATTTTGGTGATTCTTGCTTTCCATCTCTGTTGACTCTCTCTTTGATAAACTTCCCAAAACATGTTCTCCATACTTTCATAATGCAGCTCACCATCCCCTCTCATCTTGGTAAGTTTTACTCTCTCTTACTTTTATCTTCCTTTTTCATTTTGGTGATTCTTGCTTTCCATCTCCGTTGGCTCTCTTTGGTAAAGTTCCCTACAAAAACACAGAAATAAAAATAGATTGAACAAATGAATAATAATTAGAAAAAATAGAAAATGATGAAATAATAATAGATAAATAAGTAAATAATAAATAAATAAATAACAAGATAATAAATAAAAATAAATAAGTAATTAATAATAACAAAAAAAAGGTGTCATGCAAGCCATACAAAGAAGTTTTAGCCATGCAATGCAAACCATGCAAAAAAAAAAAAAGAAAGTCAACGGGTGACATAAGTGGGACAATATGTTCCTAAATGGACCTAGGGTGTGCCTAGATGGGCCTAAGTGACACTTAATGGGCCTAATGTGCTAGAGTGATCATAAATGGGCCAAATGTACTATAATGGGTCAAATGTGTCTAAATGGGCTAGGGTGATCCTAATTGGGCCGGATGTGTCTAAATGGGCCTAGGTGATCCTAAATGGGCCAAAAGTGTCTAGATGGACTAAATGTGCCTTAACAAGCTTAAGTGACCTAAATGGGCCTAGATGTGTGTAAATGAGTCAAATGTGCCTAAATGGGTCAAATAGGCCTTAATGTGCCTAAACGGGCCTATGTGATTGAAATGATTATAGGTGTGTCTAAATGAGTCAGGGTGACTTAAATGGGTCTGGGTGTGTCTAAATGGGTCAAGGTGACCTAAATGTGTCGAATGTGCCTAAATGAGCCTAGGTGACTCTAAATGGGCTAAGGTGATCCTAAATAGGTTGGATGTATCTAAATAGGTTAGGGTAATTCTAAATGGGTCAGATGTGCCTAAATAGGCCTAAGTGACCTAAATGGGTTTGGATGTGTCTAAATGGGCCAAAGTAACCTAAATGGGTCGAATGTGCCTAAATGGGCCAGAGTGATCCTAAATGAATCAAATGTGTCTAAATGGGCCAAGGTGATCCTAAATGGGTCGGATGTGTCTAAATGGGTTCTGGTGATCCTAAATGGGTTGAATGTGCCTAATTGGGCCTGGGTGATCCTAAATGGGGCAAAAATGTCTAAATGGGCCAAGGTGATCGAAAAAGGGTGCTTATGTATTCTATCCTAAAGGTTCACTTAAAGGAGTTATCCTAAAAAGAAAAGAAAAAATAAAAAATCCTAGATCTAACTTGATTATGCTAAGAGTCATAATGAGGGGCCAAATAAATTGCTCAACCAAAATCTCCAAGGTGGCTAAAAAAGGTTGGCTATATGAGCCGCAAAGGGTCGCCAGGGAACCACTGTGAAGTATTGAAAGAACACCTAATAGGGCATGCGTTAAGGGGATAGAATGGAGGGTCTACATTAGCCCTCTAGATTTTCGGTTTCATCATTTACAGTGCATCATTTTTTTTTTCCCACTATGTTTGGTTGCTAGTGATGCGGTAGCAAAGACATAAATAGATCCACCCATTGGTTACATTATTATTATTTTATTTTATTTTATTTTATCAAAAAATAAGCTTTAATCTTGAGAAGTTTCAATTATAATTTTTTTTTTAATTTTTAAAAGAAAATTAAAATAATTTTAAATTTGAGTGATCAATTTTAATATTTACGTTTGAGCATCACAACTTAAAAATATTTATATATTTTGTTATTAGGAGTTTCTATTTTGTTAATTTAATCCATTCTCTTAACCATTTCTTTTGTGTATGATTGTTTGGTTGTATTATTTCAGCACCTTTTAACGTGAATTAGGCTCCATGGATGGAAAGGAAAAAAAAAGAAAAAAAAGAAAAAAAAAGTCACCATAACATACATAAATTATAAAGAAAAAGGAACATAGAAAAAGCCGAGTCCCCAAAATAATCACATTTTTTGTCCCCAAAATATCTATATAAATATCATATAGATATTTATACAAATATTTTATATGGTATCTATTTATATAGGTATCTCATACTTTATCAAAAGTAATTTTATATATAGCATATGATATATGATATGGATATTGGACAAGCCACAAAAATTCGCACAAAGTTCTTTTTAGTGGTTGTGCTGGCAACCTTTTTCCTAAAGCAGTGGATGAAAAAATGCTGAAAGACAAACCTTTTATGTTTCAAATGTGGTCCTTCATAGATCCACTTCACTCTATAATTTCCACTTTGATTAGTTGGAGATCTTTCATCCTCTAATTTACTCTTTGAACTAAGAGAATTCAGAAGATTATCTTCCACATATCAATAGATTTGATTGGTTGTGTTGATCTGGATGTTTTAAATTATGAATAAAGGCTGCATTCCTAGATATTAGCCCAAGCATGGGTTTGACGACTTTACTAGATAAAATTTAAAAGAAGGCATATTATGATATCAATATTCCAGTAGTGTAGAATTATCCGGTTCGTGCATGTGAAACATGTTTTTTTTGGGTGAGTGGGCACTTGTTCCTCGTATTATAAAATAAAAATAAAAAGTAGGCATATTATGATCTCTTAATTTTTGGGTGAATGTGCACATCAATGTTTTTCAAAACATATTGGACCATTGGTGTTAACATGTTGAATAAACTACAAAAATCCATACAATCTTCTTTTTGGCAGGGTCCTTCACTTTGGTGCACCTTGACTCTAAAACTTTTACTTTGATTGATTGGAGATACTTCTAATAGAGAAAATAAATAATTTATCTGTTTGCCTTTAATTTAATTATTAGTATTTATATATTTATTATTAGTTTGAATTAGAGTAAAATTTAGAGTTTGAATCAAAGCAGAAGTTTATCATTTATTTCAACCCTTTTTTTTTCTTTTGCCCATTTATTCTTTTAACTAAGAGAATTGAGAAGATTGGGGTCCTTCAGTCATTTTGTTATGCTTGTTTTCAAAAATTATTTTTAAAACAAGTAACAAAAAACGGTTTTTAAATATTTTACAAAAATAAGGATCTTTGACAAATTGTTTCAAAAAAAAAAAAATTAAAAACCTTGTTTGAATAAATTACTTTAAAAATAATTTTCCATTTTGATTTCATAAAAATATTATAAATTGAATTTATATAATATCAATTAAATTTAATTCATGTTTTACTAAAAATGAAAATATTTTTTTAATTGCAAATAGTTTTTTTTAAAATGATTGTTTTGGTAAAATACAAATAGTAATATTATAATAAAGCTATAAATTAATTTTTTTATTATAAAAGAATATACTATTTTTGTGTATACTATAAAAATCTGGATATTAACATCTTTATGAAAGCATAATTGATTTTTTTGTAAAAAATAAATAATAATAATTTAAAACTAGTTATTAATAATATTTTATTTCAAATGAAATTATACAAAATAAAATTTGAAATTTTAATATATAAATGAGTGAAGTTTTACACAGTACATGCATAAAGGAATATTATGTAATGTTTTGATTTAATCTACAATTAATTTCATCAATTTTTTTATTTTAAAATTATTTTTACAAATTATTAAACTTATTAATAAACTTAATACAAATTGTCTCATGATTTGAAGTTCATTTCTTTGGTGAGAAAGTCTATAAAAATGTAATTATGAGTAGAAAAGAAATAATAAAGTAAACTATTTTTTATCCATAAATTTAATTGAGTCACAATTTGAGTTTAAAATTATTTTTAAAAAGTGCTAGACTTGGCTTGTATAAAAATTTACAAAAATATGATTATATACAAAAAAAATAAACTAGCCGAGTCATTCAAATGAATTTTGGTCTATAATTTTTTAATGTTATTGAGTTTTATAACTTTATAGTACTAATTTGGTTTTTAAGTTTGAAATAATTTTTCAATATAAATAAATTACAATATGATTTTGAATTCATTTACTTGATGAAAAATTTTAGAGAAGTTGAAGGAAATTTAGAAAAACACATGAAATTCAAAGAAATATCATTTTGAAAATTTTTGGTATTGATATTGGGTAATGAGGATCGAAAAAGAAAGATATTAGATTTAATTTTATTTTCTATTTATGGTTTTTCTTTATGTTTTCCTTTTTAAAAATTGATGAAAAGAATTTTTACTGGTTTTTTAAAATTTATTTTCCATTTTCCTTTGTTCTTGAAGAGTGGAAATAAGAAACAATGGTTAAATAATGTTATGAATTTTTAAAGACAATTTCCTATTTTAAAAATAAAAAACAATTTTTAAATTACACCAGTAGGCATACTCTTAATCTTCAATCATACCAATAAAGTTGTATCAATTGCATAGATGTTGATTTTCTCTTGTCCATTTGTATTAAACGTTATCATATCTAATATAAAATGTTAATTAAAAGTTTGTTTCTCCATATATTTTAAACTACAATTTTGCTAAGCCAAAAAAACAACACAATTTTTAAGTAGCATTGAAACAAAATAGTATTTCAGTTGTAGTCCTTCACTATAATTGACTCTAAAATTTCCACTTTGATTGGTTTGAGATCCTTCATCGGCTAATTTAAAAAAATGAATATTTTATCCACTTATTTTGCATTAAATAATTTAGCATGTGGAAGAGATAAAATTCAAGCTTACATTAAATAAGATTCTGCATTGAAAAAGAAATGGGAATAGCTTAGAATCACATAGCATGTCGGTGCTCATATATCCACTTATTTGATGTTGAAAAGGATATGAGAATAATTTAGCACAGCAAGCTACACAGGTGGTTGGTGGTACATTAATATATATTTATGACTAATAATTTAATAATTTAAAGATGGTTCTATCATATCAATATTTTTCAAACATGCGGGACCGTTGGTAATTAATACCAATAAGTTGGACATGCCATAAAAATACGTATAAATCGTCAACAATGCATAGAGTATGGAATTGTGTAAACAATTTCTAATAGCAACTCACTCTTAATTAATTATGTAAATTAATAATATCCACTTTAGGCTTAAGGGATTCTAATAACCTTAAAATATGTTTACAAGGTTGAGAGGAGTTCATTAATATATAATTTAAGAAACTTTTTTCCTTGATCATTATAAATGATACTAGAATCAATTCATAACTAAGTTTCTTTGATATCGTGAGGGATGTCTCTTTGTTTAGTACTACAATCCTATGGAAACACATCTTAGAAGATGATTGTAATATCCCACATCCAACAAAAGGAAAAAGTTATTGATATCTTATATATATGAGTTTTTTAAATTTTATGAACATGTCCTTTGGACTTAAAATAAACAATATTTACATGATTAAAACCTTGTAATTCTAATCTCTAGCATTGAAAACAAAAAATGTGTGATATTTGAAGATAAAAGTGTAGATACAGCATATCAGCTCACATCAATGGTTGTCTATTAGTGCCCCACATAGTATGTCACACTTTTTCTCGACTTTTTCATCTTCAAATATCACACATTTTTCTGCTAAAAAAAGATTCACATCAGGAATAAATGGCCTCTAGGCAAATGATTTGAATGTAGTAGTACATTGTTAGTTATTAATAATAAATGTATTAAATATTTATATATAATATTTTTATAATTAAATACTATAATATTACTATTTAATAAAATAAAAATATTAGCACATTTATATTTTATGATGATTATGATATACTATTCTAATATTAAGGAAAATATTTAATTATTTGTACATAATTTAATTTTTATATATTTTTTTAATTTATATATATATATATATATAAATTATATATTTGTCACATTACAGTTCAACTATGGATTTGAATATTGAATCATAAATCAATTACTTTTTTTATTCAGTAATTTTTTTCATGAATATATCCTTGCTAAAAATGGCCACAAAAAATTTATAAAAACACACAGACATACTTTGACTATCTAAGTTAAATGAGATGGAGTGACATTTAGATTTATTTATTTATTTTGTCTATAATGGGGAAAAAACTGTGTATCCTATACTTAAAGTGCGTTTGACAATGATTATAAGAAGTGTTTCTAATATTTTTAATACTTGAAAGATAAAAAATTTTAAATATTAGAAAGATTAAAAACACTTCCTAAAATTATTGTCAAACACACTTTTAGACTTATTTTGAAATATGATGTGACCCCACTCTACCAAAACATACAACCTTTTAATCATATGCCAAATGGTGACAAAATTGAATTTGGCGGTTAACTGTGGAAAATAATTCTGGTGGGTAGAATTGATTGTCGTTGTTGTGGTAGGGAAATAATGTACTAAAAAATTTCACTAAGGAACCAAACTCCCTTTTGGTTTATTCCGTGTAGTAATGCCACCATAATAAAAATGTGTAGTTCGATCTTATCATGGGCAATATCACTCCTAGGATTGTTTGTAAGGAAATTATGCAAAATGCAACTAATTGGTTGTCGGTGTGTCTGGTATCACACACAATACCAGTAATCGATGGAATGAAGAGACAACTAATAGGCCTAATTAATTAAGTAGGACCTAGGTAGGCTAGATTAGTGACTTAAGCCTAATTTGAGATCAAGTAATTGAAACCCACAAGGCGCCCAATAAATACCCTTTTAAGGTTTAGGGTTTCAAACTTTTGCCTATCATTTTGAAGTAGAAAGCCTCTAGAGAGAAAGCCTCCAAAGAGAAACCCTAGCTACCCTCATGGGAGAGAGAGAAGCCTACCCTTCTCTTATGCTTAGACCCATGGAGGGAGAGATCAAATAGAAGACTCTTGGGTAGACAAATTCTACGATGACTACCGCAGTTTTAGAATTTGCATCAAACATGCATTGATCTTGGAACATCCAGATTGTAGGTGTGATACTTTAACCTCTAGATCTAGATCTTAATATAGTTCTTGATACTATATATTCCCACTACATTAGATTGAGAAAAGCCTAGGATAGATGCATGCACCCTATGTGGTTCGAGGCCAGGGAATGGAGTAATTTGAAGTTCCCAACAAATACTTTTTCAATTCCACCTTGAACTTCTTGAACTTATCCAAGACATCAAATTTCATATGCATAAGATAAAAATAACCATACCTAGAGTAATCATCAATAAAGGTAATGAAATATTCATGTCCTCCATGTACATGGACATTAAAAGGTCTATACACATTAGCATGCATTACTTCCAAATAATCTTTGTCTCTAAGTCTTTTAGTTATAAAGGGTTTGTCAATCATTTTACATTCTATACAGGATTCATATACTAGAAGATCCTCTAGAACAAAAAAGTGCAATGTTCCAAACTTAGCTAATCTTTGGATCTTATTTAGATTAATATGACCTAGGTTAAGATGTCATAACAAGGTTTGATTAATGCTAGGTACTTTCCTCTTTAATGAGATTTGATTTTCTCAACACAATCATAAATGAGATGAAGTGATATGATATAGATCGTCATCCAAATGGGCCTGAACAAATAAATGAATTTTTTTTTCTAATAAAAACCTTTTCATTAAAATAAACCAAGTAATTGTGTTTACTTAGTCAAAAACTAAAAATAAGATTCTTTCTAGACTCAAGTAAGTAAATATAATGCTTAAGTTTAAGATGACCTTTATTATCTAATACCATAGTTCTAAAAGGTGCAAGACACATCTAAGGCATAATGTCCTCATGGAGCCTAGGTGTAAGGTGCAACCTAAGGTGCAAATTGTAGTGAAGTGAGGTGCACCATAATTCACATATAATATAATTAAAATTAATAACCATTTATTTGTCCTAAGCACATATTTCATCAAATATTATCCAAAAAGAAAAAGAAAAAAATCTAATTGAGAAAGCTCATAAAACTTGGAGCAATACATATATATATTTTTTCTCATCTCTTTTTCTTCAGTTCTTCTTCTTCTTTTCTTTGTCACAATCCGATTATAGCTTAGATATTTAAAAAATAAATAAAATTGTTCAACTAAAAATGTTGTGTTTTGAGGTGAAATAAAAAAAAAAAAAAAAGGCCCTAATAGATCGTGATAAAGAAAAGAATAAGAAGAAGAATGGATGAAAAGAATGGAAGACACACCTCTCTAGAAGAAAAAAAATGGAAGAAGCACACGTCTCCAGAGCTTTACACCTAACTGAAGGCGAGGGTCTTACACCCTTAAGTAGTGCCTTCCTTAGTGAGTTGTGCTTAGAGTAAGGCAAGGTGCTAGAGCTTCGCGTTGTGCTGCCTTGCACCTAGGCACGCCTAAATCACACCTTTTAAAATTTATGCCTAATACTAGGGTAACATCTCTTAGCGCCTACACTACTATTCTTGCATAAGAAGCTAGAATCAAGTATATGTTGCTTTCATTCAATGTTCTCCTTAGTTAGAATCCTTGTAAAGAATTACAAATATGGTCAATGGCCCCAAAATCTATCTATCGTGAATTGGTGGATTCCACTATTGAGCAAGATTCAACTAAAAGTGAACGAAATGTAATTTTTTTTCTTTAGGAAGTTAAGTCATATTTTTTTCAAATGACCCTTTTTGCCATAAAGGAAGCACTTTCCCTTTCCTTTCCTAACCTTGGACTTTCCCTATTCAATGTTTTTTTGAAATTGTTCTTATTCTTCTTCTTTTTATCATTAGAAAAACTTGAAGAACCTCTAACTGCCATATGAACAACCCTTTGTTCTTTGAAAATCCCCTCAACCATTTAGAGTTCCCTCTTCAACTATGGCTAGTTCATCAATATCTTATTCATGGAATAGTTAATTACAAATATGGTCAGTAGCCCTAAAATCTATCTACCATGAAATGGTAGAATCCACCACTAAGCAAGATTCAACTAAAAGTGAATGAAATGTTCCTTTTTTTTTTTTTGTTTAGGTAGTGAAGTGATTTTTTCTCTAATGACCTTTTTGCCACAAAGGAAGCACTTGCCCTTTCCTTTGTTATTTCCTTTCCTAACCTTGGACATTCCCTATTTAGTGTTTTTCTATTTCTTCTTTTTATTGTTAGAAAAACCTAAAGAACCTCTAACTACCATATGAACAACCCTTTGTTCTTTGAAAATCCCCTCAACCATTTAGAGTTCCCTCATCAACTCTGGCTAGTTCATCAACATCTTATCCATGGAATAGTTGAGCTTTAACTGTTTGAAGGAATCCAATAAGGTCTCTAAGATCATATTGACCTTGGTCTCACCATTGATTTTAGCTCTAAGAATCCCCATCTTGTTAAAGAGTCTAGTTATATGAGTCATATAATTTCTAATGAGAGTTCCTTCTGTCATCTTGGTATTCATAATAGTTTTAAGAGCAACTTGACTAGTTGATCTACCCATATCACCAAATATCTCTTAGAGATTGAAGAGAATCTCATAAGCAAGAAGCCATATTTTTATCTAAGACTTCTAGTTTTAATAAGAAAAAGAAAAGGAAAATTATGTTTAAGAGTTCATAACGCCTAAAAAAGTAACTACTACAAAGATTGTTAAATGCAAAATTTCTATTAATGCATACAATTGCATGTTGTTTATGTCCAAAAGCATGAATTTCATTTTCATCCAATTTTTCTAGTTTAATTTAAAAAAATATATTGTTTAAGGAATAAAACCTAAATGTAATTGCGCAAAGGTTGAGTAAGTCTGAAAATTTCTATGTACGAAGACAAAACATGATGAAATGTCTAAATTATCTTTTCAATTCATCTTCTATAGACCTAATTGTAGGTCTTATATATATAAACCATGTGTAATGAGTAAAAATGCCTTATATGGGTCACTTGAGGTCATCCTGCAACTCCTAACTTCTAGTAACCCTATTCCTCAATCACAAATGTTGTTATACATTGAATGAAAAGAATTTATTTCCAGTAAGTTTATTGTATTTTTACCATGATTACTCATATTTAAGTATTCTTGACATTTTACCTTGTCAATTGGTCAAGTAACCTTCTTAGTAATTTTGACATCGTACTTTATTTTTCTAGCTATTACCATACTTAAAAGGCATATATATAAAGATAAAAATATCGATAATCATAGATAGATCGGTACTTTGATTTTATGGATATATTAGATATATCGATAGATATTTTGACACAAAATATCAGTAAGCCCAAAATTGATAAGAAAACTATAAAAACGATATAATAAGCAATAATTGATATTTTAAAGTTATTTTATAAAAAGAAAATGGTATATGTATATGATATAGTTAATCATATTTGATAATAATTTCATATGGTTGATAAAAAAATATGAATTTTATAAATATATATTTATTATTAAATTATATTAAATATTATTCAACAATAATGTTGTAATATTTGATTATAGTATATCTAATTTTAAAATTATAATCCATTTAATTTCAATTGTATTAGATGATATAAAATAAATGATCATATATGCATAATTTTTTTAATATTCATATTTTTATATTTAATTAATATATAAATGATATAAAAAAAATCTGTTAAGAAAATTATAGCTACATTTTTTATATTTTTAGTGATCAATTAAATGAAATTTAAAATAAAATAATTAGAAATAATTTGTTTATTAAAATATTCTTTTAATATCTTTTTTATGACGGTTTTATGATATATTTATATGGTGCCTTTACTTTAATAAATAGGCAAGTTAGCCTACTGGTCGACCAAGGCTATGTTTGTTTGTTTTGGGTTTGGATTAGAGTCCTAGTGCCTACAACAAGTCACATTTTAAGATTTTTAAGGGTTTGACCATTTCACTACGCATTGACCAGACCACCTGCGCATTGACCAAATTGAAAAATCGGCAAAATTGTTGATAAATAGGTAAAAATCCAAAATATCGACAAAACATGCTGATTTTTTTTTTTTAATTTCACCCCTCCGATATTTTGCAACCCTATTTCATTTCTACAACAACTAAAATGCGATATTTCGGTGAAATTTTCATATATATATATATATAAATATATAATTAAGAGTTTTGTCAATTAGGCATAATTTCTATAAAAAAAGAAAAATCAAAACTAATGATGTGATGCAAACAGGGCACCAAGGGGGTTATATCTATATTTGACAATAGCTTGAGGGAAATCCTACCATTAAAAAATGGATAAATCATATATGCTTATTATTTTCAATTGTCATCCACCGGTCAACGTTTCAACACTATCTACTTCTTAGAAAATACTCAACTAATTAATAAACAAAGTTGACTTGGAAGACTTCACCATTTCACCTCTTATGCTTCAATGGTCCTTGGTCGATTTTATGTATCTTTTGAGGATAGTGGGAAAAATGGGTTGTTGTTGTTTATCTTTGGATAAGAGTATCTTCTTTGCCTTGGTATAGTTAAATATTTCTTCCATCGTGGATAACAAATCCATCTGCGAGGTAAGTTAGTTAATGTTGACCTCTGTCAACTTCAGATTTTGTTTAGGTTTTCTGTTACACATTATAATAACTTCACTAAACATGGGAATGGCTATCAACATGATAAGGAATTTGATATAATGGCTTCTTCTTCTTCACCACATCCTAAAGATGACAACAGCGCAAATAGTCCTAACAACAGTAAAATCGACATTGCTGAGCATGAGGAGGAATTTGATGTAATGGCTTCCTCTTCATTACCACTCTCATAATCGATGACAGTCCTGTTGGATTTAAGGATATGGAAACAAATGACTAGCCCAAAAGACACAAACAAAGAACATAATTAATGAGAAGAAAAACTTATCGGCTAAGGTGTGACAAACACTGTCCTTGAAATAGATCCAACCTCCTCGAAGACGAACTCGGTGCAGTAGGGTATTAGTGGTCTACCTCCAGGATTCAACAGCCAAATCTCACCTTTGGTGTACTCTATAAGCGAGATGTGTACAACTCAGGTTTTGAAAAAATTCATCCAGATAGATGTATGAAAAGACTTTGAAAAATTCTTTGAAAAAATCTCTGAAACATTGGTATTCATATTTAGAGAGTGAGGGGTGACCTTCTTTTATAGGCCACTAACACAGTCCCAATGGGACTCTACTTGTAATTATAACATGACTCAAAGTGAAAGGGGATTCTATTTATAAAAGGTATGGGACTCCACTAGCACAATCCCAATAGGACCCTTCCTAAAAATATAAGACTAATAAAATAAAAATAATTCCCAATAGGATTCTTCCCAAAAATATAAGACTAATAGAATAAAATCAAAAAAAAAATTATTTACACACTTCATACAATCCCCCACATAGTGTAAATGTGATTTTTTTTTTCTTTTTTTGGAGGAAAAAAGAATCCAATCCATTAGTACTATTGCCCAAAGGCTATGAACCATTCTTAGGACAAATAAGTATTGAATCACAAAACACGGTGAAAATAAATTTCTATGAACCACTGTTTCTCGATGTAACTCAAGGGACTTTTATCCACATTGGTTTTCTCAACTACACTACGAGCTGTACAAACGGGTTGGCACAAATAGGTCATGCACCCTACCTGGATATTCATGAGAGCTCTAGAGAACCTGCCTAAGTTCTCATAGGAAGCGACCCCACCTCCACTCTCATATAGGTGAATCTATCTAGTATGTTATGCATTTAAACATACCATCCATAAGGAATATGGTATTCATTAAGAGTAAACACTCAACCTTAATCAATGTTGAATACGCTCTATCTACACCATAGGGATAGACTCTCATACAATTAGAGTTAATAAAGTGCCTCAAGTCAACAAGTGATTTGTTATTATCCACATGAACCTACTTCATGGAATTTCCATTTTAATAGGTTGGGTTACCACCACTCTTGACTTCTGTAATAGGCATAAGCCCCATCCCCTTCGATGTTTCTTCCACTAGTTTTTTATTTAGTGGTTTGGTCAAAGGATCATCCAAATTCAACTCTGACCTCACAAATTCTAGGGATATAACCCCTATTTCAAGCAGTTACCACATAATATTGTGCCTTAGGCGTATATGTTTGTTATTCCCATTAAATATTTTACTCTTAGCGATTGCAGCTTGACTATCACAATGTATAGACATAGACAGGTCCGGTCTCGTCCAAAAAGAGATATCTGTTAAGAGGTTTCTAAGCCACTTAACCTCAAAACTTGCCTTTTCTAAGGCCATAAACTCAACCTCCATAGTAGACCGAGTAATGCAAGTTTGCTTGGCAGACTTCCAAGAAACTGCACTTCCACCAAGGATGAAAACATATCCACTAGTGGATTTCATCTCATTTGAATCTAAGATCCAATTTGCATCACTAAATCCTTTAAGGACAATTGGAAATCCACTAAGCACAAACCATAGTTAATGGTGCCTCTCAAATACTTAAGGACTCTACGAACAACAGTCCAATGGTCCTTATTAGGACTTTGGGTGTACCGACTCAATCTACCTACTGCATAAGCAATGTCAGGTCTGGTACAATTCATTAAGTACATTAAGATCCCTATGATCTGAGCATACTCTATTTGGGCAACACTATGTTCTCTATTTTTCTTCAGCTGTGAGCTGGGATCATAAAGAGTTGACACTGGTTTACAATCAAAGTGTTCAAACTTCCTTAGGATCTTTTCAACATAGTGCTCTTGAGAAAGTTTAAGCCCATTAGGTGTTTTAGTTATTTTAATTCCTAGAATCACCTCTGCCTCTTCTAGGTCTTTCATATCAAACTTAGAACCTAGGAATTTCTTGGTCTCACGCACAACCTCTAGGCTAGTTCCAAAGATCAACATGTCATCAACATAAAGGCAGATGATTACACATGTGTTATTCTCATACTTGCTGTAGATACACTTATCAGCATCATTAATGGAATATCCATTAGTTATTAACACATGATCAAACTTGTTGTGCCATTGTTTGGGAACTTGTTTTAATCCATCTAATGATTTAACCAACTTACACACCTTTTTCTCCTTCCCTGGAACTACACAACCCTCAGGTTGTTCCATATAAATTTCCTCTTCTAGATCCCCATTCAAGAATGCATTTTTGACATCCATTTGGTGTATCACCAAATTATGAATGGAAGCTAGATTGATCAATACACTAATTGACGCTATTCTAGTCATTAGGGCAAAGGTGTCAAAGTAATCTACATCATTCCTTTGTTTAAAGCCTTTGGCAAATTAACAAACTTTATACTTCTCTATGGACCCATCTTGTTTTAACTTTCATTTAAAGATCCACTTACAACAAATAGTCTTTTCACAAGGAGGTAAATCTACTAACTCCCATGTATGGTTGTACATGATTGATTCGATTTCACTGTTAATGGCCTCCTTTCAGAATGGTGTATCAAGAGAAGTTATAGTTTCTTTATAGGATCTAGGGTCCTCATCTTTTAGGAAGGAGTAGAAACCATCTCCAAGGTTTTTTTATTTCCTATCTCTTTTACTCATTCTAAGTTCAAATTCAGAAGGTTCAATAGACTTGTCTCTACTTGTTTTCTAAACTTGTTGTTCACCATTTAGTTTCATAGGAAAGATGTTTTCAAAGAAACTTGCATTCTTTGTTTCTATTATAGTATTGACATCTACAAGGCTGTTATCTAACTTAGTAACAAGAAACCTATATATCGTACTATTCTCAGCATGGCCAATGAACATTGCATCAAAGGTTTTAGGACCTAGTTTTCGTTTTTACGTTCAGGGAGAAGAAATTTAGCTAAACACCCCCACACTTTCAGGTATGCTATATTAGGTGCATAACCCTTCCACAACTCATAAGGAGTTTTACCAGTTTTCTTGTAAGATATTCTATTTTGAATATGACATGTGGATAGGATAACTTCCCCCCACAAGTTCAAAGGTGCTCCTGAACTTACCAACATTGCATTCATAATTTCTTTTAAGGTCCTATTTTTCCTTTCTGCTACTTCATTAGACTCAAGGGAATAAGGAGGAGTAGTTTCATGAATGATCACATGATCTTCACAAAAAGAATTAAAGGGGTTGGACTCATACTCTCCTCCCCTATATGTTCTAAGCCTTTTAATTTTCTTGCTTAGTTGATTTTCCACTTCATTTTTGTACTTTATGAAAGCATCTCTTACTTCATCTTTGTTTCTCAAAAGATATACCCTTATATACCTTGAGTAGTCATCTAGGAAAGTTATGTAGAACCGTTTACCACCTCTAGTCATTGTATTTTTTTAGGTCTCCTAAGTCACTATGTATTAAACTTAGTAGATCTGATTCTCTTTCAACTGATTTACAAGATTTCTTTGTGGTTCTAGATTCTACACAAGATTCATATTTTCCATGGTTTTCTAATGATAGTTTAGGGATTAAACTCAATTCAACCATTTTCTTCATATATGAAAAGTTCACATGTCCTAGTCTACCATGCCAAATATCACAAGAATCAACTATGTAAGCAGAAGAAGAAGATGCATTATTATTGATAATATTAGAAACATTCAACATAAATAAACCTTGATTACAATAGCCCTTTCCCATAAATGCATTATTCTTGGTTAAAACTATTTTATCAAAGTCAAACAAGATCCTCACTCCTGCTTTCCCAAGCAGAGATACTGACACCAAGTTCTAGCGGATATCTGGCACATGAAGAACATCACTAAGGGCAAGCACTTTTCCAGAGGTTAGCTTAACGAGAACTTTCCCTTTGCCAATCATTGTAGTAGATCTAGAATCACCCATGAACACTTGTTCGTCTCCTTCCTTTATAGTGGTATAGGAAGTAAATGCACTTCTATTCCCATAGATGTGCCTGGTAGCCCTAGAGTCTACCACCCGGTCCTTCATATTGGTGACCATGCTCACCTTAGAGGACATTACTACTATGATCACCCCTGTCTCTGCCAGATTTGCCTTTGAATGGGACTTCTTAGTTCTCTTCCTGTGGCGACATTGAACTGCATGGTGTCAGACTTGCCACAGACAAAGCAATTACCCCATTTTTTAATAGTTGAGTTCTGGACCTTGTTTGATGCATAGGGTTTGGTCCTAGAGTTTTGTTTCCTGGACCTATTGTTTTTGGGTTTAGGTTTTCCTTCTACTACATTAGGCTTAGAAGACAATTCCTTAACTTTCTTAACATTGTCCCTATTTCGGTTTTCTTCCTCAATCCTAATATGGATTATGACATCCTCTAGGGACATGTGTTTCATTTTATGTTTCATGTTATTTTTATAGTCTTTCCAAGACTCTAGAAGAGTCTCTACTAAATAACCAGCCACAAAAGGTTCGGGTAATTTAATGTCTTCAATAGCTAAGTCATTAATCAACAAGTGATAGTCATGGATTTGAGATGATACATCTCTATCCTCGGTCATTTGGAAATTTCTAAAATTCCTTATGGCATATTTCTGAGTTCCTGCATCTTCCAAAATATATTTTTTATTCATTGCATCCCAAATTTCTTTTGCAACTTTAAATTAACGATAAATATAAAAAAGTTCATTAGAAAGGGTACTCTGAATAGCATGACTAACTTGTTTATTTCCAGTTTCCCAAGTTGGTAACAGATGAGAACCATATTCTGGTTTTGGGTAAGTCAAAATGTGTCCCAAGTTCTCTACATCAATCGTAGATAAAACCCTTTCCTGCCATTTCTTAAAGAATGTCCCATTGAAGGGATCAATTTTAGAGGTGTCAGGATAGGTGTGAACTAGAGAAGCTTCCGTTTGGATATATTTCAAGATTATTGGATTTAAGGGTATGGAAACAAATGACTAGCCCAAAAGACACAAACAAAGAATAGAATTAATAAGAAGAAAAACTTATCGACTGAGGCATGACAAACACCGTCCTTGAAATAGATCCACCTTCTTCAAAGACGAACTCGATGCTATAAGGTACCAGTGGTCTACCTCCAGGATTCAACAACCATATCTCGCCTTGGGTGTACTCAGTAAGCGAGATGTGTACAACTCGAGTTTTGAAAATATTCATCCAGATAGATGTATGAAAAGACTCTCTAAAAAATTGGTATTCATATTTAGAGAGTGAGAGGTGACCTTCTTTTATAGGCCACTAACACTTGTAATCAGAACATGACTCAAAGTGGAAGGGGATTCTACTTATGAAAGAAGTGAGACTCCACTAGCACAATCCCAATAGGACTTTTCCCATAAATATAAGACTAATAGAATAAAATAAAATAAATATAATTCCCAACAGGATTCTTCCCAAAAAATAAGACTAATCGAATAAAATAGAATAAAATTTTTTTTACACTCTTCCTACAAGTCCAAACAATCTTAACTGTAGTAGCATCAATATGGTGCATAATGCTGATGAATATGCTTCAGTCTCTTCCCCTTCATCATCGGAAAGAAATAAGGTCATCGAAATTGCTCACCTTACCGATGAATATGTTTAAGTGGTTTCCTCTAGCAACTCCGGTAAAATGCTGAAAACCATGTTCATGTCCATTTCCGTTTGAGGTCCTCCTGCAACTTTTGGGCATATTTATTATGTAAGTTGAAGTGTTTTAAAACCCACTATTAAAAAAAAGCAAAAAAAAGAAACTAAATTAAATTAAATTTTAATTGGTGCAGTTTATTAAAGGTTCAAACTATTATTGAAAGATATGAAGATTTTGATTAGAGGTAAATTTAGATAAAACTTTTATGTTTGGTTCCAAGAAAATACTTAGGAAAGAAGAGATATCAAGGAAAATGAGTTTAAAATAACATATAAAAATAATTAATTTATTGATTTTAAGTCTATTTTTTATTTTTATTTTTCACTTTTTCCTTCTTTCTATTTTTTTTGTTTATTTTTTTTTTTGTATTTTTTCTCAAATTTTTTGAGAAGGAAACATAACTTAAATGATTTATTTTTTTAAAAGATAATTTTAGTATTAGGAGGTTGTGAATGTTGAAGAAATAAAGATACATATCAGGGAAATCTATGCTGACCTATACATCTTTTGGTTTTGTGACTGCAAAATTATTTAAAAAAGATTTAACCTTTTTTTTGGAACTATACCAAGCTGTACTCAATGGTGATTGGAAAAGTGCTTCAATATTCTTGAGGCATTATTCAAATTCAATCTCTGCCCTGATTGGAACAGATGGTGCCCCAGTGCTTCACTTAGCAATTGAGTTAGGAGTGGCCAACATGGGTTTTGTGGAGAAGTTGGTTGAGTTCATGCCAAGTGAGGCACTGGATTTGCAGGACTCTGATAACGCCATTGCCTTTTTCAACATTCTGAGGGCTGGCAATATAAAACAGCCAAGTTGTTAGTGAACAAAAAGCCAAGCTTGCCCAATATTTGCCAATGCAACAATTAAACGCCACTTCACTCCGCTGTTAGCTATGGTCATGAAGATCTAACTTTATATTTATTAAGCGTCACCAAAGATATGTAGATCCAAGTCCTTCCCCCAGACTTGCCTGGATTCAAACTTCTGTACATAGCTCTAATGGTGAGATTTCATGGTGAGCTATATTTACTATCCCCTATCTACTTTCTTGATATGAATTATTGTTGTGTTCCCATGTACAATTTTACAATATGTAGATGTAGCACTGTATTTGGTTAAATGTTATCCTGACCTTGCCACATGCAATTTCGATTCCGCTTGCCACGATGATGCTTTCTAATGATGATTTTGCCCCTTTGATGGTATAGGCTAAAAGGCCTTGGGCTTTCCAAAGTGGAAAGACTATAGTGCATTACCTCCTAATTGGAGGGATGACTGGTCTTGGTCATTGGGATGGGTTTCCTATGATGAGTGTACTAGTGTATGTGATACACACTAGATAGGACCTACGGTGAATCATGATGCAAGACTATCAATTGTCATGATTCACCAAGCTACTATAATGCATAGACTCTCAACCTTAGAGGATATTGAGTTTGTGCCAAAATTAATAGAAGACTTTAACCTATGAGTGAAACCCTAAAGTGGTCATATATCCCTATGAATTGGGTCACTGTTTATGGAGGTTGATGACAATAGGTATTCTCAATAGAGGCACCATGATATCTCATGGGATTGAGACAATATGTCCCCTGGGGTGATCCAGAGGACATGTGATAATGAAATATGTGGCCATAGTAATTCCTTTAGTGGAATTTAACATATGCTCTTTGGAGGTAGAATGTCATTTGATCACATAATAAGTGAGATCTGTAACTAAAGGATTTGAGGGGTAATTTTGATAGGTGACAACACTACCTTATTAGATTACAGACACCGGTTTATAGAGAGTTTGCATGCAATAGATAGTAGATCACATATCCAAGTACTTGGTGTCTTGTTGTAATATACATAGGGTATTAAAGTGCAGTTGACTCTTTGTAGTGAGATGTTGAATCAATTTCAAAATATTATTCTAAGAGAGCTAGTACTCCTATGGATCCCAATGGTTCTTATTTTGAGCTCATATTCCTTGATGACACTGTTTATAAGGGTTAGATGAGTTAAAATTAAAAGATTAAAGTATTCAAAAGTTTGTGAAGTTACAAAGAATGTGAGGAAGGTACGAGAAATGTGAAAAGGGTATGAGAATTTAGTTTTTTCATTTCTTATACCCTCACATTTCATGTACCATATTCACATTCTTCATACCCTTTTGACATTTTTTGTTTAAATTTTTTGAAAATTTTAATTTTATGTTTTTTTTCACTTCACTCAACAATAATATTGTGTAAAAAGACTCAATACACTTGAAATTGAAATAAATAATGTTAAAAAAAATTTAAAATATTGAAATTTTACAAAATTGGTGGGGTATGAAAAATGTGAGGAGGGTACAAGAATTTTGTTGAAATTGAAGCAAATAATATTCGAAAAAAATTAAAATATTCAAAAATTGGTGGGAATACAAAGAATGTGAGGAGAGTACAAGAAATTTATTTTTTATTGTTTTTTCATTTCTTGTACCCTCTTCACATTTCTCGCACCCTCCTCACATTTGTTGTACCCTCTAAATTGTTTTAAATTTTTATTTTTAAGTAACTTGACAATAATATATTGTAAAAAGACTAATTACACTTGAAATTGAAGCAAATAATGTTCAAAAAAATTAAAAGATTAAAATATTAAAAAATTTGTAGGGGTACAAATAAAGTGAGGAGAGTATGATATATATATATATATTCATTTCTTGTACCCTCACATTTCTCATACCCTTTTTACATTCCTTGCACCCTCCTCACATTCATCATACTATTCTCACATTTTTTGCACCCTCTAAAATTTTTTAATTTTAAGTTTTTCTTCACATCACTAGATGATAATATTGGGTAAAAATCTTAATTACACTTGAAATTGAAGCAAATAATGTTCGAAAAAATTGAAAGATTAAAAAATTTTAAAATTGCAATAGGTATGAAGAATGTGAGGAGGGTACAAGAAATGCGAGGCTCTTCACATTCTTTGTACCCTCTTCACATTTTTGTACCCTCTAAATGTTTTAAAAATTTTAATTTTGAATTTTTTTTTTACTTCATTTGACAATAATATTGTGTAAAAACACTAATTACACTTGCAATTGAAGTAAATAATGTTTGGAAAAATTAAAAGATTAAAATATTCAAATGAGTTGGGGCATGAAGAATGTGAGGAGGGTATGAAAAATATGACAATCCTCACATTCATCGTATCCTTATATTCTTTGTAATCTCTAATTTTTTTTGAAATTTTTATTTGTATATTTTTTTCCCACTTTGAATGACAATAATATTGTGTAAATATTATCATTGTTTTTGGAATATAGAATTTAGGGAGAATTGTGTTTTCACCCCAGTTGGGGTGGATAATTAAGCTAAAGTCCTCCTATCACTCATAATTGATTACAAGGAGATGAGATGATAATGGACACAAATACCCCTTTACTCATTTTTGTCTTTATTCTACCACTCTTTACATGCCACTATTAACACATTCTCTCTTCTTTAACCATTTTTTTATTTTTCATTGGTTTTTTTAAACTTTTTTATAAATAATTGAAAAATTAACATTATTTTATATTTTTAAATTATAAATAAACAAAAATTATATTGATGATTTAAAAACTATTTTGAAAAATGTTTTCTAAAAAATGTTAATTTAAATAAATAAAAATTATCTTTTATATTTTAGAAGTAAATAATTTAATGATTAAAACACTATTTAAAATAAATACATTCACTATTTTCTTTTCTTTTATACTAAAAAGTATTTTAAAATTTTCTTTTTCCTATTATAAACTAAAAGGTTCAATTTTTTACTTTTTTATTTTTAAAAAAATTCTTTCTTTCTTGTTTTAATAACTTTTTGAACATGACTTTTAGTAATAAGTTATATGAAATGTTGTAAATTTGTTTAATAAAGATTTTTTTTTAATGATTTGAATTAATTGAAAATTTATCCAAAAAAAAAGAGTAAAAGAGAGAAATAGGATGGATGAAGAGTTTTTATTTTAAATATACAATTAAAATGTTTTTGTATGACTTAATTTTAGAAGTGAATTATAACTATATATAGTAGATATTAAATTTTTCTTAAATAAAAGGGTTAAAAGGTATATTTACTCATTTCAGATAAATAAAAATAAAAATTATATAGATTGTGTTTGAGTTTGGTTTAAAAATATTTTTCTATTTTTTATTTTTTATTATTTTTTAAATAATTTTTATTTTCTATATGGTCTCTTTTAGAAAATATGTTTAATTAAAAAATGAAAACTATTTTTAAAAATGAAAATTCAAAACCTTGTTTAATACTATTTTTTCATATGAAAATAATAAAAAGACTTAAAAGAGTTTAATCCTAAGTCATACGCTTTATTTAACTTCTACATGGAAATTTCAATACTTTCTACGGTAATGATGTTTGGAGAAAAAAATTTGACCCTAAGTCATTCACCATTTTCTCAATCAAACCATTGAAAATATGATTAATACACCTATGTGAACACATAACTTAGAGAGATATGAAATTTGTGTCATTGTACAAGGGTATTACACTAACTGTACAATGAAAATGTACTAAGTGTACAAGGGTGTATAAGGTTACCTTTTGTGAAAGATTTCAATCGATTTTGAACCACTCCATTTTACTTTCCTTGTTGCCAACATATTGTACACTCATGTCATACACTTTATTTAACTCTCACATAAAAATTTCAATACTTTCCCTAGCAATGATGTTTAGGGAAAAAAATTTGACCCAGAGTCATCCAATATTTTCTCAACCAAACAATTAGAAACATGGTTAACACACCTACGTGGATACATAATTTAGGAAGAATATGAAATTTGTACCACTGTACAAGGGTGTTACATTAACTGTACAAGGGTACTACACTAATTGTACAAGAGAAATATATTAAGTGTACAAGGATGTACAATGCTAGCATTTGTGAAAATTTTCAATCAATTATGAATTACTCCTTTATTTTCCTTGTCACCCAAGAATTGTATACTCATTACACTAATTATATAAGAGAAATATATTAAGTGTACAAGGATGTACAAAACTAGTATTTGTGAAAAATTTCAATCGATTATGAATTACTCCTTTATTTTCCTTGTCGCCCAAGAATTGTATACTCATGTCATACACTTTATTTAATTCCCATATGGAAATTCTAATGTTTTCCCCAATAATGATGTCGGTGGAAAAAAATTTAACCATAAGTCATCCACAATTTTCTCAACCAAATGATTAAAAATATGTTTAATACACCTACATGGACAATAAATTAGGAGGGAAATGAAATTTGCACCACTGTATGATATTACACTAATTGTATAAGGGAAATATGTCAAGTGTACAAGGGTGTACAGGACTCCTAATAGGTTTTGTATGTTTTTTAATCAACTTGAGTTTGACATTAGAACGATTATTGATTGTTTTTTTTTTTTCTCTTTTTTGTTTTTTTTACCAAACTATGCCATTAAGACCAATGAGAAATAATATACAACATATTTATTATTTTTTAAGTAAGAAACAAAAAAAATATTTGCTTAGGTATTTAAAAAATATTTATTATATATTTTATAAGTTTGAAAAAAAAAATTTAATGATGTCTAATTTACAAGTTAGAACAAATAAAGAATACTAATATTTTATGAGATGTTTACAAATTGTTTAATATATATAAGAAATAATATAAGTTTGAAATAAATAATAATATTTATTATATATTATGTAAGTTTGAAAAAAAGAATAATATTTGATAAGGTATTTAAAAATTATTTACTTCAAAAATGCATTTGACAATAATAATTTTTAACTATTTATCTTTCATGTTCAATTTGTTGAAGAAAAATAATTGGTAAATCATTTAACTTGATCCCACTAATAAATAAGTGAGAGAATGGTGAAAAAGTCAAAGAAAGAAAAGAGAAAGGTAAGAGTGACTGGTAGCTTTTTCATTTGATAGTTAAGGGTATTTTAGGGATTTTTTAAAAGCGATATCCTTCCTCTCAATTTCTATTCTTTCCTTGGGTTTTGAATTTAATTATGGGTGATAGGAGGACCTTACCTCAATTATCCAACCCAGCTAGGGTGGAAACACAATTCTCCTTAGAATTTATGGAAATAATCTCCAAAAAAAATTCAAAGATTGAAATACTAAAAGGTTATCATACAATTATGAATTCATAGCCTTGTATCCTTTTCAATACTTTACAAAAAATTTATCGTTTTTGTCAAACTTTATCATTTTATAAAAATATTTTTTCCTAAATTTTCTTTATTTTACTACCTGATAAAAAAATTCCAAAAGTTAATTATATAAAATATTTCAACAGATTTTATATAATTGGTTATTGTAAATGATGATAGCAATGTGTGGTGCACATGATTAATTCCCTCGGCAACCTTGCTAAACCTGGAGAATTGGTTTTTTTTAATTTCCTTGCCATGTTTCTTAATTTTATTGGCCTAAAAGGTGGGTATGATACCTTGGAGTAATTTTCGGTAACCAAGCATGGCTCGATAATATTATGCCCAATAGTACGGATTTACATTTGGCTCTATGAATGTTTATCATTCTAAGTGAAATTCATATACCATACCTACTACTTCTGGATATCATCTTAAAATAAAACATGAAAAATTAAAAAGAAAAAGCAAAAGAAAAGACCTAGTTGCTTCTATGTCAGTGGAGATCCATGCCCAGCAACACGGAGAGAAGAAATCATGTGAAAACAAACAGCTCGAAGTTACCCCCTAATTTTCGTTGTTTATTTTATATATGAATAAATCATATATGCCTATTATTTTCCATTTTCATCCACCAGTCATAACGTTTCAACGCTATCTAGTGCTTACCAATTACTCAACTAAATAAACAAAGTTGACTTGGAAGACTCTACCATTGCACCTGTTATGCTTCAATGGTTCCTGGCCTATTTCCTGTATCTTTTGAAGACAGTAGGAAAAAGGGCTGCTGTTGTTTCTCTTTGGATGAGAGTATCTTCCCTGCCTCGATATAGTTAAATATAATCTTCTATCATGGATAACAAATCCATCTGCGAGGTAAGTTAATTTTGACCTTTGTCAACTGCAGATTTTGTTTAGGTTTTCTATTACACATTAGAATAACTTCGCTAAACATGGCAATGACTATAAGAACGATAAGGAATTTGTTGTAATGGCTTCTTCTTCTTCACTACGTCTTAGAAATGACAACAGCGCAAACAGTCCTAAAAACAGTAACACGGACATTGCTGAGCATGATGAGGAGTTCACTGTAATGGCTTCCTCTTCATTACCACTCTCGGTAATCGATGACAGCCCAAACAATCCTAACTGTAGCAGCATCAATATGGCGCAGGATACTGATGAAAATGTTTCAGCGGTTTTATCTTCATCTTTGCAAAGGACTAGTAGCTCCGGTAAGATGCTGAAAACCATGTTCATGTCCATTTCCGTTTGAGGTCCTCCTGCAACTTTTGGGCATAATTAGTATACAAGTAGAAGTGTTTTACAACCTGCTGTTAAAAAAAAAAATGGAAGAAAATTAAATTTTAATTCGTGTAGCTTATTGGAGGTTCAAACTATTATTGAAAGATATAAAGATGTTGATTAGAGGTAAACAAAGAAGCCCAAGAAAATAATTAGCAAAAAAAAGATATCAAGGAAAATGATTTTCTCATATTTGGTTGTATTGAGGAAAATATTTAAGAAAATCAAATATAATTTAAATTAATTATAAATTTATGAAATTTTAAATTATTTAATTTTTATATTGAATAGTTAAAATAAGTGAAATGAGTAGCATATAAAAATAAATAATTTATTGATTTTGGATCTATTTTATTTCACTCTTTCTTACCTTCTATTTTTTTAATTTACTTTCTTTCCCTTTTATTTTTTGTCAAATTTTTTAAGAACCAAACATAACTGAAATGATTTATTTTTTATAAATAATTTTAGTATTAGGATGTTGTGAAC
The DNA here is from genome assembly GCF_030704535.1 of Vitis vinifera. Lineage (NCBI taxonomy): Eukaryota > Viridiplantae > Streptophyta > Magnoliopsida > Vitales > Vitaceae > Vitis > Vitis vinifera. Next base: position 12,266,458 of record NC_081823.1, on the reverse strand, counting down.
GTTGAAGAAATATACATATCAGGGAAATCTAGGCTGACCTATACTTCTTTTGGTTTTGTGACTGCAGAATTCTATGAACCAGAATTAATCTACTACTTGGAACTGCACAAAGCTGTGCTCAATGGTGACTGGAAAAGTGCTTCAAAATTATTGGAGGATGATCCAAAATCATTCTCCGCTCCGATCGGAACAGATGATTCCCCAATGCTTCACATAGCAGTTGAGTTAGGAGAGGCCAGAATGGGTTTCGTGGAGAAGTTGGTTGAGTTTGTCCCAAGAGAGGCACTGGCTCTGCGAGATTCTGATGGCGCCACTGCCCTTTTCAAAGCTGCAAGGGCTGGCAATATAAAAGCAGCCAAGTTGTTAGTGAACAAAAACCCAAGCTTGCCCAATATCTGCAGCCACAGCAATTTAGCGCCTCTTCACAGCGCTGTTAGGTATGGTCATAAAGAGCTGACTTTATATTTATTTAGCGTCACCAGAGATGATGTAGATCCATATCCTTTCTCAAATTCGCCTGGAATCGAACTTCTGCGCAGAGCACTAATGGTGGGGTTTCATGGTGAGCTATATTTACCATCCCCTATCTATTTTCTTGATATGAATTACTGTCGGGTTCCCATGTACAATTTTATAATATGCAGATGTAGCACTGTATCTGGTTAAACGTTATCCTGACCTTGCCACATGCAATTTCGGTGATGCTAAAGATTCTGATGATGATATTTATTCTGATGATGATAAAGCCCCTTTGACGGTATTGGCTAAAAGGCCTTGGGCTTTCCGAAGTGGAAGTCACTTCAACTTATGGCAACTCATAATATATCACTGTTAGTTTCTTTACTCGCTTGCCCCTTTTAAATTGCTTTGTGTTTGCCATTGCATCTCCCTTGCTTTTGTTTATAAGTCAAGTTATTTTCTTTTATACTAATCCTGTTTAATTAATTTTCTGTCTTTGGATAATAATTAGTTTGGTTGGCTTCAAATGCTCAATTGATATGATGGTGGGGTGGACAAAAGTCTCTAAGCAATTATGGTTTTATTTGGGAAGGCATTTTTATTATGGATGGCGTGCTTATGGTGTGTAATTTAAGCTGGGCAATATCAATGGTTGCTTAAAGGTGTGCAGTTTTTAGTTGCGCTTAAATTAATCTCTTAGGGTGTGGAGTTTCAGTCATGCTTTCAAAGTGTACAATTTGAGATACGCAATTTAAGTCATCATACAAGTTGGGTTAGCAAACCTCAAAAGTGCGCAATTCCTATATGTCCTACACTTTCCTGGTGCTAACAATGTACACCTACTCTGAAGCATGATAAAACCAATAGAGTATAGAGAAATTTATACTTGAGTTCTTATGATGGTACTCCTACACACTAAATTGGCCAAAGCAATAAAAACAAAAATAATAAAGAAAATAAAAAATGAAAGCTATTTACAAGTTTTTGGCTAGCTTCTAGCTAACCAATGGCTCTTCACTTTTTCTTTACTTCCCACAGGTAGATTGGAAGCATCCATTTTGATAAATTTTTCTTCATGGTTTCCTAAAATTTTTGGGATGCCCTCCCCTCTAGTTAAGAGCCACTTTCAGTCAAGAAATTTTTTTCAGTAGAAGAGATATTGAGAAGCCCTCTGATGATGCCTTGAAGATCATCATTTTATCACTCAAGTGTTAGAAATGTTAGAAACACTTCATAGAATCACTCTCAAACTCACTCTTAGTACCCTTCCTTTAAAATCATTTCCCTAATACACACTACAACAAAAATAATTTATGGTGTCACTATTTATGGTGTCACTTTTAAAATAATGACACCATATGAATTAAAATTCATAAAGGTGACACATCATATAAAAATTTTTAATTAGGATAGATGATATTAATTTTAAGTTTAGTGTCAGTTTTAAAAAAGTGACACCATATAAAATAAAAATTTTAAAATATTATAACTAAATGGGCCCACTTTGAGAATAATGATTGTATATAAAAAAAACTCATTGTTTCCACATTCCCACAATCCAAAAAAATCTCATTCCATAACCCATAACCATAACTTTCTTCTACCTCTCTTCTCACACCCATAGTTCACACACAACTGCTCTTCTCTACTTCATGGACTCTCAGGTAACCCAAAATCTCTTAGATCTATCATTTTCTTTTTCTTTTTTATTAAAACCAAAATCTTTATTAGCATAACTGATTTACATTCATTGATTTGGTATATTTGTAATGTAGATTGTGTAAATAGTGTTTTTTTTATTGAGTTGCAGGAAAGTAAAAATTAGGTTTAGCATTCCACCATATCTTTTATTTCATTGTTAAATCCACAAACCCCAAAACGAATGAAAATATGATAAATGAATGATTTTTTAATATCTTTCATACTCAAAATGAGGGATAAACATTTTACAGTATGAAATTTTCTTTTGATCTTATAAGAAATTTCTTTTGATGAGATTTTATGTTTGTTTTCTAGGAATATTATAGTATATTGTGATGAGGATATGTATTGGTGATATTTGAAAAATAATTTTTTAGAAAATTATTCTCAATATTGTCATCTCCCACAAAAGGAAAAATGAAATAGTTTCCATCTCATGTTGGAGTTGGTTTAGAATGTTGGAATTAACAATGAGAAATTAATTTTATTTTCTATTTATTAATGAAAATGAATTGTTTTTTAAAATTTAAATAGGAATGAAATTTTTTATAATTATAAAAATGATCAAATCTCATATTTTGATTTTTTTTTTTAAAATTCTTTTACATGGTATTATGGTTAATATCTCATCTTGTTCTATTCATATTTTACTTAATCCTTAAAATATGTTTTTTTATTTTTATTTTTACCTTCTTTTCTTATTGTTTTTATATGTGTTCACCAAAATTTAGAGTAATTTGAGATTGATGATGAAATTTCTCTTTCAAGGTTAAAAAATTTCTATAAAATCCTTTTATTACATAAATTTTCCTTCCATAATTTTTGAGAAAATTATTCTCAATATTGTCATCTCCCTCAAAAGGATTCTAAAAATTTGTTTTATTTTTGTCTTCTTTTCTTATTGTTTATATGCATTGACCAAATTTTGGAGTAATTTGAAATTGATGATGAAATTTTCCTTTCAAGGTTAGGAAATTTCTATAAAATCCTTTTATTACAAAAAATTTTCCAATCCCTTCCATAAAACTCTTCATTTTCTTCATTTTTCCTTTTTCTAAAAAGATATTTGATAATTTATTGATCTAAAGATTATCAAAAGTAAAATTTAAAATATTGAATATCTTTTCCTTTGATGTTTTTAATCTTTTATTATTTTTATTTGAACATATTTTTCATATCCAAATTTTTTATTAATTATTTTAATTAGAAAAAATAAATATTAATTGGAGTTATGACTGAAAAATTAATAATTTTTATGAAAGGTTCTTTAATTCTTTCTCATACTAATTTTTTTCTTAATATTTTTTAATAATGAATTAGGTTTTTTGTCTTATATACACAATCTTCAAGCTTGTTATAATATCATGTCCTCTCATATTAGTAGTTGAAAACATTTTTATATTTTGTTACTAAAATTTTATTTTATATAATTGAGATGAAATTTAATGGACATTGTTATTTCACAAAATGAACATTAAAAAAATATTGAAATTAAAAAAATCCTTCCAAGAAATAAAAAAATATATAAAAAGAATTAAATGTTAAAAATGATTTTTAAAAGCACAATGAATTATAAAAAATAAATTTAAAAAGTGCAGATTTTAAGTGGAAGATTACTATTTTCTAAAATTTTAGATTTATTTTTTTATTTTCTAGTTTTTCTTTATTTTTTATTTTCTTGAATTGTTTTTATTTGAGTTCAAATGTGACTGCTTTGTTATGAGATTCATTAAAGAGATAATTGTTGATTTTACAATTATTGTATTAAATATTTTACTCATTTAATGAATTGTACTTAGTTTCATACTTCTAATTATTATAATATTAATGTTATTCTCATTTGATTTCAGTTTTATGATAAACAAAAAACTAAAAAAAAATATCATATTCTCAAGTAGAATTTGATGAAATTAGAGGAGAATTAACTTCTTTTGTGTTATAACTAATTATGAATCATATTGATAAATCATGATCATGCATGGCGAGTCTCTTAGTTGTTATATGAATTTTCCATTGGTATTGTATAACATTACTTATTCTTTACAAATTATTTTTATATCAAAATGGGAAAAAGAAAAAAAGAAAACATTAGTACTTAGATTTGTTTATTTTTTATAACATCAATTAATTTTTATTTTCAATAAAACTCTAAATCTCATTAAACTATGAAATGCAGGTATACACTCTTGGGAAGACATTATGAAGAATAAAAAGAAAGGAGAAAGAAACAACAACATTTTGGGTTTTTAGATGTGACTCTTATGTCATATATTATAGGACATCAATGTTACTTTATTTGGTATTGAGAATTTTGGGTTTTTGGATGCAACTCTTGTGTCATTTTATGATTAGCCGGTTTTATGCATATGAAATGCAGGTATACATGAATGTTGGAATGCTTAACATTTCTAAATCATATTTTAATATGTATTCACTTTTTTTTTTTTAGTTTCGGTGGGTTTGATGTACTATCATTTTGTAAACATTTGATATACAAATATCACTGCATGATGTAATGTATTACAGGTTAATCCATAAGCATTACGAAAATATAAGTTAAATATGATATGATTATTATATTTATGGACAAAATATACATAAGTTGATCTTATTTGTTAATAAGCATTACAAAAATCAACAGGCTAATTAATAAAAAACAACCATATCTTCCATAATCATTTACAATGATGTGACACCATAACTCAAAGGTGATGCATTTAATGTGACACCATAACTAAAAGGTGATGCATTTAATATGACACCTTATATATAACTAAATTAAGTATAACTAAAAATATATGGTGTCGCTTCTGAATGTGTCACCATTTATTTGCTTTGGTGTCGCTTCCAAATACGTCACCAATTGGTACCCTCTATGGTGTCAGTGGATAAGGTGACGCTATGTTGTAGCGACACCCTATGTTTATAATGACTCATTATAAATGTCACCATATCTCTTTTTTCTTGTAGTGACATCATATCACTTTAAAGAAAATGTTTGAAATGTTGGATTTAACAACTAAAAATGAAAACTGAGAATAAAAAGAAAATCCAAAGAAAACAAATTAAGTAAAAAAAGAAAAAAATCCAACTAAAAGATAGGTGGGGAATGGGTGAAATATACTTGTTAAGCTTCTAAAACAACAAGCATATACACAAAAATACCTAGAGTCATCAATGTTGAAAGTTCCCTAGTGACGACACTAATTTTTGGTTTGTCATTCTCTAGTTCATTTCTTTTATCAAAACTTGGAAATATATTTAACAGTTAAGTTTTACAAAGAGAAATTAAACTAGATCATTCATTGAAACTCTCAACTCCTTAACCAAAAAATAAAAAAATTAATAGTGGTATAGTTGTTAGGTTGCCTCCACAAGGAACTTTAAATTGGTAGCAACTAAGGTAATAGCTTCAGGAGTGTGAATGGCAGCTAAAAGATTAGAAAAATGATTTTATAAATAAAAAGGACATACACACACAAAGTTTAAAAGATAGAAAATTAAAGGAAAGAAAACCTCAAACCTAGAGATTCACTAGGATCACCACTTTCAGATACAACTCACCAACAAGGCTTTAAACTTATGCTTTCAGATTTAGGCTCAAAGCAAGGATTTATACAAAAAAGGTTTCCTGCTTCAAATGAACAAGAACCACCTTAAAAAGGTTAATCTCTCTCTAATTGCTCTTTATATATATATATATATATCCTTACAACCAAATGATTTAGATAAGATTCTTTTCATGGCAATAGGCCTATACTTAGTTGAAAGAATCATTAAAACAATGCCTAAGTATGCTTCCAAAGTTGCTTGACTTACAATGCTCACAACCAATGCAACATAGACTTTTTCCCCATGGTTACTTGTTTTGGTCATTATAACTACTGATAGAGATCATATTGTTTGTAACTAATGCACAGATAAACCAATAGACAGCTAAACTAAGATATGGGAGACTTGAGCTCCTCTCACCCCTTAGAGTGTTAAAGGTTATCTAAGCATGTTAAAAATTAAGTAAAGAACTAAAAATGCAAATTTGTAAGTTGAAATTGAAAAACTGAAATGTAAGAATAATTAAAAAGATTAGAAAATTCATTAAACTAGAAATTAGGGAAAGTTTATAATGAAAAGAAAAGATTACAGTGGAAAACTAAAAACTTAAATTACATTAAGTTACTCTTATTCCTACTTCTCTTCCTATAAGAAGAAAAACTTATCTACAATTTCACTTTCTATAATTTGCTTCCACTTGTATATTCACAATCCTCCATTTATATACAAAAAAATGCCCCCCCTCCCTTCCCGGTCATTCTAATACTCCGACACCACTCCTCTAGACTTGTCTCTTCTTATACTAAGGGTCAAGTCCTTTGTCATTACAATCAACCCACCTTCATTCTTGATGTGTTAGCTTATGGTCGGTAGTTGCACCTTTTTCTCTATGTAATTTGGTCAGAGTACATTTTGGTAGTACAATTGAAGACTTTGAGGTATGAACAACATACTACTTTGGTGGGTGAGCCAATCATTAGAAGAATTATTAAGTACTTAGCTATTGTAGAGGTAAGAATGGTTTGTAATTTAGATGACATCAAGGGGTTGCACTACTACACATCCTGTTGACTCAAGTGAGGGGGTGCACAACATCTTGGCTTAAAGCACTTAAGAGGTTTGTAGATTGAGTTGCTTGAATAGGGTATAAAATTTGGTCCAAAGCATTAGAGAGGTCTTGTATGTTTAGTCTTTAAGGTATACATGGGAGGTGCACTATGTGGCTCTACACAAAGAAAGAAGTGCATGATTGAGTCTTGCACACCTTTTGGGTGTGCAATCTGTATTTCCTCCTTACTTGGGCATTTTTGTCTCTATGAGTTCCTAACAAGGTTCTATTGCACCAAAAATGATGGGAAAAACCTGAATCTCTCTCTGTTTCCCTAGTCCGAATCAGGTTAGGAACATGCATAAATATCTTAGGTTTTTTCTAAATCCTATGCACAACGGAAAAATAACATTTTTATACTTTAAAAGGATTCAAAAAGTGCTAACAAAAACTATACATTAGATTCAGGTGTTCTCGAATCAAATCCACATGGTGAAGATGAAAATTGAAATCCCAGAAGTCTCGTAAACTCGAAGTCTTCCGCCCGATGACTTGAACCTTGATCTTGGCACATTTCCAATGAGGAGGAAAAGAGGGTGAAGGCTATGACTCTCTATCTCTCTGGATGATGGAAGACAAAAGTTATGGAAACCCTAACTCCTAAGGGGTATTTATAGGGTTTCTAAGTGGGCTTAAGTGACTTGAGCCCACTTGGGTTGTGTCACTTAATCTAGCCCAAAATGGGTTCTAATTGATTAATTAACCTAATAGGACCTACTAATTAATCAATTAGCCTAATCTAGAGGCCTTGTTCATTTACTCCTATATAACCTTACATAATTACCAAAATGCCCTTATGCACAAAAGTGAACCTAGAGTCAATCCAACCCTCATTACCCATTCCAACAAGGTATATAAGCTCATAGCGGGGGCCATTGGGACCTATAGGAATACCATGGATCCCTCATAGTCCAATTTTAAAGTTGATTCAATATCGCACTATAGAGAATCAACTAAACTCCGGTATCCTATGTAACTAACAACGAAGACACTAAGTGCTCGGGTCCGTGACCTACTGTCCATTATGTTTAGTCTCCCCATGAATTGGTGTTCGTAGTCTAACAAGGTGAAAGCCATCAGCTTTTCAAGACTACTTCTACCATCCTTGAGCTACAAATCTTCCTATTGTGTGTTCAATTAACATATCTTAAATCTCAAAGAGTCTATGTCAAATTCCACTTAAGGAACTACTATAGCCATAGTTTCCATGAACACACCTCCTTATGATCACCCAATGGGACACACTGTCTCAATCCTAAGAGATATCATGGTGCCTTTATTAAGAATACCTATTGTTACCGACTTCCATCAACATTGACCTAATCCATAGGGAATATATGATCAACTTACGACCTCACCCATAAATCAAAGCCATTATTAACTTTAGCACAAACTCAATATTCTCTCAAGGTTGAGAGATAATACAATGAAACAGCTCGGTGGAGTCATGACTACTTGATAGGCTTAAGTCATAACTCACCATAGGTCCCATCCAATGTGCAACCATACACACTAGTGCACTTATCATGGGAAACTCATCCCATGGCCAAGACTAACCATCCCTCCAATTAGGAGGTGGTGCTCTACAACCTCTAATGGTTTGCCTAGGCTCATGAACCGACTCTGAACAAATAATCTATTTGCAAGAAACCCATGACTTAAATCTTCTGTGCAACTCCTAATGCACCTAAGTCATGTACAATGCAAAATATGTAGGCAAGAATACTCATAAAGTACAATACATGGAATAAGGATAGATAAAAGTGAAACTAGAACATCATTAAATAAATAATGAATTCCAAATTTATTACATCATGTCATGCTTTTAAGGATTCTATCCTAACAAAAAAACACCTTAAAACATGTAGAACGGTCACAGAATGCATCAAACATAATTTTCTAAGGTGTTATAAAAAAAACAAAACCTTAGGTTAATTTTTTAGTACCTCAAATACACTAAAGTAGGCTCTTTAAAGCCATTAAAGTATTAAGTTTGAGTTCTCATCACTTAGTTCTTACCTTAATAACATGCGCTTGGAAGTAACATTGAAGCTTCAATGTGGTGATCTAAAGGGCAAGCACCAATTTTTCAATATTTATAAATATCTCAGGTTTCCACATCTAAGAGGGTCTGTTAGATATAGTACATTGGTTGCTCCTCTTTTCCTCTTTTTTTGAGATAACACTCCACTTACTACTGCTATCGAGACCTTGTAAGACCTCCTTATCCTAGGGTTTATCTAGAATGGGGGTTAGCATCATGTAATGCTTTAGTGATTCATAGGCTTAGTTGCATTTTTTGGTTCTTTTAGTCCATTTTCCCTTCTTGCTAATGTCGAAGAAAGGGTGACACATAGTTGTTGTTCAATATATAAATCTATTTCAAGAACCAATCTTGTTAGTTAGCTTTTGGACTTCTCTAGCCCTTTTGGTCATTGGTATCTCCAAAGTTGATTTTATTTGGCCTGGGTTAGCTTTCATTCCTTTGTATATAACCAAGTACCTAAGGAACTTTCCATACCCTACATTAAAGGTGCACTTCACTGATTTAGCTTCATTTAATACTTTTGAAGAGCTTGAAATGTTCTTAGGAGGTCGATCAAGTACTCATTCCTCTTCTTACTTGTTACTAACATTTTATTAATGTACACTAGCATACTAACTTCTATTTGTTGTTAGAAGACCTAGATGACCAAATCTAGCATATAAGAGCCTAGATACCTTTTTTTCACAATCTAATGTCTTTAAGGAGCTAACCACTAGGGTTTATGTTGAGTCGATGAGATGTAACTTGGGGATCGATGCCCACAATGTCTTGTAGTTTCCTAGTAAAGATGTGTTCTTTTCTAGTAGCCATCTGAATCCTTTTTCTTTTTTTTTTTTGCATGGGCTAGAAGGAACCTCCTAGGTTTAGGGGCTCTAGAATAATGACTCCTTAGGTTCTCTAATTGCCTTCTCGGGTCACCTACTAATTTGTATTTGATTTTTGATTTATGAACTTCCTAAGGGTCCCAGTTGATGCACTTGATGACCGCTTTAAGGGCTATGGTGTAGCATACTCATGATGCCACCTAGTCTTGATATATTTCCCATATTCCTTGTAGTATTAGGAATTTAATGGTGTGATGGTATGTGAATAGTGTTCCTCTTAGGTTTTATATCCATGGTCATCCCATAATGGCATTATCGGGAAAAGGATATCCATAACAAAGAATTGTGTCATTATATGGCAACAACCAATTGGAACCATTAGGGCGACTTCCCCAGTTGAGCCACATAGGACTTTGTCTAGTCCCACCAATGACCCTAGACTTGACACTAGTTTTCCTTCGTCCATATTCACTTGTTCATAGATGGGCTAATATATTTAGCATGTTAACTAAATTCGTTAGGTCAACTAAGAATAGGTGCATGTTGTAGTCAATAATTCTTAAAGTAATAACCAATGGATCTTGAGCAGGGTTTGGACTCCTCTTAAGCCTTTATTAGAGAAGCATATGACATGTGGGCAAGTGGTAGTTGCTTCATGCAAGGATGTGAGGACTTTTGCTTCAATCGCCATATGCTTCTGTAACATCTTGATACCTTGCCTAGTTGCTCAAATCTAGTAGATGATCCACCATGAATGGTAGCTATAACTACCTTGGGTTATTTGAGGCTTTTATTTTGTCTTTTTAAGTGCATGTACTAAGAGGTAGACTTCACCCTTAGGGTCTCGATATTAGGAACAAACTCTAAGGTAAGTTGATAAAGACAAAATAAAGTTAGTCCTTGGAGGATGGAGGGGAAGATTTTGCATAAAAGTCGATCGTTTCCCTTCTCTAAGATTATCACATGCATAGAAATGCATGAATAGTCTAGGGTGTCTTTAGTTTCATTGAAAGAAATTGAACTTAGGGAGGGAAAACTCTCATATGGCCTCATTCTCCTTCTAAAGGGACTTGGGCTCAATCACCTTATTCACCAAGATTATGCATTTTGTGGTAGCTCTGGTGGCAAGAATCCCTTAGAGCATTGGGGCCTTTGGCAAGGTGGTCTGTTTGGTTAGTTTAATTAATGTTTCTCCCACCTTTCTCTCCCAATTTAATCTAGATGTTGGTCTAGTTGCTTCGATAACTATTATTCATTAACTTGCATCTTATTGGTGCTTGCCAATGAGAGTTTTTGGTCAAAATCACATTGGTATTTGTCTACCCTTACCCTAAAGGCAACATTTTCTTGAGTGAGTTAGTCACTTATTTTAATGAGCTCTTCCATCTATTGAAGGGTTTGTTCTCACTCATTGCTCCACTTCATTTCTATCATGATTGCATTTCCCTACCAAAACTCTATTGCATAGTTTTCTATTGCCCAATTATTGCTATAGATCTAAACAATGTCTTCAAGGCTTTTAATGCATTCCCATATGAAGAAGCTAAAACTCTTTATAGATAATTGAAAATTTTTATTCCACCAATTTTTTGATACAAAAAAAATAGGTTTCTGCATTCAAAGAAATCTTTTTCAAAGGAGGGAGGGACTTTTTTTTCTTTGTTGTTTATGATTTCCTTTTATAGGTCTTCTTCCCTTGTAGGTTCAGGTTATTCTTATAAAGGAGCAAGCTTTCTGTAGGTTTTTATGCAGGCTTTTCAACCTTATCATGCATGAAACCAAGTTTAGTTGACTTCATTTCTTCAACGTTAGGTCTTTGATTTGGGTAGACCTCAAGGAGTACTTAAATGAAGGTCTTTGCCTAGGGGTGGGGTGTTTTTTAGTAGCTTTATTGTGATTTTTTGGTGAGCTGAATTTTTGTATCTTCACCATAGATGACACCATTTTTCCAACTCTTAGTTCACTTTCTTACTTCAATGGATGGTTAGGACCTTACAATCATAAGGAACCTAAAGGGAGCACTCTAGGCTCCTTATGGTCGTAGAGCCTTCAAATGTCAATTTAGTAAGAAGAATGTGGAAACTACCAGACAAATAAGCATCAACTCAAAGGTTAACTTTCTATGTTTTTGGAATACTAACATGGCATAGAGGATGTGGCCATTATTAAACTTCTCCTTTTAGGGACCAATTAGGGTCTCCCCACATGGAGGCATGGGTCTTAGTATGGGTGCATGAGTATGGTTTAATTCAACATTTAGTTCTCATTAATGTGCTTAGGTGAGAAATTGATCATTTAACACTTGTGTAAGCTTTCTAGTTACTTATTCTTTGGCTAACGTGTGGTCTTCTCCTGTAGAGCAACCACACACTCACTTTTTTATTCTATCAAATAAACATAGCTAGAGGATTTTATTTCTTACGATCTACTATACCTCAAACAAACATGTACCAAAGCAATAGTTTTAAGTCACCTATTTCGCTTTCAACTAATTACTTGATTAATTACTTTATTTACTCTTTTTATTTGACAATGGCTTTGGCATTCATAGGAAAAAAGAATGATATAAAACACTAATTTATAGCTTTCAAATTTCTCTTAGTTTCCATAATATTTTTTTTTTTCTAAATTACAACTTTAGTAATATTAACCTAAAGAAATTCCTACAATGAAGGAACTATATAGAGAAAAACTCTTATAAAATAATACTCTTAGGACCAAGAAAAAAAATGATCTTAGCAAGGTTATTAATTTATAGATAAATGGTTATTTATTAATTGATGAAGAGTATTATGTTGTTATTGTACATTATTTGTACATGTATGACTTATAAATTTAAAAATAGTACACGTGGTAAAAAGTTAATACATAGAAACCTGAGAGACTGAAGAAAAAAAAAATAGTTATTGATTGTAAAAGAAAAAAAGACTCCCCAACAAAGATGTGGCATCAAAACTTAATGTTGTAAAAGATAAAGCTATTTCAAATATGTAATAATTCTAAAAGAAGTGAATTTAGAAAAATAAAAGTTATAAAAAATTACTTAATACTATATTATGAAGTTCTATTTGCTATACTATGATTTTTTGTTTATACTTCATCAATTATTAGTTTATATTTCTTAAGCCCTTAAAGATTTTTGAAAATATTTTTATCTTATGCATTTAGCAAGATTACTAATTTAGTACATTGGCTTGAGTTAAGACTAGAATATTTTGTTTTATAAGTAAGATTATTAATTTATCAAACATTCATTTATTGAGCTTTTACTATATGGACCATTATTTTGTATTAGTATAGCTTACAAAGTTTCATTGAAAGGGGTTTTATGAGTATTGGGAAGAACATGACAAATTTTCTTTTTATTATATTCATTATAATAACTATTATATTATTATGTTTTTTCCTTTAAGTCTTGGAGTCAAATTAGATGAAGCATAATTTTCCTTCCTTTTTTCTTGACATTTTTATTCTTAAGGTGTTCTTGTGAAATTAAACCATTTTCTTAGTCAACCTAATAGAGGAGGCATGAAGAATCAAGTTGGTAGCTATGAACTATCCACACAAATGTGTTGTTGGACTCAATTGTTCAAAGGTAAGTATTTTTAGTTTGTCAAATTCTACTAAATATAACAATACAACTCATAATTACTCAAAAACATGAGTATATAGGTACACAAAATGAATTATAAATATATATATATATATATTTGAAAAAAAAAACTAATTAAATTGCAAAGAGTGGAAACAACCAAGGCCGAAAATAAGAGATTTAGTATGTAAACTCATTAGGTTCAATTGAAAGATTTAGCTTGCAAACTTATTCAAAAATTAATTATATTAAATACTTTTCCTAACTTTGAAAACCCTAATCCCTATTTTGGTTAAAATCTTTGAACTCCACGATCAAATTGGAAGATTATTAACCAAGGAGAATACAATAAGAATTAAGATATCTAATAAGCATACAGTAAATCTAAACCTAAATAGCAAGCTTTAAAAAATTATAATTGCTAAAAACTAAAGTAGAAGTATTTAACAACTGCCACAAACTAAATTGAAAACATGCAAAAGGAGTTGAATTGGAATTACAAAAAGACAAACAACTCTTATAGATTCTCACCAAATCTAATATGAACCTCCTCCCACAAGAGGAATCTTAACTGATAAGTATGCAACTTACTCTCAAGTTCTTAGTTGATGAAGTTCTACTAAGAGTATCTCATGAAATAGAAACTCCATTGTCTCCCACTCATGCACAGTAGGCAAAATAACATCATGCATTTCTCTTAACTATATCATTACCATCCATGTTTATATTGACTAATGGATTGTACAACTTTTGAACACATTGATAAGAAAGGTGTAAGAGTATTAAACTAAATTTCATTTTAACCAGTGTAATTCATCCCTAAAAGGTGTCTCGTTATATCTTAAACACATTTATTCACATTGAGTTAAACATGGTTAATCCCCTTAGAAAAATATTTCAAACTACACCATATATGTAACTTATGACTGAAAATCACAAGGGCATAAAAGTTAGCATATATAATGACCTATAAGATTAATGCACAAGATGAGGAAGTAGCTAGGAATATATTCATTCATTCTTGTTTGATTGCGAAGAAGATATAGTATGAATATACATGCTAACATGGAGATCTTCATTATGAGTGTACCTTAGATATTCTATATCATACAAATCTTAGTTTAATTACATCAAGTAAAGAATTGAAGTTTTGCACATGCTTACTAAATCAAGCACTACATTAACAAGATTTGGCAATTGACTCCATTACAAATGTAGACAATAGGACTATCTATACTTGGTCGCTACTAACATGTAAGTCATATTGGATACAAAAGGAGTACTACAAATATCAATGACCTAACACACTATCTAAGTGGTTTAGACTCATTATGTTTCAGTTGCGCAAAGTAATGAAAGTGCATGTCGATAAAGTAAAACAAATAATTAAATGCCACCATCAAACAAGATTGGACAATGAATAAATCATAGGTATAATGGTTAATTGAAATATACAATATGTAATCATAATCTACATGATCAAATTCTCTTAACTTAACTCCTATGTAATCATTATCTACATAATCCAATGCTCTCAACTTGACCCTAATAAACATCTTTACGTATTAGCTTAGTTAACAAGGGGGGAGGGGAGGGTGGGATTTTTAACCATGCATCAAGTAGAAATATGTTCCTATGTAACCATGTCTCATATAAACTAATATTTAAGATTGATGTGATTGGTTCAACTATGATACTTGGGGGGGTCTTTGACATAGGCTAAAGTTACCATGCTATCACAATAAATAGTAGTATGCTCAAAAGAACAAGCAATATTGTGAAAAATATGTATGAACATCATAAACTAGTCACTTTCCTAAACGACAAGTAATGTACTCCCAACTCCATGCATGTTAGACAATGTTATACATGATTGTTTTCTATTTCACCAATATATGCTAACATCATAGAGCATATATAAAATTATAACCATATGTGGATTTGGGTTCATTTATGATGCTACATCAATTATCATTGTCATAGCTAATCAAGTCCAAATTCAATCCTTAATAGCAAATTATATAGCCTATGGTGACTTTGAGGTACGAAATCATCCAGTTCATTGCTTTTTCGTAAACAAGGTTTAGATCTAATTGGAAGCTACTAGCCTAATTATATAACAAGTATTAGTTCATGTGCACATCATTGGATACTTTAAGCTACTAACAATGCTAGCATATAGGAACCTTGAGTGATCTTTTCCTATTCATCTAAAGTCTTATGACACATGTTAAAGCTTAAGGTCTTATCTTTCTCTATATGAATGCCAATAGATTTTCAATTTTACTTCTAGAATTTTTTCAAGAATATTCATTGTGTATGATTTGTAAAACAAACCAAAAAGTCTTCTTGATTGATTGATTAGGATCATAACTTTGAACACATAGTTTGCTTTAAGCATGTTGTTCATTTTAAAAGTTGACGACCACCACACTTTAGAGACAACCATCTCATTATCATCCCTAACCAACATTTCATTCGTATACAAAAAATAGAATATAGAATCTACCCTTACACCATTTAACAAACATGCAATAGTGTTCTTAGACCATCATAAACCCATTAGTGTAATATACCATTGTTTAGATGATTATTGTAAGTTATAAATGGACCTTTGTAGTTGTTAACTTTGCCTTTCTATTTAGTTGCCATAAAACAAGTCAGTTGATCTATATAGATCTTCTTATTTAGTTCTCCATTGAGAAAAACAATTTGAATGTTTATTTGATATAATTTCAAATCCAAAGATGTGATAATGGTTTGAATAAGGAGAGTTGAGGCAAACCTCACTTCTCATGAGAAGTTCTTTTTCATTTTTATTTTTATACTCTACACTCTCATTTTGGTTTTATTAAGATATTAAGATAGAAGATTGAATGGATGAAAAGTACTAAGTCTTAAACCCTTTAAGGAGTTTATATAGGCTTACCTCTTAGCTTGAGTGACTTGAGCTCATCTTACGTTTGGGTTACTTAATCTAACTCATTGGGTCCTAATTAACTAATTTGTTCTATTGAGCTCCAATTAATTAATTATTCGAATCTAAAAACGCTATTTATATGTACTAGTGCAACCTTCCGTATTTACCAAAATGCTCTTATACACACATATAAATAAAGAATCCAACTATTCCTCAAATATTTTTTACCAAGGAATATGAGTTTGAGTGGGAACCACTAGGACCCGTAGGGAAGTGTTGGCTCCCCTAAAATCCAATTTTAAAGTTGACTCAAAATCTAACTATAAAGAGTCAACTACACTTTAGTATCCTTATGATATTAGATCGAGATAAAAAACTTCAGTCTACGACCTACTAACAATTGCATGCAAGCTCCCCATGAATTGGTATTCATAATTTAACAAGATGAATGTTATCAACCTCTCAAGACTACCTCTACAATCCTTGAGTCTTAGATCCTCCTATTATGTGATCAATTGACATACAATATCTCTCTAAGAGCATACATCAAATTCCACTTAAGGAATTATTGTGGCCACAATTTTCATGATCACATGTCCTTAGGATCACCTAAGGGGACATAATGTCTCAAACCCCTAAGATATCGTGGTGCTTATCTTGAGAATACCTATTATCACATGCCTCAATCATAGTGACCCAATCTATAGAGAATATATGACCACTTTAGGGTCTCACTCATGGGTTAAAGCCATTGAATACCTTAGCAATATTCTCTCAAGGTTGAGAGCTTATACAACATAACAGCTTGGTGAAGTCAAGACTACCTAATGACCAATGTCTGACTCACTGTAAATCCTATTTAATGTGTAAACTATTAGAATTGAGTCCTAAAAAGAGTGACATGATGTAACAAATAGAGATTTATTTATAAATGTATTATTTATATTTTTTACTTTCTCTTTATTATCTCATTGACATGAATTGATTAATTAGATGACCCTATATGGTTAATTAATCAATTAGGACCCATTTTAGACAAGATTAAGTGACCCAAGCCTTAGTGGGCTCAAGTCATTTAAGCCTAGTAGGGCAACGCTATAAATACCCTCTAAGGGTTAGGGTTCCAATCACTTTTTGAGAGACAATCGTCTTCTACATCTAGAGAGAGAGCCTAGGATTCCTCTTTTCCAAAGCCCACATTTTGGAGTGCCAAGATCATGGATCAAGTCATCAAGCAAAATATTTTTGGTGTATGAGACCTCTAGACTCTTTAGGCTTCATCTTTATTCAGTAGAATTGATTTGAGAACCATTCAAATCAAAGGTAAGATTTGTTAGCCCAAGGGTTCTCCTAATTGCGTTTTGATGATAACAAACCATGGTTAAGTTGTTAATTGGTTTGAATTATAAAGAATTTTAGGTATTAGTTTGGAAATTAATCAAAGGACCCAATGGATGCAAGATAAAGACAATTAAAAGACCCTTTAATAATATGAAACATATGTAAGATGAATGCATGGTGCACTTAGGATTTCATATCTTTTCATGCTCTTTAAAAACTCGGTTTAGGCATTAAAGTTACATTTCCGTCAAAACCCTAGTTTTATCAAATGAACCTTAGGCAAATTGTTTCAAAAGTGGCATATTAATTTACCTAAATACCTTGCCTAAGTGTTAGAAGAGAAAAGAATATATATATATATATATATATATATAAAAGAGGTTTTCAAGCCAAAAATGGTGAATTGGTCAAGGCACTGGTCAACCGGCTCAACCGGTTAGGGCACCGGTCGACTGATTACACCTTCTTGATCAAGGTCTGATTGAGAAATGCAAAAAATATTCTCTCTTCTTGTAGCTTTGCATTCTTGGTCGAGGGATATGCCTTCTCGGTCGAGATCCGATCGAGGTTTGGTCAAGGATTAGTCAAGGCGTAATGGTCACCTACCATGCATTTATTGTCTAATGGTTAGTAAACCGGTTGACCCTCAACTCAACTGATCAATACTACTTTTTGACATTTTTGGCTCCCAAGGCTAGAAACGTATAAATTGAGAACTCCACTTCATTTATGAGGTAGAGAACACCTGCATTTATTTGTCTACCTACTTGTTCTTGCCTCAAAAGCTCTCATTCTTTCCTTAGTGCATTAAATCTCCATTTGCATATTCCTTAGTGCACCTTTGTGATTCTTCCTAACATTTAAGTTGTATTTGAGCCCTTGTTGAGCTAGGTTGAGAGATTCGAACTTATTATTTGAGTGTTAAAAGCTTCAAGTGAGTTAAGACTTGAAGGGATTGTGTAATAGCCCATTGAAGTTGGAATCCAAGTGTAAAGGTGATTAAAAGCTTGGTTGAAGCTTCAAGTATAGTGGAACCTTCACTTAGTTAGGAGGTTGAGGAGAGTGGACATAGGTAAACAAGTGTTGAACCACTATAAAATCTGAGTTTACTCTTTCTAACCTTATCTCTTTATATTTGTGTTTCCTTTGCTTGAATTTGTTGTGTTTGAAAAATATTTTTTAAAACCCAATTCACCCCTCCCCTCCCTCCCCCCCCCCCCCCCCCCCTCTTGGGTGTTTTCTATTAAGATTAGCCTTTTATTTTCTCAAAGTTTTTAATAACTTTTCTCTAGATTATAGAATGTTAAAATTTTGATTTTTGCTTATGTTGCATAGGATTTAGAGCCCTAAGGTATTTTGCATGCACATATACAATCTAGGGTTATAGGAATGGAGAGATATAGGTTTCCCAACATAACTAAACACACTAGTACACTGACCATGGGAAACCCATCCTAATGACTAGGGCAAGTCATCCCTCAAATGGATTATTGAAGTCCATGAACCAGTTGTGAATGAGTCATTAACTTGCAAGGAATCTATGACTTAGATTTTCCATGTAACTCCTAATTCACTCAAGTCATGTACATGCAAGTGATGTAGGTTTGAATGCTTAACATACATAATTCATAAATAGGATAGTAAATAGAAAATTGAAGTCATAATGTAAGTATTAATGAACTCCATTTATGGTTACATCATATCATGCTTTTAAAGAATCTATCCTAACATCATGATCTTATGATGCAAACATGAAAGCTTCACCTTAATGCCCACAATTACAATGATGAGATAGTTCCAAGTTTTTCCCCACACACATCTAAATCTAGTGAATTAATATGTAATGGTAAAATCACACTTAGTGGCATAATCTAGTAGGGGCAAGTTACTACTCAAAGTTACTATCTTGTCGAGTCACTCATATCCTTAGCAAGATCTTTAACATCTATAACAACTCACTCCCAATCAAGTAGATATTGTTTACTCTGAACTCAAAGGGACCTCAGAGATTTAAAACACGTTTTCATGGCTAAGAAGAGCTCTTACATATATAATTCTAAGAACTTTTTTCCCTATTCAATGTAGCATATCATAATCACCCCCATGAAGACATAAAGTCCTCATTTGTGTCCCATATGATTACAGGACCAAACAAACAAACTCTCATACCATGGTTGAGGATACACTTTGATACCATTTGTAACAACTCACTCCCAACTGTGTAAATATATACTATCGACTTTAGGCTCAAAGAGCCCTCATAACATTAAAATGTGTCTAAATAATTAAGAGAAGCTCATATATATATATATATATATATGATGTCAAGAACTTTTTCCCTTATTCGATATGAGATATCATAGTATTTTCCTTTGGTTTAGTTGCCTCAAATAAATTGAGACTCCTATTCAATGCTCCTTTACTCAAAATATCATCCTATAAGAAATTATATTCATATAACTTAATTTCAATTATACTCCCATTGAGTTGTTCACTAAGCATCACACAACCTTTGATTTATTAGAATATCTAATGAAAGTGCACTTGTTTCCTTTATAGCACAATATCTATGAGAATTTACATGAACTAAACCTGCTAACCCTTAGGATCACAAGTGAGTTATGTTTGGCTTCTTAACTATATGGATTTGAAGTAATTGATTTTGAGGGCATTCTATTCAAGATTTAAGTTGCAATCAAAATACTAACCCTCCTTTCCCACCCCGAAAGATGTTAGATAGTTGGGTTGTGCCTTTTTGAGTGAACCATATCCAAAAGTTTATGGTTACTTTTTTCAGTTCAACCATTTTACTATGGAGTCCTTGAAGCTATTGATTGTTCTTTGGATTTCCTTTTCATCATAGAGTTTTTTAAAACTCTTCAATGGATACTCATGTCCATGATTTATCCTTAATGTTGTAATAGTTTTTTCTTTTCAATTTTTTTACAATATTCATATAACATCTAAATCAAAGCAAATCTTTCGACTTGTAGATATAACCATCCGTAAATGTGATGAAGTAGTAGGCACCATGCTTGGGTGTTCATTAGTCCCTGTACTTTTGAATGCATGGGATACAAAGGACAAGATACCTTTCTGGCTTGCTTAAGAGACTTCCTAATTAATTTTCCTTCCAAATAGTGTTCACAAGGGGGTGGGCAAATTTCTGAGAGTTAGCTTAATAAATTTTGATGATTTTTCCCTTAAACTTATTTTATAAAAAAATTTGATATTATTATATAGTAATACATTCTACAAATATTATAAAATATTAATGGAGTTTAATTCAGCTTAGATTGTTGAAGCATTGGTTTAAACTCAGCCCAAAATTGAGCTCAACCAAAATTAACTTTTGGTTGAGAAACTCGACCAAATCCTAACTTGAGTACTAAAAATGGTTTCTCAACTTCACCGAGATTCGAGTTAGGTCAAACCAATTTGCCAAATTGCACTCAGTAGAGAAATGCTAATTTGTTGAATTCGAGGTCCTCACAATTTTAATTTGTCCTCACAAAATTGTCTTCATTTTTTATCCTTTTAAGTTAGAGTAATGGATTTGAAATCAGCTCTACAATCAAATTCCAATGGATAATACTCTACTACTCAGAGATTTATGCAGGATACACAATTTTCATTGCTCTGATAGATTTTGTGAATATCTTGTCACCTGATGCTCCTGGTTAATTAATAAGAAGTCAAGTAATTGAGCTTGTACCAAGTTTCATTAGGCTTCTTCATTCTAGCCTTTAAATTCAAGTGTGACGGTTTAAGGGAAATATATGAAACCTATTGAATCCCCAAAAAACTTTACACCAGTCAATATGAGTTGGCAACTTCTCACGATCACTTTAATTTAGATTAGTGTTTAATTGGTACTTGGTTCAGGGTTGCTTTTTTGTTTTTTCTTCTGTTAGTCCTGCTTTTGCATCTGAACTGCTTCAATTTTACGTTGCACACAGCTTGCCAAAAGGCGAATGCAATATTCTGGGAACTGGTTGGATGGTTAGGTAAGGAACACAACAAAACTACCACTAAAGCATGTAAAAGTCTTGAATTCAATGTTATGTTGTCCTTAATATAATTTTAATTGCAGTACCACCCATCAAGCACATCCAAGAAACAAAAACAATGCATACTCTGACTCTTCAATTACTTAACCACCTATGTACTGAAGTTTTGGAAGTATCAAGAGCGAAGAAAATATTTAGACAATCATTCATTAATGGGGCAAAATATGGGATTCCCGAGATTCTGGAAGAGATTATAAAGTCATATCCTTATGCACTCGAGTATCTGGATGAGGATGTATTCAAATTGGCAGTATTAAATCGTTATGAAAAGATTTTCAACCTCATCTGCGAAACCGGTATGCATAGACAACTTATAATACGAACCGAAGATGATTCAAATAACGGTAATATCTTGCATTTGGCTGGAAAATTGGCCCCTCCGCACCGGCTCAGTCTCGTTTCTGGTGCAGCTCTACAAATGCAACGCGAGTTACATTGGTTTAAGGTAATAATTTTTGTTTTGAAGGGGAATTAATTTTCTTATACATATCCACTCTTTTTCTGTATCTTAGAAACATTTTGATTTTTACACAGGAAATTGAAAAATATGCCCCGAGAGCCTTCAGTGAATCTGAGAACGAAAACAAAGATAAACCGAAAATGGTATTTATAAAGGAACATGAAAAGTTGATAAAAGAAGGGGAGAAATGGATGAAAGGCACAGCAAAATGTTACGCATTAGCAGCAGCGCTTATTGCTACTGTAGTGTTTGCAGCAGCAATTACCATCCCGGGTGGCAACCATGATGATACTGGCATACCAAATTTCTCCAAAGAAAAGGCCTTCAAAGTTTTTGCAGCTTCGGATTCTCTTTCCCTCTTCCTATCCATTGCTTCGGTGCTGATATGCCTATCCATTCTCACGGCACGATATGCAGAAGATGATTTTCTTTTTGCCCTTCCCAGGAGGTTGATATTTGGCCTTGTTACTCTATTCCTCTCCGTAACATTCATGATGATAGCCTACAGTAGCGCAATCTATCTTCTCTTTGGTGAAAAGAAGGCATGGATTCTTATTACCTTGGCTGCATTAGCCTGTTTGCCTGTGACCTTGTACGGAATTTTGCAGTTTCCCCTCCTTGTGGAATTGATTTATTCCACATACGGCCCAGGCATTTTTGGCAAACATAGTAATCGTCTGATCCGATAGATCGACAATCATGGTGAGAGTATTCGACACAATTACGTACTTTGGGATTTGCATCAAATTCATGACTGAATGTATTGCCTTTACTCTCTCTCTCTGCTCCTGCGGACATTTTCTCCTAGATATTTCATTGTAATTCTAACTTCTGTCAATTATGATGAACAGGCTTAAAGCAAACTTTTTAAACTTGGCAAAATTGACTTTTTGGTACATGGCTAGATTGGTCAAGATGATAGTGATTGCAAAATCTAAATCTAGTCTACGGCTAAGGTGACTTATCAGGAAGGCCACCGGCCAAGAACACCCCTCTTGGTCGGACTTTTACTTGCATTTTATTGGTGGGTTAGGGGAAATTCGGTTCTCAAATAATCAAACAATTCATCAAAATTGTATACATTACAAATAAGCCAACAAAATCCATGGTGGAATGAATAAATATACGCAAATATGAACATCTAAATTGATAATCAGGCAAGAAGTTATAGACAATGAACAAATAGATGATTAGGCAATCTAGGCAGATATTTATAAAGAGAGATTTTTATAGATGGATTTTAAAATGGAAGTCAAAATGTGGATTGATGAACAAAAATAATGTATTATCCTTTTTGTTTTAAAATACTTTTGCATATAAAATTGAGAAAATGAATTATTTCACCTATTTAAGGAG
Source organism: Vitis vinifera (assembly GCF_030704535.1). NCBI lineage: Eukaryota > Viridiplantae > Streptophyta > Magnoliopsida > Vitales > Vitaceae > Vitis > Vitis vinifera. The sequence goes on along the minus strand of NC_081823.1, from coordinate 12,243,028 downwards.
TTATTTTGTTTGTCATTACCACCAAAATTATTCTAATAAATTAAATATCTAATTTGTATAAAAAAAATACAAAATTGTTATTATTCTTTATAAATAAATTTTTCATGGCCTTTATTTTCGATTTTTTTTTTTAAAAAAAATGGTCACCTAGCTCAAAGTGATGATAAGCTCCCTCAAGGGTCACCAAGTCTCAAAGTCTTGTCAAATTCACAAGTTATAGTTTGATAATTTGATCATTCCATAATTCCAATTACATCATTTTGTCTTTTCCTTCTACTCCCATATAACTTTACTTTTCTACTTTTCTTTTCAACCTTTTGTGCTTTATTTACTCTATGTTAAGACTAACTATGTTATTTATTAAAAAAAAATTATAATTATATATTTATTATTATCATCATTATTAACATATTATTAATATTATTATTTATGATATTAGTTTTATATCATTAATATTCCATATGTATCATTATTCATATTTTTATTATTATAATGTCATTGATTATAAACCAATCTTAGAATATAATTTTTCTTTCATCTAATTCTTAAAACTTATAGGTTTATTATAAAAATCATGCACAATAATGATTCATTAAATGTATAATGCTAGTACACCGATATTATGTATTAATATAAAAGCCAATGTACACGTACCACAAAAATATAATGATCTTACAACATGAATACTTTAAATGTCTTATACATTACTGCATAACCTAACTTTATTTTAAAATTTTCCTTTTAAACAAGCATTGATGAATGGCTGTCACATATTTTATATATTTTTTAATATTTCATCTACTATAAATTAACCTTATAAGACATTTTTTTTATAAGGTGTATGAGTTTCATTATAAGAATTATTGCTGATAAGAATGCATCTAGTATATGATGCTAATTCATTGGGATGCCTTACTAATATAGAAATCAATATAGTAGAATAAAGACAATGCTTCGAACACTAATAAGTTTGTTCCAAAATGTATGTGTCATAGTTATGCATTGAAATTACAATATAAGTACACTAAAAGTACAATAACACATGCTTTAATTTTGTTTTTTCATAATTATCAATACTAATTTTTTATTGTAATATTTTCTTAATAATCATATTGTAAAAAACAATTGATAATTTATGAAAGTTTATATAAGAAAACTTTGTCTTCAATACATGAATGAAACAATATTTGTAAAATTATTTTATTATTATTCTTATTGTATAAGTTATACATAATATTTAAAATTTTTTGAAATAATAATTATAATAATAATAACAATAATAATAACTAATGAAACAATAATTTGTAAATTAATTATTATATTATTTATATATGTGTTATTATTATTATTATTATTTTTTGATAGGTTATATTATGTTTATAAAATAACAATAACAACAACAACAACAATAATAATAATAATAATAATAATAATAATAATAATAATAATAATAATAACTAGAAGAAGAAAAAAATAGAGAAAAGAAAAAAATAAGTGTTGTAAAACGAGGATAAATGCAATGCAAATAAAAACAGAGAACAACTATATACTATTTTAATAATAATATAATGGGGAGGAAAGAACCAGAAAAGAGAATTAATTGAGTTGAAAGAATGAAATACATAAAGAATAAGAGAGAGGATTTCTTTCTTTCCTTGGGATACATCTTATAGGGGATTGGAAACTGTTTTATAAGCTTTCCAAATGGCTTCCATTAATGAATATTAATGGAAGTCATAAATAATATTAATGAAGATTTAATATAATAAATGTGGTGGTATTCATTACTTCATTTATAACACTTTTCCTTGGATGTCCACCACATTAGAAGAATATGTCTCATTAAAACCTTGCTAGTAAAAAACCCTATAGGAAAAACCTAGCGAAGGAAAAAGAGTACAATATTCTAATAATTCTTTAAGTTGCTCTTGATATGTTAGGACTGTCTCATTAAAAACCTTGCTAGTAAAACCTAACGGGATAAAACCTAGACGAAGGGAAAAAAAGTATAGTACACTAACATCCTTTTACAAGCATACTCACCCTCATGTCGATATCCTTGAGTTGATGCATTCCAATCTTGTGTATTAACTTCTTGAATGTTGAGGTTGGCAATGACTTTGTGAATAAATCTACTAGATTATCACTTGAGCGTATTTGTTACACATCAATTTCACCACTCTTTTGATGTTCATGTGTATAAAAGAAATTTGATGAAATGTGTTTAGTTCTATCTCTTTTAATATGACCCCCTGTTATTTGTGCAATGCATGCAACATTATTTTCAAATAATATTGTCGGATCACTCTTGATAGATAAGAGTCCACATGGTTCCCGAATATATTGGATTATAGATCTTAGTCATATACATTCACAACTTGCTTCACGAATTACAAGAATTTTTGAATGATTTGATAATGTGGCCATCATTATTTGTTTGACAAATCTCCATGAAATAGTAGTATCATTGCAATTAACCATATACCCTGTTTGTGACCTACCTTTATGTGGATATGAAAAGTATCCTGCATCTGTATATTTATGCAATTTTTACTTGATTCCCTTGAGTAAAATAGACCCACATCAATAGTTCTGCAAAGATAGCACAATATATGTTTGATACCATTTCAATGTCTTTGAGTTGGAGTGGAACTGTATCTTGCTAATAAATTGACAAAAAAATGAATGTTTAGACATGTACAATTGGCAAGATATATAAGTGCACCAATAGCACTAATATATGGTACTTTAGGACCAAGTAATTCTTCACATTTTTTGCAAGGCCGGAATGGGTCCTTTTTCACATCAAATGATTAGAAAACTATTGGAGAAGTTAAAGGATGCACTTTATCCATATAAAAATGCTTTAAAATTTTCTTAATGTACTAAAACTCCATTTGGAAAATGCTCGATTTGATAACAATAGAAAATTTTGTTTTTCCAAGATCTTTCATCTCAAATTCCTTTTTTAAGTAATTTTTTTGTTTTTATGAGTTCTTTAGGAGTTCCAATAAGATTTAAGTCATTAACATACACTACAATAATTGCAAATCCGGTTTCTGATTTCTTAATGAAGATGCATGGACATATAGGGTTATTCACATACCCTTCTTTTAGTAAGTATTTACTAAGGTGATTGTACAACATGCGTCCGACTTACTTTAATCCATACAAGGATCATTGTAACTTGATTGAGTACATGTTACAAGTCTTTGTATTATTTGTTTCAGGCAATTTAAATCCTCCAGGGATTTTCTTATATATATCATTATCTATGGATCTATATAAATATGTTGTAATAACGTCCATGAGACACATATCTAGTCCTTATGAGACTACCAAACTAATTAAGAAATGAAATGTGATTGCGTCCATGATGGGAGAGTATGTTTTCTCGTAGTCAATACCTGGTCTCTAAAAGAAACCTTGTGCTACTAATCGCCTTTATATCTTATGATTTCATTACTCTCATTGTGTTTTCATACAAATACCCATTTTTACCTAACAGGTTTTACTTCTTCAAGTGTTTAGAGTATAAGTCCAAACAATTCTCGTTTTGTTAATAAGTTTAACTTTTCTTGCATAGTTTCTTTCCCTTTTGGCCAATCATTTCTATGTCGGCATTCTTCCATATTTCATGGTTTGGAATCTTCATCATTTCTTATGATACATGGGCCACTTGAAAAGTGAAAAATATTGTTAATTGTAATATTATTTAAATCCCATTTTACTCCCATGTGTACATAACTTACTAAAATCTCACAATTTTTAGGTATTTGTGCCTCTTCAAGGGCTTCTTGTTCAATATGTGCCTTTTCAAGAGCTTTTTGTTCAATATGTGCCTCTTCAGGTGCTTTTTGCATTATTCGTGCCTCTTTTGGGGCTATAGATTTATCAATTTTAGATTAATCAGTCATTTTAACGACCTCTTCTAAAGTACAAAGTTTTTCTTGTGTTCTCATCTTCTAGGAAGTTATATCCTTTGAGCTGACAAGTCTACCATGCTTCAAGCAAATCTTAGATTCATTTGTTAATTGTTCTACAGTGACATCAATCTGTGTTGGAGTATTTGTAGTCGGGATATGTGACTTTGTCACTTTCTTTGTATTAATGAATGCATTTGTGTAGACCCCCATTTTGGGAGCACTTTCTTTTTGAATTTGTTGCAGCTTATTTGGCCAGATGGAGCATTTCTAGGAGGCCACGTGTCAATCCCTGATTGGCTATCATGGAATCAGAACAGTGTTTTTGAAAGCCAATCAGAGATTGACACCTGGCAAGGAGGAATCTGCAAAAGCTGCAGGTTGTTGAGGGGAGCAGAGGAGAGAGTGCTTTTGGGGCTGCCAGCTGTATGGTAGTGGGGACGGTACCTAGGGCTGCAGGAGGGTGGTCTGAGAGCAAGCCGTTAGAGATAGATTTTGGGAGGAAAACAGAGGGAGGAGGAGGTTTTTCGGGGGGAGCCGAGAGAGGAAGTTAGCAGGGCAGGGGAGGAACCGCTCAGGTTTGATCCTTCCTCACTTTAAATTCTCCAGTATTACTGCATTACTAGGTTTCCGGCTGATAGTGGATGCTTGCTTTGGTCATCTAAGCTGTTAAACTTGCTTTTCATTGTTACTTGTTGAGCATCTTTATTTCTCTGTATGTATTTACAATGGTTGCGCTACTTATTAGCGTGTTAAGATTCTCCCACCACTTTGTTTTACAAGTCTCTTAGTATTCGTGAAAATGGAGTTTGGATTTCAAGGCATCGTTCTTCCTCATGCATGCTCTGTTTTTATTTATTTATTTATTTTTCTTCATTCTCTTTCCCCTGTTCTTGTTATCTCTCTCTTGGAGTGTTGAGCATCTTGTTTGGGTTTGGCTGTCTAAATCGGGGGTTACTTTGAGGGGTCTTGGCATCAGAAATCTTCAAGATACTGCCATGTTTCTTGTAGAACAAGTGGAAAGACAACAAGCTTAAGATATTGAGAGGGGAAGTATTCACAGTCGTTTTTGAGAAAACAGAGGAGAATGGGAAGTACCGATGGAGCCACTTACGAAGGGTACACTTATGAGGAGCTTGAGAAGGAACCACACTAACAATCTGAAAAGTTCCAGATCTCAATCACTAGTGCTGATGGCTTTATTGCCTTTCATATTGCTCGGAGTCTGAAGACGGAGGGCCACTACATTATTGCTTCTGACTGGAAGAAGAGAGGGCTTATGACTGAAGATGTGTTCTGTCATGAATCCTATCTTGATTGATTTCAAGGTGATGAGCAACTGCTTGAAGGTCACTATTGGGTTTGACCATGCGTTTAACCTTGTTGCCAATATGGGAGGAATAGGGTTCATCTAGTCCAACCATCCAGTTATTATGATGATCAGCTTCGGCATGCTTGAGTTTTCCATGATCAATGGGGGTTAAGAGGGTCTCAAGATGCTTATGGATTGGAGAAACTCGTTGCGGAAGAATTGGGTAAGCAGGTTCATGGGTATATGACGAGGATTGGGTTTGATCTGTTATCATTTGCAGCTAGTACGCTTGTTCACATATACACATTGTGTGGGAATATTAAGAAGACAAGACATGTTTTCAATGAGATGCTGAGACTAGATTTAGTACCATGGACTTCCCTAATTATTGGTTATGTTCAGAATGCCCAAGCTGACGAGGCTCTTCAGTTCTCTGGGCTGCTATTCAAATCAAGAACTCAACCTGATCACATTACCTTTGTCGGGGTTCCTTCTATTTGTACTCATGTTGATTTGGCCTCTGTGTCTCCCTGCACCGAGACGAGTCAGATTTCAAGAGGAGTGGAGCATGCAGTAGGGATGAAAATGACAACGGCTTCCCGTTCCCACTAGGCTACAATAGTTTAGTGGAGAGGTATCCACGCATTGGAAAGGATCACTTGGTAAAGCTCCTGAAGCAGAGGCTTTTCTAACAGAACCATAGAAAGACGAATTTGGCATGTCCAAACAGGGTGCAACTGAGGTTATATTTAGTGAGGTGGAAAATGAGAATCCAAAGGAAGCAGAATGGTTTCCAGCACCAGAAAGGCAAGAACGAATTGCCCAATTGCAAGCAAAACTGTTCCATGCAGCTGCACCACCCAGTTTAGCTGTTCAGATGGATGGTTCATATGTACCGAGAAATAATCTGGAGGAAGCAATCCTACTTTTGATGATTCTTATGGAAAATTTTACCTTGTGGAGCAGATTCTGGGCGAGGTAGATGCTCTAGAATGGGTATATCATGAGAGGGAGGTATACCCAATTTGGCTCTGCCCACATCGATTGTACAAGCTTCCTGTCGAAACAATGATATATCCTGAACCAGGCTTTGAGCTGCCTCGCAAACAGGGTGACACGCATTATGCCCAGATGTACACAGATGTGGAGATGTACTATGCGCCAGGGCCTGTCTTGAGGGGATAGTCTCTTGGCTAGTTTCATGCTGGGATAAGGAATCACAATAGGTGCAGGATTGGCTTATTACCCAATAGATACAGCGCGTAGAAGGATGATGATGATCTCAGGCGAAGCTGTCAAATACAAGAGCTCTTTCGATGCATTCTCACAGATCCTGAAGAATGAAGGTGCTAGATCACTCTTTAAAGGTGCTGGATGCGTTCTGGTACATGCCAGATGAGCAGAGAAATCCACTATGAAGGATGCTACTGCTAAGATACTTGCCCGTTCTAAATGATCAGAGTGAGGTTGAATTCTCCTTGATACCTACCTCTGCACATGCATGGTTGTCCAAAGCTCCTTTTAAAGCCCTTGTTGACTTCCCAGATCCATCTACCCATGTGCATGGAACCATGCAAACCCGGCCATTATCCATACCCATTTCTTTTACCTATCACCTTTCTCATTTTCCAATTTCACATATCTATCACATCACCACTAACCCACTTCTCATCACCCTTCCTATCCCTTACACTCAGCATATCTCCACTCATTTTTCTCACCAATTCTGTCATCCATAGCCCACTCACTATACCCTCATGCACCATACACATCACTTCACCCGTACCCTACTCACCATCAATAGCCTAACCACTTTGCTCGTTCCACCATGTCCCATATCCACATTGTCTCTGCCCATTTCTCATCCATCATGCTTTATCTCACTATACCCACGGGCATAGGACTCATTCATACTCATTTCTTACACCCTATAGTTGCCACCCTCACTTTTCCACCTTGTACATTCGTGAAGCTCATTCATCAAGTAAGCCTTCAATCTGGCAGAAAGTGAAGAGTGCCCAGGCCAGCAGCTTTCCCTGTCGAGCAGCCAGAGTGGTGAGCTCATTTAGCAGCCGCATCAAGGCCACAGGGTATTGGCGATTCCTACGTGGCCTCTTTGTAAGGCATGAAAGCGTTTGGTGCACTATTTAGATCTATGCTTCTTAGAGACTATGTAGCCATGCAATCACGCGAAGAGAATTGTGGGTTCCCTTTGTTGACCGAGTTGGTCTTAATCACAGATATTCTCATCCATGGCTGCTGATATATCTCCAAATTCTTCTTGATGCTGCGGAAGATATTGTTGAAATAGGAAAAACTGGTTGGAGAGATCAATTGTTACTCGAATTTGATTTTGATTGAAAAGGAATTGGGAGTGGCATTCTTGCGATCTGGTTAGCACAAGCAGGTGCAAAGACGGTTTATGCAGTGGAAGCGAGCTAGAGAAGGGGATTTATAGGAAGCTAGGTGAGGTATGTGGGTTTGCGGAGGGTGTCATCCCTGAGTTTTGGTGTCCTCAGAGAGTGGGGAGTCATCCACGGCGCGGTGCAGGAGAGAAAACGCAGCTTGATTCATAGACTGAGGTTCTCAATATGAGGTTGGCGTCTTACGGGGAAAACCTCTCTGAGCTTTCTAGCTTCTCGACTTCAGATGAGGATCTTTTGTAGGAAGCTTCCAGATTTTCAGGGAAGTGAAGGGAAATGAACTTGACCGATTTTGCGAATCAAAATTCTCTTGTGAAAAATTGAAGTTTCGATATCAATTCAAGGTGTGGCTTAAGGTTTCTTTCCAATCAGAGTTTTCTGAATCTGAAAACGTGGTTGGAATGGAGTCTCTACTAGGGTTCCACCAGGCTATCCAGACATGATAACTAAGAATCACTATGGCCAAAATCGGAAATGGTTATGCCCCAGTCCTTGGCTGCTACACCTCTCGCATTGTGGTAAAGTTTGTTGAGGACTATCACTGGCAATGGATTTCATTCTTCTCTGCTATGTCAGTACAGGATTGATACTCCTATCATTGTTCACCTCGATCATGGAAATTTGAAGAAATAACTGGTGGATGTTCTTGTGCTGGGATTTGATGCTCATTGCCAATCCCTTAAAGGTTACTACTGTTAGTTTCATTTACTGAAGAGGAAATCAGGCTGTTGCTAAGCCCGCATGCAAGCTTATTCCCCATCTTGGCGCCTTCAACATTTCAATGGCTTTACACTGAACGACGGAAGTGAAGAGCTAAAAACAAGAGAAACTGTGGGTTGATTTGATAATGGTCAAAGAAGGTGCTGGTGACAGTGATTCTGATGATTCATGCTATGCTAGGAAACATGGTAAATCTGGGAGTTGTGGGGATGCAGCTGCTCATGTGCTGGAAATGCAAGAAGGTCAAGAAAGGCCTGCAAAGGCTATCACTCATGTTCTTGATAATGAGGATTTTCAGGTACCCTGGCATCTTCACTCTTCCTCTTCAGGTTTTCTCTGCAGAATCAAGCAAGAGGTCTTCATGATCCTGAAGCTCTGGCAAGGGAAGCAGTATTTAGTGTGAGTGAGATAGAGGCACCATACGGGCTGTTTAAGAAGGTCAGCAGCGCTGTGATTGATGGTGGTACATTCAATGGTTTGAGTTTTAAGCAGGGTTTTCAGAATTTGATGATCCCAATCCACAAGTTGATCGAGTAAGCACAGTTATGATCAGGATTTCATCCCTGCGCGACCATTCCTCACCAACTCCCCCACTCAAGTATTTTTGCATGCAGCCTTAGGCACGTGTCCTCCTTTCTTTTATTCTTCATCATCTTTGATTTTAAAACAATTGCCCCATGTCCCGTTTTGTAAATATTTTCTTCAATTCATCTTTTCAAATAATCCCGGCTCCTCTACTTTTTCACCTTTCGTTTTTTTTTTAAGATACCAAAAATCTCATTTTCAATAAAATTTGGTTGCCATTTTCTTTCCGGCAAGCCACTTTTGCATTTTCTTTGTTTTGAAAATGTTTTAAAATAAACATGAATTTAAATTCCGTAATTCCGAACAATGGAATTTACGGAATTAATTCATGCAAAAATAAACAGGCTTTGGTGCGGGCCCAACATATGAGATTTTATGATTGATGGATTGTTTGGTTGATTTGGGTGCCATACATGATTTATTCTGCTCTATGATATGCATGTGATCATCCTTTAATTGTGCACTAATCTCACTTCTTGATAGTGCATTGAAGATCGTTGCCCAGGTACGCATCTGTCCTTATTCTGGTCTTGCTATACGCATCTTTTGATACTCATATGTGCATGATTGATTTGAGTATTTATTGATTTCCTCATCATCGCCATGTTAGCTTCATTCTATTAGTAGAAACCCGACTTTAGGGACTTAGAGGGGTGCTACGGTCTTTACCGTACCTTCCCGATAAGTAACCTGACCCCCGAACCCGATCCGGTTTTCACAGACCACCTTTTCCAAAAATCAGGAGTCACACTTAGGGTTTTCTTTCTTATTTTGTTTACCCTTTAAAAATAAAACAAAAATAAGTGGCGACTCCAAGTCATTTTTCTTAATCAATAAAAAATCAATTTTTCAAATAAAAATCGAGTTTCGCCATCGAGTGGGAAACGCATTCGAGCCAGCCGAAATGCGGGGTCCACAAAATGGTGACTCCACTGGGGATCATTAGAGGGTCAAGCTTGAACTTAAGATGAAGCAAACATGGTATTTGATGAGTCTATCAGTGGGTACTCACTTCTTGATTGCACATTGAGGGTTCTCGAGTTTTCACTTGGGACGTTGACATGATTGATCATATTAGTCGATTATCTTGATTAGGGATTTTGACACAGTGATTTTTCTTTGTGCTTCATTGATATATTTTGTTTGAGATATTTGACATGTTGATTACGATGATTGATTCGTATTGATAGAGGATTCTGAGATAGCTATTTTCTCGATGCTTGATTGCCATGCTCGTTTGAGGTATTGGCATGCTGATTGTATTGATTGCTTATCTTATTTCGCTTAGTATAGTGATTTTGATATTTGCCATGATTATTCTGACCGCCTTGCATGTATGGATTCGTTGTTGGTTTGATTTGACATGTCGATTCTCTGGCTTGCATATTATCTTGATCATCTTTTGAGCATGGTATTCTTATCACTATTCATCTTGATTCTCATAGCTTGTATGCGTGCATGAATGATATATCTTGTACTCTGATTGACTATATGATGCATGACTGCCCTTTCTCTGCATGATTGCATGTCGCCTGTCTCTGTGGGCCGCATATATATCCCCTTACCTCCAACTCTCTTGGTTTCGGTCATTCCTTTCATCCCAGTTCTCACTATTGCAAGTGTGAGACCTTCTGTGTGTTTGCTCTCTGACCGAGCCAGAGATTAGGAGTAGGGTCTAGCGACGGGCTATATCGATGCACGGGAGCATTCTGGAGGAGAGCGACACTTTGATGTCGATTGGAGTCCGATCATTGAAGACCTGTATAGCCCGGAGCTAGGTTTCATGGATATTTGTGTAGCCAGTGTGTTTCCTCTTCTGTTTTAGCTTCCTAGGGTTTTCGGATGCACCCACACCATTCATTGTGCACTCTAGTCGACCATTGAGCGTTGAGAGTTTGAGAGGTTTCACCATAGAAAACCCCCTGGGATGCGAGGTAGTGCATGTGTGGAGGTGATGACCACCTTGCATGGAAGCGCCCCGTCTCTTCGGAGGCGTGCAGAGGGTTGCGTACCGCCGGAGGGTATGATAGCTTCTGCTAGGGATGTTTTAAAGTCCACCCATATCCATTTAGAGCCACCTTGACCTCATAGGTTGAGCCGTAGATCCTTCGATTAGGACTCCCTCCCTACACGTGGGTGCATCTGAGGGCTTTCAGAGCCTCTGTGGTTACACTTCGGATTTGACACTCCCTCTTTTTAGTCTCCAGTTGAGAGTGCTCGGAGATCGGTATGAGTTTGAGTACGGTTGGGTCACCTTTCGTCTTGTCGCCTTAGTTTGTGTTTTTCACTCGATGAGTTTGGCATGTTTTCTCCCTAGGGCCTTCGTTATCATTTCTTGGCTCGGCACACCTCTTCACTTTGTCGTCACTTCTCGATACTTTGGGATATGTTCATTGACCATCTTTTTGCACTGTACACCTATCACGGGCTCAGTACCTCATTCTTTGTTTGATCCTTGGTTCGATTTTCGACTCGATGCTCATATTTTCATTACAGAAAGGTGAAAGGCATATTTTCATATTCACACATTTTTCGAGAGATTCGCCTGGATCACCTTATCGTTTTCTTCTCCTATGGAGCCCGAGTTGAAGGTCAAAATCAAGGGATGTTTTGTTATAGATTGAGTATCGATCTCGTGATAGTGTTGTTCTTCACACCCCATTTATTTTCTTCACACCTCGATCATTTTCTGGATTATCGATAGAAATTCTTTAGTCATATTTGTAGTTGTCTCACATTGGACACTCATGTGACTCTAGAGATTCTATCGTCTATCCAAATTTTGATTGTCACCATATGATTGTGTGTCGCGTCCTGTCATGTTGTGGATTGTGTTGTATCATGCATTGGTCATTGTTCGTTGCATCCCGTGTCGTTGCATGAGTCGTGTTTGAGTCGTTTTGATTGGCTCTTCTATAGGAGTCTATTTGTGGTCCCAGTCTTAGTTCAGTGCCCTGGGTTGAGTGAGAGAGATGTTGATTCGTATCGTTGAGCTGCTATAGACAGATTCACAGTCAGTTTCGATTGGTTAGCTTATCACTTCTGTGGTTTCGATTCAGGAGGCATTGACCAGTTTGAGCTAGAGGATGGATACTCAGTAGAGTAGGCACGTAGTGCTCGAGGACACGCCATCTGATTTAGTGACACCACCTGTTCTACCTGTTCAGATGCCAGCTACACCGACTTCGCATACTACTTCACAGGATCAGGCTGCTGTCACTCCACCCATTGTCACACCAGTTACCATCATTGAGGATCCTCGTTCTCGTATGGACAGACTTGAGCGGAGGATTAGACAGATGAGAGACCCTGATGAGATGATCTCATGGGAGGACCCTGACGATGTGCCAGTGGCCACTCTGCCAGTTGGTTTCAGGATGCCTGATATAGAGAGATATACGGGTGTCGGATGTCCTCGTATTCATCTCAGACTTTATAGCACGGTTATGAGGGCCCTTGGTCTAGATGAGGCACAGTTGCTCACTTTGTTCCCATTGTCATTGAGCGGCATGACACAGAGATGGTATGCTTCATTAGAGTCATCTCGTCGGAGAACTTGGGAGGACTTAGCACAGGAGTTTCTGAGACAGTATTCATTCGGTGGTGATACGAGCGTTACACGTAGAGAGCTTGAGTTTCTTAGACAGGGATCAGATGAGCCTATTTCTTCTTTTATCTCTCGTTGGAGGGAGAAGGCTGCGGAGATGATTGAGCGACCTACCGAGAGAGATCAGATGAGCATGTTTTTGAGGAGCTTGCATCCTAGGTTTGCTCGACATCTGACAGGGGTCCCATTCCAGGATTTCAGATCATTGGTTCAGGCTTTATTCGATGTAGATGATGGCATATCTAGAGGATTATGGTCATATATTATTCCTTCCCCAGATACTGAGGGAAAGAGAGTTGGTGGATCATCTGAGGGCTATGGAGACATATGTTCTACGGACTTTCAGCATCGACGACCTGGTTATCATTCCTATGCGAGATCATTGCAGATACCCAGGAGTGATTTCCCACCTTTACAGCATCGTCATCCTCATCCAGTTCAGTTGTACCCTTCTACGCATCCTCATGCTGTCATGGTGCGACCTTCATTTCAGTTTCAGCGTCCACAGACTGGCATCCCACGGCATGAGCAGTCTCGTCCCCATCGGCGACATCAGAGGACTTATTCTGATTTAGGGATACCTTTGGATAGAGCTTTTGAGCGACTCCGATCTACTGGTGTTTTAGTACCATTGGCCCCTAGGCCACTCCCGAGTACCTTGCCTCCGCGTTTTCATGCTCATGAGTTCTGTGCATTTCACCAGATGGCGGGCCACCGTACTGATTATTGTGCTTCTCTGCGTCACACCATACAAGATCTTATTGACAGTGGTGCAGTTAGCTTTCCCATATCGACTACAGACACTGATCTTGGTCCAGATATGTCTACTGATTCCTTTCCAGCTTAGTCCACACATGCAGTTCCTCCTCCTTCGGGCTTATACCATCACATTTTGGACACCTAGGGCACTGATATTCACCAGACACTTTGATATTGCATACCTTGTTGGTGTGTTTTGGGACTACATTGTTAGTTGGTCGTTTGAGTTTTTGTTCTCTTTTATTTTGTATTTGAGTCTTGTTTTATAGTTAGTGTTTTGAGTTCGCACCTTGTGCTTCGAGAGTAGACCTTTGTTGTCCTATTATTTTGCATGATGTACTCTCATTTCACTTAGTGATATTGTTGTTTTCTTGGGTATTGTTTTTGTCTTTTTTTTATTATTATTATCATTGTTTCGTATCATGTATTTTATGTGTTGTTATCTTGTGTTAGCATCTTGTGTTGCTTTGTTTTGTCTTTTGCATGTGTTTGTTTTAGAGTCTTGGACAGTTTTAGTGTCGTGACTGGTCCCCGAGCAGATATTGATGGTATGATGGTTATGATACAGAGCACATTGAGATTAGACTTCTTCAGTTGAGGTTCACCATGTCGGACGAGATCACACCCATTACTCTTACTGCTCTTTATGAGATGATGGTGGATTTGACACGGAGGGTTGAGAGGATTGAGCTTATTTTGTCAGAGCATCCATCGTCATCGAGAGGAGCTCCAGGAGTAGCGATACCTTCATTGCCACACTTGACTTCACCGACACCTGTTACTTTGGGTGCCTCGCATCCACGACCTCGCCCACATTTAGTACTCCAGCAGCATTCCTCATCCATTTCATTGGCTATGTTGGCACGACCTCCATCCCAGCTTCGGGGCCCTCCGGTCGTTACAGTTCCTCGGGAGCGATTTCACCCCCATCGACGATGTCGGAGACACTTTTCAGATTTGAGCGCACCCCTGAGCAGAGTTTTTGAGACGTTCCAAGCCATGGGACTTTTGGCTCCTCTGGCTCCTAGGGCACTTCCAGATCCTGTGCCTCCACAGTTTCGACTTGATTTATATTGTATATACCATCAGTCAGCAGGACATCACACTGATCGTTGCACTGCTCTACGACATGCCATACAGGACATTGTTGATTCTGGTATATTTGGGCATCCTCAGTCCGATATGTTTTCTATACCTACCTCAGCTCAGGCCATGCATGCAGACACCCCTTCACCAGCAATCCCTGATCTTATTGATTTGGGCGATTGACTTACCTTGGTAAGGTGGCGCTCAGATTTTGTTCCTTCTATGGCCAGAGATGTGATGGCAGGACCAGTCACTGTTTTTGTTTTTGTTTGTTTAGTCTTGTTTTGATTTTGACTTTTAGAGACTATAACTCGATTCTTGAGTATTGTCTTTGTTATCCTTCTTTTGCATGATGTACTCATCGGTTATCCTATTGGATGTCTTTTCCTTTATGGACATGTGTTTGTGTCTTGTGATATGATGTGTTGTGATTTTTACTTGAGGCATTTCTTCACTTGCACGTTGTAGTCTTGAGGCTTGACCTGTCATGGGGGATATTGAGCCTATTAGCCTAGGATCAGAGATTTGACCTAGGGAGTTCGAGACTGTGACACATCTTCTTATGATCATAGCAGTACCTTGCTCACTTCCCACACCTTGCCTTTGATTTGACCTACATCCATCCATTACGAGCTTTGCACAGCATCACCCTTGAGACCGTTATATGACCTTTCCATCCTCGGCTTTTCTAGCTTTACACATCCCTTCTCTGATTCGACCAGGTAGAGTGTGAGGAGTTCGAGCCCAGGGTTGATCTGGCATGGCGAGAGTTGGCTTATGATATTTGGGTGGCTTACGATATGAGGATTGGTCGATTGCTTGATGAGACTGTCACTTATCTTATCGTGAGTATAGAGATTGATATTGTATGATGAGAGTTGGCTTGTGATGGGCAGTATTGCTTGATGAGATCACAGTTTACTTTGCATTTGGAGTACGGTTGGTGGATGATTCTAGAGGGTTGACGTGGTTATATCAGATGGACATCGATCTTTAGTATTGATCATTTGAGGGCTTGATAGCATGATGTTTGAGACCGTGGTCGTAAGATGGGTGGCCTTCATTTCGGTTAGCTCACACCCTATTACCTTTATTGACATCTAGACCATTGCTAGCCCTTTGAGCCTCTCATGAGCATCATAGCCTTTTATTTCTTATAGCCTTGCTCACCTTCTACACCGGGATAGGGGCCCTTCAGTGTATGCATGCATTGTTTAGGAGTTTCATGAGCCTTGGACCTAGGGGCACATCTTTCTCATTATCTTTTCCTATCATTGCGTCATTGCATTTCGTGACATCTCGTTGGTTCTTCATCCTCTTCTTTATTATATCTATCGTTTGTTTCGCTTCATCTTCTCCCACCCCGAATGGTGATCATCCTCAGTTCATTACATGGAGGGTAGTCATGTCATTTTCCATTATCTATCCTACGGACGTTGATCCAGGGATCCTTGGCTTGAGAGGGTCACATCATTAGAGAGAGTTTGTGATATATTGATATTTGAGGGCATGTTTATTCACTTTTGATCCCATCTTTGGGTCTTTCTTGGTTTGCATTCAGAACATGTATATTTGCATATATGTAAAAAAAAAAAAAAAATTGAAAAAAAAATGATTGAAAAAAAAAAAAAAAAAAAAAAGATAAAAAGAAAAGAGGCACATGTGTGTATTATTCTCTATCATTCAGTATGTGTATATTAGTGTTCGAGGGGTCGCTTTGTTGGATATGTCTATTCATGGGAGTTCGTATGTGAGCTCCTCGGGACCTTTCATTCTTCGTATTCATTTTGTTGTATGTTTTGAGAGCGAGATGAGTGGCCTTCTCTTAGGAGCTCTGGGTCATTGTCCATTCCATCATTATGTTCGTTATTGACGTGACTTCCTTTCATATTTGATTTGAGCAGATCATCACTTGTTCTCGTATTCTATGCTTCATCATCATCCTCGTTTTCACTTCTGTTTCATCATTTTCATTCCACCCCTTATTCCATTCTTACAGTGACCTCATTTTCGGGTTTGATACCCTCTTCGCGCCATCATTATACATCTCGTCATCAGTTCGATTTTTCTTCATTGCATCATCATTGTTACCATGTTCACAGTAGGCATCTTCAGGTCCATGGCTCACGATATTTTCTATACATGTTGCATTTTATACATGAGGGCATGGGTTTTGATCATTGGGTATTTGGGCCTAGTTTCCCTTCATTTCTATCACCCTATCACCCTAGCCTACGTTACGTCCTGAGTCTTAAGACCACCCTGAGGCCATGACATCACACATTGTGTTTGATAGCTCTTATGTGAGCGATACTTGAGATTGATTCGAGAGCATTCTGATTGTGACAGACCGAGAGTTATGGTATGACCTTACACTGGGGCATAGCCATCTCAGAGAGTTTTATTATCGGATGACCATTATGTCGAGGCATACTCTTCTCAGTCGATGACAGATTTTTGAGCCATGTCCATTCCTTGGAGGATATCAGATGTCATTTTTCTTCACATTGGAGCATGAAACATGATTGGCGCGTTTCATCTAGTGTACTTTACACAGGGGCATACCCCTTTCGGTCGATGGTGGTTTTTAGGCATAGATGTTCCTTGGAGGCGATTAGATTCATTTCACATTGGAGTACGAGATATGATCGGGTGATTTCTTTGATATGATCACAGGAGCATAACCTTCTCATCATTGTTGACATATTTTTGAGATGATTGGATCAGGACACGGACACTTATGAGAGCATACTGCGGAGTTTAGTCATTTCAAGGTTTGCCCTATACTGGGGCATAACCCTTTCATTGGCGGTTGTTCACATTGGGACATGCTCTTTTCTTTGGGGGAGGTCAGATATTCTCTTCACATTACCACGATGGCTTTGATGAGCAGATGTTCATTTTGATCAGATGAGGTATGATTGGTTGTATTCTTCTCATGGATGTTTGATTTGGAGATGCTTACACTAGGGCATACCCCACTCGTCTTGGCGATGATTTTGTGAGATGACAGTTTATACCAGACACTTACTTTCCGGAGATCATTCTGCATTGAGAGCTTACCCACTCTGAGACGATGCATTCATACTGGGGCATAGCCACCTTGCTGATTTTGACATTGAGACTCCATTTCTTGTTTATGATCGCTGCTCTCGATGGATTATAGAGTTGTTGGCACCCTGGGCTCAGTCTCCTTAGCATACCTAGTTTGATTTGGGTACCCACTTTCCTTTGTTACACACCTATACATCCTACATTGGACACTATTATATCTGCACCCATCTTATCAGAGCCTTACATCTTTTGAGCCCACATATTTCATCGTCTTACATGACCTTATCCCTTTCTCTTGATCAGGGGAAGATATGGGCTAGTCTCGGCTTTCTGGTCGAGCTTTCACATGCCTTTGGACATTAGGTTCAACATCTTCCGTGATGGTAGGGCCTGTTAGATTGTTGATGCACTTGTGATGATGTACTCATATTGATAGTTGACATGTCGTGTTTTGATTTGCTTCCATTTCAGACCTAGAGTTTTGGTCAGCATTTGTTTGATCCATTATTTTAGTTTTACTTTGTTAGCATGATTTCAGTGATGTTTGGACTTGTTTTAGCGTTTGTTCATTGAGGCTATGTATATCCTTTTCATTGCATCATCATTGAGCATATCCCAGAGTGTCTTGTTTGGTGAGATTCCGTGTCTCATGTTAGTTACTATCCTACACTGGGGCATACCCCCATCCTTGAGTTCACCAGATCTTTTGCAGATTCTCTTGCTGTTCATTCTATCTCTTGACCTTTGTGAGTTGTCATACTGGGGCATACCCCCATCCTTGAGTTCATTGACGTTTTGCCGACTTCTCTCATTACTCGACCTATTTCTTGATCTTTGTGAGTCGTCACACTGGGGCATACCCCTTTAGCGCTTGACTTGGGGCATTCCCCTCTCTTTGGGTTTGCCATGTCTCGTGCTGATTTCATGATTGTCAGACGCATTTGTCGATCTTTATGAGTTATCACCTAGGGCGTCCCCCTACTGTCATCTTGTTTAGGGCATTCCCCCTATTGTCATCTTGTTCAGGACATCCCCCTACCATTAGTTTGTCTAGGGCATCCCCCTTCATTCAGTTTTCACCACCATAGATCAGACATCTATGGGCATTTCAGATTCACCATCATGGATTTTCATCCATGAGCCTTTGTTTCAGATTTTCACCACCATAGATTTTCATCTATGGGCATTTCAGATTCACCATCATGGATTTTCATCCATGAGCCTTTGTTTCAGATTTTCACCACCATAGATTTTCATCTATGGGCATTTCAGATTCACCATCATGGATTTTCATCCATGAGCCTTTGATTCAGTTATCACCACCATGGATTTTCATCCTTGGGCTTTTGAGATTATATCACCACCATGGATTTTCATCCTTGGGCATTTCGAGATTATCACCACCATAGATTTTTATCTGTGGGCATTTCAGATTTCACCACCATAGATCAGACATCTATGGGCATTTCAGATTCACCATCATGGATTTTCATCCATGAGCCTTTGTTTCAGTTATTATCACCACCGTAGGTCTTCACCTATGCGCCTTCGATTTTAGCGTTTAGAGTTCGCTTTTTGGTTGGCTTCCAGAGCTTTATTTTCTTATTTTCTAGTTTAGTGTTTAGAGTTAGCTTTTTGGTTGGCTTCCAGAGCTTTATTTTCTTATTTTCTAGTTTAGTGTTTAGAGTTAGCTTTTTGGTTTGGCTTCCAGAGCTATTATTTTCTAGTTTAGCGTTTAGAGTTAGTTTTTTTTGGTTTGGCTTCCAGAGCCATTATTTTTCTAGTTTAGCGTTTAGAGTCAGTCTCGTCATTCAAAGTCACAGCTCCTAGCATTCATATTCTCTGGCATTGCACGTCTCACCTTCATGGATTTGCACTTATTCTCACTCTCCCCTCGTTACCCTGTGCTTATCGCTTATTCATCTCGTAGTCCACATAGGGCAGTCTCCTTTATACGCATTCTTGTTCGTACTCCAGGGTGGTTTGACCGTTACTCACCTTTGACATCGATCTTCGGGTCACTTTTGGAGACGTTTTAGAGGGAGCTTGGATCCTTAGTGTGGCTTTAGAGGCATTTTGAGGCACCCATCTTTCTCTTTTAGGATTAGAGCCTTTGTGTTTGTCTTTTGGCCTGAGTGAGTTCACATCTCACTAGTGTCCCTATGGGGGTCTCCTTGGTTCTTCGATAGAGTTCACTTCATTGCACTCACTATTCACACTTACTTTTCACTCCAGTGTTCATGTTCTTTACACTCGTGAACTCTACCGAAGAGGGGCATATTTGTAGACCCCCATTTTGGGAGCACTTTCTTTTTGAATTTGTTGCAGCTTATTTGGCCAGATGGAGCATTTCTAGGAGGCCACGTGTCAATCCCTGATTAGCTATCATGGAATCAGAACAGTTTTTTTGAAAGCCAATCAGAGATTGACACCTGGCAAGGAGGAATCTGCAAAAGCTGTAGGTTGTTGAGGTGAGCAGAGGAGAGAGTGCTTTTGGGGCTGCCAGCTGCATGGTAGTGGGGACGGTACCTGGGGCTGCAGGAGGGTGGTTTGAGAGCAAGCCGTTAGAGAGAGATTTTGGGAGGAAAACAGAGGGAGGAGGAGGTTTTTCGAGGGGAGCCGAGAGAGGAAGTTAGCAGGGCAGGGGAGGAACCGCTCAGGTTTGATCCTTCCTCACTTTAAATTCTCCAGTATTACTGCATTACTAGGTTTCCGACTGATAGTGGATGCTTGCTTTGGTCATCTAAGCTGTTAAACTTGCTTTTCATTGTTACTTGTTGAGCATCTTTATTTCTCTGTATGTATTTACAATGGTTGCGCTACTTATTAGCGTGTTAAGATTCTCCCACCACTTTGTTTTGCAAGTCTCTTAGTATTCATGAAAATGGAGTTTGGATTTCAAGGCATCGTTCTTCCTCATGCATGCTCTGTTTTTATTTATTTATTTATTTTTCTTCATTCTCTTTCCCCTGTTCTTGTTATCTCTCTCTTGGAGTGTTGAGCATCTTGTTTGGGTTTGGCTGTCTAAATCGGGGGTTGCTTTGAGGGGTCTTGGCATCAGAAATCTTCAAGATACTGCCATGTTTCTTGTAGAACAAGTGGAAAGACAACAAGCTTAAGATATTGAGAGGGGAAGTATTCACAGTCGTTTTTTAGAAAACAGAGGAGAATGGGAAGTACCGATGGAGCCACTTACGAAGGGTACACCTATGAGGAGCTTGAGAAGGAACCACACTAACAATCTGAAAAGTTCCAGATCTCAATCACTGGTGCTGATGGCTTTATTGCCTTTCATATTGCTCGGAGTCTGAAGACGGAGGGCCACTACATTATTGCTTCTGACTGGAAGAAGAGAGGGCCTATGACTGAAGATGTGTTCTGTCATGAATCCTATCTTGATTGATTTCAAGGTGATGAGCAACTGCTTGAAGGTCACTGTTGGGTTTGACCATGCGTTTAACCTTGTTGCCAATATGGGAGGAATGGGGTTCATGTAGTCCAACCATCCAGTTATTATGATGATCAGCTTCGGCATGCTTGAGTTTTCCATGATCAATGGGGGTTAAGAGGGTCTCAAGATGCTTATGGATTGGAGAAACTCGTTGCGGAAGAATTGGGTAAGCAGGTTCATGGGTATATGACGAGGATTGGGTTTGATCTGTTATCATTTGCAGCTAGTACGCTTGTTCACATATACACATTGTGTGGGAATATTAAGAAGACAAGACATGTTTTCAATGAGATGCTGAGACTAGATTTAGTACCATGGACTTCCCTAATTATTGGTTATGTTCAGAATGCCCAAGCTGACGAGGCTCTTCAGTTCTCTGGGCTGCTATTCAAATCAAGAACTCAACCTGATCACATTACCTTTGTCGGGGTTCCTTCTATTTGTACTCATGTTGATTTGGCCTCTGTGTCTCCCTGCACCGAGACGAGTCAGATTTCAAGAGGAGTGGAGCATGCAGTAGGGATGAAAATGACAACGGCTTCCCGTTCCCACTAGGCTACAATAGTTTAGTGGAGAGGTATCCACGCATTGGAAAGGATCACTTGGTAAAGCTCCTGAAGCAGAGGCTTTTCTAACAGAACCATAGAAAGACGAATTTGGCATGTCCAAACAGGGTGTAACTGAGGTTATATTTAGTGAGGTGGAAAATGAGAATCCAAAGGAAGCAGAATGGTTTCCAGCACCAGAAAGGCAAGAACGAATTGCCCAATTGCAAGCAAAACTGTTCCATGCAGCTGCACCACCCAGTTTAGCTGTTCAGATGGATGGTTCATATGTACCGAGAAATAATCTGGAGGAAGCAATCCTACTTTTGATGATTCTTATGGAAAATTTTACCTTGTGGAGCAGATTCTGGGCGAGGTAGATGCTCTAGAATGGGTATCTCATGAGAGGGAGGTATACCCAATTTGGCTCTGCCCACATCGATTGTACAAGCTTCCTGTCGAAACAATGATATATCCTGAACCAGGCTTTAAGCTGCCTCGCAAACAGGGTGACACGCATTATGCCCAGATGTACACAGATGTGGAGATGTACTATGCGCCAGGGCCTGTCTTGAGGGGATAGTCTCTTGGCTAGTTTCATGCTGGGATAAGGAATCACAATAGGTGCAGGATTGACTTATTACCCAATAGATACAGCGCGTAGAAGGATGATGATGATCTCAGGCGAAGCTGTCAAATACAAGAGCTCTTTCGATGCATTCTCACAGATCCTGAAGAATGAAGGTGCTAGATCACTCTTTAAAGGTGCTGGATGCGTTCTGGTACATGCCAGATGAGCAGAGAAATCCACTATGAAGGATGCTACTGCTAAGATACTTGCCCGTTCTAAATGATCAGAGTGAGGTTGAATTCTCCTTGATACCTACCTCTGCACATGCATGGTTGTCCAAAGCTCCTTCTAAAGCCCTTGTTGACTTCCCAGATCCATCTACCCATGTGCATGGAACCATGCAAACCCGGCCATTATCCATACCCATTTCTTTTACCTATCACCTTTCTCATTTTCCAATTTCACATATCTATCACATCACCATTAACCCACTTCTCATCACCCTTCCTATCCCTTACACTCAGCATATCTCCACTCATTTTTCTCACCAATTCTGTCATCCATAGCCCACTCACTATACCCTCATGCACCATACACATCACTTCACCCGTACCCTGCTCACCATCAATAGCCTAACCACTTTGCTCGTTCCACCATGTCCCATATCCACATTGTCTCTGCCCATTTCTATTCCATCATGCTTTATCTCACTATACCCACGGGTATAGGACTCATTCATACTCATTTCTTACACCCTATAGTTGCCACCCTCACTTTTCCACCTTGTACATTCGTGAAGCTCATTCATCAAGTAAGCCTTCAATCTGGCAGAAAGTGAAGAGTGCCCAGGCCAGCAGCTTTCCCTGTCGAGCAGCCAGAGTGGTGAGCTCATTTAGCAGCCGCATCAAGGCCACAGGGTATTGGCGATTCCTACGTGGCCTCTTTGTAAGGCATGAAAGCGTTTGGTGCACTATTTAGATCTATGCTTCTCAGAGACTGTGTAGCCATGCAATCACGCGAAGAGAATTGTGGGTTCCCTTTGTTGACCGAGTTGGTCTTAATCACAGATATTCTCATCCATGGCTGCTGATATATCTCCAAATTCTTCTTGATGCTGCGGAAGATATTGTTGAAATAGGAAAAACTGGTTGGAGAGATCAATTGTTACTCGAATTTGATTTTGATTGAAAAGGAACTGGGAGTGGCATTCTTGTGATCTGGTTAGCACAAGCAGGTGCAAAGATGGTTTATGCAGTGGAAGCGAGCTAGAGAAGGGGATTTACAGGAAGCTAGGTGAGGTATGTGGGTGTGCGGAGGGTGTCATCCCTGAGTTTTGGTGTCCTCAGAGAGTGGGGAGTCATCCACGGCACGGTGCAGGAGAGAAAACGCAGCTTGATTCATAGACTGAGGTTCTCAATATGAGGTTGGCGTCTTACGGGGAAAACCTCTCTGAGCTTTCTAGCTTCTCGACTTCAGACGAGGATCTTTTGTAGGAAGCTTCCAGATTTTCAGGGAAGTGAAGGGAAATGAACTTGACCGATTTTGCGAATCAAAATTCTCTTGTGAAAAATTGAAGTTTGGATATCAATTCAAGGTGTGGCTTAAGGTTTCTTTCCAATCAGAGTTTTCTGAATCTGAAAACGTGGTTGGAATGGAGTCTCTACTAGGGTTCCACCAGGCCATCCAGACATGATAACTAAGAATCACTATGGCCAAAATCGGAAATGGTTATGCCCTAGTCCTTGGCTGCTACACCTCTCGCATTGTGGTAAAGTTTGTTGAGGACTATCACTGGCAATGGATTTCATTCTTCTCTGCTATGTCAGTACAGGATTGATACTCCTATCATTGTTCACCTCGATCATGGAAATTTGAAGAAATAACTGGTGGATGTTCTTGTGCTGGGATTTGATGCTCATTGCCAATCCCTTAAAGGTTACTGCTGTTAGTTTCATTTACTGAAGAGGAAATCAGGCTGTTGCTAAGCCCGCATGCAAGCTTATTCCCCATCTCGGCGCCTTCAACATTTCAATGGCTTTACACTGAACGACGGAAGTGAAGAGCTAAAAACAAGAGAAACTGTGGGTTGATTTGATAATGGTCAAAGAAGGTGCTGGTGACAGTGATTCTGATGATTCATGCTATGCTAGGAAACATGGTAAATCTGGGAGTTGTGGGGATGCAGCTGCTCATGTGCTGGAAATGCAAGAAGGTCAAGAAAGGCCTGCAAAGGCTGTCACTCATGTTCTTGATAATGAGGATTTTCAGGTACCCTGGCATCTTCACTCTTCCTCTTCAGGTTTTCTCTGCAGAATCAAGCAAGAGGTCTTCATGATCCTGAAGCTCTGGCAAGGGAAGCAGTATTTAGTGTGAGTGAGATAGAGGCACCATACGGGCTGTTTAAGAAGGTCAGCAGCGCTGTGATTGATGGTGGTACATTCAATGGTTTGAGTTTTACGCAGGGTTTTCAGAATTTGATGATCCCAATCCACAAGTTGATCGAGTAAGCACAGTTATGATCAGGATTTCATCCATGCGCGACCATTCCTCACCAACTCCCCCACTCAAGTATTTTTGCATGCAGCCTTAGGCACGTGTCCTCCTTTCTTTTATTCTTCATCATCTTTGATTTTAAAACAATTGCCCCATGTCCCGTTTTGTAAATATTATCTTCAATTCATCTTTTCAAATAATCCCGGCTCCTCTACTTTTTCACCTTTCGTTTTTTTTTTAAGATACCAAAAATCTCATTTTCAATAAAATTTGGTTGCCATTTTCTTTCCGGCAAGCCACTTTTGCATTTTCTTTGTTTTTAAAATGTTTTAAAATAAACATGAATTTAAATTCCGTAATTCCGAACAATGGAATTTACGGAATTAATTCATGCAAAAATAAACGGGCTTTGGTGGGGGCCCAACATATGAGATTTTATGATTGATGGATTGTTTGGTTGATTTAGGTGCCATACATGATTTATTCTGCTCTATGATATGCATGTGATCATCCTTTAATTGTGCACTAATCTCACTTCTTGATAGCGCATTGAAGATCGTTGCCCAGGTACGCATCTGTCCTTATTCTGGTCTTGCTATACGCATGTTTTGATACTCATATGTGCATGATTGATTTGAGTATTTATTGATTTCCTCATCATCGCCATGTTAGCTTCATTCTATTAGTAGAGACCCGACTTTAGGGACTTAGAGGGGTGCTACGGTCTTTACCGTACCTTCCCAATAAGTAACCTGACCCCCGAACCCGATCCGGTTTTCACAAACCACCTTTTCCAAAAATCAGGAGTCACACTTAGGGTTTTCTTTCTTATTTTGTTTACCCTTTAAAAATAAAACAAAAATAAGTGGCGACTCCAAGTCATTTTTCTTAATCAATAAAAAATCAATTTTTCAAATAAAAATCGAGTTTCGCCATCGAGTGGGAAACGCATTCGAGCCAGCCGAAATGCGGGGTCCACAAAATGGTGACTCCACTGGGGATCATTAGAGGGTCAAGCTTGAACTTAAGATGAAGCAAACATGGTATTTGATGAGTCTATCAGTGGGTACTCACTTCTTGATTGCACATTGAGGGTTCTCGAGTTTTCACTTGGGACGTTGACATGATTGATCATATTAGTCGATTATCTTGATTAGGGATTTTGACACAGTGATTTTTCTTTGTGCTTCATTGATATATTTTGTTTGAGATATTTGACATATTGATTACGATGATTGATTCGTATTGATAGAGGATTCTGAGACAGCTATTTTCTCTATGCTTGATTGTCATGCTCGTTTGAGGTATTGGCATGCTGATTGTATTGATTGCTTATCTTATTTCGCTTAGTATAGTGATTTTGATATTTGCCATGATTATTCTGACCGCCTTGCATGTATGGATTCGTTGTTGGTTTGATTTGACATGTCGATTCTCTGGCTTGCATATTATCTTGATCGTCTTTTGAGCATGGTATTCTTATCACTATTCATCTTGATTCTCATAGCTTGTATGCGTGCATGAATGATATATCTTGTACTCTGATTGACTATATGATGCATGACTGCCCTTCCTCTGCATGATTGCATGTCGCCTGTCTCTGTGGGCCGCATATATATCCCCTTACCTCCAACTCTCTTGGTTTCGGTCATTCCTTTCATCCCAGTTCTCACTATTGCAAGTGTGAGACCTTCTGTGTGTTTGCTCTCTGACCGAGCCAGAGATTAGGAGTAGGGTCTAGCGACGGGCTATATCGATGCACGGGAGCATTCTGGAGGAGAGCGACACTTTGATGTCGATTGGAGTCCGATCATTGAAGACCTGTATAGCCCGGAGCTAGGTTTCATGGATATTTGTGTAGCCAGTGTGTTTCCTCTTCTGTTTTAGCTTCCTAGGGTTTTCGGATGCACCCACACCATTCATTGTGCACTCTAGTCGACCATTGAGCGTTGAGAGTTTGAGAGGTTTCACCATAGGAAACCCCCTGGGATGCGAGGTAGTGCATGTGTGGAGGTGATGACCACCTTGCATGGAAGCGCCCCGTCTCTTCGGAGGCGTGCAGAGGGTTGCGTACCGCCGGAGGGTATGATCGCTTCTGCTAGGGATGTTTTAAAGTCCACCCATATCCATTTAGAGCCACCTTGACCTCATAGGTTGAGCCGTAGATCCTTCGATTAGGACTCCCTCCCTACACGTGGGTGCATCTGAGGGCTTTCAGAGCCTCTGTGGTTACACTTCGGATTTGACACTCCCTCTTTTTAGTCTCCAGTTGAGAGTGCTCGGAGATCGGTATGAGTTTGAGTACGGTTGGGTCACCTTTCGTCTTGTCGCCTTAGTTTGTGTTTTTCACTTGATGAGTTTGGCATGTTTTCTCCCTAGGGCCTTCGTTATCATTTCTTGGCTCGGCACACCTCTTCACTTTGTCGTCACTTCTCGATACTTTGGGATATGTTCATTGACCATCTTTTTGCACTGTACACCTATCACGGGCTCAGTACCTCATTCTTTGTTTGATCCTTGGTTCGATTTTCGACTCGATGCTCATATTTTCATTACAGAAAGGTGAAAGGCATATTTTCATATTCACACATTTTTCGAGAGATTCGCCTGGATCACCTTATCGTTTTCTTCTCCTATGGAGCCCGAGTTGAAGGTCAAAATCAAGGGATGTTTTGTTATAGATTGAGTATCGATCTCGTGATAGTGTTGTTCTTCACACCCCATTTATTTTCTTCACACCTCGATCATTTTCTGGATTATCGATAGAAATTCTTTAGTCATATTTGTAGTTGTCTCACATTGGACACTCATGTGACTCTAGAGATTCTATCGTCTATCCAAATTTTGATTGTCACCATATGATTGTGTGTCGCGCCCTGTCATGTTGTGGATTGTGTTGTATCATGCATTGGTCATTGTTCGTTGCATCCCGTGTCGTTGCATGAGTCGTGTTTGAGTCGTTTTGATTGGCTCTTCTATAGGAGTCTATTTGTGGTCCCAGTCTTAGTTCAGTGCCCTGGGTTGAGTGAGAGAGATGTTGATTCGTATCGTTGAGCTGCTATAGACAGATTCACAGTCAGTTTCGATTGGTTAGCTTATCACTTCTGTGGTTTCGATTCAGGAGGCATTGACCAGTTTGAGCTAGAGGATGGATACTCAGTAGAGTAGGCACGTAGTGCTCGAGGACACGCCATCTGATTTAGTGACACCACCTGTTCTACCTGTTCAGATGCCAACTACACCGACTTCGCATACTACTTCACAGGATCAGGCTGCTGTCACTCCACCCATTGTCACACCAGTTACCATCATTGAGGATCCTCGTTCTCGTATGGACAGACTTGAGCGGAGGATTAGACAGATGAGAGACCCTGATGAGATGATCTCATGGGAGGACCCTGACGATGTGCCAGTGGCCACTCTGCCAGTTGGTTTCAGGATGCCTGATATAGAGAGATATACGGGTGTCGGATGTCCTCGTATTCATCTCAGACTTTATAGCACGGTTATGAGGGCCCTTGGTCTAGATGAGGCACAGTTGCTCACTTTGTTCCCATTGTCATTGAGCGGCATGACACAGAGATGGTATGCTTCATTAGAGTCATCTCGTCGGAGAACTTGGGAGGACTTAGCACAGGAGTTTCTGAGACAGTATTCATTCGGTGGTGATACGAGCGTTACACGTAGAGAGCTTGAGTTTCTTAGACAGGGATCAGATGAGCCTATTTCTTCTTTTATCTCTCGTTGGAGGGAGAAGGCTGCGGAGATGATTGAGCGACCTACCGAGAGAGATCAGATGAGCATGTTTTTGAGGAGCTTGCATCCTAGGTTTGCTCGACATCTGACAGGGGTCCCATTCCAGGATTTCAGATCATTGGTTCAGGCTTTATTCGATGTAGATGATGGCATATCTAGAGGATTATGGTCAGATATTATTCCTTCCCCAGATACTGAGGGAAAGAGAGTTGGTGGATCATCTGAGGGCTATGGAGACATATGTTCTACGGACTTTCAGCATCGACGACCTGGTTATCATTCCTATGCGAGATCATTGCAGATACCCAGGAGTGATTTCCCACCTTTACAGCATCGTCATCCTCATCCAGTTCAGTTGTACCCTTCTACGCATCCTCATGCTGTCATGGTGCGACCTTCATTTCAGTTTCAGCGTCCACAGACTGGCATCCCACGGCATGAGCAGTCTCGTCCCCATCGGCGACATCAGAGGACTTATTCTGATTTAGGGATACCTTTGGATAGAGCTTTTGAGCGACTCCGATCTACTGGTGTTTTAGTACCATTGGCCCCTAGGCCACTCCCGAGTACCTTGCCTCCGCGTTTTCATGCTCATGAGTTCTGTGCATTTCACCAGATGGCGGGCCACCGTACTGATTATTGTGCTTCTCTGCGTCACACCATACAAGATCTTATTGACAGTGGTGCAGTTAGCTTTCCCATATCGACTACAGACACTGATCTTGGTCCAGATATGTCTACTGATTCCTTTCCAGCTTAGTCCACACATGCAGTTCCTCCTCCTTCGGGCTTATACCATCACATTTTGGACACCTAGGGCACTGATATTCACCAGACACTTTGATATTGCATACCTTGTTGGTGTGTTTTGGGACTACATTGTTAGTTGGTCGTTTGAGTTTTTGTTCTCTTTTATTTTGTATTTGAGTCTTGTTTTATAGTTAGTGTTTTGAGTTCGCACCTTGTGCTTCGAGAGTAGACCTTTGTTGTCCTATTATTTTGCATGATGTACTCTCATTTCACTTAGTGATATTGTTGTTTTCTTGGGTATTGTTTTTGTCTTTTTTATTTTATTATTATCATTGTTTCGTATCATGTATTTTATGTGTTGTTATCTTGTGTTAGCATCTTGTGTTGCTTTGTTTTGTCTTTTGCATGTGTTTGTTTTAGAGTCTTGGACAGTTTTAGTGTCGTGACTGGTCCCCGAGCAGATATTGATGGTATGATGGTTATGATACAGAGCACATTGAGATTAGACTTCTTCAGTTGAGGTTCACCATGTCGGACGAGATCACACCCATTACTCTTACTGCTCTTTATGAGATGATGGTGGATTTGACACGGAGGGTTGAGAGGATTGAGCTTATTTTGTCAGAGCATCCATCGTCATCGAGAGGAGCTCCAGGAGTAGCGATACCTTCATTGCCACACTTGACTTCACCGACACCTGTTACTTTGGGTGCCTCGCATCCACGACCTCGCCCACATTTAGTACTCCAGCAGCATTCCTCATCCATTTCATTGGCTATGTTGGCACGACCTCCATCCCAGCTTCGGGGCCCTCCGGTCGTTACAGTTCCTCGGGAGCGATTTCACCCCCATCGACGATGTCGGAGACACTTTTCAGATTTGAGCGCACCCCTGAGCAGAGTTTTTGAGACGTTCCAAGCCATGGGACTTTTGGCTCCTCTGGCTCCTAGGGCACTTCCAGATCCTGTGCCTCCACAGTTTCGACTTGATTTATATTGTATATACCATCAGTCAGCAGGACATCACACTGATCGTTGCACTGCTCTACGACATGCCATACAGGACATTGTTGATTCTGGTATATTTGGGCATCCTCAGTCCGATATGTTTTCTATACCTACCTCAGCTCAGGCCATGCATGCAGACACCCCTTCACCAGCAATCCCTGATCTTATTGATTTGGGCGATTGACTTACCTTGGTAAGGTGGCGCTCAGATTTTGTTCCTTCTATGGCCAGAGATGTGATGGCAGGACCAGTCACTGTTTTTGTTTTTGTTTGTTTAGTCTTGTTTTGATTTTGACTTTTAGAGACTATAACTCGATTCTTGAGTATTGTCTTTGTTATCCTTCTTTTGCATGATGTACTCATCGGTTATCCTATTGGATGTCTTTTCCTTTATGGACATGTGTTTGTGTCTTGTGATATGATGTGTTGTGATTTTTACTTGAGGCATTTCTTCACTTGCACGTTGTAGTCTTGAGGAGTGACCTGTCATGGGGGATATTGAGCCTATTAGCCTAGGATCAGAGATTTGACCTAGGGAGTTCGAGACTGTGACACATCTTCTTATGATCATAGCAGTACCTTGCTCACTTCCCACACCTTGCCTTTGATTTGACCTACATCCATCCATTACGAGCTTTGCACAGCATCACCCTTGAGACCGTTATATGACCTTTCCATCCTCGGCTTTTCTAGCTTTACACATCCCTTCTCTGATTCGACCAGGTAGAGTGTGAGGAGTTCGAGCCCAGGGTTGATCTGGCATGGCGAGAGTTGGCTTATGATATTTGGGTGGCTTACGATATGAGGATTGGTCGATTGCTTGATGAGACTGTCACTTATCTTATCGTGAGTATAGAGATTGATATTGTATGATGAGAGTTGGCTTGTGATGGGCAGTATTGCTTGATGAGATCACAGTTTACTTTGCATTTGGAGTACGGTTGGTGGATGATTCTAGAGGGTTGACGTGGTTATATCAGATGGACATCGATCTTTAGTATTGATCATTTGAGGGCTTGATAGCATGATGTTTGAGACCGTGGTCGTAAGATGGGTGGCCTTCATTTCGGTTAGCTCACACCCTATTACCTTTATTGACATCTAGACCATTGCTAGCCCTTTGAGCCTCTCATGAGCATCATAGCCTTTTATTTCTTATAGCCTTGCTCACCTTCTACACCGGGATAGGGGCCCTTCAGTGTATGCATGCATTGTTTAGGAGTTTCATGAGCCTTGGACCTAGGGGCACATCTTTCTCATTATCTTTTCCTATCATTGCGTCATTGCATTTCGTCACATCTCGTTGGTTCTTCATCCTCTTCTTTATTATATCTATCGTTTGTTTCGCTTCATCTTCTCCCACCCCGAGTGGTGATCATCCTCAGTTCATTACATGGAGGGTAGTCATGTCATTTTCCATTATCTATCCTACGAACGTTGATCCAGGGATCCTTGGCTTGAGAGGGTCACATCATTAGAGAGAGTTTGTGATATATTGATATTTGAGGGCATGTTTATTCACTTTTGATCCCATCTTTGGGTCTTTCTTGGTTTGCATTCAGAACATGTATATTTGCATATATGTAAAAAAAAAAAAAAAAAAAATTGAAAAAAAAATGATTGAAAAAAAAAAAAAAAAAAAAAAGATAAAAAGAAAAGAGGCACATGTGTGTATTATTCTCTATCATTGAGTATGTGTATATTAGTGTTCGAGGGGTCGCTTTGTTGGATATGTCTATTCATGGGAGTTCGTATGTGAGCTCCTCGGGACCTTTCATTCTTCGTATTCATTTTGTTGTATGTTTTGAGAGCGAGATGAGTGGCCTTCTCTTAGGAGCTCTGGGTCATTGTCCATTCCATCATTGTGTTCGTTATTGACGTGACTTCCTTTCATATTTGATTTGAGCAGATCATCACTTGTTCTCGTATTCTATGCTTCATCATCATCCTTGTTTTCACTTCTGTTTCATCATTTTCATTCCATCCCTTATTCCATTCTTACAGTGACCTCACTTTCGGGTTTGATACCCTCTTCGCGCCATCATTATACATCTCGTCATCAGTTCGATTTTTCTTCATTGCATCATCATTGTTACCATGTTCACAGTAGGCATCTTCAGGTCCATGGCTCACGATATTTTCTATACATGTTGCATTTTATACATGAGGGCATGGGTTTTGATCATTGGGTATTTGGGCCTAGTTTCCCTTCATTTCTATCACCCTAGCCTACGTTACGTCCTGAGTCTTAAGACCACCCTGAGGCCATGACATCACACATTGTGTTTGATAGCTCTTATGTGAGCGATACTTGAGATTGATTCGAGAGCATTCTGATTGTGACAGACCGAGAGTTATGGTATGACCTTACACTGGGGCATAGCCATCTCAGAGAGTTTTATTATCGGATGACCATTATGTCGAGGCATACTCTTCTCAGTCGATGACAGATTTTTGAGCCATGTCCATTCCTTGGAGGATATCAGATGTCATTTTTCTTCACATTGGAGCATGAAACATGATTGGCGCGTTTCATCTAGTGTACTTTACACAGGGGCATACCCCTTTCGGTCGATGGTGGTTTTTAGGCATAGATGTTCCTTGGAGGCGATTAGATTCATTTCACATTGGAGTACGAGATATGATCGGGTGATTTCTTTGATATGATCACAGGAGCATAACCTTCTCATCATTGTTGACATATTTTTGAGATGATTGGATCAGGACACGGACACTTATGAGAGCATACTGCGGAGTTTAGTCATTTCAAGGTTTGCCCTATACTGGGGCATAACCCTTTCATTGGCGGTTGTTCACATTGGGACATGCTATTTTCTTTGGGGGAGGTCAGATATTCTCTTCACATTACCACGATGGCTTTGATGAGCAGATGTTCATTTTGATCAGATGAGGTATGATTGGTTGTATTCTTCTCATGGATGTTTGATTTGGAGATGCTTACACTAGGGCATACCCCACTCGTCTTGGCGATGATTTTGTGAGATGACAGTTTATACCAGACACTTACTTTCCGGAGATCATTCTGCATTGAGAGCTTACCCACTCTGAGACGATGCATTCATACTGGGGCATAGCCACCTTGCTGATTTTGACATTGAGACTCCATTTCTTGTTTATGATCGCTGCTCTCGATGGATTATAGAGTTGTTGGCACCCTGGGCTCAGTCTCCTTAGCATACCTAGTTTGATTTGGGTACCCACTTTCCTTTGTTACACACCTATACATCCTACATTGGACACTATTATATCTGCACCCATCTTATCAGAGCCTTACATCTTTTGAGCCCACATATTTCATCGTCTTACATGACCTTATCCCTTTCTCTTGATCAGGGGAAGATATGGGCTAGTCTCGGCTTTCTGGTCGAGCTTTCACATGCCTTTGGACATTAGGTTCAACATCTTCCGTGATGGTAGGGCCTGTTAGATTGTTGATGCACTTGTGATGATGTACTCATATTGATAGTTGACATGTCGTGTTTTGATTTGCTTCCATTTCAGACCTAGAGTTTTGGTCAGCATTTGTTTGATCCATTATTTTAGTTTTACTTTGTTAGCATGATTTCAGTGATGTTTGGACTTGTTTTAGCGTTTGTTCATTGAGGCTATGTATATCCTTTTCATTGCATCATCATTGAGCATATCCCAGAGTGTCTTGTTTGGTGAGATTCCGTGTCTCATGTTAGTTACTATCCTACACTGGGGCATACCCCCATCCTTGAGTTCACTAGATCTTTTGCAGATTCTCTTGCCGTTCATTCTATCTCTTGACCTTTGTGAGTTGTCATACTGGGGCATACCCCCATCCTTGAGTTCATTGACGTTTTGCCGACTTCTCTCATTACTCGACCTATTTCTTGATCTTTGTGAGTCGTCACACTGGGGCATACCCCTTTAGCGCTTGACTTGGGGCATTCCCCTCTCTTTGGGTTTGCCATGTCTCGTGCTGATTTCATGATTGTCAGACGCATTTGTCGATCTTTATGAGTTATCACCTAGGGCGTCCCCCTACTGTCATCTTGTTTAGGGCATTCCCCCTATTGTCATCTTGTTCAGGACATCCCCCTACCATTAGTTTGTCTAGGGCATCCCCCTTCATTCAGTTTTCACCACCATAGATCAGACATCTATGGGCATTTCAGATTCACCATCATGGATTTTCATCCATGAGCCTTTGTTTCAGATTTTCACCACCATAGATTTTCATCTATGGGCATTTCAGATTCACCATCATGGATTTTCATCCATGAGCCTTTGTTTCAGATTTTCACCACCATAGATTTTCATCTATGGGCATTTCAGATTCACCATCATGGATTTTCATCCATGAGCCTTTGATTCAGTTATCACCACCATGGATTTTCATCCTTGGGCTTTTGAGATTATATCACCACCATGGATTTTCATCCTTGGGCATTTCGAGATTATCACCACCATAGATTTTTATCTGTGGGCATTTCAGATTTCACCACCATAGATCAGACATCTATGGGCATTTCAGATTCACCATCATGGATTTTCATCCATGAGCCTTTGTTTCAGTTATTATCACCACCGTAGGTCTTCACCTATGCGCCTTCGATTTTAGCGTTTAGAGTTCGCTTTTTGGTTGGCTTCCAGAGCTTTATTTTCTTATTTTCTAGTTTAGTGTTTAGAGTTAGCTTTTTGGTTGGCTTCCAGAGCTTTATTTTCTTATTTTCTAGTTTAGTGTTTAGAGTTAGCTTTTTGGTTTGGCTTCCAGAGCTATTATTTTCTAGTTTAGCGTTTAGAGTTAGTTTTTTTTGGTTTGGCTTCCAGAGCCATTATTTTTCTAGTTTAGCGTTTAGAGTCAGTCTCGTCATTCAAAGTCACAGCTCCTAGCATTCATATTCTCTGGCATTGCACGTCTCACCTTCATGGATTTGCACTTATTCTCACTCTCCCCTCGTTACCCTGTGCTTATCGCTTATTCATCTCGTAGTCCACATAGGGCAGTCTCCTTTATACGCATTCTTGTTCGTACTCCAGGGTGGTTTGACCGTTACTCACCTTTGACATCGATCTTCGGGTCACTTTTGGAGACGTTTTAGAGGGAGCTTGGATCCTTAGTGTGGCTTTAGAGGCATTTTGAGGCACCCATCTTTCTCTTTTAGGATTAGAGCCTTTGTGTTTGTCTTTTGGCCTGAGTGAGTTCACATCTCACTAGTGTCCCTATGGGGGTCTCCTTGGTTCTTCGATAGAGTTCACTTCATTGCACTCACTATTCACACTTACTTTTCACTCCAGTGTTCATGTTCTTTACACTCGTGAACTCTACCGAAGAGGGGCATATTTGTAGACCCCCATTTTGGGAGCACTTTCTTTTTGAATTTGTTGCAGCTTATTTGGCCAGATGGAGCATTTCTAGGAGGCCACGTGTCAATCCCTGATTAGCTATCATGGAATCAGAACAGTTTTTTTGAAAGCCAATCAGAGATTGACACCTGGCAAGGAGGAATCTGCAAAAGCTGTAGGTTGTTGAGGTGAGCAGAGGAGAGAGTGCTTTTGGGGCTGCCAGCTGCATGGTAGTGGGGACGGTACCTGGGGCTGCAGGAGGGTGGTTTGAGAGCAAGCCGTTAGAGAGAGATTTTGGGAGGAAAACAGAGGGAGGAGGAGGTTTTTCGAGGGGAGCCGAGAGAGGAAGTTAGCAGGGCAGGGGAGGAACCGCTCAGGTTTGATCCTTCCTCACTTTAAATTCTCCAGTATTACTGCATTACTAGGTTTCCGACTGATAGTGGATGCTTGCTTTGGTCATCTAAGCTGTTAAACTTGCTTTTCATTGTTACTTGTTGAGCATCTTTATTTCTCTGTATGTATTTACAATGGTTGCGCTACTTATTAGCGTGTTAAGATTCTCCCACCACTTTGTTTTGCAAGTCTCTTAGTATTCATGAAAATGGAGTTTGGATTTCAAGGCATCGTTCTTCCTCATGCATGCTCTGTTTTTATTTATTTATTTATTTTTCTTCATTCTCTTTCCCCTGTTCTTGTTATCTCTCTCTTGGAGTGTTGAGCATCTTGTTTGGGTTTGGCTGTCTAAATCGGGGGTTGCTTTGAGGGGTCTTGGCATCAGAAATCTTCAAGATACTGCCATGTTTCTTGTAGAACAAGTGGAAAGACAACAAGCTTAAGATATTGAGAGGGGAAGTATTCACAGTCGTTTTTTAGAAAACAGAGGAGAATGGGAAGTACCGATGGAGCCACTTACGAAGGGTACACCTATGAGGAGCTTGAGAAGGAACCACACTAACAATCTGAAAAGTTCCAGATCTCAATCACTGGTGCTGATGGCTTTATTGCCTTTCATATTGCTCGGAGTCTGAAGACGGAGGGCCACTACATTATTGCTTCTGACTGGAAGAAGAGAGGGCCTATGACTGAAGATGTGTTCTGTCATGAATCCTATCTTGATTGATTTCAAGGTGATGAGCAACTGCTTGAAGGTCACTGTTGGGTTTGACCATGCGTTTAACCTTGTTGCCAATATGGGAGGAATGGGGTTCATGTAGTCCAACCATCCAGTTATTATGATGATCAGCTTCGGCATGCTTGAGTTTTCCATGATCAATGGGGGTTAAGAGGGTCTCAAGATGCTTATGGATTGGAGAAACTCGTTGCGGAAGAATTGGGTAAGCAGGTTCATGGGTATATGACGAGGATTGGGTTTGATCTGTTATCATTTGCAGCTAGTACGCTTGTTCACATATACACATTGTGTGGGAATATTAAGAAGACAAGACATGTTTTCAATGAGATGCTGAGACTAGATTTAGTACCATGGACTTCCCTAATTATTGGTTATGTTCAGAATGCCCAAGCTGACGAGGCTCTTCAGTTCTCTGGGCTGCTATTCAAATCAAGAACTCAACCTGATCACATTACCTTTGTCGGGGTTCCTTCTATTTGTACTCATGTTGATTTGGCCTCTGTGTCTCCCTGCACCGAGACGAGTCAGATTTCAAGAGGAGTGGAGCATGCAGTAGGGATGAAAATGACAACGGCTTCCCGTTCCCACTAGGCTACAATAGTTTAGTGGAGAGGTATCCACGCATTGGAAAGGATCACTTGGTAAAGCTCCTGAAGCAGAGGCTTTTCTAACAGAACCATAGAAAGACGAATTTGGCATGTCCAAACAGGGTGTAACTGAGGTTATATTTAGTGAGGTGGAAAATGAGAATCCAAAGGAAGCAGAATGGTTTCCAGCACCAGAAAGGCAAGAACGAATTGCCCAATTGCAAGCAAAACTGTTCCATGCAGCTGCACCACCCAGTTTAGTTGTTCAGATGGATGGTTCATATGTACCGAGAAATAATCTGGAGGAAGCAATCCTACTTTTGATGATTCTTATGGAAAATTTTACCTTGTGGAGCAGATTCTGGGCGAGGTAGATGCTCTAGAATGGGTATCTCATGAGAGGGAGGTATACCCAATTTGGCTCTGCCCACATCGATTGTACAAGCTTCCTGTCGAAACAATGATATATCCTGAACCAGGCTTTAAGCTGCCTCGCAAACAGGGTGACACGCATTATGCCCAGATGTACACAGATGTGGAGATGTACTATGCGCCAGGGCCTGTCTTGAGGGGATAGTCTCTTGGCTAGTTTCATGCTGGGATAAGGAATCACAATAGGTACAGGATTGGCTTATTACCCAATAGATACAGCGCGTAGAAGGATGATGATGATCTCAGGCGAAGCTGTCAAATACAAGAGCTCTTTCGATGCATTCTCACAGATCCTGAAGAATGAAGGTGCTAGATCACTCTTTAAAGGTGCTGGATGCGTTCTGGTACATGCCAGATGAGCAGAGAAATCCACTATGAAGGATGCTACTGCTAAGATACTTGCCCGTTCTAAATGATCAGAGTGAGGTTGAATTCTCCTTGATACCTACCTCTGCACATGCATGGTTGTCCAAAGCTCCTTCTAAAGCCCTTGTTGACTTCCCAGGTCCATCTACCCATGTGCATGGAACCATGCAAACCCGGCCATTATCCATACCCATTTCTTTTACCTATCACCTTTCTCATTTTCCAATTTCACATATCTATCACATCACCATTAACCCACTTCTCATCACCCTTCCTATCCCTTACACTCAGCATATCTCCACTCATTTTTCTCACCAATTCTGTCATCCATAGCCCACTCACTATACCCTCATGCACCATACACATCACTTCACCCGTACCCTGCTCACCATCAATAGCCTAACCACTTTGCTCGTTCCACCATGTCCCATATCCACATTGTCTCTGCCCATTTCTATTCCATCATGCTTTATCTCACTATACCCACGGGTATAGGACTCATTCATACTCATTTCTTACACCCTATAGTTGCCACCCTCACTTTTCCACCTTGTACATTCGTGAAGCTCATTCATCAAGTAAGCCTTCAATCTGGCAGAAAGTGAAGAGTGCCCAGGCCAGCAGCTTTCCCTGTCGAGCAGCCAGAGTGGTGAGCTCATTTAGCAGCCGCATCAAGGCCACAGGGTATTGGCGATTCCTACGTGGCCTCTTTGTAAGGCATGAAAGCGTTTGGTGCACTATTTAGATCTATGCTTCTCAGAGACTGTGTAGCCATGCAATCACGCGAAGAGAATTGTGGGTTCCCTTTGTTGACCGAGTTGGTCTTAATCACAGATATTCTCATCCATGGCTGCTGATATATCTCCAAATTCTTCTTGATGCTGCGGAAGATATTGTTGAAATAGGAAAAACTGGTTGGAGAGATCAATTGTTACTCGAATTTGATTTTGATTGAAAAGGAACTGGGAGTGGCATTCTTGCGATCTGGTTAGCACAAGCAGGTGCAAAGACGGTTTATGCAGTGGAAGCGAGCTAGAGAAGGGGATTTACAGGAAGCTAGGTGAGGTATGTGGGTGTGCGGAGGGTGTCATCCCTGAGTTTTGGTGTCCTCAGAGAGTGGGGAGTCATCCACGGCACGGTGCAGGAGAGAAAACGCAGCTTGATTCATAGACTGAGGTTCTCAATATGAGGTTGGCGTCTTACGGGGAAAACCTCTCTGAGCTTTCTAGCTTCTCGACTTCAGACGAGGATCTTTTGTAGGAAGCTTCCAGATTTTCAGGGAAGTGAAGGGAAATGAACTTGACCGATTTTGCGAATCAAAATTCTCTTGTGAAAAATTGAAGTTTGGATATCAATTCAAGGTGTGGCTTAAGGTTTCTTTCCAATCAGAGTTTTCTGAATCTGAAAACGTGGTTGGAATGGAGTCTCTACTAGGGTTCCACCAGGCCATCCAGACATGATAACTAAGAATCACTATGGCCAAAATCGGAAATGGTTATGCCCCAGTCCTTGGCTGCTACACCTCTCGCATTGTGGTAAAGTTTGTTGAGGACTATCACTGGCAATGGATTTCATTCTTCTCTGCTATGTCAGTACAGGATTGATACTCCTATCATTGTTCACCTCGATCATGGAAATTTGAAGAAATAACTGGTGGATGTTCTTGTGCTGGGATTTGATGCTCATTGCCAATCCCTTAAAGGTTACTGCTGTTAGTTTCATTTACTGAAGAGGAAATCAGGCTGTTGCTAAGCCCGCATGCAAGCTTATTCCCCATCTCGGCGCCTTCAACATTTCAATGGCTTTACACTGAACGACGGAAGTGAAGAGCTAAAAACAAGAGAAACTGTGGGTTGATTTGATAATGGTCAAAGAAGGTGCTGGTGACAGTGATTCTGATGATTCATGCTATGCTAGGAAACATGGTAAATCTGGGAGTTGTGGGGATGCAGCTGCTCATGTGCTGGAAATGCAAGAAGGTCAAGAAAGGCCTGCAAAGGCTGT
Source organism: Vitis vinifera (assembly GCF_030704535.1). NCBI lineage: Eukaryota > Viridiplantae > Streptophyta > Magnoliopsida > Vitales > Vitaceae > Vitis > Vitis vinifera. Next base: position 12,203,131 of record NC_081823.1, on the reverse strand, counting down.
CACTCATGTTCTTGATAATGAGGATTTTCAGGTACCCTGGCATCTTCACTCTTCCTCTTCAGGTTTTCTCTGCAGAATCAAGCAAGAGGTCTTCATGATCCTGAAGCTCTGGCAAGGGAAGCAGTATTTAGTGTGAGTGAGATAGAGGCACCATACGGGCTGTTTAAGAAGGTTAGCAGCGCTGTGATTGATGGTGGTACATTCAATGGTTTGAGTTTTACGCAGGGTTTTCAGAATTTGATGATCCCAATCCACAAGTTGATCGAGTAAGCACAGTTATGATCAGGATTTCATCCCTGCGCGACCATTCCTCACCAACTCCCCCACTCAAGTATTTTTGCATGCAGCCTTAGGCACGTGTCCTCCTTTCTTTTATTCTTCATCATCTTTGATTTTAAAACAATTGCCCCATGTCCCGTTTTGTAAATATTTTCTTCAATTCATCTTTTCAAATAATCCCGGCTCCTCTACTTTTTCACCTTTCGTTTTTTTTTTAAGATACCAAAAATCTCATTTTCAATAAAATTTGGTTGCCATTTTCTTTCCGGCAAGCCACTTTTGCATTTTCTTTGTTTTTAAAATGTTTTAAAATAAACATGAATTTAAATTCCGTAATTCCGAACAATGGAATTTACGGAATTAATTCATGCAAAAATAAACGGGTTTTGGTGGGGGCCCAACATATGAGATTTTATGATTGATGGATTGTTTGGTTGATTTGGGTGCCATACATGATTTATTCTGCTCTATGATATGCATGTGATCATCCTTTAATTGTGCACTAATCTCACTTCTTGATAGCGCATTGAAGATCGTTGCCCAGGTACGCATCTGTCCTTATTCTGGTCTTGCTATACGCATGTTTTGATACTCATATGTGCATGATTGATTTGAGTATTTATTGATTTCCTCATCATCGCCATGTTAGCTTCATTCTATTAGTAGAGACCCGACTTTAGGGACTTAGAGGGGTGCTACGGTCTTTACCGTACCTTCCCGATAAGTAACCTGACCCCCGAACCCGATCCGGTTTTCACAAACCACCTTTTCCAAAAATCAGGAGTCACACTTAGGGTTTTCTTTCTTATTTTGTTTACCCTTTAAAAATAAAACAAAAATAAGTGGCGACTCCAAGTCATTTTTCTTAATCAATAAAAAATCAATTTTTCAAATAAAAATCGAGTTTCGCCATCGAGTGGGAAACGCATTCGAGCCAGCCGAAATGCGGGGTCCACAATTTGGTAATTGGTTTGCAAGATTTTGCAAATAAATGATCCTTTTAACTTCTAGTTCATATTGATTTGTACAAGGATCAAAATGGAACATAGTAGATGCATTCCAAGTAATTTCTCACCATTCTTTAGGAATTGAATTTTCTCTCCCTAATGACAGGAAAACACTCTCATTAAAATGACAATCTGCAAAGCAGACTATAAAAACATCGACTGTCAAAGGTTCAAGATATTTGTGAAACCAAGGTTTGGTTAATCTCGATTTTGATGATAATAAAACAAGGTTTGACACTAATGATTATATTTCAAGTGTGATTAGGCAAGAATATTTCCAAAGTGTCAATCAAAAAGACAAAATCAAGACAAAGAGTAATCAATAAGAAGAAAAAGACTTAAAAAAGAAGTGTTTTTCAAGACCTAAACTTTCTAAGATTTCTTTGTAAGGTTGTTGATGCACTAGGTCTTTTATGCATTACATTATTAATTTATGCACCAAAATCATCCAAAATTAATTTTGTATTAAATCCTTTAAAATTTAATAATTTCATGTTTTCAACTAAAACCTTATGTCAAATGTTTTTCAAACTTGTTTAAAATGTTTTAAGTTGAAAATGATGATTGTTGAGCCAAAAACGACTCAACCTGTTGAACCAGATGAGGAACTAGTTGACTTGTTTAGCTCAACCGGTCGACGGGTGCAAAAACCTTTTCTCTCTTCCAGAACGCTTGTTCAACTAATCGAGGTCTGGTCAAGATCCAACGGTTACCTACTAAGCATTAAATGCTAATGGCTAGTCAACTGGTTGACCCCTAGCTCGACTGGTCAAACCTTCAATGGTTAGTTTGATCGTTTTCCTCTATAGAAAGGTTTCAATCTTCATTGTTTCAAGAGCTTAAACCCTTCTTTAATATATTTGAGCCTTGAGAGAGTCTTTTTTAGTGCACCATTGTTCTAAAACTTGCATATCATTAGTGCACCTTTCAATCTTATCTTCATTTGTAAATCTTTGAGAAGAAAATTTTAAATGTGTGATATCATTTAGGAATTCTCAAGTGTAGGGTATCACATGAGGGGTTGTTCAAGAGTGGGGTATCTCTTAAGGATTGTAAAGGGTGTTTGGAGCCAAAAATCCAAGAGCGTGTATTGGAACTATAATCCAATTATATTGCTTGAAGGCTTGATTTGGAAGCCTTGAAATAGTGGAACCTCAAGCTTGGGACTGAAGCTAGAGGAGAGTGGATGTAAGTTGGGTTACACTGAACCACTATAAAAATCCAGTGTTTGCATTCTCTCTTTCCTACTCTTATACTTTATATGCAATTGTCTTTATATTGTTTTATTATATATTTGCATATAATTATCTCTTATATTTATATAATTTAAATTTGCAAAAAGAGATCATCACTCTATTCACCCCCCCCCCCCCCACCCTCTCTAGGGTGATTACCTTAGGTTGGATTAGCCTAATTTTTCTTACAATATCTTATGATAGATGGAGAATTAAAACCTAAATAAATCCCAAGTCTTCATTTGAGACCCATTTTAATGCAATGTGTAGGTGCAATTGGTACATATACTGCACAACCAAAGATTCATAAGTGAGATATTTGGTTGTTTTCAAGTACGAGTTGTGAAGGGAATGGTAAGTTGTAGGTCGAATACGATCTAAAGCTGCAACAAGCATAATAGCATGTCCCTAGGCAGAAGTAGATAATTTGGTTTTCTTTAGTAATGGTCGAGTTATTAATTGGAGACGTGTGATGAAGGATTTTGCTAAACCATTTTGGGTATGAGTATGAGCAATAAGATAGTCAATATTTATCCCTACCAATAGACAGTAGTCAATGAATGTTTGAGAAGTAAATTCGCCAACATTATCAAGACATATTATCTTATTAGGATAACATTGGAATTGTGCTCATAATTTGATCATTTGTGATAGGAGTCCAGCAAAGGCAACATTACATGTAAAAAGGAGACAAACATGTGACCACCTAGGAGAAGCATATATTAAGATCATAAAATAACGAATTGGTCTACATGGTGGATGGATAGGCCCACTTATGTTCCTATGTATTCTTTCTAAAAAGACTAGTGACTCAAATATGACTTTAGTAAAAGATGGTTTAACTATCAATTTACCTTGTGAGCAAGCAGCACATGAGTATTCATTATGCAAAAGACTCTTTAGGTTCTTTAGTGGATGCCCACGTGAGTGTTTGATTATTTGATGCATCATTGAAAACCCTAGGTGACCTAGTCTCTCATGCCAAAAGACAAAAACTTTTGGGTTGTTGAACTTCTGGTTCATGAAAAAATATGATTCAATAGGCTTTATAGTTGTATGATACAACCTAGAGGAGAAAGCCGAGAGTTTTTCAATTATAAGCTTCTGGCCAGATATAATGGAAGTAATGTAAAGATAATTACATTATCTTCATTCATAGTTTCAATATGATGTACATTTCTGCGAATATATTTAAAACTGAGCAAATTTCTTATGGATTTTCTAGAATATAAAGCATCATTTATATGAAATCTAGTTCCATTTGGTAGCATTATGTTTCCTATTCCAGATTCTTTAACTAAGTTTGTAATACTAATTATGGTACATACATTAGCTTTTATCAATGTTAATTCAAGGAAATATCTTTTATCTCGAAGAATTGTGTATGTGGTTTCACAATCTACGAGACATACATCATCCTTAGTCATCTTAAGACCAAATAACACATGGATTTTAAATGCAACTAATATTAAAAAAACAAGGCATAATATTATAAATAACAATATAAAAGAAAATGTAATAACCAGATATAAATATAAGACATAATAATATATTATTTGATATATAATGTAACACCAATCAATGTTAGCATTCTCATCATTTATTAAATAGTGTGTTTTTTCACTAAGACCTCCAAAGAAATCAATGTCTTAGTAGGTTAGGTCCAATCCATCACCATAGGTAAAGTTCATCTCTATCTCTTTTCCTTTTGCTTTTATTGATGCTTGGTAAAGGTCGATCATATTTTTGAGTATACAATAGGTATGCAATCAATGACCATTCAGACCACATTTATAACAATTATTCTCATGGTTCTTTAGAGGTTTATCTTGCAAACATTTCCCATTTTCTTATTTTGCCTCAATATTATTTCACTTCTGGAGGTGCAATGAAGCTTTCCTTTTATGAGGATTTGAGGAATTATTACTATAATAACCATTATATTGGGGATTCCTTCCACGACCACGACCATTTCCTTGTCCTCGTCCATGTCCACGAGTTTAGGATGATATTGCATTCACTTCAAGGAATGGTTAAGATCCAATTGGATGAGACTAGTGATTTCTCATCAAAAGCTCATTATTTTGTTCAGTAACAAGATGACATGATATTAATTCAGAGTATTTTTTAAATCTATGCTCTTGGTATTACTGCTGTAAGATCACATTCGAGGCATGAAATATAGTAAAGTTTTTTCTTTTTTTGTGATTTTTTCTCCACACAACTTTAATTGAGAGTTGATTTTGAAAAGTGTAGAGTTATGTTATATTCACTAATAGTTTTAAAATCCTACAACCTCAAGTGCATCCAATCATATCGAGCTTTTGGGAGAATCACAACTTTTTGGTGGTCATATCTTTCCTTCAAATTACTCCATAGAGTAAAAATGTCATTTACTATAAGATACTCATTTTTAAAACCTTTATAGAGATGATGGCGAAGGAAAATCAACGTTTTTGAGTAGTCCTACAAGGATGCTTGATTTCTTTCTTTAATTGTAGCTCCAAGATTCATTGCATCGAGATGTATTTTAGCATCAAGGATCCAAGATGGATAGTTCTTTCTCGGAATGTCAAGTGCCACAAATTCAAGTTTTGTGAGATTTGACATTATTAAATAACTTTAGATATATGACAAAACAATATTAATAGAATTAGTTATAAATTAATAGCATTGGTATGACTTTTGATTACAATCAAAATCAAATAATTTGCTTATAACTTTTAATAATATATAACACAAATTAAATGAATTTAACAATCGCAATATAAATATGAAAAATTTTATTCTATATAAATAACTTCAAGTTTAAGATACGAGAATTACTTTCAGAGCAATTCGTGCTAATAACGTGTTGTAAAAGAAGGATAAATGCAACACAAATAAAAGTAGAGAACAACTATATATTATTTTGATAATAATATATAATGGAAAGGAAGGAATCATAAAAGAGAATTAAGAGAGTTGAAATAATGAAATATATGAAGAATAAAAAATAAAAATAAAATAAGAGAGAAAGAAAGTTTCTTTCTTTGCTTAGGATGAAATTTACAGAGGATAGGAAACATTTTTATAGGCTTTTAATGAAAATTTAATATAATAAATGTGGTGACATTCATTACTTAATTTACAACAATAAGAATATATTTAACTTAAAAAAATGATGACATACGTAGACATTTTATACTCTTTAACTTTTAATATTTATCCAAATGATGAACTAAGTGGCTTATCACCCATGGTTCACCCTTCTCAATGATTTTTCCCTTCATTTTTAATCCTTATTTATAGTTATATACACATCTTACATGCATTCTCCGTTGTTTTTATTATTTCACCATTATTTAGACTTGCATACTGCATTCATACTTCACTTTGGTTTAAGTGGGTTTAGTGTTAGAAGTGACATATCTACTCATCCTTGTCATGCTTGTTATGTGAACTACTAATTAAGATAAAATAAAAAAATAAAAATAGAACACAAACACATGGAGAGCCAAAGAAAGGGAATATACTCGTTGGAAGACACGTGGCTGTTGTGGGAACTGATGGCTGCATGAGTGTGCATGGAAAGATTCCATGGTGCTATCAATTAAATTAGGTTTTTTTATTTATAATTTTAATTTTATTATATGAATGGACATGACAAAAATTCTGATTTAGAAAAGAAAGATAAATTTTATAATGAATAAAATGATTTAATAATAATTTTTTTATCTTTAACTATGAAACAAAAAAATTATTAAAATTCTAAAAAAAAAATCGTTAAAATAATCTCATAGATGAATTAAAATAAATTTTTTAATAATAAATGTTTTAATTTAAAAGAAGTTACATTTTATTATAAAAAAATTATCAATAGAAATCTTCATTTTATTAAAAAAGAAAATGATAGTAATGGAAGAAAAAATTATAAAAATTATAAATCATTGTGTTTGATCTTAGTGATTAATTAAGTCCTTGTTGCTAAATGAATAAAGTGGTTTGAATAAATGATTTTAAATTTTAAGGGGTTTATAATTATGTTATTGAAAACACTTAAAAAATGGGACCCATAATTTTTTCTATTTTTTAATCATTATTATTATTATTTAATCAAATACGTCCTAAGATGTTGGCCTATATGTGTAGATTAAGGCTTGTATTTTAGAGTTTTAATTTATCTTTAATATTTTTGTTCTCTTTGGACATACTCTTTAATTTCCATTATCCTTGCTTAGTATGTAAATATTTTCAATTTCCTTAATTATCAGGTATAGATTATTATATTATATTTATGAGGGAATTATGTAAATATGCACTATTTACAAAATATAAATAAAAGAAAACCCACAAAAGTCATTTTCATGGGGAGTACATTTTTGGGAAAATAATTCTTATTTAATGTATTAGAATATATTATTTTTATGAAAATAAGTGTAATTATCTTACATTCTATAATTTCTCTATTTCCTTTTCAGTTAGTCATTTTCTTTCTCTCCAAGTTGTTTTATTTCTACATGTTGTTTTATTTCTCCACATTATTTTGTTTCTCCAACTTGTTACCAACTATATCCATTAGTGCCTTGTGTTGTTCTAGAAAAGTTGTTTTATTTTTTATATAAAAAATACTTACTTTATTTTCAAAATATAATAAATAATTAAGTATTCATATTTGACATTGGAGCTATATTAAGCCTAGAATGGATTAGTTATTTATGCTCTAACACAAGTCCTTTTATTATTTCTTACTTTTTTAACAAGTTATCTCGAGTTTATAACTTTTTCCATTTATAACTCAAGTAAAAAAAAAATGCTAATATAGATTTTGAGACTAAAAAAGCCAAGTCTAGTAGGGTAACACCCAAAGAGAAGAGAGAGGTGAATGGGTGTAATTAAAAGAATTCTAAAATAAAGATTATATGTTATACTCAATTTTTACCCTATGAGATAATATTAGAGATAAATAGAATCTAAACAATCATGATAATCACAAGATATAGCAATGGACACAATGATTTTTACATGAAAAATCCCTACACTACGGTGGAGATAAAAAAACCACAAGGCTTAAGACTACTAATCAAAATCCACTATACAAGATCAAGTTACACAAATTTACCTGGTTGTTTTATCCTAAAGGCTTACCCTCCAATACCTACAACTTCATCCACGTATATGATACAACAATCTCTAATTGCTTCACTGAATACTCTTTAGCCTTATTGAAGGGATGCAAGTTTTCAACCCTAGATTATTGAATGAATCCTTCAAATGAGAGATTAGGAATTGTGTGGCTCATTATGCTTTCTTTCCAGGAGGCTCTCTCTTAGTAGCAACAATAAATCAATCTCCTAACCTTAGAATGGGCATAATGGGGTATATACAAGCTTAGAGGCTGAAGAGAGTTGGTATCTCAAGGTTTCCATATAGGATTTGCATGAAATCTTTGTAAATATTATGCTAATCTTTGGTAGAATCGGCATGAACACTCGAGAGCTTGAGGCCAAGCACACTTAACCATTGCTTGAGCACCTTGGGCATTCGAGTGCTAGTTAAGCGCTCGAGCAGTCCCAGAAAAAGAATAATGCTCTTATTTATACCCTTTAGAACCCCAATTTGCCACAAGTCAAACCTTTTAAACGTGCCTATGACTTTCCAATTGGACAAGTAGCAATCCTTGATCTTCAATGGAAATTAAGTCACTATCTAAAAAGATTTCTAAGGCAAAAAATAAATTGGAACAAAATTACCAACATACAAATAAAACTCAATGTCCTAACAGAGACATTTTAAAAAAATTGCAAATGTCTATATTATTATAATTGTTGATTTTTATTTTTTTTGCTAATAGAAGATAAAAAAATTCCCCTTAAAAACACATTATAATTGTTTTCTTATTATATTTCGATTTGTATGTATTCAAAACACAAAATATAGTAAAACCAAAGAAAATTTGTCCAACAAATTAAATTAGGAAATTCTACTTCTATAATGGCATTTGAATCTACTATAAACCATTAAAAGGGAAAAGAAAACAAGAATAATAATAATAATAATAATAATAATAATAATAATAATAATAATAATAACAATAATAATAATAATAATAATAAAAGAATAATCCTCTACCATACAATACATCTAAAGGAATGTTTGGGATGGTGAGTAGAAACTTGTTTTACCCAGCTTCTTTTCAATTCATTACTGTTAGAAACTTTGTTTAGGAGGTCTTGTACTATACCTAGTTCTGCATAAATGAATTATAGATGAAATGCTTGTCAAAACCACAATTAATCTCAAAGCAAGTTTAATGGCCTTATGTTATTTCCACTTAGGTAGGAAGAAAAATTGAGAAAATGTGTTCATTGAGAGTCAAAGCATACCCATTTCTATAAATACATACTTGGAATTTGAGTAAAAGAGAATTAATTTTGTATCATATAGAGCTTCAAAAGGAGAAAATCCACATGTAGAATTTTATGATATGAGGAAAAGATGCAAAATTGAGAGAACAAATTTTTCTTATTGAGATTATTTTTTCATGTTTTTCTCCATTACACTTTCCTTATTTTATATAGGAAACTAAATAGAAATAAAAACTAAAGATTGATGGATCTTAGGGATACTTTATTCTCCAATTAAATAGAAATAGAAACTAAAGATTAAAGGATCTTAGGGATCCTTTATTTGGGGTTGTAACATTCCTTTCCACATCAAAAGAAGCCTTGTCCTCAAGGTTGAATCTATGAAAACTTTTGTTGAATCTTGTAAGAAACTTTCCATGTTATATCTTTTGGAAATGAGTTAGACAGTTGCCATGTTATTCCTTTTCAACTTTATTTTCCTCATTCCCTTGTATAGTGAAAATTTGAATTGTAGATACTTGAGACATATGCCTTAAATCCTTTTAAATTTGATTTGTTGAAACTAGCTTCTTGGAACCTATAGTTGTACCTTTCAACACGAATTTCCTTCCATCAATAATAAATTCCATTTTTAAATTCTTGAAATCCCACAATATGAGTCCCAATTCAGCTAGCCATTGAATTCCCAATACCATATTACACCCACTCAAAGGTATAAGCCTCAAATCTATCTAAAATTTCTTCCCTTGCATGTTCCATGTCAATTGCCTTATAGGAAAAACTCGAATCTCTTCATTTCCTAAGCTCGGATCAGGTTAGGAACATGAATAACTATCCTAGTCTTTTTTCTAAATCCTATGCACAACGAAAAAATAGCATTTTAAAACTTTAAAGGGATTCATAAAGTGTTAACGAAAGCCATACCTTAGATTTGGATGTTCCCGAATCAAATCAATGAGGTGAAGATGAAGAACAAAATCATAGAAGTCTTGTAAACCCAAAGTTTTCCACCCAATGACTCAAAACTTGATCTTGACACACTTCCAGTGGGGACAGAAGGAAAAGTAGAGGCTATGAATCTCTCTCTCTCTCTCTCTAGAGATGGAAGATGGATCTCTAGAAAAAACCAATGGGAACCTTAACCCCTAAAGGAGTATTTATAGGGTTTCCTACTTGGCTTAAGTGACTTGAGTCCACTAAGGGCTTGGGTCACTTAATCTAATCCAAAATGGGTCCTAATTAATTAGTTAACCTAACAAGGCCTACTAATTAATCAATTAGCGCAATCCAAAGAACTTATTCACTTACTTTTGTGCAACCTTGCATAATTACCAAAATATCCTTATGTACAAAAGTGAACCTAAAGCCAATCCAAACCTCATAATCCGTGTCAACAAGGTATATGAACTCAAAGTAGGGACCACTAGGGCCCATAAGAATACCAGTTCCCTCATAATCCAATTCTAAAGTGGATTCAATATTCCACACAAAGAATAAATTGAACTCCAATATCCTATGTAAATAACAATGAGACACCAAGTGCTCGAGTCCACGACCTACTATCCATTGTGTTCAATGTTCCTATGAATTAGTGTCTGTAGTTTAACAAGGTGAAAGCTATCAGTCTTTTAAGACTACCTCTACCATCCTTGAATTACAAATCCTCCTATTGTGTGTTAAATTGACATATCTTAGCTTTGAAAGAGCCTATGCCAAGTTCCATCTAAGGAACTACTATGGCCATAGTTTCCATGAACATACGTTCTTAGGATCACCCAAGGGGACACACTATCTTAATGCTAAGAGATATCATGGTGTTTCTATTGAGAATACTTATTGCTACCGACATCCATCAACAATGGTCCAATCCATAAGGAATATATGATCATCTTACTATCTCACTCGTAGGTCAAAGCCACTGCTAATTTCAATACAAGCTTAATATTCTCTCAAGGTTAAGAAACAACATAATGAAGTAACTTGGTGAAATCATGACTACTTGATAGCCTTAAGTCATAACTCACCATAGGTCCTATCCAATGTGCATTCATACATACTAGTGCACTCATGATAGGAAACCCATCCCAATAGCCAAGACCAATCATTCCTCCAATTAGGAAGTTGTGCACTAAAACCTTTAATGGGTTGCCTAGACCCATGAATTGGTTGTGAATAAGTCATATATTTGCAAGGAACTCATGACTTAGATCTTCTGTACAACTTTTAATGCATCTAAGTCATGTATAATGCAAATGATGTTTACAAAAATGCTTATAAAGTATAATACATGGAATAAGGATAGATAAAAGTGAAACTGGGGCATCATTAAATAAACAATGAATTCCAAATCTATTACATTATGTCATGTTTTTAAGGGTTCTATCCTAACATTGCCTACAAATTGCATCACTAGTAATTTTAGTTCCATCTTTTACCACCATCTTCATGGGGTTGGTAGTTTGTATTGAGTTTCTTGTTCTTTTGGCCACTATGAGATCAAGGAAGTTATGGGTGCTTCCTAAATCAATTAGTATGGTGACAATCTTCTTTTTTATGTTGCCACAGATTCTCATGGTTTGATGAGATGTTGAACGAAATATTGCATTGATTAAAACCACAAGATCATCATCTTTATATCATTTTTAGCTTCACATGTTGCTTTCCCTTCACTTTTTTGACCATTTAATAGAAAATTTTGTCTCATTTTATATTTATAACTAGACTCATACTTCTCATCATAATAATAACAAAACTTTTTTTTTTTCATCTCTCTTGCACTTCTACGTCTAAAATCTTCTGAAGGGGTGGTAATTTGTTATTATGATTCATTATGATTCTTGTAAAGCTCACTGTACTCTCCCCATTTTCGTTAGAGTCCTTGAATTCCTTGAGAATTACCTCCATTATTCATTTCTGCAACAAGACTAACTTGATGGTTTGGACTAGTGTGATTGGTTGAAACATAGTTACTTGATTTTTAATTACCTCTTTCAAGCTACTAATGAAACACTAGAAAAAAAATTTCTTTGATAACCCACTAGCTAGTTTTGGTCATCAATACTTTAAACTAATTTTGGTATGCCCTAACTTAGAAACCTATTTCAATTTGGTTATTTGCCCCATAAGGCTATCATAAACACTAGGGCTAAACCTAGAAACAACATCTATATAAAATTGTGTCCAATTGATTTCCTTGTTACTAGCCTCATACCCTTGAAACCTTTCTAAGGCCCTTCGTTTTAAATGTAAGGAAGCCAATCCAACCTTTTCCTAATTCCCAATTCTCACCTTTAAAATTTGGAAAATAGAGTTTGGAAAATCTGGTTTGAATGGAGTTTATGATAGATTAGTGATAGTCTATCATGTTTCTATTGATTGAAACACTATATCCATTACTTGACTTCTCTATTCTTGAATTTATGTGTTTGAATTTCAATTTTATGATTGCAACCATCTTTGATAGTTCTAATAAGGTAGTCGCTTGTTTATCCAACGATTCTTTCAACTATTTAATAGTATCTTTAAGTCTATGTTGTTCTTACACTCTAGTCCTTTCCGCCATGATTGGTGCCTAGACCGTGTTCTAATACCAATTCTTATGACTAAAGGAGAAGATGCAAAATTGAGAGAACAAATTTTTTTTATTGAGATTATTTTTCCATTTCTTTCCCCATTACACTCTTCTTATTTTATATAGGAAACTAAATAGAAATTAAAGACTAAAGGATCTTAGGGATCCTTTATTCCCTAATCTAAATAGAAACTAAATAGCAATAGAAACTAAAGATTAAGGGATCCTAAGGATCCTTTATTCGGGTTGTAACATAGAATTGATCTATAGTTTCATTGAAAGGAAAAGAAATCATTATAAAAAACCATCTAAAATCATATTATCATAGTTTGAGAAGGAGAATTGATTCAAATTTCAGTTGATTATATAGTAGAAACTAATCATATTGGTAGATTTTGCAAGGGATGTCTATATATGTATCTTCATTACCATCCATAGATGAAACCCTAGCTCTAACCTTAACCTTAACCTCAAATCTAACCTCAATTCCCAACTTCTCCATCTATTCCCTTAAGACCCACCTATGGACCTTCATTTTTCACGTGTGTTCCTACTCAATGGTAAGACTTTTTTTATTGGTGAAAAATTAGTTTTGGAAAAGTTGGAGTCCCCAGTTGTTTTATTTTATTTTAAAAGGGAAAATAAAACAAGAAAGAAAACCCTAAAGAAGTGACTCCACTGTTTTGGAAAAGCAAGTCTTGAAAAACCCAAGTCTTGGTCTAGGGATCAGGTTACCTATTAAGAAGGTACCTCTAAGAGGTAGTGATTACTACCTAAAAAGTGCTATTTTGCGCCTTTAATTCATTATGTTTTAAGCACTTTTGTGTAGTAGTTCTCCATTTTTATTCCAATTGGCATGTTAAGGACCTAGCAATGACTTCTAATCATATTTGTGGCTAGTTTTAGTGTTTTGACAGTTTTTTGGATCATTAAGACAAGCCAAGTAAAGGAGAGAAGCAAAGAGGAAAAACAGAGGAAAGAAGCAGTTTTTGTAGCCGTGCACTGTCACTTTGGGAGGCTCTATTTTGTTCATCGTGCAAAATCACATTTCAAGAATCCCATATTCGAAACCGGCTTGGAATTTCTGACAAATCAAGTACCTATAGTGGTATATTGCCATTCGTATAAGGAGCTAAAAATGGCAAATTTCGCACTTTGTACTGTTCATGCGAAAATGCCATGCAAGTGCGAATTTCGCACCAGCCCATGCAAGTGCGAATTTTGCACCTTGTATTGTTCATGCGACTTTGGTGCGAAATCTCCTCTGTTCTGCCGACTCCACATGAGATCTTTTCTTCTGTATTTTTAGATGTAAATTCCTTTCTTATCCTTGTAATTTTCACAGGCTTTGCTTTGTAAAGACTTTAAGAGGGGTGGAAATCATCTCTCAAATTATTGTATTTTTTACACTTAGTAAAATTTTCCTCTCAGGGAGAAATACAGAGTTCTCTTTGCTTTCCTTTTCTCTCTTCTATTTTTCTTTTTCTTGGAAGCCAAACAACCTTTGAGGATGTTTTCCCAGAGGATGAGAGGCTAAACCTTTGGTTTCTTGGAGTGAAGGAAGCTAGGTGAAAAGTTCAGATGCAAAAGTGGAAAACTCTCGTGCATTAAATACAGGTAGTTGGATTTCATAAATGGCTTTTAAATCTAAAGTTTTGCTTTAAATCCCTTAGAATCACTTTGAATGGCCAATACATGATAAGCTTTTAGGTCTCTATGGATACTTATTGCTAGATCCACATAAGACCATTAGTTATCATGTACAAGCTATTGGAAAGTGGGTCAAGGTGAAGACCCATAGTGTCTAAAGCCATTAATGGAACTTGATTACCATTTCTATTGACTTTTTATGGATTAAATCTTCATTGTTAAACCTATACCGGTTCAGGAAACAACCATCCTTTATGTTGTTGTCCCCAATACGAGGAGAAAAATCCGGAATTTCCCACTTTGCATTCTGAACTTGATCATAGCAACCTTTAGCTCCGGGAGACTCTCTTTCTTCCATTTTTTCCTATTTCTATGTTAGTTTAGTTTCAAACACCACTTTTAAAACAAATTTTATTTTCTTTTAAACTTTAAGTTTTTGACAAAGGAAATCATTAGATTCAATTTCTAATCTTGAGTCTATCACTGGTAGAGTGAAAACCCATCCCAGAGTTCGACCCTAGAGCTGCTATACTATAGTAGTTTTACTACACTAGTATGAGGTCATAGGATTTATAAATATTTTTTATTAAAATACCTAACTGGGCACGAATCAGGTAGCACCCCTTTAAGCCCTAAAGAGGTCTTTAATGACTAAGTCGAGGGAAAAGTGACAATTAATCAATTGATTGGAGGTACCTAGGTAGGCTAAGGTTATTTCAAAACTAGCATGCCAAAAAAGAAATCAAATCACAATCGCAAAGGAAGGTTAGGATGTGTACCTGGACTGCCTCTCAAGCACTATCATAAGACATTAAAGTTAGCACACGAAATGTATTTTATTTGAGCAAATCGAACAAACATCTAGGCACCCAAGGATGGAATCAAAAATAAATAAGGCTAACAACAACATGCATGGTCATAGAATTCTGAAAAGTAAGTGATAGAAAGTGTACCTAGATAACATGCACGATTTATAAAATTCCTCCAAAAATGCTAGAGTAATGTACAAGATCATTAGCATGCAATTATAAAATGAAGCATCAAAAAGAAATTTCAAAAAAAATATTTTGGAGTTGAATTTAATTACAAAAATTTTTAGAAAACAACACCTACAATTCTAGAACAACATACCAAAAACCAAACACTCATTCAAATGACAGATTGCAGCAAAGACACCCCAAAAGTTCCACAAAGTGTAGGTTAGGTAAAGAAAAAGTGGCATGCATAAATCAATTTTTTAAAAATAATAAAAGATCACATAAAATCATACAAAAAATCACACACATTGGTCAAAGGTCTATAGCACATGAAAAATAAATCTAGGGTCGAATAGTACTCAAAAATATTTTTGAAACACTCCAACTAATTAGATGTCTAGATTCCATCATGTGCATTAGGTATGACTTTGAAAAATCATATCTGCCTTAAAAATGCATATTTTTTAAAATATTTTATATCTCTAAATCAATTTCAAGAATTCTTGAATTAAGAAAAAATATTGAATCAAATTAAAAAAGTCATATGTTATTTTATTTTTAGAAAAATATTTCAAGTGTCCAGAACTAGGTGAAAACAGAGCCCTCCTAAAAACTCATTTATATCTTCTATTCCAAAATTGCTTTCTAACTCAAACGAAATTTCAAATTCAAGTTCAAGAAGTGAGAAAAATCATACAAGATTTGGATATTTAAAAAAAAATATATATATTCTAAAGTTGTTGAAACAAATTTGAAAGCTAAAGAGTCAGTGGTTGAGTGAAAACTAGTAGCAAGGAAGAGTTTTGAAATTTTTTGTTACGTAAGGGTTCTACCAATTCTCCAATTGATATACACAAATCTAGCCTAGAATTATCCCATTTATTTAGGACCACAAACTTGGATTCGTATTCTACTCAAAGCCAGAATTTTTATTGAAAATTGAGAAAGATGCAAATCTATTAAGACATGGTTGCAAGTTATTTAAGAAAATGAGATTTTGATTCTAAGGACTCTAAATGAATTTTTGAAATGCATTTTAATGAGGAACAATTTGAGAAAATGTTTCTTTTTAAAATGAAAGAAATAATTTACAAACGACAATACTCAAGGATCAAACATAGGTAACCCAAAGGAAAACAAAATCACAAAATAAAATTTTTGACAACCAAGCCGACTAAAGTGGTGAGAGTATGGCCAACCTTCATGTTGTAGACCCTCCATTTTGTCCTTTTAGAACATGTCTTTAAGTTCACTTCCAGTGTTCCACAGTGTTTCTTTGATAGCCCATTCCTACTCTTGGAGCTTACCTTTTCTGAGCCACTTTGGAGACTTTGGTTAAGGGGTTTATCTGGTTCCATATTATGACCTTGGTTGTCCTTCAAGTTTAGATTAAGTTTCACTTAGGTGCACTTTAGGTTAGTCTTTGTTAGGCTCACCTAGTCTCACACTAGGCCCATTTAGATACACTTGGCCCATTAGGCACCACCTTAGGCCCACTTAGGTTCTCCTTTACCCATTTAGATTCACCTAAACACCTTTCAGCTTGCACACATTCACCTGAGCTCACCAAAGCACTTTTTTAGAATAGGTCACTTGGACACTTCTTTTGGCATAGTTCATTTAGGCATGTTCTTGATTTTATTTTTGCGAGACAAAATGAGTATTGGCTTAACTATATATTGCATGAAATGAATATTTTCTTATTTTTGATGGTTTGAGTGTGACATTTAAATTGTTATGATCCATCGCATTAATTTAATTTCTTTATTTTTTCTAATTGCATATGTATAATATTTATTTGTATACCCTTATCAATTTATTTGTTTATTTACCCACTTATTTATATATTCTTTAATTCCATGAATTGACATCTTAGATTTTTTTGTGGCAGATGATTTGATTTTCGATTTTATTTTATTATATTTCCAATCATAAGGTTTTCTTATTCCAATTTTTTTTTTAGTTTTGCATATCACTTGGATCGATCAAAGAGAGGGGGGTCACAACTGAAGAGGAGCAGCCCGCAAGGTGGGGACCCATATACACTCACAAAGAAGACAGAAATAGAAGACTCACATCACAACTCCATCTCATGCCATGACCACTCCTCTACCTCCACCTTCGCTGCTTGATATCCTCACATTTGCTCATCTTCTCCTTCTGCACCGTTGTCGAGAACAGAACCCATATTCTCACCTCCTTCATCGATCGCAATCCTTCCCCCAGGGCTCTCCTCTCCTGCTTCGATAACGCAGGTAAGAACATTCTTGCCACTCTCCTCTCCCCCCATCGTGAATCCCCACCACCATCGTTGCCCCTTTCTCCACCTCACCCACATCGGAACCCTAGATGCTGTTACAGATCTGCCAGAGTTATCGCCCACACTGCATTTAGAACACAAGATCAATTGCGCTATTTTCAACTCTTGTTTAGGAGAGTTAGGTTCATCATTTCTAGAGCTTGAGATCCAACCCAATAAAAATGACATCGTTGAAACAAGGCCTCAAACACCGTAGATCGAAACCCCATTCCTTGATTTGTTTGGCATCGAATCCATTGGATCAGAGATTTCGGTGGCTACTTCTGCTATCTACTTCTTGAATCTCCCGAGCGATGTCCTCATCAATCGCCTATATCGCGACGATGTCGGGGAAAACATGTTAGATGCCTTTTGAATGCATAAAATGCAAACAAAAGAACATGGCACATGTCCTATGCAGCAAAGTGGAGGTTTTTCCTTCTTTTATATGAAAATCAACAATGTGTACATTGTGATTGTGGTCAGTAGCAATGCTAATGTAACTTGTGCATTCAAGTTTGTTGTTGAGGCTGTTGCGCTATTCAAATCTTATTTTGGTGGGGCTTTCAAGGAAGATGCTATTCGTAACAACTTTGTTCTAATTTATGAGCTATTGGATGAAATCATGGACTTTGGTTATCCACAAAATCTTTCTCCATAAATTTTGAAGCTCTACATTACCCAAGAAGGAGTTTGATCTCCATTCTCATCCAAGCTTTCAGATAAATCAGTCCCCAGTGCAACTTTACTAGTTATAGGTGTTGTTGGTTGGAAGAGAGAAGGGGAATATGACCAAGGGCCCACCAGACAACATTCATAGGGTTGGCATGTTTCTTTTATTAAGTCAGTTGAAATAGAAAGTGCCATTAGAAGTTTAGAAAGTTGGGTCTCCTTTAAGATTAGAATTACATCTCAAAAAATGAAATAAAATATTCCATAGGGTGGGCTACCATATAAATAAGATAGAAGGAACATAAGAGATGGGAGATTTTTTTGGAGATCGACAAGCAAGAGTAATTTTTTTAGAGAGGATATGTGTAGGAATTCGGGAGGGAGGATTTTTTTTGGCAAAGAGAGCACGTAGATATTTTTTTAAAAGAAATGACATGCACAAGAGAATTTTTGAGACTGAGAGAACACGCGGGGGATCTTTTTTAGAGAGAACACGCGGAATTTTGGAAGAGAGCAAGGGACTTCGAACGGAGATCGGGTTGCCACTTTAATCATCAAGTTCAGACACAACACAGGGTAGTTTTCGTTTTCGATAGAGCATTTTTTTTTTTAGACTTTAGTTTGTTAGTTTAATCAATTTTTTGTGATAAATTCTTTTGAATATCAGTTTGTATAATTTTTTTTTTCTTAAATTAGATGTCTTCTTTTAGTGATTGCAGTTTATTAGTTCCATGTTAGTTTATCTTAATTTGTATGATAGTTTAAATAAAGTTTGTGTTTTTAATTCCAATTAGTTTGATTTTAATTTGTTTTTAGTTTAAATGCATTTGTTGATCTTAATCCTTTAGTTTAAATAATCATGTCAAATAAAGTTTGTGTTTTTAATTCCAATTAGTTTTATTTAATTTGTTTTTAGTTTAAATGCATTTGTTGATCTTAATTCTTTAGTTTACATAATCATGTTAAATAAAGTTTGTGTTTTTAATTCCAATTAGTTTGATTTTGATTTGTTTTTAGTGTAAATACATCTGTTGATCTTAATTCTTTAGTTAAAATATTCGTGTCAAATAATGTTTGTGTTTTTTTTTTCTTGTTAGTTTGGTCTTAATTTGTTTTTAGTTTAAATGCATTTATTGATCTTAATTCATTAGTTTAAATAATTTTGTCAAATAAAGTTTGTGTTTTTAATCCTAGTTGGTTTGGTTTTAATTTGTTTTTAGCTTAAATGTATTTGTTGATTTTAATTCATCAGTTTAAATAATCTTATTAGATATATCTTAATTTCAATTTAGTTTAATTTTAATATTTTATAATTTGAATGCATTTATGGTGTTAATTTAATTATTTGATTACTCCTCTTAGATGAATTTCATATTTTTAATTCCAATTTTAGTTTAGTTCTAATTTGCTGATTTATTTATTTGTTCTAGTTTAAATGTATTTGAAATTTCAATTTGATATTTTAACCAATCTTATTAGATGATGTTGATGTTTTTAGTTCTAATTTAATCCAGTATTAATTTTTTTTTTTTCAGTTTGAATGTGTTTGTGTTTTTTCCGATTTCGTTAATTTTGATTTTAATCCATTTATATCCAATTTTGTAGTTGATTATAATTTTAGTTAATTAACTTAGTTAATCATGTGTTATTATTTTCATGTCTTAAATATGGCAATTTTAATTTTGATCCATCAATATTTGGTTTTAGTGTTTTTAGAGTTTCGGTTAATTAATTTAGTCAATCACATATTATTTTTCATATTTTGAGTATAGCATATTTTGGTTTTGATCTATTAATATTTAGTTCGAGTTTTTAGGAATTTTGGATAGTCAATCTAGTTAATTGCATGTTATTTTTTTTCATATTTTTAAGATTACTAAACTTTGGTCTTTGATTTATCATATTTTGTTAGAATGTTAATTTACCTTAATTGACCCTGTAGTATTATCTCCATATGCTAAATTTGTTGGCTTTAATCTTTGATTGTTCTTTTTTTTATTATGTGTTTCTTGAAATCTAGATGTTAGTTTTGGATAATATTTTTGTTAGTTTGTTTGATTAGGAAGCCGTTCGTTTTTTGCCTTAGTGATTGTTAGTCAATTTTTTATTTTTTTTAAGGCCGTTGGAAACCCATGAAGGTTGGCCTTACTCTCACCATTTTAATTGGCATGATTGTCTAAATCTTTATTTTGTGATCTCCGTTTTCTTTTGTTTTGGTTGGTATTTTTGTTTTCTATGTTATGTTATTTTAAAAAATAATTTCTTTTATTTTAAAACAAAACACTTTTTCTCAAAAGATCCCTTTAAAAAATCTATTCAAAAAGAAAATTCATTTAGAGCTTTAGAATCAAAATCTCTTTTTTTTTTTAAAAAAAAAAAAAAATTAATAATATGCAATCATATCTTGATTTGTTTGCATCCTTCTTGATTTTCAATAAAAATTTTGGTTTTGAACAAAACACAAATCAAAGCTTGTGGTCCCAAATGAATGGATAATTTTAGGATAAATTTGTGTATATCGATTGAGGAATTGGTGAAACCCCTACATAAGAAAATCTTTTCAAAACTTATTTTTTCTACCACCTTTGCTATTTGTTGTAATCTTGTCTATTTATTTTTTAGGAATTATATACAAGATATAAGTGATAATTGATGATTTCGTATATTGTAATCATTTTTGCTATGCTAATTAGATATTAAGCATGCTAGGATTTCTTATTTTATTATTTATTACCTAACCCCCATGTCCAAAGGAAGCATATAATGAGTTATCTATGCTATCCAGGTACGTCCCCTATCACCCACTTTCTATATTCTATGAGTATGTTTGTCATTGTGAATTATGCCTATTTTTTATAGTGATTGAGTGTTTTGATATACATGTTTCATTGTTCGATTATTTCTAATAAAACACATGCTAGATGACATACTATTTGAACTAACTTTGATGTCTTGTGATAGTGCTTAAGAAGCAGTCCATGTACGCACCCTAAATATTCTTCATGATTGTGATCGATTTTCTTGTTAAGCATGTTATTTTTCAAAATCACCTAGCCTACTTAGGTATCCATGATTAACCAGTTAATTGCCATATTTCCCTCAACTTAGTTAGTAGAGACCTTTATAGGGCTTAGAAGGGTGCTACCTTTTAGAAGTACCTTCCCAATAGGTAACCTGATCCCCGAACCTAGATTCGGGTTTTTCAAAGACACGATTTTTCCAAAAATTATGGAGTTACTTTTTAGGGTTTTCTTTCTTGTTTTATTTTCCCTTTATAATAAAAATAAAATAAGTGGCAACCCCGACTTTTCCAAAAATTAATTTTTCACAAATAAAAGTGAGTCTCGCCGTTCAAGTGGGGACACACATGAAAAATGCAGGTCCATAAATTGGTGACTCCATTGGGGAGTTTTAGGATCAAGCTTGTACACTATTTGAGGAAAATGTGGCGTTTAATTGGTCGATTAGAGGGTACCCCCTTTTTGGACAAGGTGATTAGATTTGCTTGCTTGTTGGGTTTGCTATCTTAACATGTTTGATTGCCTAGGATGATCACTTGATTGCTTGCTCACTTCAGCATGATTCACTCTCACATATGATAGATAAAACTTTGATTGTTTGATATTTATTTGCTTCGCATGACTGTTTGTTGCATGATAACCCTTTCTCTTGCATGATTGTATGATTGTTTATCTTTGTTCCTTATCTCACTTTAGATCTTAGGTTTTTCGGATGCACCCACATCCTTCATTGTGCACTTTACATTGTCCCTAAGTGTTGAGAGATGAGAGAGCCTTCACCTTTAAGAAACCCCCTGGGAAAGTGAGGAAGTGCATGTGTGGAGGTGATGACCACCTTGCATGGAAGTACCTAGTTTCCTTGGAGGCGTGCAAAGGGTTGCGTACCATTGGAGGGTATGATAACTTCTGCTAGGGATCCTTTAACCCACCCATTTTATCCTGTAGAGCCATCTCCACCCTGTAAGTTAACCTAGACCCAATTAAGATTTCATTCCTACACGTAGGTGCATCTGTGGACCTTTAGAGTTGTCTTGGTCATGATTAGGTTCGGTTATCCCTTCCATAGTCTCCTTTTGGTGTGATCAAAGATGGGTATCAGATTGAGTATATTTGGGCTATACTTTTATGCACTTGTCAGTTGATTCCTATAGAGTCACATTCATACTGCACCTTATCTAGTGTTTCCATATTTGTAGGAGGATTTACTGTGACCGATCTGGATTCACCTTCATGGATTAGGGTTGGAGATAGATTGAATAGAGTATCAGACCAGTTAGATCAGAGATCAGATTAGAGAGATATGGACTCATAGATAGTTACCATTGACCATTTTGATGCAGTTATGGCTTTGATCCAGGAAGCTATAGCTAATCTTGGCCAAATGATAGATGGGCAGTAGGCCCAACAGGTCCCAGTTTAGGAGAGTGCCCGGTTCGATACCACAGTTCCACTATCTCCTCCACCCAGTCAATCAACACCATAGGTTATACTTTTCACTCTGCATAGTCAGACCGAGGTAGCCCCACCTCCTATCACATTGCCTATCCCGACCTCAAAGGACCCACATACACGTATGGATAGACTCGAGCAGAGGTTGAGACAAATGAGGGCTTCAAAATTAGTTATTACTTAGGAGGATTTTGATGGAGCACTATTGGCCAGTTTACCGACCAAGTTTAGGATGCTTGAGATTGAGAGATACATGGGCATAGGTTATCCTCGTATCCATTTGAGGCTCTATAGTACGGTTATGAGGACCCACAGACTAGATGAGACCCAAATGGTTATGCTTTTCCCTATCTTCTAGAGTGGTGCGACATAATGTTGGTTCGCTTCATTGGGTGTATTACGCCGTAGGACTTGGGATAATCTGGCCCAGGAGTTTTTGAGACATTTTTCATTTAACACTATCATTGATGTTTCGAGGAGAGAGCTAGAGGCATTGAGACAGAGGCCAAAGGAGTTAGTCACTTCATTTATCTCCCGTTAGAGGGAGAAGATTTCACAAATTATTGATCGTCTTTCAGAGAAGGATCAGATTAGTATGATTTTGAGGAGTTTGCAGCCTAGATTTGCTAAACACTTGATGGGATTTCCCTATAAGGATTTTGGATCTTTGGTACCGGCTTTGTATGGTATAGAGGAGGGCATTGCCAGAGGATTGTGGCCCGAGTCTTCTCCTACTGACTTTAAGGGGAAGAAGACTTCAGGAGGACAAAGACCAAGAGATGTAAGTGCTATCAATTCATCAAGGATGAGACCTCCTATACTTTATCAGACAGTTGGGTAGACTTTTGGATTCTATTACCCACCCTCACATCATGTGCAGTATAAACCACCTGCTCCTTCTAGACCCATCATTCCTAATTATCTACATCCAGTCTCACAACCTATTTTTTCTGCACATTTCACAGAGAGACCTCCTATGTCATACCCTCAACCCCAAGCCCCACAGACCACTACTTATGTACAAAGGTCGACATGAAAGTTCTCCCAGCTAGGTATGTCTTTGAGCCGAGCTTTCCACAAGTTCATAGAGGATGGTTTATTGACTCAGTTAGCTCCTAGGCCTTTACCCCAGCCCATACCACCTCGTTTCAGGATGGATTTACATTGTTCCTACCATCAGGGTATAGGGCATGATACAGACCATTGCATTGCTTTGAGACATGCTATACAGGACTTGTTAGACCAGGGTTTGGTTAACTTGGGGCAGCCAAGTGTGACCACTAACCCTCTTCCCGCCCATTCTACACATGCAGTGCCTCCACCTCCAAGAGATATCCATCACATAGACTTTATAGAGGATGACAGTATACATATGTTGAGTTAGGATGATGGATTACCCAAGCCAATTGTTCTGCATGACAGTAGTGAGGTTGATGGGGTTTTATTAGGTCTGCGGGTTCTTGCACCATTCAATTTGATCCCAGATGGGGCGCCATTCTAGTTGGTTCATTCTACACCTTTGGTTATCAGATACTAGGATATCACTGTCCCATTCACTTTGTGGCTAGAGGATGATGATTTAGAGGAAAAAGAGATACAGATTGTGACTCTTAGTGGGAGGATAGTTCCACCACCACCACTAGCAGTCAAACCATTTGAGGGTGTAGCCTCTCATAAGGAGGTTAAGAGAGATGATGATAAGGTTTTGAGATAGTTATATAGTACTCAGGCTCGTATTTCTATTTGGAGCTTATTAGCATCATCTAGTACTCATAGAGATGCTTTGATTCGAGCCTTGAGTCAGATCAGAGTAGAGAACCCAACCACTCTAGAGGGATTGATTCATATAATGACGACCAGCAAGGCCACTTGCATTGTGTTTTCAGATGATGATTTGTCCCCTGATGGTTCAGACCATGTACGCCTTCTATATATCATAGTTGGTTGTTCATGCCATAGAGTTCCATCTGTCCTATTAGACTATGGCTCAACCCTGAACGTCTGCCCTTTAACCACTACTATAGCCCTTGGTTTCACGCCTTCGGATTTTGGTCCCTCTACTTGGACAGTCAGAGAGTATGATAGCACCAAGAGAGAGGTTATGGGTACCTTAGTGATTGATTTATGGATTGGTTTAGCCACATTCTCTACTTTGTTCCAGGTTTTGAGGATTCCTACATCTTTTAACATGCTACTAGGCCGACCATGGATTCATAAAGCATGAGTTATTCCTTATTCCCTTCATCAGAAGGTGAAGTTCATTCATGATGGGCAAGTCATCACAGTATAGTCTATCTGAGATATGTTAGCCTCTTCTGAGCCAGTACTTCAGACCAATCACAGTGAGGATGACCTATTTCTAACTGGGTTTACTTTTGATGAGATACGAACTCTTGAGATTGAGGATTTTTGTAGAGATTTTGTAGCCATGTCATTTGATCAACACACAATGATTCTTGATATGATGAGGGGTATGACTTTTCTACCTGGCATGGGGTTAGAATGACATCAGTAGGGACCCAGTGAGTTTATAACTGCCATTGACCATGATACGACATTTGAACTTGGGTTCATTCCTAGTGAGGTTGATTACCGATACATGGCATGACTATGCAAGGAGAGAGTGAGGGCCCGTTTGTCTCACACACCATTTGATTATCCTATTCGATCTTATAGGATAAGTTTGACCAACTACTTTGTCAAAGGATCAGAGATTCAACCCCGTCTAGAGGAGATTGATAGTGTGATTCATATAGATAGAGAGATCGAGCTTCAACATCTATTTCACTGGTCACAATTGAGTGATGGGGCTCCTGACACTTCTATTTCTATGGAAATTGCTCCTCCGTCTCTAGATCGAGCTAGTTTGTTGTTTCTATGCTTCCCAAAGGAGGTCATTGATGAGGGAGTGGTCGTCGATACCACTGAGATGATTAATGGAGTTGTTCTCCATGATGAGTACCGAGATGAGATGGACATGATAACCATGATTCAGATCAGCAACATTGTTCAGCTTCAACCAGTTTCACCATTTGATATGTTTGGGGTGTCTACTATTGAGGTTATTGAGGAGACCTAGACTATTCCTGCTCTAGAGGTTCTAGAGGATGATGGTAGTTTGTTTGAGGGCACTGTTAGCCCAGTTAAGGGAGCGTCCAACCTTGTGGATCCACATCTTTTCTTTGATGTTTTATCAGGATTTGTCTCCTGCTCTGACGATGTTTCTATTGCTTCATTTATGGATTTGAGTATTTTTTAGTATTTTCTTATCTCTTATGATAGTATCTCTATATTTGTACCCTATTCACCCACTCCACAGATATTGGATATAAATTATGAGATTGCACAGCTCTATTTAGATAAAGGCTTTTTTTTATCATGACTCAAACCCCATGGATGAGAGAGTTTCACCAGTTACAGGGGATGTTAAGACTGTTGATTTTGGCACAAAGGATTAGCCTAGAGAGCTGAAGATTGGTTCACCCTTATCTACAGATGAGAGGGATAGACTTATTTATTTACTCTGGTCATACTTAGATGTCTTTGCATGGTCTTATGAGGACATGCCTAACCTCGATCCCTCTATAGTTCAACACCACATGCCAAACCAATTAAGCAGAAATTAAGACGGTTGCATCCACGTTGGAGTCTATAGGTGAAAAAGGAGATTCAGAAACAACTCAGTGTTGGATTCATATCAGTGGTTGAGTACCCAGAGTGGTTGGCTAATGTCATCCCTGTTCCCAAAAAGTACGGCAAAGTTAGAGTATGTGTTGACTTTAGAGACCTTAATAAAGCTAGCCCTAAAAATGACTTTCCTCTCCCTCATATTGATTTATTGGTTGATAGCACCTCAGGCCATTCAATGTTGACTTCATGGATGGGTTTTCAGGGTATAATCAGATTTTGATGGCTCTAGAGGATATGGAGAAGACAACCTTTATTATTGAGTGGGGTACCTACTGTTACAGGGTTATGCTATTTGGGTTGAAAAACGTAGGAGCCACTTATCAGAGGGCTGCTACTACTTTGTTTCATGACATGATGCATAAGGATGTTGAAGTTTATGTGGATGATATGATTTTGAAATCCTGAGGCAGAGCAAATCACCTAGAAGCTCTAGAGAGATTCTTTGAGAGAATCCAAAAATTCAGATTGAGGCTGAATCCAAAGAAGTGCACCTTTGGAGTGACTTCTAGGAAATTATTGGGGCATATGGTTCGTGAGAGGGGCATAGAGGTCGACCCAGATAAGATCAAAGCCATACTTGACATGCTTGTATCAAAGACTAAGAAAGATATCAGGGGTTTTCTAGGCAAATTACAGTATATCAGTTGATTCATAGCCAGATTGATAGACATATGTGAGCCCATTTTTCGTCTTTTGAGAAAGAATCAGCCAACTGATTACTACTCAAAAAGTGCTATTTGATAGCTTATAATTAATCCTTTTAAACACTTTTGAGTAGTAGTTTTGGCCTTTTAACTCAATTGGCATGTTAAGGACCCTTGAAAACAATTTTGATCACTTTGTGTAAGTTTTGGTGTTTTTGTTAGTATTTTGATCACCAAAGCAAGTCAAGACTGAGGAGAGCTATAAGGAATCTTGGGCAAAGCTTAGAAATCATTTGCCAAGAGTAAATCCGGATTGCAAGGAGAAAAAAGCAAAGAGAATCTGCCATAAAGCATATTCTTGATGAGAGTCGTAACAACCACTTTTAGAGCACTTTCTGAAGTCCAGATGATGCATGCTATATACCATTTCAAAGCTCAAGAAGTCAACAATCCAATTCTTTAAACGGTGTGCAATTCGGAGTTGAAACGAAGAAGTTGCAGCCATTACAAGCCAATCACTCCTAGCTGAAGGAAGCATTTTGCAAAGTGTTGCGAAATCACCCTTTTGTTGCGAAGTGATTTCGCAGCCTTTTTGAACAGTGTAATGTTTCTCCTTCTGACGATGCCCGATTTATGCCGCGAGAAGGAAGCTGGGAACCTCAAGGTGGAAGCCAATTTCGCAGCCCTGTGAATATAGCTTGGTGTTGCGAAATTATTTCGCAGCCCTCTTGAGTGTCTGCGAAATCTCGCAGACACCATTTTTCTCCTGCGAAATGATTCTTGAAGCCTCCCGATATTTGCTACCGACATTGGGAGATATTTTCCATCATATTTTTGTTGTCTAAATCCCAAAATACTCCTTGTAAACCACCAATTACATGATTCCTTAGCTTTTAAGTTAGTAAAAAGACTAAATATCTATGTAATAATTAGTTTTATATTATGTTCATATATATACCTCTCGGGAGCCTGTTCTCAGGGAGGAGTTCCTTCTGTAAAAGTTTGGGTAAGCAAGTAAAGTTTATTTTCTTTCTACTGCCTTACCTTCTCACTTTGTATTTTCATTTTCTTACTAAGTTATGAACTCTCTGAGGAGTTTTCCCCAGAGAATGAGTAACTAAACCTCTAGTTCCTTGGAGCTAAGGTTGCCGGGGAAGGTTCCAAGTGCAAGAATGCAAAGCTCTGTGGTTTTAGCTAGTAATGAAGAGGAAGTGAAATCCTTTAGTGATTTCTATGTTTTTAGTTAACTTAAAACACCTTAGAGTCACCTCGGCCAACACTTGGTAAGGCAAGTGATTTCCAACCATGGAAATGCACTAGTTTACCCCTTGTGAGCCTCTGGGAGGTGACTTCAAGGTAGGATTTTCTAGAATAGCCAACACTTGGTAAGCTTTTGGACTCCTAGGAGACATCCATTAGTTATCTCTTGCGAGCTTTTGACGGGTAATCCAAGGTTAAAGATCACCTTGAATGGTTAAGGCTTAGTGAGAGGCTTAAATCATTGCAAGTTGCATCAGTGAGAGAATTAAAGTGAAATCTAATTGAAGGAGTCTCTGTACAATACCGGTTAGAGAATTGACTATATGTTGAATCTCTAACGCGAGGAAATGAACCATCTGACCGGAGCTATGTCTTTTGCATGAGGAACCACCCCAGTGAACCTAACTCTCCAGGGAATGCTTTTCTTCCTAAATTATTCCAAACTTCTGTTATGTTAGTTAGTTTAAGTCTAAACCTTTACCAATCAAAGTTTGTGTTTTACTTCTTAAGCTAACCATGAAATGAAACAAAACCAATTCACTTGGAATTGGTATCATTGAGAGCTTGTTAATCTTTCCCAGTGGACGATCCTAAAGCCACTATACTATAGTAGCTTTTTCTTTGCTACCCTAGTATATGGTGTTATAGGTTACAAATTTTGTTGATTACTCCCTCAATCAAGGAGCAGCAGCTGGACACAAATCAGCTGAGACACCAATTGGGCATGAATCACCAACAATTTGGAATGATGATTACCAACTTGCATTTGAGAAGATCAAGGAGTACTTGATTTCTCCTCCTATTCTAATGCCTCCTATGTTGGGACCTTCACTTCTTTTGTATTTGTCAGTTTCAGACATGACCTTAGGATGTATTTTAGCTCAGCTTGATGACTTAGGGAGGGAGCGAGCTATTTACTATCCAAGTAAGAGGATGTTAGAGTATAAGATGAGATATGTTATGATTGAGCACCTTTACTTAGCACTACCTTAGGCTACCAAGAAATTGAGGCATTACATGACAAAGATTTCAGTGCATTTGATATCCCGCCTAGATCTATTGAGATTTCTATTTGATAGACCTGTATTGACTAGTAGACTGATGAGATGGCTCGTACTTTTGACAGAGTTTGATATTCAATATGTTTCTCAAAAGTCTATTAAGGGAAGTATTGTCGCCAATCACTTAGCCTCACTACTGACATCTAAGGATAGACCAGTTGATGATGATTTTTTAGATGAGGAGTTTATTGTTATGACTAGCTTATCAGGATGGTGCATGTACTTTGATGGTGCAGCTAATCAATCAGGGTATGGGATAGGTGTTTTGTTGGTATCCCCTCAGGATGATCACATTTCGAGGTCTATTTGTTTGGCATTCCTTGATTGACACTTATCATGAATAATATAATTGAGTATGAGGCTTGTATCCTTGGTTGAGAGACTGTATTGGAGCTTGGCATTAGACAAATTGAGGTATTTGGTGACTCTAATTTGGTACTCAGACAGATTTAAGGAGATTGGAAGGCTAGAGATGTGAAGCTTAGGTCGTATCACGCTTACTTGGAGTTACTAGTTGCGAGATTTGATGACTTGAGATATGTTCATTTTCCTAGATTGCAAAACCAGTTTGCTAACGCCTTAGCTACCCTAGCTTCTTCTATGGACATTCCGATTGATGTAGTAGTACATCCATTGCTAATTGAGTTGAGGTCTGCACCCACCTACTGTTGTTTGATTGGAGAGACAGAGGTCCAGGATGATCTACCTTGATATCATGACATTTATCAGTTTCTTAGATCTGGCACATATCTTGAGGTAGCCATAGCTAAGGATCGAAGAGCATTGAGACAGTTAGCCACTAGATTTATGATTTGTGGAGATACCTTATTGATTCGCGTGTAACTCCAATCGGGTCATTTAATCAAAAACATTTATAAAACCTATGACCTCATACTAACGTAGCAAAGCTACTATAGTATAGTGGCTCTAGGGTCGAACTCTGGGATGGGTTTTCATTCTACCAGTGATATACTCAAAATTAGAAATTGGATTTAATGATTTCCTTGATCAAAAACTTAAAGTTTAAAAGAAAATAAAATTTGTTTTGAAAGTGTTTGAAACTAAACTAACATAAACTAATTAAAAATGGAAGAAAGAAAGTCTCCCGGAGCTAAGGGTTGCTAGGATCAAGTTCAGAATAGAAAGTGGAAAATTCCGGATTTTTCTCCTCGCATTGGGGATTTAACCTATAGTTATTTCCCGAACCAGTGTAGGTTTGACAATGAAGATTTAATCCATAAAAGATCAATAGAAATGATAGTCAAGGTCCATTAATGGCTTAAGACACTATGGGTCTTCACCTTGAATCACTTTCCAATGACTCGTACATGATAACTAATGGACTAATATGAATCTAGCAATAAGCATCCATAAAGACCTGAAGCTTACCATGTATTGGTCATTCAAAGTGATTCTAAGGGGTTTAAAGCAAAACTTTGGATTTAGAAGCCATTTATGAATTCCAACTACCTGAATTTAATGCATGGAAGCTTTCCACCTTTTCATCTGGACTTTTCACCTAGCTTCCTTTACTCCAAGAAACCGAAAGTTTAGCCTCTCATCCTCCGGGCAAACATCCTTAGAGGTTTTTTGGCTTCCAAGAAAACGAAAATAGTAAAGAGAAAAGAGAACGAGAGAGCTCTGTAAAATTCACAGTGTAAAAATGTAATACGTATTCCATATGTTCCAAGAGGTGATTTCCACCCCTTATAAAGTCTTTACAAAAGCCAAAGCTTATGATTGGTTAGTTACAAGGATAATAAAGGAAATTACATCACAAAATACAAAGGAAAATATCTAAAGTGGAGTCGGCAAAGGGCAGAGCAAAATTCGCAACACGCATGGGTTATGCGAACCATATGCGAATGTTATGCGAATTTCGCATAACCTCTTGTGGAATGCGAAATTTTCGCATAACCTGGAGCAGTTGGCTTCCGAAGGCCATATCTTCCTCATTTCAGCTCCAAATCGTACACGGTTTGAAGCGTTGGATTCTTGACTTCCAGAGCTTTGAAATGGTATACAGCATGTAAAAAATGGACTTCGGAAAGTGCTCCAAAAGTGTGAAATAAGACTGCAGCTGCTACATCTTGATTTTTTTCACTTTGCTTCTCTTTGCTTCTCTCCTTTGCTTGACTTGTCTTAATGATCCAAAAAGCTGTCAAAACATTAAAACTAGCCACAAATATGATTAGAAGACATTGCTAGGTCCTTAACATGCCAATTGGACTAAAGATGGAGAACTACTACACAAAAGTGCTTAAAACATAATGCATTAAAGGTGTAAAATAGCACTTTTTGGGTAGTAATCACTCCCCCCAACTGACACATTGCTAGTCCCTGAGCAATGAAGGAAAGAAAAATAAAGAAGAATAGATAATATAATATTTTACAAAATCATGCTGATCACTCCAAAAAATAACCAAGTGGCATGATTGGATCAAACTCTCTTGTGAATAGTCAAGGATATAAAACTCAATCATCAACAAGAGTCATCAAATAACTTACCTATCACAACATTCAAAAAGCGGGCATTATGCAAATTTGAGTATCAAAATAATTTCCACTCCCAAAGGACCAACTCTTAATCTTCCACAAAAATCTAAGTGTTAAGATGCTTAGTTTCCAGTTATAGTGTGTCAAACTATATTCTCCTCCCAACTAAGGTTTTTCTCTAACTTTAGCAACACTAACTCATATATAGAAGGCTAAGAACGCACCTCTTCTTTTTCTTTTTTTCTTTTTTTTATTTTTATTTTTAATATACTCCACCCATCCACCCATGTAACGAGCAGTGAGGTCGGTGGCTCCCAACCATTGAAGGCTTAGGGCACCAGGTTTTAAAGATTTTCACCATATACCCCTCGGACCTTGCTCGGGTTTCAAAGCAAGTGAAGCAAAATTTTTTTCATAAGACACATTGGCCTTTTATAAGGTGTCCCAACACTAATAGAATGAAGTCAATGGTACCAAGTCAAAAATTTCCTAAGTTTAGGGGGTGAAAAAGTTTTCCATCTTATAACTGGAATCTAATGTGTTCAGTGTGTGAAAAGATTAGAGTGGAAGACTTAAGATTGAAATCAAAAGGAGCTTCAACAATTTATCAACTTTAATAAGCATAATACAAACTCTAAGACTATGGCAATAAGATAAGAATTTAATTTCTCCTATTTATTTTTGAGAATTTATCTTTAAGAAAACAAGGAGAGTTTGCAAAAAATTTGTTAGCAAAATAACTTAACCAAAAAAATTCAACAATTTACTTCCTCAACTCTCCCCCCAACTAGGATGAACATTGTCCCCAATGTTCTAAAAGCAAATGGTAATAAAAGGGAGGAAGTGATACCTCCTTATAGTAAGGTACTCTGAATAGAGAGGAGAAACCACATGTTGCATAAGAAAAGAAAAATCATAAGAGTGATGATTAGAGGAAATAAAAAGGAATAGCTAAAATACACAAAAAGGAAGATGTCTATATAAACTGAGAGAGTACAATATACAAGACAAACATGGAATATATCCAATCCCAATATAAAGGTGGTCCAAAATACATAAGACATCCAAAAAACATAGAATATAGATAAAAAAAAAAAAAAAAAGGGAGAGGAGTGATCGTATGATCAAGTAGTAGGCTCCTCTGGTGGATAGGAGGGGTCCTCTGCTGGAACTGAGGAAGGCACCGCTACAGGTGGAGCTGATGGCACAAGACCGAGGTGCTGCTGAATCTCACGGAGAATGAGAGTCTGCTGCTCCTGCTGAATCTGGAAGTAGTCCATGCGCTCCATAATGGCCGTCTGAGTAGTGGTCAGAGTCTGAAAAGAACCGAGCAAGGCACGGTACTCTAAACCAGGGATAGTGATGGGCGGTTGAGACTGTGAATCCCGAGGTGCTCTAGAGGACTCTCCTGGCTTTGAAGTCTTGGCTTTCTTTGTAGGAGGACCCCAAAGTGGAATCTGAGTAGGGGCCATAGGTGTGGCAGATGCTCTTCTCGTATGGTATCTGCTCTGAGAGGCAGAATCAGCTAAATGTGGCAGCGCATCTAGTGGGGCCCGCATAGGGGTGGCTCTCTCACTGCTCTGGGGAGCTGAGGTATGTCCTCCTCGGGTCTTAGGCATAATGAAGTAATGAAATGAGGCTCATAGGCTTTGGATTGGGGAGGGCAGAGATGGAAAAAGTGAAAAATTGGCACAAGGTAGGGGTTATACGAAAATTTCGCATATGGGGGGGGGGGGGGGGGGGGGGGTTATGCGAATTTCGCATAACACATGATGGAATGCGAAAATTTCGCATATGCACTATTCACACGCCCACTTGAAGTTTTGAAGCTCATTCAAATTGTGGAAATTTTTGGCTTTTGAGGGTGGGAAATGCTGGCTAAGGTAAGAAAAGAATTTTTCATGGTGAATAGGCTTGGAAATTGGAGCTTTTTCACGAAGAAATTTTGAAAATTGGAGCTCCTCTACCCGGCGGCCATGGGTTCTCTTTGAAGAAAACGTGGCTTGAATGCTTAGCTTGAGGTTTTGAATTGGTGAATACAAGGCTGAAATTGGTTGAGGGTTGGATTTATAGTGTTGAGTGAGGAATTGGGAGGTTTTTGATGGTGGAAAGAGCTGAAAATTGAAGGGGTGGACGGTGATGAATAGTGACTGCCGCGACTATGAGGTGGAGTTATGGAGATGGGCTGCCATGGTGGTGTTGAGATTGAGGAATGATGAAGAAAAGAAACTTAATGAAGGGATTTGGTGATTGGAAGAGAGGTGCTATGAGAAATGAAGAAGAAATTGAGCATGGGAAGAGAAGAACACGGTCTTTAAAGAGGAAATGCAAATTTCGCATTACCCCTTATGTTATGCGAAAATTTCGCATTCCTGTGAGAACCCAGACAGAGAGCATGGTTTTGCAAATTTGTCTCAAAAACGAATTCGCATATGGTTGGCATATGGTTCGCATTCCTGTGAAATTCGCATAAGGGATTTTGGGAAGGGACCGAGAGCATGTTTTTTTTTAAATTGCCACAAAAGCATTTTCGCATAAGGGGTGTGTTATGCGAAAATTTCGCATATGGGGGGGGGGTTTCGAAAATGGCTGAAACTTGTTTTTTTCTCCCCTGTTTTGCCTTACTTTCACCATGACTTCATTCCTCAAGCTTTCCCACCTAAATGTTAACCCAAAAAACCAATTAAAAACACATTAGAACGGCATTAAAGTCAAAAAAAAAAAATCAAAACATGGAAAAACACAAGAAAAAAAAACTAGATTAAATTAAAATCAACTTAAAAGAAAACAAAAAGAGGATGAACTCTTTAGTCTTTGAAGAGACTAAGTTCAACCATAAACCAAGTATTTTCATGTTGGAGGTGGATCAAGGAGGATGAATTCCTCCTTGTCTCGGGAAAATGATTCTATATAAGGCTTAAGACGATGCTCATTCACTTTGAAAGTTCGAGTGCTATTGAAGTTGAGTAGTTCCACTACTCCATTTGATTTCACATCATGAATTATGAAAGGACCCGTCCATCTTGATTTCAATTTTCCCGGAAAAAGATGAAGCTTAGAGTCATAAAGCAAGACTCTTTGTCCCTTGGCAAAATTCTTTTGATTTACCAATTGATCATGCCATTTCTTCAACCTCTCTTTTGCAATTTTTGAATTGAGGTAAGCATCATTCCTCATTTCCTCCAATTCATTCAAATCCAAACATCTCTTCAACCCGGCTCTTGTCAAATCCATGTTGAGCTTCTTGATTGCCCACCATGCTTTATATTCAATCTCCACTGGAAGGTGACACGCTTTGCCATAAACAAGGCGATAAGGAGACATCCCAAGAATGGTCTTGTAAGCGGTCCTATAAGCCCATAGGGAATCTAAGAGCTTAATAGACCAATCCTTCCTATTCACATTCACCACCTTCATCAATATATTCTTGATTTCCCGGTTGGCTAACTCAACTTGGCCACTTGTTTGAGGGTGATAAGGTGTAGCTACCTTGTGCTTAACCCCATACTTGGCTAGAAGAGTCTCAAAAGGTTTATTGCAAAAGTGGGTTCCTCCATCACTGATAATGGCCTTAGGCACACCAAATCTTGCAAAGATGTTGTCCTTGAGGAATCTAAGAACCACCTTATGATCATTGCTCCTACATGGGATTGCTTCTACCCACTTAGAGACATAATCCACTCCCACCAAAATGTAGGAATGTCCAAACAACATTGGAAATGGTCTCATGAAGTCTATCCCCTAAACATCAAAGACATCCACTATCAAGATGGGATTCAAGGGCATCATATTTCGGCGTGTTAGCTTACCAAGCCTTTGACACCGATCACATCCCTTGCACATAGAGTGGGCATCCTTGAAAAGAGAGGGCCACCAAAAACCTGATTGGATCACTTTCATTACTGTTTTCTATGAGGCAAAATGACCTCCACATGCATTATCATGGCAATGGGAAAGAATTCCTGATTGCTCTTGTTCAGGAACACATTTCCTTATGATTTGATCCGCACAATATTTGAAGAGAAAAGGCTCCTCCCAATAATAGGCATGGATCTTAGCAAAGAAATGCCTCTTGTCTTGGGTACTCCACTCACTTGGTACTTCTCCAGTAACCAAGAAATTTGCAATGTGAGAATACCATGGAGCTACCTCTATTGACATGAGAGACTCCTCAGGGAAGTCATCATTGATAGGCAGACCATGTGAGTCACGTGATATCACAAGTCTTGACAAGTGGTCAGCTACCACATTTTCTATCCCCTTTTTATCCCGGATTTGGAGATTGAATTCTTGGAGCAAAAGGATCCATCTTATCAATCTTGCCTTGGCATCTTGCTTGGTTAGCAAGTACTTCAAAGCGGAATGGTCAGTGAACACCACTATAGAGGACCCTACCAAATAAGCACGAAACTTATCCAAGGCAAAAAC
This sequence comes from Vitis vinifera, assembly GCF_030704535.1. NCBI lineage: Eukaryota > Viridiplantae > Streptophyta > Magnoliopsida > Vitales > Vitaceae > Vitis > Vitis vinifera. The sequence goes on along the minus strand of NC_081823.1, from coordinate 12,167,046 downwards.
TACTGCCAACAACTCCTTCTCAGTAGTTGTGTAGTTCCTTTAAGCCTCGTTCAAAGTTTTGCTAGCATAATAAATTACATAGGGCTTTCCATCTTCTCTTTGCCCTAAGACAGCCCCCATAGCAAGGTCACTTGCATCACACATTACCTCAAAAGGTAACTTCCAATTTGGGGCTCTCACTATTGGTGCAGTTGTGAGGAATTGCTTCAGTTCCTCAAAACTCTTCTGACACTTCTCATCCCACACAAACTTGGCATCTTTTACCAAGAGTTCACAAAGAGGCTTTGAGATTTTTGAGAAATCCTTAATGAACCTCCTATAGAACCCGGCATGTCCAAGGAATTGCCTAATTCCCTTAACATTTGTGGGAGGTGGCAACTTAACAATAAGCTCCACCTTAGCCTTATCTACCTCAATGCCCTTCTTGGAGATGATATGTCCTAAGACAATTCCTTGTTGTACCATAAAATGGCACTTCTCCCAATTTAGCACTAGGTCTTTCTCAATACATCTTTGGAGAACAGCTTCTAAATGCAACAAACACTCCTCATAAGAACTTCCATAAACAGTGATGTCATCCATGAAGACTTCCATGATGCGCTCCACCATATCACTGAAGATGCTCAGCATACATCTTTGGAAAGTTGCAGGAGCATTGCATAGACCAAAGGGCATTCTCCTATACACAAAAGTACCAAAGGGGCAAGTGAAGGTTGTCTTTTCTTGATCTTCCAAATCAATCTCTATTTGGAAGTACCCCGAGTACCCATCCAGAAAAAAGTAGAAAGGATGTCCTGAGACTCTCTCAAGGACTTGGTCCATGAAAGGCAATGGGAAATGGTCCTTCCTAGTCACTGAATTCAACCTCCTGTAGTCTATACACACCCTCCATCCTGAGGTAGGGCGTGTAGAGACTTCCTCCCCTTTCTCATTCTGGACCATAGTGATTCCAGATTTCTTTGGGACTACTTGGGTGGGGCTCACCCACAAACTGTCTGAAATGGGATATATGATCCCAGCTTGGAGTAGCTTCAGAACTTCACCCCTCGCCACCTCTTGCATGTGAGGATTCAACCTCCTCTGGGGCTGCCTCACTAGTTTTGCATCATCCTCCATATAAATATGGTGGGTGCACACCAAAGGGCTAATCCCTTTCAGATCAGAAATTTGCCATCCAATGGCTTTCTTGCATTTCCTGAGGACTCCCAAAAGATTATCCTCTTGATCACTAGTAAGAGTTGAAGAAACCACCACTGGACATTTCTCATTTTCCTCCAAATATGCATATTTCAAATTAACAGGGAGCGGCTTCAAAACAAGCTTTGGAGGGTCATCCACAGTTGCTTCTTGTGAGTCTTCTTGGTTGAACAGTGGTAAGATCTCTTGCTGTCTCCTCCAAGGAGACATGATAGGTAGAACATCAGAGGGTGTAGGTAACCCTTCTTCAAACATTTCAAGGCTTTCATTCAAGCTCTCTTGTAAATTCTTGTCACAATGCTCTTCAACCAAGGTGTTGATCAAGCACACCTCCTCTAATCCTTCCTCTTCTTCTGGGTGAAGATGCCTCTTGCATAGGTGGAATATGTTTAATTCCAAGGTCATATTCCCAAATGTGAGCTGCATCACCCCATTTCTACAATTGATGATGGCATTGGAGGTAGCTAGGAAAGGTCTCCCAAGGATAATTGGTACATAGTTTGCTTCCTTCACTGTGGGATCAGTATCAAGCACAACAAAATCCACAAGATAGTAGAATTTGTCCACTTGAACTAGAACATCCTCTATCACCCCCCTTGGGATTTTTACTGACCTATCAGCTAAGGAGAGAGTGATGGCTGTGGGCTTCAATCCTCCAAGTCCCAGTTGCTTGTACACAGAGTATGGGAGCAAATTCACACTTGCCCCCAAGTCTAGTAAAGCTTTCTCCACTTGTGTCCCTCCAATGTTGACTGAAATGGTGGGACATCCCGGATCTTTATACTTAACTGGAGACTTACTCTGAATGATAGCACTTACTTGCTCAGTGAGGAATGCATTCTTTGTCACATGTAACCCTCTCTTGACCGTGCACAAGTCCTTTTGAAACTTTGCATATGTGGGGACTTGCTTGATCATATCAAGTAAGGGTATATTCACCTTCACTTGTCTCAAGACTTCAAGAATTTCTGATGAATTCTTGATTTCCTTCTTTCCATGTAAAGCTTGAGGAAAAGGGGGAGGCATATGTTTCTTCATCATATCCTCTTTAATCACTATCCTTGGCTCTTCTTCAATGCTTGATTTGGATGCATTTTTCTTCCCACTCTTCTCTTCTTGGTTATTGCTCTCTTTGACCAAGGTTTTCTTTGACATGAGTTCTTCATCTTGCTTCACCTTAGGCAGGGGTTGATCAACCTCTTTTCCACTCCTTAAAGTGATCAAAGCTTTAACCTCCCTCAACTTTGAAGACTCCCCCTCTTGGGTTTCAACTTCATGAACACCCTTGGGATTTTGGCTTGGTTGAGAGGGAAACTTTCCCTTTTCATTCACAGTGTTGAGGTTGGTAAGCCTAGAGATGGAGTATTGAATATTATCTATCTTCTGAGATAGATCATTTTGCATCCCCTCCATTCTCTTAATTTGAGAACTCTCAACATTTTCAATCTTTTGATGCAATTGGGAGTTGATTGCCTTTTGTTCACCCACAAAGTCACCCATGACTTTACTTAGGTTCACAATGGCTTGCTCCACTGAAGAGGTTTGTTGAGGTGCTTGGGTTTGGCCTTGTGGTTGGTATGGAGGTGGTCTTGGTTTCCATGAAAAATTTGGATGGTTTCTCCAACTTGAATTATAGGTGTTTCCATAAGGTGCACTGTTGTTAGGCCTAAATTGCCCCACAACATTGGCTTGATCACCTAACATCTCCCTCACAGCTGGCATGGTTGGGCACTCATCTACCACATGATCACATGATTGGCAAATGGTGCATGGCATGACATGGGCTTGGGTCTCGGAAATGGCTTGGACTTCATGTATCTTTTTCAACTCAAGTTCTTCCAACTTCCTTGCTATTGTTGCCACTTTAGCTTTCATGTCCATGTCTTCACTTAATACGTACATTCCACCTTTTGGATTTTGGGTTGGTTGAGAGGGAAACTTCCCTTTTTCTCTTGAGTTGGGCTCATCCCATCCTCTTGACACTTCAGACACATAACTTAAAAAGTCCATGGCTTCTTCCGGATTCTTGCTCATAAAATCTCCCCCACACATGGTTTCAAGAATTTGCTTCATGGAGGAGGACATTCCATCATAAAAATAGCTCACCAAGAGCCATGTATCAAAGCCATGATGAGGACAAGCATTGATGGCCTCCATATACCTTTCCCAACATTCATGGAACTTCTCATTTTCTTTAGCAGAAAAATTTGAGATTTGTCTCTTCAACCCATTGGTCCTATGGGTGGGGAAAAATTTCTTCAAAAATTCGGCCTGAAGATCAACCCAATTCCTTATGCTCCTTGGCCTTAAAGAATTAAGCCATATTTTTGCCTTGTCCTTCAGAGTAAAAGGGAATAGCTTGAGTCTCATCAAGTCTATTGAAGCTCCTCCCTCTCTAAAGGTATTGCAAACCTCCTCAAACTCCTTGATGTGGGCATATGGATTCTCACTCTCCATTCCATGGAAATTTGGTAGAAGGGGCACAATATGGGGCCTTATAACCAACTGCTCAAGAGGAGGTATGATGCATGAGGGTGCACTCATCCTTGGTGGGTGCATTCTATCCCTCATGGATAAATATGCATTGGGATTACCCCCTTGACCTTGTTGAGAATTCTGATCCTCTGGTGGAGGGTCCATGATATTAACACAAATATCCAACTCTGTGTCTTGAGGATTCTCAATCCTTACTAATCTTCCCTCTTGGTCCCGAATCCAATAGGGCATGCACAAGTTACTACTTACCTGAAATAAAACAAAAATAACAAAAACAAAAGAAACCTAGAAAAAAAAAATTAAGGTTAGAAAGAAAATGAAAATGAAAATAAACCTGACAAAAATAAAATGAAAGGAAATGAAGTTAGTGAAAAAGGAATTCACCAAACTTGTGATGGGAATCACAAGTAGCCTCTAAAAGGTTGCATCACTGTATTGTGGCACCATCCCCGGCAACGGCGCCATTTTGATTCGCATGTAACTCCAAATGGGTCATTTAATCAAAAACATTTATAAAACCTATGACCTCATACTAACGTAGCAAAGCTACTATAGTATAGTGGCTCTAGGGTCGAACTCTGGGATGGGTTTCCATTCTACCAGTGATATACTCAAAATTAGAAATTGGATTTAATGATTTCCATGATAAAAAACTTAAAGTTTAAAAGAAAATAAAATTTGTTTTGAAAGTGTTTGAAACTAAACTAACATAAACTAATTAAAAATGGAAGAAAGAAAGTCTCCCGGAGCTAAGGGTTGCTAGGATCAAGTTCAGAATAGAAAGTGGAAAATTCCGGATTTTTCTCCTCGCATTGGGGATTTAACCTATAGTTATTTCCCAAACCGGTGTAGGTTTGACAATGAAGATTTAATCCATAAAAGATCAATAGAAATGATAGTCAAGGTCCATTAATGGCTTAAGACACTATGGGTCTTCACCTTGAATCACTTTCCAATGACTCGTACATGATAACTAATGGACTAATATGAATCTAGCAATAAGCATCCATAAAGACCTGAAGCTTACCATGTATTGGTCATTCAAAGTGATTCTAAGGGGTTTAAAGCAAAACTTTGGATTTAGAAGCCATTTATGAATTCCAACTACCTGAATTTAATGCATGGAAGCTTTCCACCTTTTCATCTGGACTTTTCACCTAGCTTCCTTTACTCCAAGAAACCGAAAGTTTAGCCTCTCATCCTCCGGGCAAACATCCTTAGAGGTTGTTTGGCTTCCAAGAAAACGAAAATAGTAAAGAGAAAAGAGAACGAGAGAGCTCTGTAAAATTCACAGTGTAAAAACGTAATACGTATTCCATATGTTCCAAGAGGTGATTTCCACCCCTTATAAAGTCTTTACAAAAGCCAAAGCTTATGATTGGTTAGTTACAAGGATAATAAAGGAAATTACATCACAAAATACAAAGGAAAATATCTAAAGTGGAGTCGGCAAAGGGCAGAGCAAAATTCGCAACACGCATGGGTTATGCGAACCATATGCGAATGTTATGCGAATTTCGCATAACCTCTTGTGGAATGCGAAATTTTCGCATAACCTGGAGCAGTTGGCTTCCGAAGGCCATATCTTCCTCATTTCAGCTCCAAATCGTACACGGTTTGAAGCGTTGGATTCTTGACTTCCATAGCTTTGAAATGGTATATAGTATGTAAAAACTGGACTTCGGAAAGTGCTCCAAAAGTGTGAAAGAAGACTGCAGCTGCTACATCTTGATTTTTTTCACTTTGCTTCTCTTTGCTTCTCTTTGCTTCTCTCCTTTGCTTGACTTGTCTTAATGATCCAAAAAGCTGTCAAAACATTAAAACTAGCCACAAATATGATTAGAAGACATTGCTAGGTCCTTAACATGCCAATTGGACTAAAGATGGAGAACTACTACACAAAAGTGCTTAAAACATAATGCATTAAAGGTGTAAAATAGCACTTTTTGGGTAGTAATCACTTATATAGGCGATCAGCTGATGGTATGCTTCTGTTGTGTTTAGATTAAGCCTTTGTAGACAAAGTGATGAGAGAGGTTCATGCAAGAGTTTGTGGTCTGCATATGGGAGGACACATGTTGGCCCGTAAGATTACGAGGACAGGGTGTTTTTGGTTGATTATGGAGACAAATTGTTCTCAGTTTTTTCATAAATGCCCAGAGTGTCAAATTCATGGTGATCTCATTCATGCACCGCCATCAAAGTTACATGCTTTGACCTCGCCATAACCATTTTCAGTATGGGTATTGATATTATTGGGAAGATTTCACCAAAATATTCCAATGGTCATGAGTTCATCCTAGTCTCCATAGATTATTTCACCAAGTGGGTGGAGGCTGCATCATATGCGAGGTTAACATCTACTAGAGTTGCCCGTTTCATCAGGTCACACATCATTTGCCGCTATGGGATTCTTCATGAGTTGATTTCAGATAGAGGGGTGCACTTTCGAGCTGAGGTAGATACTTTGTTGTGGAAGTATGGCATTCGACATCATAGATCTTATGCATATAGGCCACAGACCAATGGGACAGTACAGACAACAAATAAGAACATTAAGAGGATTTTGAGGAAGATGGTTGAGACTTCTCGAGATTGGTTAGAGAAACTCCATTTTGCACTGTGGGCATACTGTACCTCTTTTCGCATTTCTACGGGAGCTACACCTTACTTTCTAGTGTATGGTATGGAGGCTATTTTGCTAGTTGAGACAGAGATGGGTTCATTGAGAGTAGTCCTTGAGCAACAGATTTATGAGACAGAGTGGGCTCGGGCTCGATTTGATCAACTTAACCTTTTAGATGAGAGGAGATTGAGAGCAGCAGATCATGTTCAAGCCTATTAGAGGAAGATGGCTCGTGCCTTCAGGAAATGGGTTAAGCTTAGACCATTACAAAAATGGGGATTTGGTTTTAAGGATTCTCAGAGGTTTAGTTGGAGACCCTAGAGGGAAGTTCAGACCTAGTTGGAATGGGCCTTATGTTATTCGAGAGTTGACTCCAAAAGGGGCAGCATGGTTAACCAATTTAGATGGAAACCAATTTTCAAAGCCTACCAATGTGGATCAGCTGAAGAAGTATTACGTTTGAGATTATGGTCGTAGGATGGGTGGCCATCATTTTGGTTAGCCTTACACTTTATCACCTTTATTAATATATTATACCATTGCTAGCCCATTGAGCCTCACACGGTATGTTATAGCCTTATTTATTTCTTATAGACTTGATTAACATTTCTATACTCAGGTTAGGGCCCTTTGATGTATATTCATGCTTTGCTATGAAAGTCTCATGAACTTTAGACTTATAGGCCTATCTTCTCATTCTTGTTACCATCTCCTTATCACATTGTTTGTTCTATTTTACTATTATCACATTTTCATTCTCTTTCTTGTTTTTATCGTTATTTGCTTCATCTTATCTCTCATCTTCTTTGTGTTGATGATTTTTCACTTCTTGGTGCAAAGAGGGCAATCATATCACTCCATTCATCCCATCATTTGGCATTGATTCGGAGATTTCAGTTTGAGAGGTTGTCTCATGGGATGAGGTTCATGTATTCATTAGTGACTTGAGAGAGTTTGTTCATTCCTTATATATTTCCCATTGGAGTTCGATTTATTGATGATAACAACATGCGCATTCAAAAAAAAAAAAAAACCCAATGATATGTTCGTATATGGTATTTTGCTCCATTGGACACTTATGTCTCCTTTTAAGGTATGTTTATTGGGTATATTTGTCATTTTGGATTCTTGTGAGATTTTTATATGAGTTTTCACTCTTTGAGCCACTTTTGTTATGCATTTGGAGTGTCAAGAGTTCATGTGAGATTTCTATGAGATCCTATGCTTCTTGGGTCATGGTTGATATGTATTAGGTATGAGAGATGATTGAACTTCTTACTAGGGTCTCCGAATCATTGTCTTAATCACCATTCAATCGTTGGTGATATGACTTTTCTTTATTGTACAGATATGGGTTGATCATCATTCCTTCCACTTTCTTATTGCCTTATTTTATATCTCATCACCTCTTTCTAGATCTTCGTTCCACCTTTTATCCATTCCCTACATATTGACACACATTTCTAGTCCGATACCTTCTACACATCATCCACATGTTTCATTAACAGTTTGACCACTTATCCTCTCTCTTGTTTCAATATCGACATTTCCTTTGGTTACCTTTAAGTCCATGGCTCATGAGGTTTTTCTATGCATTACATCTTGTACATGAGGGTATGGGTTTGATCATTGGGTATTTGAGCCAAGTTTCCCTTCATTTCTTTCACCCTATCACCCTGGCCTACGTTACGTCCCTGGTCTTAAGACCACCTTGAGGCCATAAGATCAGACGTTATCTTTGATAGTCTTCACTTTGACAGGTTTTTATAGATTGGTTGAAGTATAGTCGTTATTATGCTTTCTCTTATGCAGGATACTTTTGGAAGCATTTATTATCTCTCTTGATTGGCATATTGATATTTGATGGATTTTTGAGTTTGGAGACAGTTCATTGATGATATCGGATTCATCATTTTGTCATGCATTAGACATCCACAATGGGGCATATTTCCCTTTTTCTCTGAGGTTCCTAGTTGTTGTTAGACGGCATGGCTATTCCCATTTATGGTTATAAAGATGTTTGATTGATTTTGACGGATTCTTTATCGTACATCAAATATCCATACCGGAGCATACTCCCCTTTCCTTGGTGAGATTATGTTTAGACAGCGATACATAGATGGATGATCATTGTTGGTTGTTTATCTCACAACTTTGACATCAGATATCATATTGGAACATATTCCCCTCTCCTTGGTGAGATTTTGTTTAGGCAATAGTACGAGGATGGATGATAGGTGTTGGTTATTTACCGTACAACTTTGACGTCGGATCTCATACTGGGCATATTTCCCCATTTTCTTTGAGTATCCTTGAGATTGAGACAATGACAAACTTGATTTTAAATTGAGACTAGTCTGGAGCTTCCGACGATTGACTGTATCAAGACCTCCTTACATGGATTCGTTGAGATAGAAATGGATCACATCAGGTTTCACTTAAGGAGCATGGGTAGATTTGTTAGCCAGATGTTCTTGAGATAGATTGCTTTCACCATTGTTGTCTTGCAGATTGGGTTATCTAGATGAGCAATAGCACTTTGAGATTTGCTTTTAGATGAGCCATGATATACACACTTTGAGATTCATCGACAGAGCAGCTTTTCAAACACAGAGAGTTCTTTCAATCTAAATTTTTCAGAGGTTTGTCATGATGCATTGATTTCTAACCAATTGATTTCGATAGATGATTGATTTACTGGTTGTTTTAGCAGTGCGAGCACCCTAGATATTAGGGCATATTTCCCTTCTTAAGTTCAATAGTCCGAACCTTAGCATTTTAGGTATACAAATTTGATCTCATTTACTTCCTACCCACTTTTGAGTTGGTCTTCTTTATCTGCTCCTTCTGGGCCCTGAGCCTCGTAGCCTTGAGCTATCCATTCCTTCTAGACCTTGAGTCTCATAGCCCTGAGCTATCTATTCCTTATAGGCCCTAAACCTGATAGCCTTGAGCTATCATTTCTTTAAGACCCGGAGTCTTTCCAGCCTTGAGCTGAGCCTTCATCATTTGCTCACCCATGAGTGGTTTGACCTGGAGTTTGCATATCGCTCTCTCTTTCAAGCTAATCATTCATAGAGCCTGGAGCTCACAGCCCTGAGCTGTTTTTATAACCTTGAGCTATCCATTGTAACCTTGAGTTACAAATTGCATCATGACCTAGAGTCATTCATTCCATCCATAGCCCTAAGCTATTCATTGTAACCCTAAGTTTCCCATTGTATCATGATCTAGAGTCATTCATAGCATCCCGAGCCCTGAGCTTATGACCTAAAGTCATTTGCATCCTTCACATCCTTGAGATGTTTTGTTTTCACCATTCTAGCCACTTGCGAGTGGCCTCGACCCGACACCATGAGCCGAAAAGCATCCTGATCAGCTATCCATTTAGAGCCCTGAGCTCATGACCTAGAGTCGTTCTTCTTATTTATGACCCATATTCATTATTTTCATTTAGAGCCCTAAGCTCACAACCCAAAGTCATTTGTTTTCCATTTAGAGACTTGAGCTCACAACCCAAAGTCATTTTTTTCCATTTAGAGCCCTAAGCTCACAACCCAGAGTCATTTATCTCATCCATGACCTTTAGTCATTCTTTTTATCCCTTTCTATCTTTGTGCTACTCATCACATACCTTTACCTCTTTACTGTCATTCCTCCCACATATAGTTGTTCCATCATTGTCGTTGCAGCCCCGTGTTCTAATCTTACTCTCGTCATGTGCTAAGACAAAATCTCTGGTCCTTCTTTAGTTCTTCAATATAGTTCACTTCGTTCCACTCATTATTCATATTTCAACTCACATTCTCTACACTCGTGATCTCTACCGAAGAGGGGCATATTTGTAGACCCTCCATTTTGTCCCTTTAGCACATGATGGGCCATTCCTACTCATGTAGCTTACCTTCTCAGGGCCACTTTTGAGACTTTGGTTGAGGGGTTTATCCAGTTCCACATTACTATCTTGGTTGTCTTTCAAGTTTAGATTAAGTTTCACTTAGGTGCACTTTAGGTTAGACTTAGTTAGGCCCACCTAGTCTTACCCTAAGCCTATTTAGATACACTTGGCCCATTAGGCACCACCTTAGGCCTATTTAGGTTCCCTTTGACCCATTTAGATTCACCTAGACACTTTTCAACTTTCACACATTCACCCGAGGCCACCTAAGCACTTTTTCAGAATAGGTCACTTAGACACTTCTTTTGGCATAGTTCATTTAGGCATGTTCTTGATTTTATTTTTTCGAGACAAAATGAGTATTGGCTTAACTATATATTGCATTAAATGAATATATATATATTTTTTTTAGGGTTTGAGTTTGATATTTAAATTGTTATGATCCGTTACATTAATTTAATTTCTTGATTTTTTCTAATGGCATACGTCTAATATTTATTTTTATACCCTTGTCAATTTATTTGTTTATTTACTCACTTATTTATACATTCTTTAATTCCATGAATTGACATCTTAGATTTTTTATGGCATATGATTTGATTTTTTATTTTATTATATTATATTTCCAATCATAGGATTTTCTTATTCCAATTTTATTTTTTTAATTTTGCATGTCACTTGAAGCGATCAAGGAGAGGGGAGTCACTGTTGAAGAGAAGCAGCCTATAAGGTGGGGGACCCATATACACTCGCAGAGAAAATAGAAATGGAAGACTCGCCTCATAGCTCCATCTCACGCCATGACCAATCCTCTGCCTCCACTTTTACTACTTGACCTCTGTACCTAATCTCTTCTTCTCCTTCCGCGCTGTAGTCGAGGACGGTACCCATATCCTCACCTCCTTCATTGACCGCGATCCTTCCCCTCGAGCTCTTCTCTCTTGCCTCGATATCTCCAGTAAGAACATTCTTACCACTCTTTCCTCTCCCCCCATCGTGAATCCCTACCACAGTCGTCGTCCCTTTCTCCACCTCTCCCGCGTCAGAACCCTAGATGCTATTATAGATCCGTCAGGGTTATTGCCCACACTGCATTTAGAACACAAGATCAATAGCATTGACTGCAACTCTCATTTGGGAGATTTGAGTTCATCATCTCCAAAGCTTGAGATCTAACCCAATCAAAACGACGTCGTTGAAACAAGGCCTCAACCACCGCATATCTGAACCCCATTCTTTGATCTGTTTGGCATCGGATCCACTAGATCGGAGATGTCAATGGCTATTTCGGCTATCTATTTCTTGAATCTCCGGGGCGATGTCCTCATCAATTACCTATATCATGACGATGTTAGGGGAAACATGGTGAATGCCTTTCGAATGCATATAATGCAAACAAAAGAACTTAGCACATGTCCTATGCGGTAGATTGGAGGTTACTCCTTTTATATGAGAATCAACAATGTGTACATTATGATTGTGGTCAGTAGCAATGCCAATGTAACTTGTGCATTCAAGTTTATTGCTGAGCCTGTTGCATTGTTCAAATCTTATTTCGGTGGGGCTTTCGATGAAGATGCTATTCGTAACAACTTTGTTCTGATTTATGAGCTATTGGATGAAATCATGGACTTTGGTTATCCATAAAATCTTTCTCTAGAAATTTTGAAGCTCTACATTACCTAAGAAGGAGTTCGGTCTCCATTCTCATCCAAGCTTTCAGATAAACTAGTCCCCAATGCAACTTTACAAGTTACAGGTGTTGTTGGTTGGAAGAGAGAAGGGGAATATGACCAAGGGCCCATCAGACAACATTCATTGGGTTGGCATGTTTCTTTTATTAAGTCAGTTGAAATAGAAAGTGCCATTAGAAGTTTAGAAAGTTGGGTCTCCTTTAAGGTTAGAAGTACATCTCCAAAAAGGAAATAAAATATTCCATAGGGTGGGCTGTTATATAAATAAGATAGAAGGAATGGAAGAGAGGGGAGATTTTTTTGGAGATCGACACACAAGAGCAATTTTTTTAGAGAGGACACACGAAGGAATTCCAGAGTGAGGAATTTTTTGGTAGAGAGAACATGTGGATATTTTTTTAAAAGAGAGGACACGCACAAGAGAATTTTTGAGATAGAGAGAACATGCGAGGGAACTTTTTTAGAGAGAACACACGGAATTTTGGAGGAGAGCAAAGGACTTTAGAAGGAGATCGGGCTGCCACTTTAATCATCAAGAGAGTATTTTTTCAAACACAACACAGGTTAGTTTTCGTTTTCGATAGAGCATTTTTTAGTTTAGATTTTAGTTCGTTAGTTTAATCAATTTTTTTGTGATAAATTCTTTTGAATATCAATTCGTATAATTTTTTTTATTTTTCTTAAATTAGATGTCTTCTTTTTGTGATTGCAGTTCATAAGTTCCATCCTAGTTTATCTTAATTTATATGATAATTTAAATAAAGTTTGTGTTTTTAATTCCAATTAGTTTGATTTTAATTTGTTTTTAGTTTAAATGCATTTGTTGATCTTAATTCTTTAGTTTAAATAATCATGTTAAATAAAGTTTGTGTTTTTAATTCCAATTAGTTTGATTTTAATTTTTTTTTAGTTTAAATGCATTTGTTGATCTTAATTCTTTAGTTTAAATAATCATGTTAAATAAAGTTTGTGTTTTTAATTCCAATTAGTTTGATTTTATATTGTTTTTAGTTTAAATGCATTTGTTGATCTTAATCCTTTAGTTTAAATAAACATGTCAAACAAAAGTTTGTGTTTTTAATTCCAATTAGTTTTATTTTAATTTTTTTTTAGTTTAAATGCATTTGTTGATCTTAATTCTTTAAATAAAGTTTGTGTTTTTAATTCCAATTAGTTTGATTTTATATTGTTTTTAGTTTAAATGCATTTGTTGATCTTAATCCTTTAGTTTAAATAATCATGTCAAATAAAGTTTGTGTTTTTAATTCCAATTAGTTTTATTTTATATTGTTTTTAGTTTAAATGCATTTGTTGATCTTAATTATTTAGTTTAAATAATCATGTTGAATAAAGTTTATGTTTTTAATTCCAATTTGTTTGATTTTAATTTGTTTTTAGTTTAAATGCATCTGTTGATATTAATTCTTTAGTTCAAATAATTGTGTCAAATAAAGTTTGCGTTTTTTTATTCTTGTTAGTTTGATCTTAATTTGTTTTTAGTTTAAATGCATTTACTGATCTTAATTCATTAGTTTAAATAATCGTGTTAAATAAAGTTTGTGTTTTTAATCCTAGTTGGTTTGGTTTTAATATGTTTTTAGCTTAAATGTATTTGTTGATTTTAATTCATTAGTTTAAATAGTCTTATTAGATAGAGCTTAATTTCAATTTAGTTTAATTTTAATATTTTATAATTTGAATGCATTTATGATTTTAATTTAATTATTTGATTAATCCTCTTAAGTGAATTCCATATTTTTAATTCTAATTTTAGTTTAGTTGTAATTTGCTGATTTATTTATTTGTTCTAGTTTAAATGTATTTGCAATTTCTATTTGATAGTTTAACCAATCTTATTAGATGATGTTGATGTTTTTAGTTCTAATTTAATCTAGTATTAATTTTTTTTTTTTTAGTTTGAATGTGTTTGTGCTTTTTCTGATTTCGTTAATTTTGATTTTAATCACGTGTTATTATTTTCATGTCTTAAATATGACAATTTTAATTTTGATCCATCAATATTTAGTTTTAGTATTTTTAGAGTTTCGGTTAATTAATTTAGTCAATCACATGTTATTATTTTTCATATTTTAAGTATGCCATATTTTGGTTTTGATCTATTAATATTTAGTTCGAGTTTTGAGCAATTTTGGATAGTCAATCTAGTTAATTGCATGTTATTGTTTTCATATTTTCAAGATTGCTAAACTTTGGTCTTTGATTTATCATATTTTGTTAGAATGTTAATTCACCCTAATTGACCCTATAGTATTATCTCCATATGCTAAGTTTGTTGACTTTAATCCTAGATTGTTCTTTTTTTATTATGTGTTTCTTGAAATCTAGATGTTAGTTTTGGATAATATTTTTATTGGTTTGTTTGATTAGGAAGTCATTAGTTCGTTGCCTTAGTGATTATTAGTCAAATTCTTTTTTTGAAGGCTACTAGAAACTCATGAAGGTTGGCCTTACTCTCACCATTTTAATTGGCATGATTGTCTAAATCTTTATTTTGTGATTTCATTTCCTTTTGTTTGGGTTGGTATTTTGTTTTCTATGTTTTGTTATTTTAAAAATTAATTTCTTTTATTTTAAAACAAAACACTTTTTCTCAAAAAATCCCTTTTAAAAAATCTATTCAAAAAGAAAATTCATTTTGAGTCTATCGAATCAAAATCTCTTTTTAAAAAATAAAAATAAAATATGCAACCATATCTTGATCGGTCTGCATCCTTCTCGGTTTTCAATAAAAATTTATGTTTTGAACAAAACACAAATCAAAGCTTGTGGTCCCAAATGAATGGGATAATTTTAGGCTAAATTCGTGTATATCGATTGGGGAATTGGTGAAACCCCTACATAAGAAAATCTTTTCAAAACTTATTTTTGCTACCACTCTTGCTATTTGTTGTAATCATGTCTATTTATTTTTTAGGAATTATATTCAAGATGTAAGTGATAATTGATGCTTTTGTATACTATGATAATTTTGGTTATGCTAATTAGATATTAAGCATGCTAGGATTTCTTATTTTATTATTTATTATTGAACCCCTTATGTCATGAGGAAGCGTATAATGAGTTATCTATGCTATCCAAGTATGTCCCCCCTATCACCCACTTTCTAGATTCTGTGAATATGCTTGTCATTGTGAATTATGCCTATGTTTGATAGTGCTTTAGTGTTTTGATATACATGTTTCATTGTTCGATTATTTCTAATAAAACGCATGTGTTGGATGATATACTATTTGAACTAACTTTGATGTCTTGTGATAGCGCTTAAGAAGCAGTCCAGGTACACAACCTAAATCTTCTTATGATTGTGATTGTTTTTCCTATTAAGCATGCTATTTTTCAAAATCACCTAGCCTACTTAAGTATCCATGATTAACCAGTTAATTGTCATATTTCCCTCAAAGTAGTTAGTAGAGACCTTTATAGGGCTTAGAGGGGTGCTACCTTTTAGAGGTACTTTCCCAATAGGTAACCTGATCCCCAGACATAGACTCGGGTTTTTCAAAGACACTTTTTCCAAAAATTATGAAGTCACCTTTTAGGGTTTTCTTTCTTGTTTTATTTTCACTTTAAAATAAAAATAAAATAATTGGCGACTTCGACTTTTCCAAAAATTAATTTTTCACAAATAAAAGCAAGTCTCGTTGTTTGAGTGGGGACAAACGTGAAAAATACTGGTCCACACTTCATGGGTTTCCAATGGCCTTCAAAAAAAGGATTTGACTATCAATCACTAAGGCAACAAATTAATGACTTCCAAATTAAACAAACTAACAAAAATATTAACCAAGACTAACATCTAGAATTCAAGAAGTGCATGAACTAAGATAAAAACCAATCAAGGATTAAAACCAACAAACTTAACATCTGGAGATAATAACATAGGATCAATTAAAGTAAATTAACACTCAAACAAAATATGATGAATCAAAAACCAAAGTTTAACAAACTTGAAAATATGAAAACAATAATATGTAATTAACTAGATTGATTAGCTAAAATTACAAAAAGCTCACACTAAATATTAATAGATCAAAACCAAAATTACCATACTTAAAACATGAAAATAATAACATGTGACTAACTAAATTAATTGACTAAAACTCTAATACACTCAAACTAAATATTAATAGATCAAAATTAAAATTACTAAACTTAAAACAGGAAAATAATAACATTTTATTAACTCAATTAGCTAACTAAAATTATAATCAACTACAAAATTGAATATTAATGGATTAAAATCAAAATTAAAGAATTCGGAAACACACAAACACAAACATGAGATTCACTAAATTAATTAACCAAACATTCCTAAACAAATTTTTATTTTTTATTCACTCAACAAATACCACTAACACAAATAAATCCAAGGTTGGCATGCACTATTTCAGTTCATTGGTTTTTATATTTTACTAGGCCACCAACACCAATCAATCCATGGCAACATGTGTTATTTCAATTCATTGATTTTTCTTTCTTTAGTCAAACCACTAAGTTAACATCTCACAACAATTCACATTCACTTATTAACTCTTTTATTTTTAAATTCAAGCCGCTAACATATCTAATAATCTGCCACATTTCACATACCTAATTGAAATCTTAAAGTTCACACATGTTTTCTTATAAAACAAATAACCTAATAAATTAAAAAAAAAAAAAAACAAAACAAAACCTAAAAACTTTTGAACTAAATGGGACGAATTGAAAAAAACTAAACTTAAAAATATGAAAACACCAACATATCAACATGGAATTAATTAAAATAAAAAAATCTAAAGCACATAGATGAAAATATCGACATGGAATTAATTAAATAAAAAAAAACTAAAATTCTAAAACCATTACGAAATTAATATTCACGCATCAAAAAATTAAATAAAAAAGCTTTAACTTACCTTTTTCAATAATGCATGGGGGCTGTTTCGAAGTCCAAAGGTGTAGGCCGCTTTCCTCTCCAAAGTGGATGGCAACTGGTTCTATTTATTTTTCTGTGGAAAGTGTGTCCCAATGAAGATGAATTCTTGGTGGTTAGTCTGTGTGGGGAAATTTTTTATTTTTTTTTTAACCCCATGTGCGTGCTCTAAAAATCTGGCAGTGCAGTTGCTGCTCTAAAAATCTGGCAGCATGGTCGATTTTGCAAACTTATGGTGCATGCCTGTTGGAAAAGCCTCTATGATGTGTGTCACCAGAAAAATCCCCAATGGTAGTGTGTCTATACTACCTTCAAGAAAATCTTCAATTGTGTCTGCTGGAGAAAAATCCCCCATCCAGCGTGTGCTGTGTGCTTTTCCCAAAGATAAAACCCCACTCTTGATTATTGTGTGCTGCTGGATCTTGCTTGAAGAGTCTTCCTTCCAAAAACATCCTGAATGTCCCTTTGACCAGCCTTCCAAAATCCTTCAATTTTCCTTAACCGAATATCTCATTCCTTATTTCACTTTAGCGTTCTGCCATATTCAGAACGGCAAGTTGATCATCCTTCTAAAAATTCCACCAATTGTGATTCTGAATGCCTACTGTATGGTAGGTATGCCACCCTTTCCTTTGGCTGTGTGTTGACCTTGCTCTTATATGCAACATGTTTCCATTTTTACATGGCAGCCTGCAGAGAATATATGGAAGAGTAGAAAATCAAGGAAATAATAAGAATAAAAAGAATGTCTAGGTCTATGTGCCTACAGAGAATTATGCAACCTGCCCACTTAATTAATCCTCAAACAATGTATGGAATCATGTTCTTTAAAAGTGAAGCTCATAGGGTTCTTTTCCTTTTCAAAATGGTAAGTTCACCTTTCAAAGTGACATCCTCTCTATAAAACAAAAGAAAATAGAAGTTAGTAACCATATATTAATAATAAAATAGTAAAATTTGAAAAACTTAAAAAGTAGGATAAAAAAAAAATCTTGTAATTGAAAATCAAAAATTAAAATTATGTAATTAAAACTAAAATATCAATCGCATTAAAAGAATTAAAATCATGAAGCTCAAGCAATTTCCTACAAAAATAAGTAAATGAATAAATTAAATATATAAATATATATGAAATATCAATTCAAGCAATTAGGAAAAACTAAAATCTCAATTCTCATGCAATTTTCTAAATAATGAAGAAGTAAATGAATAAAACTAATAAAAAAAATAAAATCAAGCACATGCTAGTCATACAAGCCATGCAACCATATCTAAAAGGTGGCCTAAGCAAGACTAGGTAAACCTAAGTGGATCAAGGCGCGCCAAAATGGGCCCAAGTGAGCTTAGGTGGGCCTAAGTGAGCCTAAGTGGGCCAAGTGCATCTAAATGGGTCGAGTGTGCCTAGATATGTTATCCTAAAAGTGTATCTAAATGAGTTGTCCAAAAAAGAAAGGAAAATCCTAGGCCACAATAAGGGGTCGGATAAATCCCTTGACCAGAGTCTTCGAGGTGACTCAAAAAGGTTAGTTGTACGAGTAACGTGGGCTACCCAGGAACTACTATAGCATACTAAAAGATCACCTAATAGGGCGTGTGCTAGGGGGACAAAATGGAGGGTCTACACCACCATTGCCAACCGATCCTCTTTGGCTCTAAAACCCTAGCATGATCTCGCTTCTATCACTTCCACATAACAAAAAATGTGTTTGGCATGGTTAGGTAAAATCATGTTCTCAAAGTGATTTTTGGATTGTATTTATTTTTTATGTACAAATTCTAAAAACGTCAAAATCCTATCTTTGCTATTTTCTACCTTAACTCTCTACTCTACCAACCCTCAATCATGCCTTCTTCACTTTGTGATCTTCTCAGTGATGACATCTTCAATGGCCATTACCACAACAATGAGAGATCTAGAGACAAAATTGCTAGCTATTTTGTAGATCTAGGGTTTTGTCCACTCTTTTCTACCTATATCTTGGAACTCCACATTATTTCTCCATTTAATTTGATTATGGAGGTCATTCACAAGCAAGCAAGTTGAGAGAACAAGTATCAAAGCAAAAAGTTACACTAAATTTTTTATTGTTGTTGTTTGGATGATAAGAAAAATGAAAAGGGAAGGAAAAAGAAATGCTTATTTAACTTTTGAAAGTGATAATTCTGCTTAACAACCAGCTACTTAGTAGAGTTATGGCAAATATGGTGTGGGTTCTATATTAGGTATTGGCTTTTAGCTCAATTAAGAGTTTAATATATTTTAGGGATCCTTGTCCTATAAGGATTATGATTTCATAATTTGTTATATGTTAGGAGTCCTTGTCCCATAGGAATTATGAATTAGTTTTGTCAAGGCTTGGGGACTTATTTAGGTTCTATAAATGAGTCTAAGTCCTTTCATTATAGTAGTGTGAGAATGACTTTAGCAAAGTTGTTAGAGTAGCTTCAGTCAATCTTTGTAGTTGCATCCACTTTGTGAGATAAGCTTTCCCAACTTGATTTTGTAATTTTGATTTGAAGATTAGTGGATTGATCATCATTGTCCGATGATATAGGTAAGACATCCTTACTAAACCTCATAAATATTGTGTACCCTCTTTTATTTTTATTTCTCTTGCTATTTATCTTTATATTATGGACTAGTTTAGTTTGTATTTTATTTGGTACTTTTGGAAGTCTTGTGGGATTAGGTTAAAGCACAAAAAAAAAATGGTATAGGAGCCTTAGTTCTATCCAAGGTTGGTTTCAAAGATAGTTCAAGGTTATTTGTTATTTCACTAGTTAAAAGAAAAGGTAAAAACTTCGTTAGTTAAAACTCTGGTTACTAATGTGAAATTTGATAGGACTAGTACTTTTGGAATGTGGTAGTAAGAGGCATTAATTAGATATGTCAATAAGAATTGGATATTGTTTTGGAAGAAAAACCTGAAAACATGAATGACAAAGAATGAGTAAGGGATCAATTGTCAATTTTATAGTTCCATCCACTTATTTCTTGTTAATGCTTAAAATTATTCCATTATGAAAGAGATATCCACAAAAACATTTATGGAAGACATTGGAGGACAAGTAAATGAAAAAAGGTCTAGAAAATCAACTATATTTGAAGAAAAAACTTATTTGCTTCTAGTATCAACTAGATATGTCTATGAATGATCATATGCATGAATTTGATAGAATCAAAGCAAATTTTTTGAATTTAGATTAGATCATTGAAGATGAGAATAAGGCCTTATTGTTATTGAATTTGCTTCTTGATGTGTAAGAAAATCTTACCATCACTTTACTTTATGGTAAGGATAAGATTACTTTTGATGTTGTGCGTTCCACTTTGCTAAGCTCTGAATAAAGGAAGAAGGACCAAAACAATCATAGAGATATATCATTGGAAGCTTTAACAGTTAATGCCTAATCTCAAAGTTGAAAACCTAGAAAATGAGACAGTTCTTAATTTAAATGTATACTTGCAAAAGATGAATGTGTCCTTTTTCATGACAAGGGTCATCACACTACAAGAAATTTGACTTTTCTCAACTGATATACATGGTCTAAATAAACATTTACCAACCGATAATCCCGTTGCATGGTAGTCAAGGAAAGGAGTGTAGGCAAAAAGTCTATCGATGGGAATTTTCCACTGCCAATAAAAAATATTTAGTGAAAAACTATCCAATAGATTTTTACCATCACTATTACCGATGGATTAAGTTGGTTGAGAAATGTAAATAATAAAAGATTTTAGGTTGTCATGAAATTTCGATTTCATTACATTCACATGGAGCATCTTGAACACTCCTCTCCTTGCTAGTTTTGGATATTGGCTTGGATGCTGTTTCTCGAGACTGAACTCTTGACCTCAAGTTTGAAAGGAAGCAACTGTGCCACCAAATCAACTTTGTTATGTGCAATATAAAGAATGCATATAAGATTCATAAATGTAAATATTGTATCCTTATGCATTTATGTTATAAATATTATCTATATATAAATACATATCATATATAAATTATACATGCATGAATTAATATATATATATATAAATTATTATAAATTAATTAATTATGATTCTTGTGTATTTTGTATAATAATTAAATATAGAATAAATTTAAATTTATAAATAAAATTATCAACATTTTAAAATAAAAATACTTATACATGTACTATCATTTTTTTTTTATGTTATTGAATACATTCAAATTAGATAAATCTCTATAAAATGTATTTTAAAATTTTAAATATTATTATTCGATATCATAAATTATATCATACATATATACATACATGCATACATACATACATACACACATACATACAAACATATATATATATATATATATATATCAATAATTTTTAATTTATTTCTTTCTAAAATGGACAATAAAAAGTAGTTAAAAAATATTAAAATGTTAAAACTATTATGATTAAAAAAAATGTAAATATTGTATGAACCTAAAAAAATAATCATAAAATTGTTTTGTCACTAGCTAGATCGTATTTATCATACAACTATGGTGAAAAGATTTTATATTCATAAGACAACAATTATTTTTGGAACAAATTATGTGTGGTATTATTATCCACTATAATAAAACTATTTTAGTGAGTAGTAATTTTCATTAAAAAAATTATTTATGAAATTTCACTTTTTTTAAAATAAAAAAAAAAAAAAACAGGTAAATTGCTTTTGTGACAAAGTATATTAGTTGAACATTTGCAATAGTTTAAATCCCTTGCAATAATATTTTTGCTAACAGGTATTTGTTATTGCAATTACCATTGGTAAATAGTTACATATAAGCGACGGATAATTCAATTTGCAGTGGAATAGGTGTGTTAGAAATTTGCGTCAGCTTAAATCTATCGCAAAAGTAAATATAAATGGATCAACCATGCTTAATTTTGGTAGTGTCAGAATAATGATTGTCCTAAGCTACAGAAGAAGAATAAAGAAGAGATAGTATTTGATGCTTGTGTGGCTAAGTTTGGAGAAGATGGGTTAAACTTTGCTTTGGTTTGCTTATACTTGTTTTATAACTTAGATGAATGGATTTTGGATATTGGGTCCACCTTCACATGCATTCCTGTAAAAGGAGTGGTTTTATTGCTTTGAAGAACTATAAGATAGAGTTGTTTACATGGGGAATGATAATGCTTGTGAGATAACTATAATAGATACCATCCATTTGAAGACTCATGATGAATTAACTAAAATTTTGAATGATGTTTGGTATGTTCCTAGTATGAATAAGTGTCTCATCTCAATGGGAGAATTAGAACCCATAGGGTTCAATATTGTCACTATAAAAGATGGGATTTTGAAAGTTATGCCAAGTAAACTTGTGGTGATGCAAGGAATAAGGAAGAATAATTTGTACCACTTTCAAAGGAGTACAATTATTGGATTGGCAACTACAACCACTATAGATGATGAAGAGATGCTTCAAATTAAGTACTTCCTTAATATTTTCTTGACCGCAATTAAAAGACTAAGAAGACAGATTTTCACGCATGCTTGATTTGTTGAGATGATGGCATATGTGCTTTCACTAGTAGAGGATAATATATCTTCTTCTTTCTAATGGTAGAGGATGATATACCTTCTTCTTAATATCTAGACTTAGTCATATCTTACGAATTTGAACACCGTTGGGTATATGACATCTAAGGATGCATTTGGAAAAGATGATGGTTAATCACTTGTCAATGGATATTTTGAATTCTAGAAGCATTTAGAGGAGATGATGGTCACACTAGGGCCTTCTGTGGATCCTTTTGAATTTTGGATCATTGGTCGAAATGTGAAGCTTACTGTTTTTTATAGCTAGGGTAGTGTTAAGTAAAGAGGTATCAGATTTTGCTAGAATTATTCACAACTAAGAATTCTACTTTAAACCTCATCTAATTTATTATTTAAACCCCACTAGGAATGCAAATTCTCGATCTTTCTCAATCATCTTTTAGAACATTTCACTATCTTGTGCACAATGTTATTCATAATCATAGAACAAATTAAGTTCTTACCAAAGGGGTTTGAGTGTATTATAGTACCGAATTACATTCATATTACCTTGGTTGGTATTTTATTTGTATGACTATCTTGTGGACCTAGGCAAGTTATCAAGTTGTAATAGTTTTCCTTTGTAACCTCTTAAATCTCTCTAGTTATGGGCATGAACATGTTTGTCTTCCTAATCTTGAGTTCCATTGAGTTGATCGGCCATGACATAATCATGGCCTTCTCTACTTCCCATGTCTCGATGAGAATTGTTCCTTGTGGTATTGATGTTGCTCTAATAAAATATTCAATTTGTCCATGCCCACAAATGAAAGGTTTGACAAATTGAGACCATTAAAGATAATTTTCTCCATTAAGTTAATTTGTGAGAGGTAATTAGCTAAGAAGAGTGCCATGACCATTGGTCACAAAATTCTAACGAGGGATAGGTTTTCTTTCTGCCTCCTTCAAGTTGTTATCATAATTGGAAGCACCTATCATTGCTATTTTAACCATTATTCCTAGTAATAAGAAGTTGGCTTTGATACCATTAAGAAACCTATAGCTTAATTTTACCTAGTCATATATTCGTTCATAGAGAAAAGAAGAGAAAATATCCTATATATATATAATTGTAGGAAACCTACAAAAATAAGGCAAATATATAGAAAGAAATAGGAAACTACCTAAAAAATCCTATCCAAATAATTGTAATAAGTTTTCTCAAGAGCTCAACCTTTGCAAGAGTGGGAATAGTGTGCATGTAATGCCCCAAACCCAATTTAGGGGTAAAATCATAATTTAGAAATTAATAATTAATTAAGTAATTTAATAAGGGTAAAAAAGTCTTTTGGTATTTAAAACCCTTAGGTAAAAATTAGATTTTTCCCATCCTCTCTATTCAGAAAACCCTTTTACACAGAGATCATAAAGATTAGAGAGCATACAATTGAAGATTTGGAGGTTCAGGGTTTGAAGATCAATTTTTCAAGTAAGATTTTTAATCTTTAAATTAATATTTTATATTCATTAATTAGTTTTGAACACTTTAGATATTATTTGGAATATCTCGATTTTGATTAGAGTTCGTTTAATTAATTTCTAGATAAAAAAATGTTAAAAATTTATGAACATGGTTTGATTTATTAATGGAGATCGACAAATTTTGATTACTCAAACGAATAGATCTAGACAAATATATATATATATATATATATATATATATATATATATATATATATAGTTTTGGATGTGAAAATTATATAAAATTTGTGAGTATGGAGGTTAAAAGTTTTGACTTTAGAGAGGAGAAAAAAAATTTGATGAAAGATGTGTGTAAGTAGGAAGGATTTGGCATGTTGAAAGAAAAAAAAAAACAAAGAAATGGCCAACACGTTGACCTAGGAAAGGAAGTAAATAGTATTTTGGTAAACAATGAGAAAGAAAAGGATGTTGATGGCTTGGAAGAGAAATAGATTAAGGTGTTGATGGGTATTGAAATTAATAATAATAATAATAATGAATGAGGTTGGTGTGGAGTTGTTGGGAACAAAAATAGAATAGCATGGGGTATTTGTTAAGTTTCAATAGGAGATTTAAATAATAGTAATAATAGTTTAATGCAAATAAATATTCTTAAAATATTTAATTTAGATAAGTTAGAAAAGAGAAATAAATTATTGTTTAGGAAGTTGAAAATAATATTGGATGGCAAATAATATTAACATAAGAAATTAATTAGGATCCCTAATACTAAATAAAATATTTTTAGGATTGTCAAATTTATACATTTAGATAAATAATCAATAATCAATATTGTGTATGATATTATGTTGAGTGAGGAGGAATTCCTTCAAAGTTAAATACTTCAAGATTTTTGTAAAAGAAAATAATTTTCTTTTTATATTGTATTTTGAAATGTGTAAAAATATTATTTTTATATTTAAGCATGGATCAAATATATGTTTTGTATGGAAAGTATATTTGAGTATTTTCTTTGTTTATGAAAAATGAAAAATTGAGGAGATACGATGTTTTGTTTTATAAGTTTGAATTAATGAAATAAAGTATTTGACTCTAGATTATATGGCCCTAGTCAACGGGTTATAATAGTTGACATTTTCGGGCCTACCTAGTCAACGGGTTATAATAGTTGATATTATATGATCTTAGTCAACGGGTTATAATAATTGACCTTATGGCTCGAGTCAACCGGTTATAATAGTTGACTTTATGGCCTTAGTCAATGGGTTATGATTGTTGACATTTGGGTTTGTTCACCTTAAATGGAACAAATTTGAAACTAGTTACTCAATTGTGAAGTCCCTCCTAATTGGGTACCATTTGACATATGATAACCGGAGTAAAGATATTTTGAATGTATTCGATTTGGTTTGATGAGAAATTGTTTTGAAATGGATATGAGAAAGTTTTGTTGAAAAGTTTGAATGTATTAGCATTTTGAACTCAAAAGTTTTTGTGAAAATAAGTATATGTTATATCTTCTATTTGCAAGCATAATTGAAAATGTTTGATCCATGAAATTGTATTAATGTTCCTTATTGGGCTTTGAGCTCACCCCCCTTTGTTGATAATCTTTCAATCAACCTCAATTCGGGCGAGGAGTGACCGTTAGGAAGGAAATTTTGATTTATTAGGATATTTGTTTAAACTCTCTTTATTTTGGACATTGTTTAAATGTTAAAACTTAATTCTAGTTTGAATTATTTTGAGTTTGAAGTTATTTGGACAATAACACATTGGTTGATGTATTAGTTTTTTTTAAAGTTGATACTTGGAGATTTTAGAATTTTATCCTACTACCTTGAATAGGAATTTGGTAATTGGTAAATTTTCAATTACAACATGAATGTTTGTGTCATTTCCACTTTGACCCCTTGGGGTTGAGGCGTGAAAAGATCGTCATGCCCTTGGAGTGGGTTTTGGGGAGTGACAGTGCATGGTGAGTGACCCAAGGGATATGCTACTATAGTGGTAGGGAAAAGTGCAATTAAGATGTTACAGACATGCACAACTTGAGTGCTCTTGTTGGGTTCAATTGTTGAGGGGGCATGCAACCTTTGAATCATAGGAAAGGTGCTCAATTGAATATACTTTGAATTGTAAGGGAATGCATTGTTGGCTTCCATCTGTTGATCTTAAATTAAAACACTTATGCAGAATATATATTTTTAGACTGTTGGAACACACATTTTATTGATGAAGAGTGCTGAATTTATACATGAGCTTGTAACTGAAATAACATTAGAATAGCATAAAATCAAGCTACTAGATGATGAACAACTACTTCCTATAAAATAGAAACCAAATCTTGACCAAATAAAAACAAGAAAATATTTGGATGTTGCAGATTTTGTGCAAGACTCCAGCTGTAAAATTTAACTTCAAAATTCAAATTCCAGCAGATACTAAGGCAAAATTCAAAACTCAACACCATCATGGAGAACTAGATTTTTCTCATAAGGTAATTGTTGATTTTATATCCATATAGATCTTTATCAGTCTCTTGTGTGGTAAATTAAGTTTCTTGAACAAATTTCATGACCTACAAATGATGCCAACACAAATTTCGCTTCATAGGTTGAAAGTTTCACAATGCTCAAGTGTGTGTTTGGTTAACAAGGTTGAAGGGAATTTATGTTCGAAGGGAATTTATGTTCAAAATGGATTACTTTTCAAGGTCAAGCATAAGAGATGTTAGATTTACAACTTTGAGATCATTTCATCCCCTTTTAGTCAATTACTTCTTTTGTATAACACTTAGAAAGTAGTATGTTTCACTAATTGATGTTTAGTATCCTCAATCTTATGTTCACAGGATATTGTATCAAGATGATGAGATACCACTGCAACACATGTGTAGATGAAACTATTAGTTATTGTCTTGATAGTTTCTACCTTTGAAGCCTTATACAAGCTTCAAAAAATTAATGGAGAAGTAGAAGGCATGGATGAAAATAAGAATTAATGTCTGTGTGTTTCATGTGATGTTTTATTTACTAGAATTACTAACATGCGCACAGGTTTTTACCCACAAAGACGAACAGGAAGATGAAGCAAATAAGCAAAGAAGTATATGCATTGTTGAGGGGTATCGTTAACAAAAGAGAGAAGGCAATGAAGGTTGGCGAAACTACTAATAGTGACTTATTAGGTATGCTAATGGAATCCAATTTTAGAGAAATTCAAGAACATCAAAATAACAAGAAGATTAGAATCAGTGTCAAGGATGTCATTGAAGAGTGTAAACTATTCTATCTTGCTGGCCAAAAGACAACCTCAGTTTTGCTTGTATGGACAATGGTCCTGCTAAGCGAGCATCCAAACTAGCAAGCTCGTGCAAGAGAAGAGGTTTTACAGGTTTTTGGGAATAAAAAATGGGAAGCTGATGGATTAAATCACCTAAAAATTGTGAGTACTTAGTCCAATCTTCAGTTTAGTGATTCTCACTAAAATCGTATAGTACTCTGGTTTTTTTCCCCATAATTGAAGTAAAATTGAAAACACATTTCTCTTAAGTTTTTATATCTTATACTAAACATTTGCTTTCACTTAGTAGCTTAGGAACGGGTTCTCATGCCATGATTTCAAATTTCTCTGCTAGATTATGATGATTTTTCATGAGGTTCTTAAGTTATTATATCCATGGGATATGCAATGTCCTTTGCATACTTGATATTTTGTCATGCATGATTTAGAACATTTTCTCTTCTGCATCACTATTTTAAGAAATTGCTTTCTTCTTCAGTGTCCTTCATAATGATTTAGAATGTATTTTAGTAAGAATTCTCTTGCAACAACTTCTAAAGTTTCTCTACCACAGGTCACCATGATTTTTCATGAGGTTCTTAGGTTATACCCACCAATAGCAATGCTTCCTAGAGTTGTTTATAAGGACACTCAAGTGGGAGACATGTGTTTTCCAACTGGATTGCAGGTCGTGTTGCCCACCATCCTAGTTCACCATGATCATGAAATTTGGGGGGATGATGCAAAGGAGTTTAATCCAAAGAGGTTTGTAGAAGGAGTTTTAAAGGTAACAAAAAACCAAGTTTCATTTTTCCCATTTGGTTGGGGTCCTCGGGTATGCATTGGACAAAATTTTGCAATGATGGAGGCAAAAATAGCTTTGGCAATGATCTTATAACACTTCTCATTTGAACTTTCACCATCCTATACTCATGCTTCTTTCAATATCCTAACTATGTAACCCCAATATGGTGCACACCTGATTCTACATGGACTTCAGTGTTGAGATTCTTGTTATCAATTGCTATTAGCATGGCCTATATAGCATGTATGTCAAATATAAACTAAGAAGTCTCTTTTATTCATATACACACATTGAAGGAAATTTGTGTTTGATACAAGTAATGAATTATACAACATATCATTGTGTGGGGTTATTATTGATGTCTTCTTTGATGACATATTTGGTTTTAATCTACATTGTGTAGTCATTGACTTTTCTCAACATTATTAACTCATCACAAGGATTGTTGATGCTCTATCCCTAAAAATTTGAGTATTAATAGAAATTAAAGAGAATAAATATAACTATTGGTCACAACCATTTTTTTTTTTTTTTTTTTGCATATTTGGCTTCATTTCAATTTCTTTGAGTGTTAAAACATCCATATAATCTATTAACAAAAACAATTTAAATTGTTGAAAAGAGTATAACCTATTACTATATATGCTAGACAATGTTGATAATTTTACTTCAAAAATCTGAAACTTAGTACATCATATCCAATGGGACTTATGAGCTTTTGAGTAAGTTGAGGACATGAAAAGAAGGCATGGTAAATGTATTTTTGGGTTAGACCCAAAAGAATGACGGAATAAGATCAAGTATTCAATTAATTTAAAGCATAAAAGAGGTGCCTACCACTTACGATTGCATGCTGGAGAGAGAGAGAGCAGATGTTGGCACTTAAGTTGCTTAAGTTCCTTGCATGTTTTCCAAGAACAATAATTGTTTAGAAAACTAAATTTTGTGTTTTGATTGAGATAATTACTTTACTGTTGAAACACGACTTGGCTAAAGGCAAGTGAATGGTTAGCCTCCATGAAATCGCCACCATTTTTTTTGTCGTTTTGTGGGATGTAGTTAAGTATCCAACGCTAGATTTCGTTAAAATTGCAAACACAACAATTTTAATTATATATTTAGAAAAATGCGGGCTTAGGGAAAGATCCTGTGATCTAAATACCGTTACATATAAATTTAAAAGGTTGAACAACTGATATAAATTTTCATAGACCAACCAACAGATTCACATATGTTGCAGTAATATGGTTGAAAAAAAATACACAAGTAATTACATGTGTAAAGGGAGATATTTAAATAATTGAGATGATTAAGAAAAAATTTATTGTCTTCCACCACTCTTGTTCAACTATTACATAACATCTTATTTATAGGTATTAACACCTAAAAAAAAATAGATACTCATAATGGTAAAATATAAAATCTTGTAATAACAAATATACAAACTAAATCAAGCATTTTAGAATCTAACTCAAATTCTAATTTTTAGAAACTTCCTAAATCCAGTTTAACTAACATCCTCCCTTCAACTTGGTTAGTAAAAATAACATCCTTAGTTTTCTAAAAATTTTAAACTTTGTCAACATTTTCACTCATGCATTCTAAAATCATTAAACTTGAGACTCTTTGTAAACATTTTCACAATTTGATTATGAGATTTTGTAAACATTTTCAGAAATTCCACTTCATAGGTTGAAAGTTTCACAATAGGTTGCTTCTTTGAAGTCCAAGTGAACATGGTATCTCTCCCATGAGGAATATAAAGCTATTGGTTCTCTTTGTATCATCCAAGTCTCCACCTTAATTACTATCATTATCTCCAACAAGTCTAAAATTGTTAAAGGTGAATAATATTAGTCATAATCAAATGTGTCATTGATGTAGTGAAAAATGAAAATTTCACTAGGAGGTCTTAGTGTAAATAATCATTAGTGCTTCCATATAATGATGGATAAATCCAACTCCAAAGAGAATGTTTGAACTTGTATGAGTCAAATAGTGTATGGTTCCAACTAAGATTTTATGTTATGTTGAATCCACTTTTTCTCCTTCTACATGTCTTTGATAATTTAGCTTTGCATTATATTATTGTGTTTACCATATTACACATATTCAAGTTAAACTTTCTAAAAAATTATTTTGCATGGTCTTCTTGAGAAATAAAAAGTACTCTTTTCAATCTGCTTCAAGTCTATGCCAAGAGAGACTAATCCAATCATCTCAAACTTTTGTCCTATTACTTTTTTGAACTCACTAAACATGATTGGATTAGTTCCAATAAAGATCAAACAATTCACATCCAAACAAATAAGTAATATATCACTTTTTTCTTTCAATTTTATGTAGAGAGCATGTTCATTAAGGTATCAAGCAAAATTATTATCGTGAAAATATTGGTCAATTCAATTATTCCATGCTCTTAGTGTTTGTTTTATTACATACAAGGTTATTTTCAATTTTGGAACTTTATTCTCATGCCCATATATGTATACCGACTATGGTTTATTCTACATACACTTCTTCTTCCAAATGTCAATTCAAAAAATTGGATTTCACATTCATTTGAAAATTTTCAACTAATTTAAACTACCAAAGAGATTATTAATCTTATAGTTACTAAAAGAGCAATGAGAGCAAATACCCTTGTCTTGTTGGTGCATTATTCTTACTTGTAATCCTTTGCGCCAATGTTGCTTTGTATTTTTTTTACTTCTTTTGCATTTTTTCCTCTCTTGTATACCTATTTTACTCCAATAATCTTCTTTTCTTTTTGAAAGAAATTTTAGTTCCTATAAATCATTCTTACTTATTGGGTTATTTTGTTAGGAAACCTTAGATCGCTATATTCCTAGGCCTTGGATTATTAGGGTGCATGTAACATTATCTTATGCTTTCTAGATCTAAGCATAGTTGAAAACTTTGGTATTTAAAAAACAAAAACATTTCATAGATCTAGAGAAAAGTGTTATACATATTATTTAGATGTTCCCAAATCCATTCTTGTTAATGTAGAAAGCTCCAACTTCTGAGTAGTAGTTATTACCTTTTAACTCAATTGGCATGTTAAGGACCCTTGCAATCACTTCTAATCAAATAGCTTTTTGATCACCAAAGCAATCTAAGATAAGGGAGGGTTCTATATAATCCATGGCAAAGAAAATGGAAGCTCATTTACATGGAGAATTCAAGCTTTGGAGCTTTGTAGTCCTTTGCCAAAGCCAATAAAAAATGCAAGGAGGAAAATGAGAGAAATCTAACATGAGGAAATTCAAGAGGACAACAACTGTTGGACATATTTCGAGTACTTCCTGGATTCCATTTCTTTTCTTTTCGAATATTGGGAAGTTAGAAGTCCAACGCTTCAAACGGTGTGCGAATCGGAGTTGAAACGAAGAAGTTATGGCCGTTTGAAGACAACTACATCAAGTTGTGCGAAAATTTTGCAACCCAAAGGCCATTTCGCAGCTGCGAAATCCACTTGTGTAAACTCAGATATTTGCCACCGACTAAGTTAGATTTTTTTCAAGATATTTTGTAAATTTCTATTTTCTCTTTGTAATCAGTCAAAGATATTATTGGGATATTTCTTAGAAAATATCTTCTATATATATATATATATATATCTTTGAACCAATGTAAATCATATATCATATATCAGATATGTAATCGACGATAGTAAGAAATATATTTTACAGAGCACTTGCTCTGTTTTTCCTTCATATTTTTGTTTTCTCGTCATTTTTATTTATAGCAAATCAAACTCTGAGGATGTTTCCTCATAATATGAGTGCCTAGGCTTTTTGTCTCTTGGAGTGAAGAAAGTCGGGTAAGTTTCCGAATGCAAAAATTGGAAGTTTTTGTTGTTTCAATTTTTAATGAAGAGAAAGTGTGACCCGTTAATGGTTTCTATGTTTTTAGTTAACTTAAAACGCCTTTAAATCACTTGGGCCAACACTTGGTAAGGCAAGTGGTCTCCGTCCATTGAGATACACTAGTTTATCTCTTGCGAGCCTTTGGGAGGTGGTTTAAAGGTAGGATTTTCTAGAATAGCCAACACTTGGTAAGCTTTTGGACTCCAAGGAGACATCCATTACTTATCTCTTGCAAGCTTTTGACGGGTAATCCAAGGTTAAAGATCACCTTGAATGGCCAATACTAGGTGAGAGGTATGAACCATTGCAAGATGATTCAGTGATAGGGAATTAGTGTTTGAACCCATTAAGGAGAAGCATCTATACCATACTGGTTTGGGAAATAACTATATGTTAAATCCCCAACGTGAGGAAAAGATTCAAGTGACCTGAACTCCCTTTTTGTATAAGGAACCTGAGCCTAGTGATCTGAAACCCCAAGAAACACTTTTCTTTGTAATTAAAATTAGTTACTATTTTTTGTTAGCTTAAAACCAACCTTTTCAAACATCTTTATGTTTTCTTTTAAAGTTAACCTTGAAATGAAGAAACACCAATTCAACTTTGAATTAATATCGATTGTGAAGTGAAAACCCATCCCAGTGAACGATCTTAGAGCTACTATGCTATGCTAGCTAAGGCTATCCTAGTACATGGTGTAATAGGTTATAAATTTTGTTGATTACTCCCATCAGAGGACCAAAATCAAGGTACACCATCTTGGCACGAATCACCAATGAATTGAGCATCGAAATCACTGACTATGTCTTTAGGCAACTTGAAGTACTTGACCACATGGTTGAGGAATAGCCTAACAACCTCTTCTACGGGACATGCATGTGGTGTAAGTATGAAAGCAACATACTTAGAGAGTCTATCTACTATCATGAAGATATACTTGAATTCGTTCACTTTTGGAAAGCCACCGATGAAGTCCACAAATAGGTCTCTTTTGGATAGGGAGAGGTTGTAGTAACCTTATAGCTTTCTTCTTGCTTGTCTTACCCAATTGACATATCAAACAATATTGAACATAAGCCTAGATGTTCTCTCCTATTTTTAGCTAGTAACAGTAGTTGGACAATACTATTGATGTCATCTCTTTGCTACTCAACATCATAGGTCTCTCTTAGCAACTCCTTGTGTAAGCAACTTCTTGGTACATATAGCCTACCTCTTTTAGCCACTAAGAGGTCATCTTCTACCCAATATTTTTTAGTAGCCCCCTCTTTGACTTGTTGTTTCATCTTCTCATAAGTAGAATCAATCTTAGTAGCTTGTTTGATATTTTCATTAAAATATGAGATTACATGTGATAGAGCGATCACATACTCTGTCAATTCCTTTTGGTTTAAGGCATTTATAACTACAGTATGTCTTCTTGGTCAATACAACCATTCAGACTTGAAGTTGGCTAAGAATTCTTGCCACCTAGCTTGCTTATGGCTCAACTCCATTTGCATCTTGAAAAATGTATTAACTATGTTGCCTGTGACCATATATAGTAAATATACTCCCCAACAGATAATGCTTCCACTATTATAAGCAATGAATAATCATTGTCATCTCTTTCTCGTGAGTAGAGTATCTTTGTTCTAACTCATTAAGTTTTCAACTCTCAAAGGCTAGTGGGTGCCCTTCCTTCACCAAGATCCCCCCTAAGGCCCTAGCTAATGCATCTGTTTGAGTCTCAAATAGGAGATCCAAATCTAGTAATTGCAACACCAACTTAACTCAAATCACTACTTTCAACTTCTCAAAAGCTTTCTAGCATTCAAAACTCCAATCCCAAATATCCTTCTTTAAAAGGTTAGCAAAGGGAGCCACTATCTTGAAGTAGCCCCTTATGTACATTCAATAATAGTCAGGTAGTGTCACCTTGCTTAGAGCATGCCAATCTTTAATGGTTTGAACATCCATCTTGATAAACCCTTCATCTATCTTATGTCTTAGATAGGTAATATGACTTTGTGTGAACTCACACTTCTCCATCTTCAAGTAGAGTTCGTGTGCTCTTAGTCTTTGAAATAGTAATCTCAAGTGATTCACATGCTCTTCTAAGGTCTTGCTATAGACAACAATGCATTAAAGTAAACAACAACAAAGGCATCTAAGAACTTGTATGGAAAATCATTCATTAGGTTGTAGAATGTTATTGAGGCGTTAGTTAGTCTAAATGGCATCATGAGGAACTCATATGGCCCATAGTGGGTTACACATGTAGTCTTTTTTTTTTTTTTTTGTCCCCCTCTACAATCCTTACTTGCTAGTATCTTAACCACTAGTCCAATTTGGAGAAAAACTTTGCCTTGGCCAGTTTATTAATTAATTCTTCCACTAAGGAGATTGGATACTTATTCTTGATCGTTACTTTGTTCAAGGCCCAATAGTTAACACACATCTATTTGGAATAAGATAGGAGCATCGTAACAAACCCTTAAAGATTGGATCATGCGTGCATCCAATAGTTTCTTCAATTACCTCCTTAGCTCTAGTAACTTCAAAAGTGATATTCGATATGAGACTTGATCAGTAGGAAGTTTGGTCCTAGGTGGCAACTCCTTTGATGTGTCTTTTCATATTGTTTGTAGCATTTCTATATTCATAAGCATCATGACCATATTTTTTATAATTATAACATTCAATTTGAAATTTATCATATCCTCTTCTTTTATTGTGCCTTAAGTTGTGTCATCTTTCATGTCCTCCTAAGGAATGTGAATTTTGACTTGTTATTTAATTGTTTGATAAATTAAACCTACCTCTTCCTCTATTGTCTTAGCCATGGCTATGACCATGTCTTTGACATATTCATGATTGTTTTGACTTCTTTCACTAATGTTTTCATCATTCTTCTTTAGTATAAGTTTAATCTGTTTAAAAAAGTTGTAATTTTTCTTAGTTATTTATTTTTAATCTCTTTATGAGCTTGTAGTGATCTCATGAGTTGATCAATGGTCATAGAATCTAAATGTTTATATTCTTCAATGACAACAACAATATAGTTAAACTTATTTGGAATCTAAAGATTGAACATATTTTTTTACCACATGGCTATCATTCAAACTTTTGACGTATTTTTATTGTAAACTCACAACAGCTAATACTCTAGAAAAATAATTAGAGATTTATTTCGATTTCTTTTTTCACACTCAAAATTTCAAATTCTCTTATTAGAGTTTGAAGATTAATCTTTTGTATTAGACTTTCCAAAAGATACAACAGCTATACAAGGTATACATCTGTTACTCCTAAACTTAATACTTCACCATTGAGTGCTCTTAATTTGTGGGTGAGATTGGTTCTCTCCTAATATGCCCTTGCAAGATGGGGCTTCCATAAAAAAAATGCCAATCTTGGACTGAAAGAATGTAAAGCAGGACTTGGGCAATGGTTTGTTGAGTATATCCACAAGTTGATTACGGGTTGATACATGAGAAACTTGAAGGGAGCCTGTAACTACTTTTTTCGACACAAAATGATAACGTTTTAAGGAAATAAAATGATAAGTTAATAACACAAGTTCACCACTTTAAGGATAAGAAATTCATCACCTTAAAGATAAGAACTTAGAATTAAGCTCACCACTCAAATGAATCCACTTTAGAGATAAGAATTTTGATAGAAAAATCAATCTCACAAGTTTTTTTCTTAGCAATATGAAAAAGTCCTTTCAATTATGAAACTGAGCATATTTAATCTTGGAACAACCCTCAAAGAATAGGAAAAGACTATATGATTACTACTCAAAAAGTGCATTTTTATAAGCTTAAACTTAATTGTACTAAGCACTTTTGAGTAGTAGTTAGACCTTTTTATCCCAATTGGCATGTAAGGACCTAGAGAATGTTACTAACCAATTTTTGGTAAGTTTTAGTGTTTTTGGTAGCTTTTTTATCACCGAAACCGGCCAAGATTGAGGGAGAGTTTTGTGCAAGCTATGGCAAGGCAAGTTGAAGATCAATCACATGAAGAATCCGAGCCTTGGAGCACTTCAAAACCCCTTGCCAAACTTGGAAAGGGGCTGGCAAAGCTATTAGTAGTAAGATGGAGAGAAATAGAGCATTTCGCAAGGCAAAATCATCAAATTTGCAAGGTGTGCCAAAATTCGCAAGGTGTGCCAAAATTTGGCAAGGTGTGCCAAATTTTTGCAGGGTGTGCAAAAATCACTTTATGCGCATCGACCTTTGGGAAAAATCTCCAGAATTGTAATTTTTTCCTTTTTACTCCTTTTGTAATAGATAAATGACATTAGGGTTTGTTTAGGAACTATAAATAGGGGTTGGAAAACCTCTCAAAGGATGAGAGATTTTGTAAAGACGAGTTTTTCTCTGCCTTTTCTTCTCATTTTCTCTTCACTTTCTCTCTAGCCAAACACCCTCTGAGGATGATTTCTCAAAGGATGAGTGGCTAATTTTCACATTTTTTGGAGTTATGGAAGCTAGGTAAAGGACCTAGATGAAAAGGTTGGAGTTTTCCTTGCTAAAAATGAAGGTAGTTGTGTATCATTAATGGTTTGTATTTCAAGTTTCAGCTTTAATCCCTTAGAATCACCTTGAATGGCCAATACTTGGTAAGCTTTTAGGATTCTATGGATGCTTATTGCTAAATCCATGGATGTCTATTAGTTATCAAGTATGAGCCATTAGAAGGTGGTTCAAGGTGAGGGTCTTTAGTGTTTGAAGCCATTAATGGGAAGCAACTACCATTTTTCAAGAATCCTTTCGATCAAAACTTATTTGCTAAATACAAATCCGGTTCGGGAGATAACCATCCTTTATGTTATTATCCCCAATGCGAGGAGAAGATTTGTAATTTCCCACTTTGCAACAGGAACCTGATCCTAGTAACCTATAGCTCCAAGAGACTTTCTCTTTATAGTAATTTCAGTTGTTTATGTTTGCTTAACTTAAAATCAACCCTTCCAATCAATCTTATTTTCATTTAAAAGCTAACTTCCAAAAAGGAAATCACTGTTTCTCCTTTCATTAATGTTAAGTGTACAAAGAAAACCCATTCCTGTGGACGATCCTAGAGCCACTATACTATAGTAGCTTTGTCTTTGCTACCCTAGTATAAGGTGTTGTAGGTTTTATAAATGTTTTGATAAACACCCGGCTGGGCATGAATTAAATGGCACCGCTGTCGGGGATGGTACCTAAGTACATAAATGTTACCTTTTATGAGTACTTGTGATCTTCATCACAAGTTAGTGATTTTTCTTTCACTAACTCGTTTTCTTTGTTTTTATTTTATTTTATCTTTCATTTAGTTTTTATCTAACCTTAAATCTTTTCCTAGAAATGTAGTCCTTTGGTTTTCTTTGTTTTTATTTCAGAAATCATGAGTTGTGTATGCCCCATTGGATAAGAGATATTGAGGAAAGACTTGTGAAAATTGAAGCTCCTCAAGAAACCGAGTTTGAAGTCTACTTGAACATCATGGATTGTCCACCTGAAGATCAACATAGCCAACATGAGCAAGAGGAGAATCTCAAAATCCATGAGGGACCGCATGCATCCACCTCGGATGAGTGCACCTTCATTCATAGTGCCTCCCATTGAGCAGCTAGTGATCCGACCTCATATAGTGCCACTTCTACCTACTTTCCATGGGATGGAAAGTGAGAACCCCTATTCTCACATCAAGGAGTTTGAAGACGTGTGCAATACATTCCAAGAAGGAGGAACTGCAATTGACTTGATGAGACTCAAGCTATTCCCTTTCACCTTAAAGGATAAGGCCAAGGTTTAGCTTAATTCTTTAAGGTCGAGGAGTATCAGAAGGTGGACTGATTTACAAGCTGAGTTTCTCAAGAAGTTCTTCCCTACTCATAGGACCAATGGCTTGAAAAGGCAAATTTCAAACTTCTTAGCTAAGGAGAATGAGAAATTCTATGAGTGTTGGGAGAGGTACATGGAAACTATCAACGCTTTTCCTCACCATGGCTTTGATACATGGCTCTTAGTGAGTTATTTCTATGATGGTATGTCTTCCTGTATGAAGCAACTCCTAGAGACCATGTGTGGAGGAGACTTCATGAGTAAGAATCCGGAGGAAGCTATGGACTCTTGAGCTATGTTTCTGAAGTTTCAAGAGGATGGGATGAACCGAATACTAGAGATGTGGGGAGGATGAAGTCTCATTCCAATGCTAAGGGTGGAATGTATGTGTTGAGTGAAGACATGGACATGAAAACAAAATTTGCAACTATGGGAAGGAGATTGGAAGAGCTAGAACTGAAGAAAGTACAAGAAGTACAGGTCATTTCCGAGACACGAGTGCAAGCTACACCTTGTTCCATATGTCAGTCTTATGAGCACTTGGTGGAGAAGTGCCCAACCATTCCAACAGTGAGAGAAATGTTTGGTGATCAAGCAAATGTGGTTGTCCAATTCAAGCCTAACAACTATGCTCCTTATGGAAGCATCTACAATTCTAATTGGAGGAACCATTCAAATTTCTCATGGAAGCCAAGGCCACCTCAGTATACACCACCAGCTCAAGCACCTCAACAAGCTTCAAACCTTGAACAAGCCATTGTGAATCTTAGCAAGGTTGTGGGAGACTTTGTGGGGGAGCAAAAGTCAATCAACTCTCAATTGAATCAGAAAATTGATAGAATGGAGAGTACATTGAATAAGAGGATGGATGTGATGCAAAATGATCTATCTCAGAAGATAGATAATGTTCAATATTCCATCTCAAGGCTCACCAACCTCAATACTGTGTAAGAGAAAGGAAAGTTTCCTTCTCAACCTCGTCAAAATCCAAAGGGTATTCATGAAGTAGAAGCTTAAGAGGGAGAATCTTCAAAGGTGAGGGAAGTCAAAGTAGTTATCACTCTTAGGAGTGGTAAGGAGGTTGTTCAACCCCCACCCAAGCTGAAGCATGGTGAAGGAAGTGAATCAGAGAAAAACATGGGTGAGAAGAAGTCAGATGAAGGTGACCATGATTCAAGTGTGGATGAAGAACCAAGGATAGTCATCAAGGAAGATATGATGAAGAAGCACATGCCTCCACCTTTCCCTCAAGCTTTGTATGGTAAGAAGGGAACCAAGAATACATCATAAAATTTTGAAGTGTTGAGGTAACTGAAGGTCAACATTCCTTTACTTGACATGATCAAGCAAGTTCCAACTTATGCCGAATTCTTGAAGGACTTGTGCATTGTAAAGAGAGGGTTAAATGTGACCAAGAAAACCTTCTTAACTGAACAAGTAAGTGTTATCATCCAGTACAAATCTCCAGTGAAGTATAAAGATCCAGGATGCCCCACCATTTCAGTAAATATTAGAGGGACATGTGTGGAGAAAGCTCTTCTAGACTTGGGAGCAAGTGTGAATTTGCTACCCTATTCGGTTTACAAGTAGTTGGGACTTGGGGGGTTGAAGCCTACATCCATTACTCTCTCCCTAGCTAATAGATCAGTGAAGATCCCAAGGGGGATAATTGAGGATGTCTTAGTACAAGTTGACAAATTCTACTATCCAGTAGATTTTGTTGTTCTTGATACTGATCCAGTTGTCACGAGGAAAAACTATGTGCCAATCATACTTGGAAGACCATTCCTCACTACATCTAATGCAATCATCAATTGTAGGAATGGAATTATGCAACTCACGTTTGGCAACATGACCTTGGAGCTAAACATCTTCCATTTGTGCAAGAAGCATCTCCATCCGGTAGAAGAGGAAAGGTCAGAGGAAGTGTGCATGATTGACACTTTGGTTAAGGAGCATTGTGAACAGAGCATGGAGGAACATTTGATTGAGAGTCTTAGGGATCTTGATGAAGGGTTACCTGAACCCTCAGATTTGCTAACTACCATGTCTCATTAGAGGAAGAGGGAAAAGATTCTACCTTTATTCAATGATGAGGAGTCGCACAAAGTTGGTAAGGAGGAGCCCTCAAAGCTTACTCTTAAGCTTCTTCCTACTGGGTTGAAATACGCGTACTTGGAGGAAGACAAGCAGTGCCCTATGGTGATCTCTTCAGCTCTCACCATTCATCAAGAGGATTGTCTAATTGAAGTCCTTAGAAGATGTAAGAAGGCCATTGGGTGGAAAATTTCAGACTTGAAAGGGATCAACCCTTTGGTGTGCACCCATCATATCTATATGGAGGAGGAAGCAAAGCCAATTCGCCAACTGTAGAGAAGGTTGAACCCTCACATGCAAGAGGTGGTGCGAGATGAAGTTTTGAAGCTACTTCAAGCCGGTATTATTTATCCCATATCAGATAGCTTATGGGTGAGTCCAACCCAGGTTGTCCCAAAGAAGTCTGGGATCACGGTGGTGCGGAATGATATGGGAGAAGATGTCTCCACACGCCTTACTATTGGTTGGAGGGTGTGTATCAATTACAGGAAATTGAATGCGGTGACAAGGAAGGACCATTTCCCGTTGCCTTTTATTGACCAAGTGCTTGAAAGGGTTTCTGGGCATCCTTTCTACTGTTTTTTGGATGGCCACTCTGGCTACTTTCAAATAGAGATTGATTTGGAAGATCAACAGAAGACCACTTTCACATGCCCCTTTAGTACATTTGTATATAGGAGAATGCCTTTTGGTTTATGCAATGCACCCACAACTTTCCAAAGATGCATGCTAAGCATCTTTAGTGATATGGTGGAGCGAATTTTGGAAGTCTTTATGGACGATATCACCGTTTATGGAAGTGCATTTGAGGATTGCTTGGTAAACTTAGAAGTTGTTCTAAATCGGTGCATTGAAAAAGACTCGGTGCTTAACTGGGAGAAGTGCCATTTCATGGTACAACAAGGGATTGTTCTCGAGCATATCATCTATAAGGAGGGAATTGAAGTTGATAAAGCAAAAGTTGAACTCATTGTCAAGTTGCCATCCCTCACCAATGTCAAGGGAGTAAGGCAATTCCTTGGACATGTCGGGTTCTATAGGAGGTTTATCAAGGACTTTTCAAAGCTTGCAAGTCCTCTTTGTGAACTATTGGTCAAGGATGCCAAATTCATATGGGATGAAAGATTTCAAAGAATTTTTTAGCAATTAAAGTCATTTCTAACAACAACACCCATTGTGCAAGCTCCTAACTAGCAATTACCTTTTGAGGTAATGTGCGATGCTAGTGATTTTGCTATTGGAGCTGTGTTGGGCCAAAGAGAAGATAGAAAACCCTATATGATCTATTATGCCAGTAAGACACTCAATGAGGTGCAAAGAAACTACACAACCACCGAGAAGGAATTGTTAGCGGTAGTTTTTGCCTTGGACAAATTTCGTGCTTACATGGTGGGGTCTTTCATAGTGGTATTAACCAATCACTCTGCTTTGAAGTATTTGTTGACCAAGCAAGATGCCAAGGCAAGACTGATTAGGTGGACCCTTGATTACTACTCAAAAAGTACTAATTGATAGCTTGTAATTAACTCTTTTAAACACTTTTGAGTAGTAGTTATTACCTTTTAACTCAATTAACATATTAAGTACCTTTGCAATCATTTCTAATCAAATTGTGTAAGTTTTGGTGCTTTTGATAGTATTTTGATCACCAAAGCAATCCAAGACTAAGGAGAGTTCCATGGAATCCATGGCAAAGCAATTGGAAGCTCATTAACATGAAGAATTCAAGCTTTGAAGCTTTGTAGTCCTTTGCCAAAAACAAATCAAGAATGCAAGGATGAAAGTAACATGAAGAATGCAAGAGGACATCAACTGTTTGACACTTTTGAAGCACTTTCCAGAGCCTATTTGATGCATACCATATGTCGTTTCGAAGCTCTGGAAGTTAGCAATCCAACGCTTCAAACAGTACATGAATCGGAGTTGAAATGAAGAAGTTAGAGCCATTGGAAGCTGATCACACCAAGCTGAAGGCCAATTTCGCAGCCTAAGGAAAGCCTCTGCGAAATCAGCCTTTGGCTGCGAAATTTCACAGCCATCTTGTACGTCTGTGAAATTCTCCTGAGTGCTTCCAGATATTTGCGAACACTTTTGGATATTTTGCTTCAGATATTTGATATCTAAATCCCCATTTTCTCCTTGTAACTCACCAATTATAGGATTCCTTAGTTGCTAAGAAAGACAAAAAGGGTGAATAACCATGTATATATTATTCTTGTAATTTTCATATCAATGATATCTTGAGAGCCTGTTCTCAGAGAAAAACCAACTTTTTGTATAGTTTTTCAAGGAAGTAAAATGCAGAGCTTTGCTCTGCCTTACCTTCTCATTTTGATTGTATTTTTCTTACTAGCCAAACAAGCTCTGAGGATGTTTCCTCAGAGAATGAGTGGCTAGACTTTGTGTCTCTTGGAGCTAAGGTAGCCGGGTAAGTTTCCAAATGCACGAATTTAGAGTTTTGTGGTTTCAGCTGTAAATGAAGAGGAAGTGTAACCCGTTAATGGTTTTTATCTTTTTAGTTAACTTAAAACGCCTTCAATTCACATGGGCCAACACTTGGTAAGGCAAGTGATCTCCGTCCATGGAGATTCACTAGTTTATCTCTTGCGAGCCTTTGGGAGGTGACTTGAAGGTAGGATTTTCTAGAATTGCCAACACTTGGTAAGCTTTTAGACTCTAAGGAGACATCCATTAGTTACCTCTTGTGAGCTTGAGAAGGGAAGTCCAAGGTTAATGATCACCTTGAATGGAAAATGCTAGGTGAGAGGCATGAGCCATTGCGAGATGCATCAGTGAGAGGGATTTAATGCTAAAATCCATAAATGGGCTGCATCTGTACAACACCGGTTGGAGAATGAACTATATGTTAATTCTCCAATGCGAGGAAAAGAATCAAAGTGACCAAAACTCTGTTTTTGTATAAGGAGCCTAACCCTGGTGATCCTAAAACTCCAAGAAACGCTTTTCTTTATAAGTAATTCCCATTACTTTCTTTTTAATTAGCTTAAAACCAAACCTTTTCCAACCCAAGTTTATGTTTTCTTTTAAAGCTAACCTTGAAATGAAAAGGCACCAATTCACTTTGAATTGGTATCATTTATAATTGAAAACCCTTCCTAGTGAACGATCCTAGAGCTACTATGATATGCTAGCCGAGGCTATCCTAGTACATGGTGTAATAGGTTATAAATTTTGTTGATTACTCCCATCAGAGGACCAAAATCAAGGTATACCAGCTGGGCACGAAATCAAATGGCGTCGTTGCCGGGGAAGGTGCCAATTTCACAGTGATACTATTTTAGAGTACTTGTGATTTTCATCACAAGTTTGGTAACTTTTCTTTCATCTTACTATTTTTTTTTATTATTTCTTTACTTGTTCATATTTGAATACATCTTTTAATTCAGATTTACTTTATTTTAGTCTTTTTGTAGTCTTGTTTTCTTTTGTTTTTTTTATAGTTACAGTTGATACTAGTTGTGTATGCCAAATTGGATACGAGACAGTGGAGGAAGGCTTGTTAAACGTGATACACCTCATAACAAGGAATTGGAATTGAGCTTGAATATCATGGAAGCTACACCTGAAGATCAGCATAGTCACCATGGTCACCAGGACAATCCCAATGCTTTCAGATCAATGAGGGACCGCATGCATCCACCTCATATGAGTGCACCATCATGTATAATGCCCCCTACAGAGCAGCTAGTGATCAGACCGCATATTGTTCCATTTCTACCAACTTTCCATGGGATGGAAAGTGAGAATCCCTATGCACATATCAAGGAATTTGAAGATGTTTGTAATACATTCCAAGAGGGAGGAGCTTCAATTAACTTAATGAGGCTTAAGCTATTTCCTTTTACTTTAAAGGATAAAGCCAAAATTTAGCTTAATTCTTTAAGGCCAAATAGTATCCATACTTGGACTGATTTACAAGCTGAATTCCTTAAGAAATTTTTTCCTACTCACAGAACAAATGGCTTGAAAAGGCAAATTTCAAACTTCTCAACTAAAAAGAATGAGAAATTCTATGAGTGTTGGGAAAGATACATGGAAGCCATCAATGCTTGCCCTCATCATGGTTTTGATACATGGCTATTGGTGAGCTATTTCTATGATGGGATGTCTTCCTCAATGAAGCAACTCCTCGAGACAATGTGTGGAGGAGATTTCATGAGCAAAAATCTGGAGGAAGTGATGGATTTCTTGAATTATGTGGCTGAAGTTTCAAGGGGATGGGATGAACCAAACAAAGGAGAAGTGGGAAAGATGAAGTCTCAACCGAGTGCTTTTAATGCTAAGGCTGGGATGTATACCTTGAATGAAGATGATGAT
Source organism: Vitis vinifera (assembly GCF_030704535.1). Taxonomy (NCBI): domain Eukaryota; kingdom Viridiplantae; phylum Streptophyta; class Magnoliopsida; order Vitales; family Vitaceae; genus Vitis; species Vitis vinifera. The sequence continues at coordinate 12,123,001 of NC_081823.1, read as the reverse complement.
ATGAAAGCAAAGGTTGCGGCTATGACAAGAAGATTGGAGGAGCCAGAACTAAAAAAGATGTGTGAAGTGCAAGCTGATGCTGAATCACCAGTGCAAGTAAAGCCATGTCCTATTGTCAATCTTATGAACACTTGGTGGAGGAATGCCCTACAATTCTAGTTGCAAGGGAAATGTTTGGAGATCAAGCAAACGTTGTTGGACAATTTAAGCCCAATAACAATGCTCCGTATGGAAATACTTACAACTCAAGTTGGAGGAATCATCCAAATTTCTCATGGAAGTCAAGAGCACCTCAGTACCAACAATCGGCTCAACCATCTCAACAATCTTCAAGTCTTGAACAAGCAATTGTAAATCTCAGCAAGGTTGTGGGAGATTTTGTTAGAGATCAAAAAGCCATCAATGCTCAACTCAGTCAAAGAATTGACAGTGTAAAGAATACTTTGAATAAAATGATGGATGGGATGCAAAATGACTTATCTCAAAAGATAGATAATCTCCAATACTCAATCTCAAGGCTCACTAACTTGAACACAATGCAAGAGAAGGGTAGATTTCCTTCTCAACCTCACCAAAACCCCAAGGGTATCCATGAAGTGGAAACTCATGAGGGAGAATCCTCACAGGTGAGAGATGTTAAAGCTTTGATCACTCTAAGGAGTGGTAAAAAGGTTGAGATGCCAACACCCAAGCCACATGAAGAGGTAGAAGAAGAAGAGACAATGAAGAGGTAGAAGAAGAAGAGACAAAGAAGAGGGAGGAGATCAAAGGAAAGAAGAAAGATATCAGTGAAAAGAAAGAGGACCATGATTCAACAGTGAATACAAATCCGGAGAAGATACTTCTTAAGGAAGAAATGCTGAAGAAGCACACCTCTCCACCTTTTCCTCAAGCTTTACATGGGAAAAAGGGGATTAGAAATGCATCAGAAATTCTTGAAGTATTGAGACAAGTGAAAGTCAATATTCCATTGCTAGATATGATTAAACAAGTTCCAACATATGCAAAATTCCTAAAGGATTTGTGTACTATCAAAAGAGGGTTGAATGTGAACAAGAAAACCTTCTTGACTAAGCAAGTAAGTGCTATTATACAATGCAAGTCTCCTTTGAAGTACAAAGATCCGGGTTGTCCTACCATTCCCGTCATGATTGGAGGAAAGGTAGTGGAGAAAGCTTTGTTAGACTTGGGAGCAAGTGTGAATTTGCTTCCATACTCTGTCTACAAGCAATTGGGACTTGGTGAATTGAAGCCAACATCAATCACTCTATCTCTAGCAGATAGATCAGTGAAAATTCCAAGGGGGGTAATTGAAGATGTCTTAGTTCAAGTTGACAATTTCTACTATCTAGTAGATCCTACTGTTAAGGAAGCAAATTCAGTTCCTATCATCCTTGGAAGGTCATTCCTTGCTATGTCAAATGCAATCATTAACTGTAGGAATGGACTCATGCAACTCACTTTTGGCAACATGACACTTGAGCTCAATATCTTTTATATGTCTAAAAAGCAAATCACTCCAGAAAAAGAAGAAGGTCTCGAGGAGGTATGCATTATTGACACTCTAATGGAGGAGCACTGTAATCAGAATATGCAAGACAAATTAAATGAAAGTCTTGGGGATCTTGAAGAAGGGTTGCCTAAACCCTCTGATGTGCTAGCTACTCTACAAGGTTGGAGAAGGAGATAAGAGATTCTACCTTTGTTCAATAAAGAGGAGGCACAAGAAGCTGATAAAAAAGAAACCCCAAAGCTTAATTTGAAGCCTCTGCCCATGAAGTTGAAATATACATACCTAGAAGAGAATAAACAATGCCCTGTTGTTATATCTTCATCTCTTACTAATCATCAGGAAAAGTGTCTACTTGAAGTTCTCAAGAGGTGCAAGAAAGCAATAGGATGGCAAATATCTGACTTGAAAGGCATTAGTCCTTTGGTTTGTACACATCATATATATATGGAGGAAGAATCCAAACCAATTCGTCAACCTTAAAGAAGATTGAATCCTCATTTGCAAGAGGTGGTGCGAGTGGAAGTGTTAAAGCTACTTCAAGCAGGTATTATCTACCCCATATCTGACAGCCCTTGGGTGAGTCCTACTCAAGTGGTACCAAAGAAGTCAGGGATTACTATGGTTCAAAATGAAAGAGGAGAAGAAATTACTACACGCCTCACTTCAGGTTGGAGGGTGTGTATTGATTATAGAAAATTGAATGTTGTGACAAGGAAAGATCATTTTCCATTGCCATTTATTGATCAAGTTTTGGAGAGAGTCTCTAGCCATCCTTTCTATTGTTTCTTAGATGTGTACTCCGGATATTTTCAAATTGAAATTGATGTTGAAGATCAGGAGAAGACCACTTTCACATGTCCATTTGGAACATATGCTTACAGAAGAATGTCTTTTGGTTTATGCAATGCACCCACAACATTCCAGAGATGTATATTGAGTATCTTCAGTGATATGGTGGAGCAAATTATGGAGGTTTTCATGGATGACATCACCGTATATGGAGGTACATTTGAAGAATGCTTAGTCAATTTGGAAGCGGTTCTTAACAGATGCATTGAGAAGGACTTGGTGCTCAACTGGGAGAAATGCCATTTTATGGTACGTCAGGGAATTGTCCTTGGCCATATCATCTCCAAGAAAGGCATTGAAGTTGATAAAGCAAAGGTGGAACTTATTTTCAAATTGTTGTCCCCAACAACTGTAAAAGGAGTGAGGCAATTCCTTGGCCATGCAGGGTTCTATAGGAGATTTATAAAAGATTTCTCTAATCTTTCAAAACCTCTTTGTGAAATTTTGACTAAGGATGCTAAATTTATATGGGATGAAAGATGTCAAAAGAGCTTTGATCAACTGAAGCAATTCTTAACAACAACTCCAATAGTGAGGGCTCCTAACTGGCAACTACCCTTTGAAATAATGTGTGATGCCAGTGACTTTGCTATAGGAGCTGTGCTTGGCCAAAGAGAAGATGGGAAGCCCTATGTGATCTACTATGCAAGCAAAACCTTGAACGAAGCTCAAAGAAACTACACAACTACAGAGAAAGAATTTTTAGTCATGGTGTTTGCCTTAGACAAGTTTCGTGCTTATCTAGTAGGGTCTTTCATCATTGTTTTCATTGACCATTCAGCCTTGAAGTATTTATTGACAAAACAAGATGCTAAAGCAAGGTTGATTAGATGGATTCTCTTACTACAAGAGTTCGATCTCCAGATCAGAGACAAGAAAGGAGTGGAAAATGTGGTAGCTGACCACCTTTCAAGGTTGGCTATAGCACACAATTCCCATGTCTTACCTATTAATGATGATTTTCCTGAGGAATCACTCATGTTGCTAGTAAAAACTCCTTGGTATACTCATATTGCTAACTATCTAGTTACTGGTGATGTTCCAAGTGAGTGGAAAGCACAAGACAAGAAGCACTTCTTTGCAAAGATTCATGCTTATTATTGGGAGGAGCCTTTCCTTTTCAAGTATTGTGTAGATCAAATAATACGGAAGTGTGTTCCTGAAGAAGAGCAACAAGGAATCCTCAGCCATTGTTATGAAAGTGCATGTGGAGCCCACTTTGCCTCTCAGAAAACAACCATGAAGGTGTTGCAATCAGGGTTTACTTGGCCATCACTTTTCAAATATGCCCACATCATGTGTAGGAGCTGTGATAGATGCCAAAGGCTTGGAAAGCTAACAAGAAGGAATCAAATGCCTATGAACCCCATTCTAATAGTTGATCTCTTTGATGTTTGGGGCATTGATTTCATGGGCCATTTCCCAATGTTTTTTGGTAACTCTTATATCTTGGTGGGGGTGGACTATGTTTCTAAATGGGTTGAGGCAATCCCCTGTAAACATAATGATCACAAGGTGGTTCTCAAGTTTCTCAAAGAGAACATTTTTTCAAGATTTGGGGTGCCCAAGGCCATAATCAGTGATGGAGGTACTCATTTTTGCAATAGACCTTTTGAAGCCTTATTAGCCAAGTATGGAGTGAAGCATAAGGTAGCTACACCTTATCACCCTCAGACATCCGATCAAGTGGAGCTAGCAAACAGGGAAATCAAAAATATATTGATGAAGGTGGTGATCACAAGTAGAAGAGATTGGTCTATTAAGCTTCATGATTCACTATGGGCATATAGAACAGCTTACAAGACTATTCTTGGTATGTCTCCTTATCGCCTAGTCTATGGCAAAGCATGCCATCTCCCTGTGGAAGTTGAATATAAAGCTTGGTGGGCAATCAAGAAGTTAAACATGGACTTGATCAGAACCGGGGCAAATAGGTGCTTAGACCTTAATGAGATGGAGGAATTAAGAAATGATGCTTACATCAATTCCAAAGTTGCAAAACAGAGGATGAAGAGGTGGCATGATCAATTAATCTCCAATAAAGAATTCCATAAAGGACAAAGAGTCTTACTCTATGATTCAAGGCTCCACATCTTTCCAGGGAAGCTCAAGTCAAGGTGAATAGGCCCTTTCATTATTCACCAAGTGCGCTTGAATGGAGTGGTGGAATTATTGAATTCCAACAGCATTGACACTTTCAAGGTCAATGGTCATCGTCTCAAGCCATTCATTGAGCCATTCAAGAAAGAAAATGAGGAAATCAACCTCCTTAAGCCACATAAAGCCTAATCAGACAAGGGTTAGATGGACTTGGTTTCACCAAAGTCCATATTTTTGTTTAATTTTGTTAATTTAAAAGCTTTATTAATTATTTTAATTTTAATTTTTGATCTTAAGTTGTGTATTTGTATGTAATTAAATCTTTTTGAATGATCTCATGTAGGAGGAATTGCAAAGAAATCGAAGGAAGGTCGTTGGGAGCAAAAAGGAATTTAAAAGAAAGGGAAAAGTAGTGGTTTACGAAATTTCGCAGCCAAAAGGGGGCCCCTGCGAAATGATTTTGCAGCCCCAAAAGGTCCGCTGTGAAATCGCCCATCGGCTGCGAAATTCATTTCGCAGCCCCATGCCCTCCTCTGCGAAAATTTTCGCAGCTGCGAAACACCCCTTTGGCACACGAGTGCCATTTCGTAGCACAGTAGCCTCATTTCGCAGTTGCGAAATGGGCTACGAAATCGGCCCTTCGCTACGAAAAAGCCCCTCCATTGCGAAATCGACCCTCCTCTGCGAAAAATTAAAACGACCCTTGGTATCCATTTTTTGAACCTTATAAATTCCATATTTTGTAAAAACCGGTCATTTGAGCTGCAAAAAGATACTAAAGAGAAAGAAAGCCAGAGCAACCGTTCATTTGCTCTCTCTCGTCTGAGCCCAAGCCGCAAGTGTCTCCAACCATTTTCTTCAATTCGCCATGGCAAGAACCAGAGGAGCAAAGTCCTCATCCCCGTCCGGCCGCAAGAAAGCCGCAAAAGAGACCCCTGTTCAAGGATCCACATCCCAGCCTCCGCGTCAAGTAGTCGCTCCACCTCCGGTTGAACCCTTGCCGATAAGTCCACCGGTCAGACGATATCAGACAAGGTCAGGTGGCCGTCCACCAATGAAAAAATCCAGGGTAGAGGATTCAGAGCCAATTGACTTAACGGAGCCGTCTCCGGAGCCTCTGTTGGAGCCTCATCAGTCTCAGTCGCCACCTATAGAATCTCAGATTCCCTCAGGCATGACTCCTGAGGTGATTATCAGGCGTCCCATGAACGCTCAGCCGCCCATTGAGGGTAATCTAGATTGCAGGGCTCGACCATTTCACTCTGAGCTGTGTTTTGACACAGCCACTTTCAAACTTTAGCCTGAGCTCCGGGACTCCTTTCATCTGCTACACAGGTATCATATGGAGCATTTGCTGACTCCTAGGGATTTTTTCTATGCCCGTGTAGTCATGGACTTCTATCAGTCCATGACCACACACCAGGTCAGAGATCCTACTGTCATTCACTTCACCATTGACGGACATCATGGTATTCTAAGAGCTCGACATATAGCACAGGCACTGCATATTCCATACGAGCCAGCCCATCCAGAGGATTTTCAAGTATGGACTCATCCGGCTCAGAGTGACATAGTTCATATCCTATCCAGAGGAGCATCCTCACATCAGTATCTGTTGAGGAAGGAGCTCCCTCCCAGCATGTTCTTCATCGATGCACTCCTGCGCCATAACATTTATCCACTTCAGCATTGGGTGCAGAGGAGAGGAGTTTTGCTGGAGACCCTGTTTAGGATATCTGAGGGATTCTTCTTTGGCCCTCATCATCTGATTATGGCTGTTCTTCTCTACTTTGAAGAGAAGGTTCACAAGAAGAAGCTGCTCCAAGCACATGCTATTCCACTTCTTTTCCCGAGATTGCTTTGCCAGATTTTCAAGCATTTGGGCTATCCATCTGAGCCTCACCATGAGCATAAACGCATTTGCCGAGAGATATTCACTCTTGATAAATGGTCAAATATGACAGCATATAGTGCAGAGCCTGGATCCCCAGCTGGAGCAGAACATCCAGACATTCCACAACCTGAGGAGCCTATACCTAAGGTTGCACCCTCTGCTCCTCTTGCCACACCACAGACTCCTCCTGTTATACCATCTACATCAGAGCCCACTTCGTCATCTGAGCCTAGGATTGCTATATCCATGTCCGAGTATAGAGGTCTTTGTCACACTTTGTAGACATTGACCACATCTCAAAACATCCTTACTTAGGAGATGGTAGCTTTTCGTGCCCATCAGGAGCAGATTTTGGCCACCCAGACTCAGCATACTGCCATTATGAGGCAGATTCAGCACTATCTGGGTATTCCATCAGCTTCTGAGTACCCCAATCCTATCATTTCAGAGCCCACAGAGCCCTATACTGAGCCGCCGACTGCAGGAGATGTAGAGACATCCACCTGAGCCATCATCACCCTCCCCCTATCTGATCATTTACATACTTTACTTTATGTATTTTCTTTATGTATTTTTTTTTTTTACTAAAATAGAAATTGTACTCCCATGCTTTTGATATTATATATTGGGATTGGTTGTATTACTTGTTAGCCATCTTGTACTTTCTTCAAGTAATACAAGTCTATCAATTTGTTAGCATTTTTAGCATTATTTTAATTCCTCTACTGATATCTTTTGTTGTTTTATGAAACATGTGGGTTCTCCTATTCTACCCGAACTTCATACCACTAAGGAGGCACCACTTCCTCCCTACTGTTCAATCGCTTTTCTCACATTGAGGACAATGTTCAGCTTGGTTGAGGGGAGAGTTGAGGAAGGAAGTTTTGTGATTAATGCTAAGTTATTTTGATAATTTAGTTGCTTTTTGCTTAATTTTAAATTTTTAAAGTTTTTATTCTATTCTCCATGGTTATTAAAGAAAAATTCTCAAATTAACATAAGAGAAATCGAATTTTTGTTTACTTGACTTAGAGTTTGTATTATGCTTATTAAAGTTGATGAATTGTTGAACTTCTATTGAATTCAACCTTAGTTCTTCCACTTTAAGCTATTCACACACTGTGCACAATAGATTTCGACTATAAGATGAAAAACTATTTCCCTCTTGACTTAGGAAAATTTAGACTTGGTATTTTTTACCTTATTTAATAGTGTTGAGACACCTTATGAAAGGCCAATGAGCCTTTAAAAGAAAATGTTTGCTTGCCTTGAAACCCGAGCAAGGTCTGAGGGGTATATGGTGAAAATCTTTAAAACCTGGTGCCCTAAGCCTTAATTGGTTGGGAGTCACCGACCTCAATGCTCGTTACAAGGGTGAATAGGTGGAGTTTAACATACTGTAGGTGCTTGGGTATTAAAAATTCACTCTCAAAAGTTCGAGGTAAAATTCGAGGAGTTAGTGGTTGAAAGATCCTTAAAGCTTGATGCCCTAAACCTTAATTGGTTGGGAGTCATCGATGGACCCCCGCTACATGGACAATTTAGAAAAAGAATACCTTCAAGCCTTGTACTCCTACGCTGAAAAAAAAAATAAAAATAAATAAATAAATAAAAGGGTGTGTTCTTAGCCTATTGAATTTGGTCAGTTTGCTAAGTGTTGAAAAAGAACTAGATTGGGGAGAGAGATTAGTTTAGCATACTATATTCGGAAACTATCAAGTAACACTTAGATTTTAGTGGAAGAGTAAGGGTTGGTCATTTGGAAATGGAAATGATTTTAAAGCTTCAATTTGCATAATGCCTTCTCTTGTTGGAATTATGATTAGAAAACATACGTGATAACTCTTGCTGAAATTTGAGTTTCATTTCTTTAATGTTCCATGAGAGAGCTTGATCATCATGCCACTTAAAATTTTTTGAAGTGATCAGCATGACGTTGTAAATTATAGTATTTTTTTTACTTTTTAATTTTCTTTTTCTCTCATTTTTTGCTAAGGGACTAGCAATATGTCAGTTGGGGGGAGTGATTACTACTCAAAAAGTACTAATTGATAGCTTGTAATTAACTCTTTTAAACACTTTTGAGTAGTAGTTATTACCTTTTAACTCAATTAACATATTAAGTACCTTTGCAATCATTTCTAATCAAAAAGTTTAAGTTTTGGTGTTTTTGATAGTATTTTGATCACCAAAGCAATCCAAGACTAAGGAGAGTTCTATGGAATCCATGGCAAAGCAATTGGAAGCTCATTAACATGAAGAATTCAAGCTTTGAAGCTTTGTAATCCTTTGCCAAAAACAAATCAAGAATGCAAGGATGAAAGTAACATGAATAATGCAAGAGGACATCAACTATTTGACACTTTTGAAGCACTTTCTAGAGTCCATTTGATATACACCATATGTCGTTTCGAAGCTCGGGAAGTCAGCAATCCAAAGCTTTAAATGGTACATGAATCAGAGTTGAAATGAAGAAGTTAGAACCATTGGAAGCCGATCACACCAAGCTGAAGGCCAATTTCGCAGCCTAAGGAAAGCCTCTACGAAATCAGCCTTTGGCTGCGAAATTTCTCAGCCATCTTGTACGTCTGCGAAATTCTCTTGAGTGCTTCCAGATATTTGTGATCGACACTTTTGGATATTTTGCTTCAGATATTTGATGTCCAAATCCCCATTTTCTCCTTGTAACCCACCAATTATAGGATTCCTTAGTTGCTAAGAAAGACAAAAAGGGTGAATAGCCATGTATATATTATTATTGTAATTTTCATATCAGTGATATCTCGGGAGCCTGTTCTCAGAGAAAAACCAACTTTTTGTATAGTTTTTCAAGGAAGTAAAATACAGAGCTTTGCTCTGCCTTACCTTCTCATTTTGATTGTATTTTTCTTACTAGCCAAACAAGCTCTGAGGATGTTTCCTCAAAGAATGAGTGGCTAGACTTTGTGTCTCTTGGACTAAGGTAGCTGGGTAAGTTTCCAAATGCATGAATTTAGAGTTTTGTGGTTTCAGTTGTAAATGAAGAGGAAATGTAACCCGTTAATGGTTTTTATCTTTTTAGTTAACTTAAAATGCCTTCAATTCACCTGGGCCAACACTTGGTAAGGCAAGTGATCTCCGTCCATGGAGATTCACTAGTTTATCTCTTGCAAGCCTTTGGGAGGTGACTTGAAGGTAGGATTTTCTAGAATTGCCAACACTTGGTAAGCTTTTGGACTCTAAGGAGACATCCATTAGTTACCTCTTGCGAGCTTGAGAAGGGAAGTCCAAGGTTAATGATCACCTTGAATGGCAAATGCTAGGTGGGAGGCATAAGACATTGCGAGATGCATCAGTGAGAGGGGTTTAATGCTGAAATCCATAAATGGGCTGCATCTGTACAACACCGGTTGGAGAATGAACTATATGTTAATTCTCCAATTCGAGGAAAAGAATCAAAGTGACCAAAACTTTTTTTTTGTATAAGGAGCCTGACCCCGGTGATCCTAAAACTCCAAGAAACGCTTTTCTTTATAAGTAATTCCCATTACTTTCTTTTTAGTTAGCTTAAAACCAAACCTTTTCCAACCCAAGTTTATGTTTTCTTTTAAAGCTAACCTTGAAATGAAAAGGCACCAATTCACTTTGAATTAGTATCATTTATAATTGAAAACCCTTCCCAGTGAACAATCTTAGAGCTACTATGCTATGCTAGCCGAGGCTATCCTAGTACATGGTGCAGTAGGTTATAAATTTTGTTGATTACTCCCATCAGAGGACGGAAATCAAGGTACACCAGTTGGGCACGGAATCAACCCTCTTGCTTCAAGAGATCAATCTTCAAATCAAAGACAAGAAGGGAGTAGAAAATGTGGTAGCTGACCACCTTTCAAGGCTTGCAATTGCACATAATTCCCATGGTTTGCCCATCAATGATGACTTCCCAGAGGAATCTCTCATGTTGGTGGAAGTAACTCCGTGGTATGCTCATATTGCAAACTACCTAGTTACTGGAGAAGTTCCAAGTGAGTGGAAAACACAAGATAGAAAACATTTCTTTGTAAAGATCCATGCCTACTATTGGGAAGAATCATTTCTATTCAAGTATTTTTTGGATCAAATAATAAGAAAGTGTGTTCCTGAACAAGAGCAACAGGGGATTCTCTCTCATTGCCATGAGAATGCTTGTGGAGGTCACTTTGCTTCTCAAAAGACAGCTATGAGGGTCTTGCAATCGGGTTTCTGTTGGCCCTCACTTTTCAAGGATGCCCATGCCATGTGCAAGGGTTGTGATCGATGTTAAAGGCTTGGGAAGTTGACCCAAAGGAATATGATGCCTTTGAACCCTATTCTGATAGTTGATCTTTTTGATGTTTGGGGCATTGACTTCATGGAACCTTTTCCTATGTCATTTGGCTACTCCTACATCTTGGTGAGATTCAATTATGTTTCTAAGTGGGTTGAAGCAATTCCATGCAAACACAATGACCATAGGGTGGTTATCAAGTTCTTGAAGGAAAACATTTTCTCAAGATTTGGAGTGCCTAAAGCCATAATCAGTGATGAGGGTACTCATTTTTTGTAACAAGCCTTTTGAAACTCTTCTAGCCAAGTACGGGGTGAAGTATAAGGTAGCTACGCCTTACCATCCTCAAACTAGCGGGCAAGTTGAGTTGGAAAACTGGGAGATCAAGAACATATTGATAAAGGTAGTGAATGTGAACAAAACATATTGGTCTATCAAACTCCTTGATTCACTATGGGCTTATAGAACAGCTTACAAGACCATTCTTGGGATGTCCCCTTATCGCTTAGTCTATGGCAAAGCATGCCATCTCCCTGTGGAATTAGAATACAAGGCTTGGTGGGCAATCAAGAAACTCAACATGGATTTGAGCAAAGTTGGGTTGAAGAGATTCTTAGACCTCAATGAGTTGGAGGAACTGCGAAATGATGCTTACCTCAATTCAAAATTGCAAAAGAGAGGTTGAAGAGATGACATGATCAGTTGGTGACCCAAAAGAACTTTTCAAAGGGACAAAAAGTCTTGCTTTATGACTCTAAGCTCCATATCTTTCCGGGCAAGTTGAAATCAAGGTGGTTAGGTCCTTTCACAATCCACCAAGTGTATTCGAATAGAGTAGTGGAGCTACTCAACGCCAACACCAATCGAACTTTCATCGTCTCAAGCCCTTTCTGGAGCATTTTTCCCGAGACAAGGAGGAATTCATCCTCCTTGATCCCTCTCAGGCTTGAAAAATTAGATCCTGGATGGACTTAATCTTTCTGAAAATTATTAAGTTCATCCATTTTTGTTTTTTGTTTTTGATTTCATGTTTTTTCTTGTATTTGTATTTGTTTTTATTTCATTTTCTTGCTTGAATTCCATTTTAGTTTGATTTAATTTAGGTTTTTGATGATCACTGATAACCCGACTCTTGGTAGCTTGGCATGTAAGGGTATCAACAAAATTTATACCTAACGTCCTTACACTAAAGTAGCAAAGCTACTATAGCATAGTGGCTCTAGGATCGAACACTGGGAAGGGTTTTTACTTTAACTGATGAAGTTCGGAGGATGGAGTGAACTTTTCTTAATAAAAATTAGGTTAAGATGAAAACATAAAAAGATGAAAGTGTTTTAAACTAAACTAACATGCAAATAGGTTAAAAGATGGAAAAAGAAGTTTCTCAAAGCTTTGGATAGCCATGCTTAACTCAATGTGTAAAAATGGAGATTTTGGAACTTTTCACCTCGAGTTGGGGAAGCAACTAAGGTGATGCTTACTTCCCGAACCGGTATGTGTTTAACAACTGAGTTTTAGTCCTTCAAAACTTACAAAAAGGGTAGCTGAACCTCATAAATGCTCTTTTAATGATATAGGTCATCTCCTCGACTTGCAATACAATGGCTCGTAGGAGATAACTAATGAACGTCAGTGGATCTAACAATAAGAATCCACTGAGACCAAAAGGTTATCAAGTATTGGCCATTCAAAGCAAGTCAGAGGGATTAAAAGCTTTACTTTGAATGAAAACATTTATGATGCTCAACTACTTACATTCATGGCTTGGAAATCTCCATCCTGACACGGGAGCTTCACATGGCATCCATTACTTCAAGAAACTAAAAAGTTTTAGCCTCTCATCCTTGGGGATTTCATCCTCCAAGGATGTTTGGCTACTGAGAAAATAGGGAATAGTAGAGAGAAAAAGAAAGCAAAAGATACTTCGTATTTAGCTAAGTGTAAAATTTACATCCGTTCTCCTGGGGAAAGTTCCCCGATGTTTTAAAGTGAAAAATACAAAACAATACATATCAGGTTGTTTACCCCTGCATCCTTGCTCAACAACTAAGGAATCATCTAATTGGTGGATTACAAGGAGAGAATTGGAATTTAGACAACAAATATCTGAGGCAAAATAACAAAAAACGATGGTCGCAAATAACTGGAAGCACTCAGGAGAATTTCGCAGGCGCACAAAATGGCTGCGAAATTTCGTAGACGAACAAGATGGCTGCGAAATCATTTCGCAGCCGAAGGCTGATTTCGCAGCCCTGCGAAATTGGCCTTCAGCTTGGAGTGATCTGCTTCCATTGGCTCTAACTTCTTCATTTCAACTCTGATTTGCAAACCGTTTGAAGCATTGGATTGTTGACTTCCCGATCTTCGAAACGACATAAAGCATGCATAAATTGGACTTTAGGAAGTACTCCAAAAGTGGCTGAAATGACTGTCATCAAGAATGCTTCAAGGTAGATTCTCTCTTTACTTCTCCTCCTTCTTGGATTGCTTTGGTGATCAAATTACTAACAAAAACACCAAAACTTACACAAAGTGATTAGAAGTGATTGCAAAGGTCCTTAATATGTTAATTGGGTTAAAGGGCAATAATTACTACTCAAAAGTGTTTAAAAGAGTTAATTACAAGCTATCAAATAGCCCTTTTTGAGTAGTAATCAATCACTTGTAGGGGAGGGCACTTAAGGATTCGTCGGCAGAGGAAAAACTGAGGAAAAAATTGAAGCAGAGCATTTCGCATACCTCCCTGCGAAATTTTCGCATGTTGTGCGAAAAGTGCTCTTTACATTATGTGAGCTACTGCCATTTCGCAGAGCATGCGAAAATTTCACACCCTCTGCGAAATCCTCCTGATGATTTTTGAAAAATTCAAGCTCTCGGTCTTTAACTTCGCACCCTATGTGAAAAAACACAGGGTATGCGAATCCTCTGCGAAAACCCTTTGTGATCATTTTTGAAAACTACAACTCTCGGTCTTCAAATGTGAATTTCCATAGGGTTTGCAAACTCAAAGTTCACCTTGCGAATCAAGTTTTGAAAACCCCACTTTGCGAAAACCCCATTTTGCAAAAATTCCACTTTGCGAAAATTCCATTTTGCGAAAATTCCATTTTACGAAAATCCCACTTTACGAAAATCCCACTTTACGAAAATTCCATTTTGCGAAAATTCTATTTTATGAAAATTCCACTTTGCGAACAATCTACACCCCTCATTTTTCTCTACAAAAAAAAAAAGTACATTTTTTTTTTTATAGCATACATCCCAACTTCATTTCTCACTTCTCTAGTCATTTTCGCTCCCTTTTGCGAAACGTTTGCATGACTATGAAAAATTTGCCTCAAAAGGTATCACCTCCTCCGTTTATTTTCACTTGCAATTGAAACATTGAGGACAATGTTCATCTTGATTGGGGGGAGAGTTGAGGAAGTAAGTATTGTAAATATTGCTAGGATATTTTGTTCTTAGTTACCTCTTGTTTAATTTTTTTTTTAAAATTACTCTACTCTCCATGGTTGTCAAGGAAAAATTCTCAAAATGAAATGAGAGAAGTTGAGTTCTTGCCTTTTTGCTTAAGTCTTAAAGTTTGTATTGTGTTTATTGAGGTTGATGAATTATTGAAGCTCCTATTGAATTCAACCTTGTTTCTTCCACTTTAATCTTACCACACACTGTGTACATTAGGTTCCAATTATAAGATGAAAAATTATCTCACCCCTTGAACTTAGGAAAATTTTGACTTGGTACCTTTGACCTCATTTTAATAGTGTTGGGACACCTTATAGAAGGCCAATGAGCCTTCAGAAAAAAAATAAAAAAATGTTGTGCTTGCCTTGAAACCCGAGCAAGGTCCTAGGGGTATATGGCGAAAGTCTTTAAAGCCTGGTGCCCTAAACCTTAATTGGTTGGGAGTCATAGACCTTAATGCTCATTACAAGGGTGAATGGGTGAAGTTGAGCAAATAAAAGAATTGTAAAATAAAAGAGGTGCGTTCTTAACCTATTGGATGTTGGTCAGTTTGCCAAGTTTGAGAAAGAACTAAGTTAGGGGGAGTGAGAGTATAGTTTAGCATACTATAATTGGAAACTAATCACCTTAACACTTAGATTCTTGTGGAAGATTAAGAGTTGGATCTTTGGGAGTGGAAATTCTTTTGATGCTTAAATTTGCATAATGCCCACTCTTTGTATTTTGTGATTAGGTAAGTGATTTAATAACTCTTGTTGAAGGTTGGGTTTTATATCTTTGATTTTCCATGAGAGATGCATTTTTTTTTCTCTCCTTCATTGCTAAGGGACTAGCAATGTGTCAGTTGGGGGGAGTGATTACTACTCAAAAAGTGCATTTTTATAAGCTTAAACTTAATTGTACTAAGCACTTTTGAGTAGTAGTTAGACCTTTTTATCCCAATTGGCATGTAAGGACCTAGCGAATGTTACTAACCAATTTCTGGTAAGTTTTAGTGTTTTTGGTAGCTTTTTTATCACCAAAACAGGCCAAGATTGAGGGAGAGTTTTGTGCAAGCTATGGCAAGGTAAGTTGAAGATCAATCACATGAAGAATCCGAGCCTTGGAGCACTTCAAAACCCCTTGGCAAACTTGGAAAGGGGTTGGCAAAGCTATCAGTAGTAAGATGGAGGGAAACAGAGCATTTTGCAAGGCAAAATCATCAAATTCGCAAGGTGTGCCAAATTTTCGCAAGGTGTGCCAAATTTTTGTAGGGTGTGCAAAAATCACTTTATGCACACCGACCTTCGGGAAAAATCTCCAGAATTGTAATTTTTTCCTTTTCTCTTTTTGTAATAGATAAATGACATTAGGGTTTGTTTAGGATCTATAAATAGGGGTTGGAAAACCTCTCAAAGGATGGGAGATATTATGTTTTAGATATTTTGTAAAGACGAGTTTTTCTCTACCTTTCCTTCTCATTTTCTCTTCACTTTCTCTCTAGCCAAACACCCTCAGAGGATGATTTCTCAGAGGATGAGTGGCTAAGTTTCACGTTTCTTGGAGTGATGGAAGCTAGGTAAAGGACCCATATGTAAAGGTGGGAGTTTTCCTTGCTAAAAATGAAGGTAGTTGTGTATCGTTAATGGTTTGTATTTCAAGTTTTAGCTTTGATCCCTTAGAATCACCTTGAATGGCCAATACTTGGTAAGCTTTTAGGATTCTATGGATGCTTATTGCTAGATCCATGGATGTCCATTAGTTATCAAGTACGAGCCATTGGAAGGTGGTTCAAGGTGAGGGTCTTTAGTGTTTGAAGCCATTAATGGGAAGCAACTACCATTTTTCAAGAATCCTTTGGATCAAAACTTATTTGCTAAATACAAATCCGGTTCGGGAGATAACCATCCTTTATGTTATTATCCCCAATGCGAGGAGAAGATCCGTAATTTCCCACTTTGCAACAGGAACCTGATCCTAGTAACCTATAGCTCCAAGAGACTTTCTCTTTATAGTAATTTCAGTTGTTTATGTTTGCTTAACTTAAAATCAACCCTTCCAATCAATCTTATTTTCATTTAAAAGCTAACTTCCAAAAAGGAAATCACCATTTCTCCTTTCATTAATGTTAAGTGTACAAAGAAAACCCATCCCTGTGGACAATCCTAGAGCCACTATACTATAGTAGCTTTGTCTTTGCTACCTTAGTATAAGGTGTTGTAGGTTTTATAAATGTTTTGATAAACACCCGACTGGGCATGAATCACTATATTAAGATTAGCATGGGAAAAAACTTTATTTAATCTTGGAACAACCCTCCAAGTATAGGAAATGTGAAAACTATTAATGACTAGATTCATTGGTTAGCAGAGAGACAAGTTGTTAAGATTAGATGTAACTTGATGTGAGGCACTGATATCTGCGAGCCAATTGGTTAAGAAGTTGTTTGTGGGGATAATTGGACTAGTAGTAAGTGTGGATGAAAGGAACAATTTCTTAGCCATGTAACACTAGCAAGTAGTATGACCTTTCTTCTCACAGAATTGGCAAATCAAAGTGGCGTTCTTGTTGGGGTGTTGATTCCCAAAATGAGGAGGATGTTAGCCTTGGTATCCTTTCCTACTAGGGAAATATTTTTGGCTAGCGTTTTTGTCACTATGGGAAGATGAAAATTGTGTATTGTTGACTTTAGTGGTACCAAGAGTGCTAGTGGAACAAAGCTCTTCCTACATGAGGAAGGCATCATATTCCACTAATTTTTCATTCAGCTCATCAAATGTGATCATAGTATCTTGTGTGCATATAACAACAACAATTCATTGAATTCAGGGGTGACATGTTTGCATACGTAAGTGATGAGTTATTGGTTTGGAATGGCTTCTCTAAGAAGGTCCAATTCATCAATAATATCATGGACTGTTGCAAGGTAGTTAACTATTGGTTAAGAGCCATGGTTGAGAAGAATGAGTTGCTCTACCAATCCCATGGTTCTGGAGAATGAGGGATTGACATAGAGCTTTGAAAAATGATGCCAAGCTTTAGTGGAAGTTTTGCATCAATGA
This sequence comes from Vitis vinifera, assembly GCF_030704535.1. Taxonomy (NCBI): domain Eukaryota; kingdom Viridiplantae; phylum Streptophyta; class Magnoliopsida; order Vitales; family Vitaceae; genus Vitis; species Vitis vinifera. The sequence continues at coordinate 12,105,854 of NC_081823.1, read as the reverse complement.
ACCACAAGTATGACTTTGTGGCTGAGAGATATAGGATGAGTGTAAATAATTTCTATTTTTATTTTTGGAAATTAACTTTATTTTATTTTATTTTATTCTATGAGTCTTAAATTTTTGGGAAGTGTCCTATTGAGAATTATTTTTTTATTTTTTTATATTTTATTTTATTCTATTAGTGTTATATTTTTGGGAAGAGTCCTATTGGAATTGTGCTAGTGGAATCTCATTCCTTTTATAAGTAGAATCACCTTCCACTTTGTGTCATCTTCTAATTATAAGTAGATTCCCATTGAGATTGTGTTAGTGGCCTAAAAAAGCAGGTCACCCCTCTCTATACTTTGGATACAAAATTTTTTAGAGAATTTTTTTGAAGAGTTTTTCAGGGAGTATTTTCATACATCTAATTGGAGGAATTTATTAAAAAATTCAAGTTGTATACATCTCGATTTCAGAGTGCACCCAAGGCGAGATCTAGCTGTTGAATCCTGGAAGTAGACCATTGGTACCCTAGTGCACCGAGTTTGTCTTCGAGGAGGGTGGATCTATTTCAAGGATAGTGTTTGTCACACCTCAGCCGATAATTTTTTCTTTTTATTCATTCTGTTATTTGTTTGTGTCTTTTGGGATAGTCTTTGTTTCCATTCCCTTAAAATCCAATAAGAGAGCCGATGATTCCTAGAAGAAGAAGTTTGTCCTACTTGTCCAAAAAGTATAGTTAGGATTGAGATTTGTTTGTCCTGGCTTTGTTCCGTCAATGTAGCCAAGTAGGTCATTGTGGACCCGCATTTTTCACGTGCGTCCCCACTCGATTGGCGAGACTCGCTTTTTATTATTTTTGTGAAAAATTGATTTTTTGAAAAACAGTTGGAGTCGCCACTTATTTTATTTTTTTTTTAAAGGGAAAATAAAACAAGAAATAAAACCCTAAAAAAAATGACTCCATAATTTTTGGAAAAGCGTGTCTTTGAGAAACCCGAGTCTAGGTCTGGGGATCAGGTTACTTATTGGGAAGGTACCTCTAGGAGGTAGCACCCCTCTAAGCCCTAAAAAGGTCTCTACTAACAAAGTTGGGGGTAAAATGGTAATTAATTGATTAATTGGGGATACCTAAACAGACTAAGGTGATTTCGAAAAATAACATGCCAAATAGGATCAGATTTCCATAAAAGAGAGTTAGGGTGCATACCTGGACGGCTTCTCAAGCGCTATCATAAAACATCGATGGTTAATTTAAACAATATATCATCCAACATGTATTTTATCAGAAATAATCAAGCAATGAAACATGTATATCAGAATATTCGAGCATTATTAGACATAAGTATTATTTCACAATGACAAGCATGTTCACAAAATTCAGAAAGTAGGTGATAGAAGACATACCTGGATAGCATAGATAATTTGTAACATGCTTCCTCAAGTTGTAAGGGGTTAGATGATAAATAATAAAATATAGAAAGCCTAGCATGCTCGTTATCTAATTAGCATAGCAGAAATTATCAAAGTATATGAAAACGATAATTATCACACTCATCTTGTATACAATTTCTAATAAAAAGATAGACATAATTTCAACAAGTGACAAAAGTGGCAACGAAAATAATTTTTGAAAAGATTTTCTTATGTAGGGGTTTCACCAATTCCCCAATTGATATACACGAATTTAGCCTAGAATTATCCCATTTATTTGGGACCACAAGCTTTGATTCGTGTTTTATTCAAAACTGTAATTTTATTTGAAAGATGTGAACCGATCAAAACATGGTTGCACATTATTTTTAAAAAAATGAGATTTTGATTCTAAGAACTCTAAATGAATTTTTAAGGAAAATGAGATTTTGAGAATAGTGTTGTATTTTAAAAATAAAAAGAAATTAATTTGAAAGCAATAAAGTGTATGAATCAAAATACCAAGCAAAACAAAAGAGAACAAAATCACAAAGTAGAATTTTTGACAACCAAGAAAATTGAAGGTGAGAATGGAGGCTAATCTTCACTATTTTCCGATAGCCTCTAAAAATTGAATTTGACAAAGGATGACCAAAGTGATAAACTGAAACCTTAGATCTTACAAGCATTGAAACTTTAACAACATTTAATCTTAAGATAAACTTAATCAAGCACTAAATATTATGTGACCTTTAAAATAGTACAAACGATACATATCAACTAATATTGACAATTTGGAGTCATAAATTTAATCGACTAACTAAACAAATGAGTAATAAAAAATAAAAAAATAAAAAAAATAATAATAAAAAATAAGAAAGTAATAAAAAAAAAGACAAACACATAAAATAAATAAAATTAATCAAAAACGAAAATGAACTATTTTTAAACGCAAAATGGCAACATGGGGATAGATTAAACTAATAGCCTACAATTTGAAAGCATAGAATTAATAGCAAAATGGAATTGAAAAATTTTAACATAAACTAAACAATATGAAACCAATCGAATTAATTAAAACTCTAAAGAATATCAACTAAAGTAGGATCAATCAAAACTAAAATAATTTTTTTTCTTTATTTATTTTAAAACATGAATATATCAATGCGGAATGAAATAAATTAACCAACTTAAATTCTAAAATTAATAAACTAAAAGAATGAATCATGAATTAAATTTAACAACCTTTAGATACGAAAAGATGTGACATGGAATCAATTGAACTAATGAACTGAATTTTAATAACATCTAAACTAAAAGATAGATTAAAACTAAACTAAAAGAAATTATGAATTTCCTAATTGAGAACCAAAATAATGCTAATCAAAATTCTAAATTTTTACCTATCATAACAAATTACCTAAACTCTAAAAAATCTTAACTTTTCCATTATTAACAAAAATTGCCCAAACCAATACTAAAAAATTAATTTGTCAAACTAAGAATAATAAATTGTAACTATATTAAACAAAAATCATAATCTTCAAACTAGAATAATGAATCAGTAATAATTAATTTATTTAGATAAGAAAAATTAAAAATAAATAAATAAATAACATCTAAATTAACCATGAATTTCTAATAAAATAAACCTTGAAAATGCATAGGCCAAATAGGAATAATTTAAAGCTAAACTTAACAACTTGATAGCATGAATATATTGACATTGGAATAAATTAAACTAAATAACCAAAATTCTAAACAACTATGAATTGAATTGAATGTTTCATGGAGCAAAATTGAAATGGGATGAATTAGTTTACTTTTTTTTAACACGTGAAGGTCATTTTCCACTAGTAGGATTTTTTTTAATAAAAACAACAAAAAAACAATTCCAATGATGCATAGTGTGGTGGATACCCTTGCACAGCAAATTCTTTAAATACCTTTTCAAAATGTGAAGACTACTTTCCACTAGTAGGACTTTTTAATTAAAAAAAAATTCCAAGGATGCATGGTGTGGTGGATACCTATGTGCTGCAAATCCTCAAAGTGCTGCGTGGATATGAATTCCCTTTGAAAATCCGGTGCGGCTGTGGTGTTTAGGTGGCGGGATTAACAAGCTGGTGCGAATCTCCAACAGCCATAAGATGTTGTCGGAGATGCTCGGGTATCGCACAAAGTGTTGCGGCTGCACCCTCTCACATTCCAGAAAATCCATCCTTCTCCTTTCACCCGAATTCTCCTTCGTGCCGCTGCTGCCCCCTTCCTTTCAAAACACGGATTGATCCCTCCAAATAGCAGCCCCCAAAATCATTTCAAAACACGGACTGCTCTTTGCCCAAACAGCAGCCTCTAATCTCTTTGAAACATGGATTGATCTCTCTCCTTTTTCCTGTTCTTCTCCCTTTATTTCTGTGGCAGCCCACTCCTTCTATGGCTGCGTGAGGATCCTCCAAATTCCACTTCGAAAATCCACGAACTGATCTCTAAAAAAAATAACAGCCCACCTTCTCATCTGAAATGGACTAATCGTCCACTCTTAAATTCCATGGACTGATCTCTTAAAAAAATAGCAGCCCGCCCTTTCCTTTGAAACAGACTGATCCTCCACCCTGAAAATACATGGACTGATCTCTTAAAAAAAAATAGCAGCCTGCCCTCTCCTCTGAAACGGACTGATCCCCCACTCTAAAAATTCACGGAGTGATCTCCCACTCTCAAAATCCACGAACTGATCTTTTTTAAAAAAAAAGCAGACCGTCCTCTCCTCTAAAACGAATTGGTCCACCATCCTGAAAATCCATAGACTGATCTCTTAAAAAAATAGCAGCCAGTCCTCTACTCTGAAACGGACTGATCCTCCACTCTAAAAATCCGCGGACTAATCTCTCACTCTCAAAATCCACGGGCTGATCCCTTTGAAAACAGCAGCCCGCCCTCTCAAAATCATAGCCTAACCTCCTTGCTTTCTATGTATCTCCCTGCGTTCCCAATACACGTTCCTCTCTCCTCCCTTCAGAATTCTCCCATCCTCCAATACGTGCTCCTTTCCCCCTCTGACCATCCAAGAATCCCCCCTTTTGTATGGAAGTTTCCATATATTATTCTATGGGCAGCTACTTTCCTTTCTTTAAAATTTTGGTGATCCTCCTTCCCAATAAATGGCAGCCCCTTTTTTAGAAAAAAAAAAATAAATAAAAGAAAAATCTTCTTTCCATCCTTCATAAGTGATCTGCTTTCCTTTCTTTAACATTTTAAATCTCCTTTCCATGTTGCATAGAATCTTCCCACATATATGCAGCCGTGTACATCAAGGATCTTCTCCAATGTGTGCATTCGAATCTCATGCCAAAATAAAAATAAGAATTAAAATTAGTAAAGGTCATGAAATTGAAAATTAAAACTAATTTAAAATTATGCAATTAAAAACATTATGTCTATCATAGGTACACAAAAATAATTAAGACATCAATTTACACAATTAATCATCAATCTCATGCAATATTCTATAAAATAAATAAATAAAAACAAATAACTAACCAAATAATAATAAATAAATAAGAGATCAAGTACATGCAAGCATTAAAAATGCAAATGGGCTGGGATGCTTAGGTGGACCTAGCGAACCTGAGTGAGTCTAAAAAAAAAAGTGTCTAAGTGAGACTAGGATGTTTAGGACAATGCCTAAGTGTGCTATCCTAAAAGTGCACCTAAATGCTATCCTAAAAAGGAAGGAAAAACCTAAGTCTAAATCAAAACTGCCAAGGGTCATAATAAGGGGTCAGATAATCCCTCAACCAGAGTCTTCGAGGTGGCTCAAGAAAGGTAAGTAATGAATAGTACTGGGCCACCAAGGAACTATTGTGGAGCACTGAAAACGAACTTAAAGACATGTGTTAAAGGGACAAAATTGAGGGTCTACAGTCATATCTAAAGAGCAGTGCACCAAACTATGTTTTCCATGAGTAATAGTTAGTGAGGGTGAGCTTGAGTGGAAGTTGGCTAGCTAATTGTGTTGATGGCAATGAGATTGTTAAGGTTCACGGTGGTATTGGTAGGTAAGGGAAGGTGGGATAGCCTTGTTGAGCTTGCTTCAGCCATGGTGAAACATAGGATGAAGGAGAAAAAAAGAACTCATGGGAGGTAGAATTGCTCTGATACTAGAAAGAGGTGCATAGATGAATGGTGAAAGTATATTATTATTGGTGTACACTATAATCTTTTAAATATACACATGACTTTCCAAAAGATACATAAACTATATAAGTATACATATATTAGTGATAAACTTAAGAATTGACAATTGAGTGTTCTTGATTTGTGGGTGAGATTGGTTCTCTCCTAATACACATGATATAACATTGTTTAAATTGTAATATCAACTTCTTAAGGTCCTGAGTAATTTATATATATTGGTAAGCTAAGAATGGAATCTACTATTAAATATTTAGAACAAAAAGCTTCTCTTCATTGGAACCTGGTGCACCAAATTTCTTGAAACCAATAAAATTTTAGATGCCTACTTTAATCTTTAAAAGGACCGAACTGTGCCAGTGCATGAGAGCTGGAAGTTTGAAAAATGGGTGGGTGGTTGATTTATGTGGTTGTGATTTGTGTAGTCTGCAACAGATTTCTTCTTCATTGCATGTCTTCATTTACCTGGACAATTTTATGTTTACATGTCTTTATACTTCATTTACTAGGACCGTTCTTTCTGTTCTTTCTGTGTGGCACTTATAATCTTAATAGTTGGAGCCGGTCCGGCCGTTGCATTTAATTTTTTTACTTCAATTCGGTCAAAACTCTCACTTCATTTACGAAGGTGATAAATCTTCCAGAAGTCATACTTCACTTAATTTTCGCCATGTTTTTTCCTTGTAATGGCTGCTCTTTGACCGAAGAAAACAGGTTCATGAATGCCTAACACGCACAGATAGACCTCAGTGTATCCATTTGAAGTCATCCGCCCTGTTATTCTGCGTCAATAATTTCATTAATAATGTAGGTGACCAGACTGACTGTAATATGCCCTTTGAATCAGTCAATTCATCTATATATTTTCTTTTCCTTATTCAAATGTTGAAAGTTGTTCTAAACTGCACTTTGAAATAAACAACTGGGCCAGCTAGGAGAAAAATCAAATAATCTATCAACAAAAACAATTTAAACTGTTGAAAAGAGTATAACCTATTAGACTATGTTTGATAATTTTAGTTCAAAAATCCTTAACTGCTTACTTCCAATGGGACTTGTGAGCCTTTGAGTAAGTTGAAGACATGAAAAGAAGTTAGGGTAAATATACTTCTTAGGTTTGAGCCAAAACAATGGCAGAATAAGATCAAGTATTCAATTCATTTAAAGCACAAAAGAGCTGGCTGGGACGCACACTGGCATGCTGGAGAGAGAGCAGATGTTGGCACAAAAAGAAGAAAGCACAATTAAAGAAAAGAGCTGGGTACTCGAACATCCATGTTTTCCAAGAAGAGTGATTTTGTTTTGATTGGTTGTTACTGGATATCTTGGTATATGCTAAAGGTATATATTTTTTTAGAATGCATATTCACTGAAATATACTACCATTATTCTAGACTAAACTCAAAGCTCTCAAAACCTTTCAAAACATTTCTTGGAAGGCATTTCAATAGAAAGCTAAGATAATGAATTCATTAATTTGTTTGCCTCTTATTTTACCCTTACAACAAGAAGACAATAGCATTGAAACTGATTATTCGTCTGTAACTCTAATAACTCCTCTCTACCTTTCTCTGCCACCTTCTGTAGGAGATTGACAAAAATAAATTAATAAATAAATACAGCCCAAAAAAAAAAAAAAAGGCAGCAACTTTGCCTTTTTCTTATATTATTTTTATCTTCTTGGATGACTTTCTTATTTTAGAAAGGTTTTAGAGATGGGCTTGTTGAGGTTTCTAAGCTGCCAATCATTTATAGCCTTTCGTTTCCCATTCTGAGGAATCATTTGTAAATATTTAATTTATAGCCAATCATTTAATTTTATTTAATTAATAAATAAAAAAAGAATTTGTATTTAATTTTTTTAACGAATTTTTAAAACACATTCAACATGGGAATTTAACCTAACAATCATTCCATAAATTTTTAAAATCTACTAACATTAAAATTATACAAACCAATCATCCAATAAATTTTACAAAAATTATGCTCAAAATAATCATCCAATGAATTTTTAAATTAATACCACCATGTGAATTATAACCAAACTAATCATCCAATAAAAATAACATGTGAATTATACCCCAACTAATCATCCAATGAAATTTAAAAATAAAATTAATACAGGCCAAAAAAAAAAAAAAAAAGGCAACAACTTTGCTTTTTTCTTATATTATTTTTATTTTCTCGGATGACTAACGTTCTGAGAATTTTTATTTAAAAATATAACCAACATGCAAACACATCCAAGAATTCAATATTTATCAAAACTAAAATGTCAAAATTTATCTGAATCAAAACATCTAAGCAAACATCAATATTTTCAAAACTAAAACATCAATATCTATCTAAACTAAAACATCCATATTCATGAAACTAATATCAATATTTTGGAAACTAATAAAATCAATATCATCATCAATATTTTCCTTCAATTCCCTTTTAAGATGCAACTAATTGTCTCCAAAAATAATTTGTGCCCTCTTCTATAGGTTCTCTTTCAAGAGATCTTATTGTACATGCACGTTGAACCTCCCAAAAATTTGCCAAAGTGTTCTCTCTACCAAAAAAGAAAAAAGAAAAATTGCAGTTGTTCTTCTTCCCCCCTACCAATCCCCACATTCTTCCTTAATATGCTAAACATTCCTTCCTACCACATTGAATATCCTTTTTTCTTAAAATTCCACCTTGACCAAATCCTTCATCTCCTTACTCCAAAACCTCCATATGCTGAATTTCTCAGTTACCAAAACATGTTCTCCATATTTTCATAATGCAACCCTCAATCCCCTCTTCTCTTGGTAAGTTTTACTCTCTCTCTCGCTTTGTCTTCCTTTTTTATTTTGGTAATTCTTGCTTTACACCTCCATTGACTCTCTCTTTGATAAACCTCCCAAAATGTGTTCTCCATACTTTCATAATGCAACTCACAAGCCCCTCTCCTTTTGGTAAGTTTTACTCTCTTTTGCCTTTATCTTCCTTTTTTATTTTGGTGATTCTTAATTTCCATCTCCGTTGGCTCTCTTTGGTAAATTTCCCTACAAAAACACAAAAAAAAATAATACTAAAAAATTAGATTGAACAAATGAATAGTAATTAAAAATAATTTAGAAAATAATGAAATAATAATAGATAAATAATAAATAAATAAATAGCAAGATAATAAATAAAAATAAATAAGTAATTAATAATAACAAAAAAAAAAAAAACAAAGTGTCATGCAAGCCCTGCAAGGAAGTTCAACAATGCAATCACGCAAACCATGCAATAAGAAGTGAGACAACGGGTGACCTAAATGGGCTTAGCGTGTGCCTAGATGGGCCTAAGTGACCCTAAATGGGCCTAATGTGCCATGGTGATCATAAATGGGCCAAATGTGCTACAATGGGCCTAGACGATCCTAAATGGGTCGAATGTGTCTAAATGGGTTAGGGTGATCTTAAATGGGTCGGATGTGCCTAAATGGGCCTACGTGAACCTAAATGAGCCCAGAGTGTCTAAATGGACCAAATGTGCCTAAATTGGCCTAAATCACCTAAATGGGCTTGGGTGTTTCTAAATGGGCTAGGGGATGAAATGTACCTAAATGGGCCTAAGTGACCTAAATGGGTTAATGTGTTCTTAAATGGGCCTTAATGAGCTAAATGGGCCAGGGTGTGTTTAAATGGGCCACGATGATCCTAAATGGGCCAAATATGTTTAAATAGGTCGAATGCTCCTAAATGGGCCTAAATGACCTAAATGGGTCAGGGTGTGTTTAAATGGGCCACGATGATCCTAAATGGGCCAAATATGCCTAAATGGGTCAAGGTGATCCAAAATGGGTCGAATGTGCCTAAATGGGCCTAAGTGACCTAAATAGGGCAAGGTGTGCCTAAGTAGGCCTAAGTGACCTAAATAGGCTTGGGTGTTTCTAAATGGGTCAAGGCAACCTAAATGGGTCGAATGTGCCTAAATTAGCCTATGATCCTAAATGAGCCAAATGTGCCTAGATGGGCTGATTCGTGCCCAATTGGTGTCTCAGCTGATTTGTGTCCAACTGGTGCTCCTTGATTGAGGGAGTAATCAAAAAAATTTATAACCTATAACACCATATAATAGGGTAGCAAAGAAAAAGCTACTATAGTATAGCGGCTCTAGGATCGTTCACTGGGAAGGATTAGCAAGCTATCAATGATACCAATTCCAAGTGAATTGGTTTTGTTTCATTTCATGGTTAGCTTAAGAAGTAAAACACAAGCTTTGATTGGTAAAGGTTTAGACTTAAACTAACTAACACAACAGAAGTTTGGAATAATTTAGGAAGAAAAGCATTCCTTGGAGAGTTAGGTTCACTGGGGTGGTTCCTCATGCAAAAGACACGGCTCTGGTCAGATGGTTCATTTCCTCGCGTTAGAGATTCAACATATAGTCAATTCTCTAACCGGTGTTGTACAGAGACTCCTTCAATTAGATTTCACTTTAATTCTCTCACTGATGCAACTTGCAATGGTTTAAGCCTCTCACTAAGCCTCAACCATTCAAGGTGATCTTTAACCTTGGATTACCCGTCAAAAGCTCGCAAGAGATAACTAATGGATGTCTCCTAGGAGTCTAAAAGCTTACCAAGTGTTGGCTATTCTAGAAAATCCTACCCTAAAGTCACCTCCCAGAGGCTCGTAAGGGGTAAACTAGTGCATTTCCTTGGTTGGAAATCACATGCCTTACCAAGTGTTGGCCCAGGTGACTCTAAGGTGTTTTAAGTTAACTAAAAACATAGAAATCATTAAAGGATTTCACTTCCTCTTCATTAATAGCTAAAACCACAAAGCCTTGCATTCTTGCACTTGGAACCTTCCCTGGCAACCTTAGCTCCAAGGAATTAGAGGTTTAGTTACTCATTCTCTGGGAAAAACTCCTCAGAGAATTCATAACTTAGTAAGAAAATGAAAATACAAAGTGAGAAGGTAAAGCAATAGAAAGAAATAAACTTTACTTGCTTACCCAAACTTTTACAGAAGGAACTCCTCCCTGAGAACAGGCTCCCGAGAGGTATATATATGAACATAATATAAAACTAATTATTACATAGATATTTAGTCTTTTTACTAACTTAAAAGCTAAGGAATCATGTAATTGGTGGTTTACAAGGAGTACTTTGGGATTTAGACAACAAAAATCTAATGGAAAATATCTCCCAATGTCGGTAGCAAATATCGGGAGGCTTCAGGAACCATTTCGCAGGAGAAAAATGGTGTCTGCGAGATTTCGCAGACACTCAAGAGGGCTGCGAAATATTTTCGCATCAACAAGTTAAACTCGCAGGGCTGCGAAGTTGGCTCCCACCTTGAGGTTCCTAGCTTCCCTCTCGCGGTATATGTCGGGCATCGTCAGAAGGAGAAACATCAGACTGTTCAAAAAGGCTGCGAAATCACTTCGCAACAAAAGGGTGATTTCGCAGCACTTTGCAAAATGCTTCCTTCAGCTCGAAGTGATTGGCTTGTAACGGCTGCAACTTCTTCGTTTCAACTCCGAATTGCACACCGTTTGAAGCATTGGATTGTTGACTTCCTGAGCTTTGAAATGGTATATAGCATGCATCATTTGAGCTTCATAAAATGCTCCAAAAGTGGCTGCTACGACTGTCATCAAGAATAGGCTTCATGGCAGATTCTCTTTACTTTTTCTCCTTGCAATCCGGATTTACTCTTGGAAAATGACTTCTAAGCTTTGCCCAAGATTCCTCATATCTCTCCTCAGTCTTGACTTGCTTTGGTGATTAAATTACTAACAAAAACACCAAAACTTACACAAAGTGATTAAAATCCCTTTCAAGGGTCCTTAACATGCCAATTGAGTTAAAAGGCCTAAACTACTACTCAAAAGTGTTTAAAAGGATTTATTATAGGCTATCAAATAGCACTTTTTGAGTAGTAATCACTCCCCCCAACCGACATATTGCTAGTCCCTTAGCAAAATAGGAGAGAACAATGAAAATAAAAAGCAACCTATATTAAAATTTACCACATCATGCTGATCAAAATCAATTCTCAAGTGGCATGATGATCTAATTCTCACATGAAACATTAAAGAAATACAAACCCAAATTTCAACAAGAGTTATAACAAACTATGCTAAACACTGTCAATCAAGGGAGTGCATTATGCAAACTGAAGTTTTAAAGTCATTTCCACTTTCTAAGAACCAAACTTTAATCTTCCACAAAAATCTATGTGTATTGGTTCCTTAGCTTCCGAGAATAATATGCTAAACTAATCTCTCCCCCCAACCTATCTCTTTTCAACACTTAGCAAACTGACCAAAATCAATAAGAAAAGAACACACTTTCATCATTTTTTTTTATTTTTTTATTTTTTTTTTTAAGGTAGCTTTATGTGGTACTTTTTCTGACTTGTCCATGTTATGGGGGTCCATCGATGACTCCCAACCATTTAAGATTTAGGGCACCAAGCTTTAAGGATCTTTCAACCACTAACTCCTCGGATTTTTCCCTAGACTTTTAAGAATGAATTTCTAATACCCAAGCATTTACCATATGTTAACTCTACCTATTCACCCTTGTAACGAGCATTGAGGTCGATGACTCCCAACCAATTAAGGCTTAGGGCACCAGGCTTTAAAGGCTTTCACCATATACCCCTCAGACCTTGCTCAGGTTTCAAGGCAAGCAAACAACTTTCTTTATTTCAAAGGCTCATTAGCCTTTTGCAGGGTGTTTCAATTTTATCAAATGAGGTCAAATATACCAAGTCCCAAAATTATCTTAAGTCAAGAGGGAAATAGATTTTCATCTTATAATCGGAATCTAATGTGCACAGTGTGTGGATAGCTTAAAGTGGAAGAACTAAATTCAATTTCAATAGAAGTTTAAACAATTGAACCACTTTAGTAAGCATAATCCATACTCTAAGTCAAGTGAAAAACAACAGTTCAATTTCTCTTGGTTTAATTTGAAAATTTTTCCTCAAAATTCATGGAGATTAGAGTAACAAGAGTAAAAAGTAAAAATTACAACTAATTTACCAAAATAATTGCATTACCAAAAAGATTTAGCATACTTCCTTCCTCATTCCCCCCAACCGAATTAAGCATTGTCCTCAATGTGATATGAGTGACTGTAATTAAAGGGAGGAAGTGGTACCTCCTTGTTGATATCAAATTCGAATATTGATTGGGGAAAACCACATGTTTAAAAAAGAATAGAATATGTGAGAAAAGGAAATAAAGACAACTTAATGCTAACTGTTAACAAGAAATATTCAACTTGTATTACTTTAAATTCATTTGATTACAATGCAAAAGATAAGTAACACAAGGAATCCCAAATATAGTACCAAAATACTGGGACTTCTTTTCAACTAAAAAAACGAAATACATAAAAATATTAGATATATAATATAGTCTGATGAGTGGGGTGGTGCTGGGACTAGGCAGAAGGATCTGCCTCTTCAGTAGGTGCATCAACTGGGGCTTGGGGCTCTGGAGGATGAGACTCTGAAGGATGAGAGTGTGGCTCTGGTGGTGTATCAGTGGAGGGCTCTACAGCTTGTGGCAGATTGAAATGAAGCTGGAGCTGCCTTAAGATGGCAGCTTGTTGAGCCTGAGTGGCCAACATTTGCTCTTGGCATGCTCTAATGGTTGCCATCTCCTGAGCAAGACTGCTATGAGAAGCTGTGAGAGTCTCCAATGCACGACACAACTCTCTATATTCAGATATAGGAATGGCCATCCTCGGCTCAGCTGATGTGGATGGCTGAGATGAAGCTGGTGCAGCTGGTGGAGCTCTAGGAATGGCAGGAGCAGCAACTGTTATACCTTCAGGTATATGTCTTGGGGATGCTCTTCTTGCAGCTGGCTGAGGCTGCTCAGGCTGATCAACTTTGTAGGCCGTCATATTGTTCCATTTATCAAGAGTGAATGGTTCACGGAAAATTCGCTTTCTCTCCAGCTGAGGCTTAGAAGGGCATCCCAGATGCTCCAAAATTTGGCATAGCAGCCTTGGAAAGAGGAGGGGAATGCAATCAGCTCTCTGAAGCTTCTTTCTGTGAACCTTCTCTTCGAAATAGAGAAGGGCTGCTAGGATCAGATGATGAGGCCCAAAGAAAAATCCTTCTGACATCTTGTAAAGAGCTTCTAGGAGGACTCCCCTTCTTTGGGTCCAATGCTGCAATGGATAGATATTATGACGTAAAAATGCATCAATCAAAAACATAACTGGAGGAAGCTCCCCCCTCAGCAGATGTGATCGATTTGCAGCTCCTCTGGAAAGGGTGCGCACCATCTCCAGCTCAGTAGGATTTGCCCAAGCTCTAAAATTATCGAATTGGGTTGGCTCAAAGGGAATTTGCAGGGCTTCAGCAATATGTCATGCTCCCAATATGCCATGTCTCCCATCGATAGTGAAATGAATCAAGGTTGGATTCCTAACCTCTTTGGTTGTCATGGATTGATAGAAATCCGTGGCTATCCGGGGATAGAAAAAATCTCTTGGAGTCAGCAAGTGCTCCATGTGATACCTCCTCAATAGCTGGAATGATTGGGCAAGCTCTGGCCTCACTCTGAATGCCGGTAAGTCGAAGCATAGCTCGGAATGGAATGGCCGAGTTCTACAATCCAAGTTTCCCTCAATTGGTGGCTGATGAAGCATTGGCCGCCTAATTACTTCTTCCAGAGCTGTTTCGGATGGAATTTGGGGCTCAGGAATTGGCGCTTGAGGCTCCTGAGATTTTTCTTTCGGCGCCGGAGATGACACCGGAGACAGAACTGGCATTGGAATCGGCGAGGGAACTGGAGACGGCACTGGAGTTGGAATTGGTGAAGGCTCTGGAGATTGCTCAGTCAAATCGATGGGTTCTGAGCTCTCAACCCTGGGCTTCTTCTACAGTGGCCGACCCCCTGACCTGGTAAGGTATCGTTTTGCCAGAGGTTTTGGCGGTGCGGGCTTCACCGGAGGCTTTGGCAGCGCTGGCTTCATTGGAGGAGGGATTGTTTTCGGCTGCAAAGGTTGAGGAGCAGGATCTGAAACTGGCTCCTTTCGCAGACTCCTCTTGCGATTCGAAGGAGACGAAGACTTAGCCCCTTGTGTTCGCGCCATTTCGGGATACCGAACTTTGGCCGACATTGCTGATCGGAGAAGATGACCGGAGGCTTGGTCGGCGTGGCTCACTGAAGAAGACGAACAGCTTGCGAGAATGGCGCTCTGATTTTTGAAACCCTTTTCGCAGCTCAAATGACCGGTATAAATAGGAAAAACGGAAGCCTAAGGGTCAGTTTAAGTTTTGCAACAAAACGCAAATTTCGTAGCAAAATGCCATTTTCGCAGTAACTTTGCAGTGCGTTTCGTAGCTGCGAAATGAGAGTTCCTGTGCTGCGAAGTGGCACTCGTGTGCCAAGAACGCCTTCGCAGTTGCGAAATACCCTCGCAGAGACTTCTACAGTGTTGCGGAATGGTTTTGCAGCATAGTGCTCATTTCGCAGAAGTTTCCTTCACTCTGCGAAATTTCGCAGAGCTCTGTTTTTCCTCTGTTTTTACTCTATTTTTGCTCCGATTTCTTCCCGATTTTTTTTCTTTCAATCTCCTTGAAATTTCTTCCACCTGGGATCATTCAAAAAGATTAAAATACACATAAAAACATGATTTAAGATCAAAAACTAAGATCAAAAGTATGGAAACAACTTGAAAATTTACAAAATTTACAAAAAAATTTGGACTGTGGTAAACCACGTCCAGCAAACCCTTTTTCGCTTATGCTTTTTGAGGTTCAAGGAGGTTGATCTCCTCCTTTTCTGGTTTGAATGGCTCCATGAATGGCTTGAGACGATATCCATTGACTCTAAAGCTGTCCTTGCCATTGGAATTCAATAATTCCACCACTCCATTGGAACATACTCGGTGAATAATGAACGGCCCTATCCACCTTGACTTGAGCTTCCCAAGAAAGATATGGAGTCTTGTGTCATACAGTAAAACTCTTTGCCCTTCCTGAAATTCCTTGTTGGAGATGAGTTGGTCATGCCACTTCTTCATCCTCTGTTTTGCAACTTTGGAATTGATATAAGCATTATTTCTTAATTCCTCCATCTCATTAAGGTCTAGATATCTCTTTTCTCCTGCCTTGATCAAGTCCATATTCAACTTCTTTATTGCCCACCAAGCTTTGTATTCAACTTCCACAGGGAGATGGCATGCTTTACCATAGACAAGACGATAGGGAGACATCCCAAGAATAGTCTTATAAGCTGTTCTATATGCCCACAATGAATCATGAAGCCTAATAGACCAATCCTTTCTATTGGAATTCACCACTTTCATCAAGATGTTCTTTATTTCCCTGTTAGCTAGCTCAACTTGCCCGGAAGTCTGAGGATGATAAGGTGTAGCCACCTTATGCTTCACTCCATACTTGGATAACAGAGCTTTAAAAGGTTTGTTGCAAAAATGAGCACCTCCATCACTGATTATGGCTTTGGGCACCCCAAATCTTGAGAAAATGTTCTCTTTAAGAAACTTGAGAACCACCCTGTGATCATTTTGTTTACAGGGGATTGCCTCAACCCATTTAGAAACATAATCTACCCCCACCAAGATGTAAGAATTACCAAAAGACATTGAGAAAGGTCCCATAAAGTCAATGCCCCATACATGAAATAGCTCAACTATTAGAATGGGGCTCATAGGCATTTGATTCTTTTTGTTAGCTTTCCAAGTCTTTGGCATCTATCACAATTCCTACACATGTTGTGGGCATCTTTAAAAAGAGATGGCCAAGTAAACCCTGATTGCAATACCTTCATGGTTGTTTTCTGAGAGGCAAAGTGGCCTCCACATGCATTCTCATGACAATGAGATAGAATCCCTTGCTGCTCATCTTCAGGGACACATTTCCTAATAATCTGATCTGCACAATACTTAAAGAGAAAGGGCTCTTCCCAATAATAAGAATGAATTTTGGCAAAGAAGTGCTTCCTGTCCTGTGCATTCCACTCACTTGGAATTTCACCAGTTACTAAATAATTAGCAATATGAGCATACCAAGGAGTTTTCACTAGGAACATGAGTGATTCTTCAGGAAAATCATCATTAAAAGGCAAGGGATGGGAATTATGTGCTATAACTAACCTTGAAAGGTGGTCAGCTACCACATTCTCCACTCCTTTCTTATCTTTGATTTGAAGATCGAATTCTTGTAACAAAAGAATCCATCTAATCAACCTTGCTTTTGCATCTTGATTTGTCAATAAATACTTCAAGGCTGAATGGTCAGTAAAGACAATGATGAAAGACCCCACTAAATAAGCACGAAATTTGTCCAAAGCAAATACCACAGCTAACAATTCTTTCTCTGTAGTTGTGTAGTTCCTTTGAGCTTCATTCAGTGTTTTACTTGCATAGTAAATCACATAGGGCTTCCCATATTCTCTTTGGCCAAGCACAGCTCCTATAGCAAAGTCACTGGCATCACACATCAGTTCAAAAGGTAATTGCCAGTTAGGGGCTCTTAGTATTGGAGTTGTTGTTAAAAATTTCTTCAGTTGATCAAAGCTATTTTGACACCTTTCATCCCATATAAACTTAGCATCCTTAGCTAACAGCTCACAAAGAGGTTTTGAAAGACTTGAAAAACTTTTTATAAACCTCCTATAGAACCCTGCATGGCCAAGGAACTGCCTTACTCCTTTTACAGTTGTTGGGGATGGTAATTTGACAATAAGCTCCACCTTTGCTTTATCAACTTCAATGCCTTTTTCAGAGATGATATGGCCAAGGACAATTCCTTGATGTACCATAAAATGGCATTTCTCCCAGTTGAGCACCAGATCTTTTTCAATGCATCTGTGAAGAACTGCTACCAAATTAACCAAGCATTCCTCAAATGTACCTCCATATACGGTGATGTCATCCATGAAAACCTCCATAATTCGCTCCACCATATCACTGAAAATACTCAACATACATCTTTGAAATGTAGCAGGTGCATTGCATAAACCAAAAGGCATTCTCCTATAAGCATATGTTCCAAATGGACATGTAAAAGTGGTCTTTTCCTGATCTGCCAAATCAATTTCAATATGAAAATACCCTGAATACCCATCCAAAAAAAAAATAAAATGGATGTCCAGAGACTCTCTCCAGCACTTGATCAATAAATGGCAATGGAAAATGATCTTTCCTGGTTACAACATTCAGCTTTCTATAATCAATACACACCCTCCAACCTGAAGTGAGGCGTGTAGTAACTTCTTCCCCTTTTTCATTTTGAACCACTGTGATCCCTGACTTCTTTGGTACCACTTGAGTAGGACTCACCCAAGGGCTATCAGATATAGGGTAAATGATTCCTGCTTGAAGTAGCTTCAGCACCTCAGCTCGCACCACCTCTTGTAGATGAGGATTCAACCTTCTTTGAAATTGACGAATTGGCTTTGCTTCCTCCTCCATATATATATGATGAGTACAAACTAAAGGACTAATGCCTTTCAAGTCAGATATTTGCCATCCTATTGCCTTCTTACACTTCTTGAGAACTTCCATTAAACATTTCTCTTGATGACTGGTCAGAGATGAAGATATCACAACAGGACATTGATTATTTTCCTCAAGATATATATATTTCAGCTCCTCAGGTAAAGGCTTCAGATTGAGTTTTGGAATTTCTTTTTCAACAGCTGCCTCCTCTTCTTTATTGAACAAAGGTAGAATTTCTTCTATCTTTCTCCAACTTTGTAGAGTAGCAAGCCCAATAGGAGATTCAGACAAACCTTCCTCAAAATTCACAAGACTTTTATTCAACTTGTCTTGCATATTTTGATTACAGTGCTCCTCCACCAGAGTGTCAATAATACATAACTCTTCTGGTCCTTCTTCTTCTTTCGGAGTGATTTGCTTTTTAGACATATAGAAAATATTGAGATCCAGTGTCATGTTACCAAAAGCGAGTTGCATAAGCCCATTCCTGCAGTTGATGATTGCATTTGAAGTTGCAAGAAATGGCCTTCCAAGGATGATAGGAACTAAATTAGCTTCCTTTATAGTAGGATCTGTATCAAGAACAATAAAATCTACTGGATAGTAGAAATTATCTACTTGAACCAATACATCCTCAATTACCCCTCTTGGAATTTTCACTGATCTATCTGCCAGAGATAGAGTGATTGTTGTTGGCTTCAACTCTCCAAGTCCCAATTGCTTGTAGACGGAATATGGAAGCAAATTCACACTTGCTCCCAAATCTAGCAAGGCTTTTTCCACTACCTTTCCTCCAATCATGACTGAAATGGTAGGACTTCCAGGGTCTTTGTACTTCAAAGGAGACTTACACTGTAAGATTGCACTTACTTGCTCAGTCAAGAAGGCTTTCTTGTTTACAGTTAACCCTTTCTTGATAGTACACAAGTCCTTTAGGAATTTTGCATACGTTGGAACTTGTTTAATCATATCCAGCAGTGGAATATTGACTTTCACTTGTCTCAATACTTCAAGGATTTCAGCTGCATTTCTAATCCCCTTTTTCCCATGTAATGCTTGAGGAAAAGGTGGAGAAGTTGATTTCTTCAGCATTTCTTCCTTCAGAAGCTCCTTCTCTGGAATTACTTTCCTTGTTGAATCAGAGTCCTTCTTTTCTTCATTGATCTCACTCTCTTTATCTTCCATTTCCTTCCCTTTCTTTATCTCTTCTTCTTTCTCAACATGTGGCTTGGGTGTTGGCTGCTCAATTTTTTTACCACTCCTTAGAGTGATCAAGGCTTTAACTTCTTTCATTTGTGATGATTCTCCCTCTTGGCTTTCCACTTCATGGACACCTTTGGGGTTTTGGTGAGGTTGAGAAGGAAATCTTCCCTTTTCTTGCAGTGTATTCAAATTTGTGAGCCTTGAAATTGAATACTGGATGTTATCAAACTTTTGGTTCATATCATTTTGCATTCCATCCATCCTTTTATTCAACATACTCTCCACTCTATCAATTCTTTGATCGACTCGAGCATTGGTGGCTTCTTGCTTTCCAATAAAATCTCCCACTACCTTAGTGAGATTGGCTATTGCTTGTTCAATACTTGAAGATTGTTGAGATGGTGGATCCGGCTGTTGGTACTGAGTTGCTCTGGCCTTCCATGAGAAATTTGGATGATTCCTCCAACTTGAGTTGTAGGTATTTCCATAAGGCGCATTGTTATTAGGCCTGAATTGTCTAACAACATTTGCTTGATCTCTATACATTTCCCTTTCAGCTGAAATTGCAGGGCATTCCTCCACCAAATGTTCATATGATTGACAATTGGGACACAACTTCACTTGCACTGGTGCTTCAGCAACAGCTTGCACTTCATGTATTCTTTTCAGCTCCAGCTCCTCCAATCTTCTTGTCATAGCTGCCAACTTTGCTTTCACATCATCATCTTCTTTCAAGGTATACATCCCAGCCTTTGCATTGTAAGCATTCAACTGAGACTTCATCTTTCCCACTTCTCCTTTGGTTGGTTCATCCCATCCCCTTGAAACATCAGCTACATAGCTCAAGAAATCCATAGCTTCCTCTGGATTTTTGCTCATGAAATCTCCTCCACACATTGTCTCGAGGAGTTGCTTCATTGAGGAGGACATACCATCATAAAAATAGCTCACCAATAGCCAAGTATCAAAGCCATGGTGAGGACAAGCATTTATAGCTTCCATGTATCTTTCCCAACACTCATAGAATTTCTCATTCTCTTTAGCTGAGAAGTTTGAAATTTGCCTTTTCAAGTCATTTGTTCTATGAGTGGGAAAAAATTTCTTAAGGAATTCAGCTTGTAAATCAATCCAAGAGCGGATACTCCTTGGCCTTAAAGAATTAAGCCAAATTTTGGCCTTATCCTTTAAAGTAAAAGGAAATAACTTAAGCCTCATCAAATCAATTAAAGCTCCTCCCTCTTGGAATGTATTACAAACATCTTCAAATTCCTTGATGTGTGCATACGGATTCTCACTTTCCATTCCATGGAAAGTTGGTAGAAGTGGAACAAGATACGGTCTGATCACTAGCTGCTCTGTAGGGGGCACTATACATGATGGTGCACTCATACGAGGTGGATGCATACGATCCCTCATTGATCTGAATTCATTAAGATTATCTTGACGACCTTGGTGACTATGTTGATCTTCAGGTGTAGCTTCCATGATATTCAAGATCACTTCGAATTCTCTTCTCTGAGGTGTATCACACTTAACAAGCCTGCCTCCAATGTCTCGTATCCACTTTGGCATACACAACTAGTATCAATCTGCAACAAAAAATGAAAACAGAGGACAACAAGAAAAACAGGGCTACAACAACAAAATTAAACTAGGCTAAATTTTAAAAGATAAACTTAGATTATGAATAAATAAAGAAAGAATGAGAATTAGTAAAGTGAAAGAAACTTTACCAACTTGTGATGAAAATCACAAGTGCTCAAAAATGGTATCAATATAAACTTGACACTCATTCCCCGGCAACGGCACCATTTGATTCGTCCCTAGCAGCGGAAGTGGCAATGGCACCATCTGATTCGGGGTTCGATCCCCGGCAACGGCGCCATTTGATTCGTGCCTAATTGGTGTCTCAGCTGATTCGTGTCCAGCTGGTGCTCCTTGATTGAGGGAGTAATCAACAAAATTTATAACCTATAACACCATATAATAGGGTAGCAAAGAAAAAGCTACTATAGTATAGCGGCTCTAGGATCGTTCACTGGGAAGGATTAGCAAGCTATCAATGATACCAATTCCAAGTGAATTGGTTTTGTTTCATTTCATGGTTAGCTTAACAAGTAAAACACAAGCTTTGATTGGTAAAGGTTTAGACTTAAACTAACTAACACAACAGAAGTTTGGAATAATTTAGGAAGAAAAGCATTCCCTGGAGAGTTAGGTTCACTGGGGTGGTTCCTCATGCAAAAGACACGGCTCTGGTCAGATGGTTCATTTCCTCGCGTTAGAGATTCAACATATAGTCAATTCTCTAACCGGTGTTGTACAGAGACTCCTTCAATTAGATTTCACTTTAATTCTCTCACTGATGCAACTTGCAATGGTTTAAGCCTCTCACTAAGCCTCAACCATTCAAGGTGATCTTTAACCTTGGATTACCCGTCAAAAGCTCGCAAGAGATAACTAATGGATGTCTCTTAGGAGTCCAAAAGCTTACCAAGTGTTGGCTATTCTAGAAAATCCTACCCTAAAGTCACCTCCCAGAGGCTCGTAAGGGGTAAACTAGTGCATTTCCTTGGTTGGAAATCACATGCCTTACCAAGTGTTGGCCCAGGTGACTCTAAGGTGTTTTAAGTTAACTAAAAACATAGAAATCATTAAAGGATTTCACTTCCTCTTCATTAATAGCTAAAACCACAAAGCCTTGCATTCTTGCACTTGGAACCTTCCCTGGCAACCTTAGCTCCAAGGAATTAGAGGTTTAGTTACTCATTCTCTGGGAAAAACTCCTCAGAGAATTCATAACTTAGTAAGAAAATGAAAATACAAAGTGAGAAGGTAAAGCAATAGAAAGAAATAAACTTTACTTGCTTACCCAAACTTTTATAGAAGGAACTCCTCCCTGAGAACAGGCTCCCGAGAGGTATATATATGAACATAATATAAAACTAATTATTACATAGATATTTAGTCTTTTTACTAACTTAAAAGCTAAGGAATCATGTAATTGGTGGTTTACAAGGAGTACTTTGGGATTTAGACAACAAAAATCTAATGGAAAATATCTCCCAATGTCGGTAGCAAATATCAGGAGGCTTCAGGAACCATTTCGCAAGAGAAAAATGGTGTCTGCGAGATTTCGCAGACACTCAAGAGGGCTGCGAAATATTTTCGCATCAACAAGTTAAACTCGCAGGGCTGCGAAGTTGGCTCCCACCTTGAGGTTCCTAGCTTCCCTCTCACGGTATATGTCGGGCATCGTCAGAAGGAGAAACATCACACTGTTCAAAAAGGCTGCGAAATCACTTTGCAACAAATGGGTGATTTCGCAGCACTTTGCAAAATGCTTCCTTCAGCTCGGAGTGATTGGCTTGTAACGGCTGCAACTTCTTCGTTTCAACTCGAAATTGCACACCGTTTGAAGAATTGGATTGTTGACTTCCTGAGCTTTGAAATGGTATATAGCATGCATCATTTGAGCTTCATAAAATGCTCCAAAAGTGGCTGCTACGACTGTCATCAAGAATAGGCTTCATGGCAGATTCTCTTTACTTTTTCTCCTTGCAATCCGGATTTACTCTTGGAAAATGACTTCTAAGCTTTGCCCAAGATTCCTCATAGCTCTCCTTAGTCTTGACTTGCTTTGGTGATTAAATTACTAACAAAAACACCAAAACTTACACAAAGTGATTAAAATCCCTTTCAAGGGTCCTTAACATGCCAATTGAGTTAAAAGGCCTAAACTACTACTCAAAAGTGTTTAAAAGGATTTATTATAGGCTATCAAATAGCACTTTTTGAGTAGTAATCATGGGCTAAGTGACCTAAATGGGTCAAGGTGTGACTAAGTAGGTTAGGGTGATCCTAAATAGGTCCTATGTGCCTAATGTGCCTAAACGGGCCTAAGTGGTCTAAATGGGCTAAGATGACTTAAATGGGTCGAATGTGCCTAAATGGGCCTAGGTAATCCTAAATGGGCCAAATGTGTCTAAATGGGACAAGGGCATCCTAAATAGGTTGGATGTGTCTAAATAGGCCAGGGTGATCCTAAATGGGTCGGATGTGCCTAAATGGGCCTATATGTGTCTAAATGAGCCAGGGTGACCTAAATGAGTTGGATGTACCTAAATGGGTCAAATGTGTCTAAATCAGTCAAGGTGAACTAAATAGGCCAAATGGATCTAAATGGGTTAGGGTGATCCTAAATGGGTCAAATGTGCCTAAATGGGCCAAGGTGATTGAAAAATGATGCCTAAGTATTCTATCCTAGAGATGTACTTAAAGGAGCTATCCTAAAAAGAAAAAAGAAAAACCTAAATCTAACTCGATTCTGCTAAGGGTCATAACGAGGGGTCAAATAAATTCCTCAACCAAAGTCTCCAAGGTGACTAAAAAATGTTGGCTATATGAGCAGTAAAGAGCCATTAGGGAACCATTGGGGAGTATTGAAAGAACACTTATGTATTAAGGAGATAGAATGAAGGGTCTACAAATATGCCCCTTTATGATAAAGATCACATGTTTTAAAAAATATGAGTGGGAATATGAGTAATGAATGAGAACCAGTGGCTCTGGGATACGACAGTCATGGTTGCATACTAGTCCAAGCAATGAAAGGTTGTTGAATATAAGTGGACTAATATTGACACAATAGATGAGGAAAGTAGGCTTTGATTATAGGAGACCTTTGGTATGACTGATAAGTTGACCTCGATGATGATAACTGATAGTGCTAACCTCTCCAAGCCTCCCTAATGATCCTATAGGCTTCTTTTCTTTATTGTCTAAGGAAGGAATAGTGTTTGTCTATAACCCTTTAGAAATACCCTCCTAAACACTGAAAACGACTTGAACCAAACTTCAGAAGTCTTGAAATGGAATACCTATAAGATGTCTGGCAAACCTCGGTTGAAGGTTCCAAAGAAGCACGTCAATATGATCTTACTCCTTAAGTCAATCTATCATACCAACCACCTTAGCCCTCTAATGACTAATAAATGAAGAAACAAACTCATTTGGCCTCTACTTAGTAGCCTCTAACTCTCGCTTAGAAACATTAATATTAGCACTAAAGGCAACAATTTTTGCTTTTGCCATAGGGATGGTTAAGTAACACTCTCGACATCTTGTTTAGTAAAAAAAAAAAAATCAATATCGACACTAAAGGCAAACTGTGTCAGAAACTCATAGGCCACATCCTCCTAAGTATAGAGTCTCAAAGGCTTAATTAATGCCAACCACCTCTATGCTGCTCAACTAAGTGACATGGGGAAGAGAGCAACCAACTACATATTATCTAATTTGTGTGCTCTCATGACTATACTATAGAGCCTCAAATGAATCTTTAGACAACCCACTCCATTTTATCACTCAATGTTTGGCGGGTAAGCTTGATTGGAGCCAAAATATGTGCTCTAATGGTACATATTCAATATGATTTATTCACCAAAGAACATTCAAATCACCCAACTTGACCTAAATCAATGCTAAGGCCCTAGCCATGAGTTTAATTTGTACTTTGGAGACTTATCTTAGGTTCAAGGGAAGAAAAGGGTACAAGTTGAATCACTTTAAATTTTGAAAGATCAAGAAAGGGTTAAATGAGAAAATAAGTGAGTCAGAACTCATGGACCACGAGGAAAGGCAAGACAAGGATATTATGAGTTTGGAAGATGAGAAATGACCATTATGGAGTAAGAAAGAAGGCAAGAAAACATAGGAAATGAGGCATGAAGCAAGATTCAGCTACATGGAAATTTAGAACTCAAAAATTTGATGGTAATATATACTTTAACTTTGAGGAAAAATTTGGAGCACTTCTCGGACTCCATTTTATATATACAATATATCGTTTCTTGGGATGTTATGAGTCCAATGCTTCAAATAGTGTGAAAATCAGAGCTGAAATGAAGAAGTTATGGCCATTTGAAAACAACTGCACAAAGTTTAAGGGTCATTTCGAAATGATTTCGAAATTCAACTTATGAATTCGAAATCCACATCAAAATGACACCAATTTCAAATTCACCTATTGCCACTTTAATGTTTCACCTCCTTTACCTCAGTAATTGCATCTAGGGCATTCCATCCGCCCTAAATGGACCTCATATGACTAGAAATCACAATTTTATTATTTTTTTAAATCATTTTTAGGTAATTATTTTTGTAATAAGGGGCCAATGAGAGTGTGGCACATGTTAGGTAATTGATGATATTATATAAACTTTCTTAGTTCTAGGTTTTAGGGATCTTGGATTTTTTTTTTCGAAGAGTTTGACATTGAAGGTAGAAGAAGATGAGAACTTTGGTTTGTTTTCTTTCTCTTCTTTATTAAATATGTTGTTTTAGGTTCTTTTGATTCAAATTATGGATTTTTACCATATTATGGATTGTGAATGTGACATCACCCCCATGAGAGGTTAAGAGCCAACTTGGGGCTTAAAGCATGAAAACCTAAGGGCTAGGAAACCTAAAAGGACAATGGATAAATTATTATAACAATTAGATTAATTATTGGTTGGGTGACAATTTATCATTTTTTTTGTCCTATCCTTGTGAGTTAGTTTAGGGAATGATATGGTAGGTTATTACCCGATACTAATGATTCTTGGTAATTTTTTTATCATTAGTTATCCTCATATTCCCTATCATTATTTGCCCCAAAACAAAGCTATAAGGAGTAGGAAGGGTTAAAAAGCCAAATCTTAAACTGGTAATCAATCTCATTCATTTAATGGCTTTAGGAATTTGTTTTAAAAAAGGAAAAAATAGGTTTCAAATGCAATTTCAAGTTATAAAACTCAATTTGATTGTGAACGGCCAAGGATCCCAAAACCCTAAGATCATATTACTTTAAAGACCCTTGTTTTCTCTAATTTCTATAACCTAGGTTGGATTGTGGAAAGCCCTAAACGTGAATCAATCGAATTTAATATCAATATCCATTTTTTTATTAATTTAATTTCTTTTACTTAGTTTCACATTATTCTCATATTATTTTTCACTTTAGGATTTAAACGAAAGCAATTCATTTATTCTAGTATTGACTCTTTCCATATGCCAGTCCTTGAGGACGATGCCCGAAGTACTACAAAAGTCGTAGTGACTATTTCTCTAGTTTTTCTTAACTGGAGTTGCTACGTAAAAAATGCTAAGTATTTTAGTACAATAAAGAATTTTAGTCAAGAAACTGTCGTCGTTGGTGGGGATTAGCAATCGTCATAACTAGGATATAGTGCATCACTTTGTTTTAGTTCTTTTTTTTTTCTCTATATATATTTTTCTTCTATTTTATGCTTGGTTGGGAAAGAGATCTTTCAAGTAGACTTCAAAGAACAACTAAGGAATCTCAACCAAATATGGAGGACACTGAAGAATCCAACAGTAGTAACAACAGGCCATGACCACCTATGCAGGACCAAAAAACCATGAGAGAGTTTCTAAATCCTCCTAGGTTGAGCACACCATCGTGTTTTATGCTACCTCCAAATCACGATCATGTTACCATTCGGCCTCAAGTGGTATCTCAACTACCCATTGTTAGGGAGACAAAAAATGAAAAGCCACACTCTCACATCAAGGAATTTGAGGACATCGCTTCAATTTTTCGAGAAGCCAACACTTCTTTAAAGACCTTCCGCATGAAGCTATTCCCCTTGTCATTGAAGGATAAAGCTAAGACTTGGTTAAATAGTCTTAGACCCTGTAGTATAAAAAATTGGGGTGATTGACAATTAGTGTTTTTAAAAAGTTCTTTCCAACACATAGGACTAGTGCATTGAAAAAGGAGATCTCGAATTTCAAGGCTATAAAAGATGAGAAATTTTTTGCATCCTGGGAAAAATTTAGGGAGATGGTTGCAACATGCCCCCATCACAGATTTGACAATTGGATGCTAGTATCATATTTCTATGAAGGAAAAACAACTTCTCGAGACTATGTGTGGATGAGATTTCATGAATAAAAACCTCGATGAAGCATTTCAATTCCTTGATTATGTTGCTGAGGTATCTAGAAGTTGGGAAGAACCAATCATCAAGGAAACACCTAGAGATAGAACAATGAATA
Source organism: Vitis vinifera (assembly GCF_030704535.1). Classification (NCBI taxonomy): domain Eukaryota; kingdom Viridiplantae; phylum Streptophyta; class Magnoliopsida; order Vitales; family Vitaceae; genus Vitis; species Vitis vinifera. The sequence continues at coordinate 12,078,538 of NC_081823.1, read as the reverse complement.
GGGCAAGAGCTAGTGGAGTGTATACCTTACAGAGAGTTTAGATGTCCAAGCAAAGTTTGTAACCATTATGAGAAGGTTGGATGATTTGGAAGCTAAGGGAGGTCAAGAGGTACAAATAGTTAATGAGGGAATAACTCAACCATTCTAGATATGTAAGTCTATGGAACATGGTGTGTAATCTTGTCCTACTCTACTTGCAGTGCAAAACATGTTTTCAGAGCAAGCCAATGCCTTAAGGACATACAAGCAATATTCTAGCAATTCTCCATATTCTAACACTTATAATCCGGGTTGGAGGAATCATCCAAATCTATCATGGAGATGAGGTAACAATGGCCAACTTCAATAGCAAGGAAACTGATTTCAAGGTAATCAGACTAATGGGTAGCAAGGTTTTCAACCACAAGGTATGCCATCTCAAAATTTTCAACAGTAACCTCAAATCTCATCATTTAACTCAAGCCTGGAAGATATGCTAAGAGAGTTTATATAGAAGCAAAACAAGCGTAATGAGGATCAAAATAGGATAAATGCTCAAACATCTTAAGAACTAGCAAATATTCGAACCACTTTGAACCAACTTGCTAGAAGCTTATCTCAAGAGAAAAGAAAGTTCACAACTCAACCATAGAAAAATTCGAGATGAGTAAATGAAGTTTCCGAAGTGCAAAAGGAAGATTGCAATGCAGTTATCACACTCAGAAATGGGAAAGAATATGAAAGGCCCAAGTTAGCAATAAGTGAAGATATTCTTATTAGAAATGAACCAATCGTGGAGAAAAATGCTAGAAATGAGAAAGAGTATGAAAAATATAAGAAAGTCATTGTGAGCAAAGATAAAAAGAGTATTTTCAATCATCTGTCTTTCCCTTCATCAATGCAAAGACATAAAGTGGGGGATAAGACTTTTGAGGTTTTGAAAGTTTTGAAGCAAGTGAAGTTCATCATTCCACTCCTTGATATGATCAAGCAAGTGCTTGCTTATGCAAAGTTCCTTAAGGACTTATGCACTATGAAGAAAATGATTAAATTAAGCAAGAAAGCATTCCTCACCGAGCAAGTCAATGACATCATCGAGAATAAGACAATGGTGAAGTACAAAGATCCAGGTTGTTCTACCATCTTAATCCAGATTGGAGACTCATTTGTGGAAAGGGCTTTGTTAGATTTGGGAGCTAGTATAAATTTGATTCCATATTCAATCTATAAGAAATTGGGATTGGGAGAGCTTAAGGCTACTACCATTACACTCTCTTTAGCAGACCGTTCAATTAAAGTACCTAAAAGAGTAGTTGAAGATGTCTTAGTGCAAGTTGAAAAGTTCTACTGCCCAATGGACTTTGCGGTGCTAGATATAGAATCGTTGAAAAAATGCGTGAATTTTGTTCCAATTATTCTTGGGAGACCCTTCCTTGCTACAACCAATGCTCTCATTAACTATCAGAATGGATTGATGCAGTTATTTTTTGCGAACATGACAGTGGAAATGAATTTCTTCAATTTATGCAAGCAACTGATGGACCATGATGATGTGGAGGATGAGGAAGCATGCCTTATAGAGGTCTTGGTGCAAGAAAACATAAGAAATTAAATGGAAGAAAATATAGATGAATTTTTCTCTACAATCATTAAGGAAAGAGTGTTGAAGTTGCTACAAAGTGGAAAGAAAAATTTACCATTCAGTCTTTGAACAATGTTGAAAATGATGAAGAAAAAAAAAATGGAGGTTGAGATCAGCAAAGCAGAGTTAAAGCCCCTACCACATGGTTTAAAGTATGTTTATTTAGAGGAAAATGAAGAAAAACCTTTGGTCATTTCAACTACATTAACTGAAGAGCAAGAAATCAAATTTTTAAAAGTGCTTAAAGAGAATGAAAGAGTGATTGGTTGGTCTATTTTAGATTTGAAAGGGACAAATCCCTTGATTTGCACGTATCATATTTATTTGGAAGAGAACGCAAAACCAATAGGGTAACCACAAAGAAGGCTAAATCCCCTTATGCAAGATGTAGTCAGAAATGAGGTATTGAAGCTTTTAGATGCAGGTATTATATATCCTATCTCTGACAGTAGTCTAGTGAGCCCTACTCAAGTAGTACCTAAGAAAAGCGGGATAACTGTGGTGAAGAATGATGAAGGAGAGCTCATTCCTACAAGGTTGACTACAGGTTGGCAAGTATGCATTGATTTTAAAAAGTTGAATGCAGCCACCAAGAAATATCATTTCCCATTACCTTTCTTAGATCAAGTTTTGGAGAAGGTAGTTGGTCATGACTATTATTGCTTCTTGGATGGCTATTCGGGCTACTTTCAAATTTCCATTGCATTGGAGGATCAGGAGAAAACCACATTCACCTGCCCATTTGACACCTATGCTTATAAGTGCATGCCTTTTGGTCTTTGTAATGCACCGACCACATTTCAAAGGTGTATGCTCAATATCTTCAATGACATGGTAGAGAGAATCATGGAAGCTTTCATGGATGATCTAACAGTTTATGGGAAGACCTTTGATGATTGTCTCTTAAATTTGAAAAAAGTTTTGAAAAGGTGCATTGAGAAGGACTTGGTCCTAAATTGGGATAAATGTCACTTCATGGCAACCTCAGGGGTAGTACTTGGTCATATCATCTCTAGAGAAGGCATTCAGGTAGATTCAACAAAAATTGAGCTCATCTCAAAGCTACCTTCGCCCAATACTGTTAAAGGGGTGAGACAATTTTTGGGGCATGCATATTTTTATAGAAGGTTCATACACGACTTCTAAAAAGTCTCTCAACCTCTTTGTGCTTTATTACTTAAGGATGCAGAATTCATATGGACTAAAGCATGCCAAGAAGCTTTTGAGAGGCTAAAGTCACTCCTCACTACTACACCAATTGTGAGACCTCCCAATTGGTCTCTTCCATTTGAGTTGATGTGTAATGCGATTGACTATGTAGTGGGAGTCGTACTAGGTCAAAGAGAGGATCCTTCTTCTTTAAGAATTTAACATTCAAATCAAGGATAAGCAAGGGAAGAGAATCTGGTTACTAATCATCTCTCCTGAGTTAAAGTAGAGTCACATTTCGAGAAAGAAAAGATGAATGATGAGTTTCTTGATGATGCACTTTGTGTAGTGGAGAGTTGCCTTGGTTCGCAAATATACTCAGCTACTTGGCAATTAGAGAGCTTCTCTCATAATGGAACATGGAGATGAAAAAGTATTTTCTTTCGTGAGCAAAACACTATGCTTGGGATGATCCATATTTGTATAAGTTTTGCCCAAATCAAATTATTCGGAGATGTGTTCCAGAGGATGAACAACAAAACATATTGTGAATGTGCCATGAGGGAGCTTGTGGAGGTCATTTTGCTCCAAGGAAGACTTTAACAAACATTCTGTAGAGTAGATAGTGTTGAAAAGTTTTGATAATTTTTGTTGGTGAAAAAACGATATTTTATATACCTTTATTTCTATCAGATATTACAATTTTCATCTCCTTTTTCCCTTGTTTCCTCTTTCCTTGTTCATCATCCTAACTTCCATTGAAGGCGATTTTAGGGTTTCATTGTGGGTTTGTCACATTCCAGGTACGCATTACACTCATACTCATTTCTTGTTTATTTTTCATGGATTTTCCTTGATCTTTATGGTTTCGTTGTGTAGTGTTGCTCCATATAAAATGTAGTGTTACCCAACTCTCATTAACATTGTTTAGGGTTTCTATTGTTCCAGTTGGATAGATAAATAAAAAATAATAAATATAATGAAAAAAAAATTCTAGAGGGTGTTGCCCCCCGACCCCTACGACCTCAACGAGGAGCTTGACCCCCGAAAACCCGAGCGTAGCACAACAAGATTGATTTTGGTTACACACAATTCGTTTATTTTGCTTGGAAATTTAGGGTGTTAGAATTTTTGGTTTATAGTTAGAGAAAATTTTTAAAATTTTTCCTACATGATTCTTAGGGCTTGTTGATCATCTTAGAATACTTTGAGAGCAAAGTTTTTATTTTTGGATGAGACTCTCTTCTCTGCCTCGATATAGTTAAATATAATCTTCCATCTGCGAGGTAAGTTAATTTTGACCTTTGTCAACTGCAGATTTTGTTTAGGTTTTCTGTTACACATTAGAATAACTTTGCTAAACATGGCAATGACTATAAGAACGATAAGGAATTTGTTGTAATCGATGACAGCCCAAACAATCCTAACTGTTGCTTCCTCTTCCACTTCATCATTGAAAAGAACTACTACCATCGACACGGCACACCTTACCAATAACTGTAGCAGCTCCGGTAAGATGCTGAAAGCCATGTTCATGTCCATTTCCGTGTATTTTGGGCATAATTAGTATACAAGTAGAAGTGTTAAAATAAAAAATGGAGGTTCAAACTATTATTGAAAGATATAAAGATGTTGATTAGAGGTAAACAAAGAAGTCCAAGAAAAGATATCAAGGAAAATAATTTTCCCGTATTTGGTTATATCGAAAAAAAATATTTAAGAAAATCAAATATAATTAAAATTAGTTATAAATTTATGAAATTTTAAATTATTTAATTTTTATATTAAATAATTAAAATAAGTGAAATGAGTAGCATATAAAAATAATTAATTTATTGATTTTAGATGTATTTTATTTCACTTTTTCTAACCTTCAATTTTTTCAATTTACTTTCTTTTCCTTGTAATTTTTGTCAAATTTTATAAAAGCCAAACATAACTTAAATGATTTATTTTTTAAAAAATAATTTTAGTATTAGGATGTTGTGAACGTTGAAGAAATATACATATCAGGGAAATCTAGGCTGACGTATACATCTTTTGGTTTTGTGACTGCAGAATTCTATTACTTGGAACTGTACAAAGCTGTGCTCAATGGTGACTGGGAAAGTGCTTCAAAATTATTGAAGGATGATCCACGATCATTCTCCGCCCCGATCAGAACAGATGATTCCCGAATGCTTCACATAGCAGTTGAGTTAGGAGAGGCCAGAATGGGTTTCGTGGAGAAGTTGGTTGAGTTTTTGCCAAGTGAGGCACTGGCTCTGCGGGATTCTGATGGCGTCACTGCCCTTTTCAACGCTGCAAGGGCTGGCAATATAAAAGCAGTCAAGTTGTTAGTGAACAAAAACCCAAGCTTGCCCAATATCTGCCAACGCGACAATTTTGCGCCTCTTCACAGCGCTGTTAGGTATGGTCATAAAGAGCTGACTTTATATTTATTAAGCGTCACCAGAGATAATGAACCTCCATATCCTTTCTCAAATTCGCCTGGATTTACATTTGGCTCTATGAATGTTTATCATTCTAAGTGAAATTCAAGTCTGTGTTCAACATGCCCGCAGACCATAATTCATATACCATACCTACTACTTCTGGATATCGTCTTAAAATAAAACATGAAAAATTAAAAAGAAAAGACCTAGTAATGCCCAGCAACACAGTCAGAAGAAATCATGCGAAAACAAACAGCTCAAAATTACCCCCTAATTTTCTTTGTTTAATTTATATATGAATAAATCATGTATGCCTATTATTTTGAATGACTCTCATCCACCAGTCATAACGTTTCAACGCTATCTACTCCTTACCCAATACTCAACTAAATAAAGTTGACTTGGAAGACTCTATCATTGTACCTCTTATGCTTCAATGGTTCCTGGCCCATTTCCTGTATCATTTGAAGACTCTGGGAAAAAGGGCTGCTGTTGTCTCTCTTTGGATGAGAGTATCTTCTCTGCCTTGATATAGTTAAATATAATCTTCTATCATAGATAACAAATCCATCTGCGAGGTAAGTTAATTTTGACCTTTGTCAACTGCAGATTTTGTTTAGGTTTTCTGTTGCACATTAGAATAACTTCGCTAAACATGGCAATGACTATCAGCACGATAAAGAATTTGTTGTAATGGCTTCTTCTTCTTCACTACGTCTTATAAATGACAACAGCGCAAACAGCCCTACAAACAGTAACATGGACATTGCTGAGCATGATGAGGAGTTCACTGTAATGGCTTCCTCTTCATTACCACTCTCGGTAATCGATGACAGCCCAAACAATCCTAACTGTAGCAGCATCAATATGGCGCAGGATACTGATGAATATGGCCCAGTCTCTTCCACTTCATCATTGAAAAGAACTACTACCATCGACACGGCACACCATACCAATGAATATGTTTCAGTGGTTTCATCTTCATCTTTGCGAAGGACTAGCAGCTCCGGTGAGATGCTGAAAACCATGTTCATGCCCATTTCCGTTTGAGGTCCTCCTGAAACTTTTGGGCATAATTAGTATACAAGTAGAAGTATTTTACAACCTGCTGTTAAAATAAAAAATGGAAGAAAATTAAATTTTAATTCGTGTAGTTTATTGGAGGTTCAAACTATTATTGAAATATATAAAGATGTTGATTAGATGTAAACAAAGAAGTCCAAGAAAATAATTAGCAAAGAAAAGATATCAAGGAAAATGATTTTCCCGTATTTGGTTATATCGAAAAAAAATATTTAAGAAAATAAAATATAATTAAAATAAATTAATTAAAAATAATTAATTTATTGATTTTAGATGTATTTTATTTCACTTTTTCTTGCCTTCTATTTTTTCAATTTACTTTCTTTTCTTTCCCCTCTATTTTTTTGTCAAATTTTCTAAGAACCAAACATAACTTAAATGATTTATTTTTTAAAAATAATTTTAGTATTAGGACATTGTGAACGTTGAAGAAATATACATATTAGGGAAATCTAGGCTGACGTATACATCTTTTGGTTTTGTGACTGCAGAATTCTATTACTTGGAACTGTACAAAGCTGTGCTCAATGTGAAAGGTTATAAAATAAATTTATAACACATACAGTGGAAAATTGATCTATTTTGCATTCAAAATATATACTGCAGCTATCAAAAAATTTAAAATAATAACCTGGATATCAGTTCTTCAAGCATAAAATTTTCTCCAATTGTATGAAGACTCTACGTGTATCCACACCGAAATTAATCTTTGCTATCAACCCTTTGATACGTGGAACTTAAAAAAAATAGAACAACACTTTGTATTTCTTTGGCGTAAAAACAAGGAGGATAAAGATAGATCGATCCTTATTCAGATTGTGTATATATGCTATATAGCATATCCGATACAACTTCTGTTTTAAGTGATAAGATAACTCAACTAATTTGATTTTTGATTTTATCACTTAATCTATCTCTATCGTGTCCTCCTTCTTTTTTGGGCTACTAAGAGATTCTATTGGTCCATTTGTTTTTCTTTTGCTATTTTCAATAGCATTTGAAAAACACTTTGACCAAGTCTTGTAAGTTAAAAACAAAACCCACATCCCCCCTGTAAGTTGCTGCATGTACCCATATGTTTGCAAATGTTTAGCAAACATTCTCGTGGACTAACTTCCACGTCCAAAGAAAAATATTTTATTTTTTTATCTATATATTAATTATATTCTTGGTGCTAGCAAAGAATATAATAATATTCCACATAGAACATATTTATTTATTTGATTAAAATTAAATTCTCTAATTTAATTATCAAATAATAATAAATAGTTCTTTGCAAAGATTAAAACACTCGTTTGTGTGTGACCTCGTAGGTTTAGTACTAAGCTGGTAGTAAATTAATCAAATCAATTTACTAATTAAGGTAGGCGTCTAGCAACACTCCTTAACGTCCAGATAGTATGAAGTAATATCTTTTACTTTCAAGAACCGGTAGAAGAATAATGTAATATTTCCTTCCATCATTTACAGTTCTGGGCTAACTCTAGAGTATGGTATTACTGTCAAACTCTAATAAGTCAGCACATTATTTATTTAGTGAATAACTTAAGAAACTCATTTCTTCATTCATTCAATTGCCCTTGGCCAAGGTCTTATTTTTATCATAGAGCTCAAACTCATTACCACGAGTTGATGGATTCCTTCTTGATTAATCATTAATTCTACAAGTATTTAATTATATCCAATATCCATTCAACTAGTGCCCTAAGGCATTAGGTGTCCGGGATTAAAATATAATAAATAACTTGTTAATTACTTTGATAATCTCAGGTCAAAGAAAACTATTATATTTCTTCTTGAGAAATTCCTATTGACAATTTAAGGTAAAGATGACCATTAGAAATTCTCAGTTGAGTCAGTTCAATGATCACATCTACATGTGCATCATCTATATATGTAATTTAACAAATGAGATATATCAATCTTTATCCAATAAAGACCATCACATATATATTGATCTATCTGGATTATTGATGTCCTGTTGACAATAATCCTATGATCAAGAACAGTTTAGATTAAAATTATTAAAAGAATTGCTTCTCATTATCATAATCTCTATCATGATAACAATTTTCAAATTTTAATCAAGGACCTTATCATATAAACTATTTTAAACAGATATGATAATGAAATAAAGAATTAATACCTTATTAAAACTAAAGTTGATTACATGATAGATTGGATCTTGGGCATACATTTATCCCCAACAATCTTCCACTTGCACTAGAGCCAATCAGTCATGTATTTCATTCCCACTTCCCATTTGTGCTTGTCAAACTGCGTTATGCCAAGTGCTTTGGTAAATGGGTCTGCCGCATTCTCTTTTCCATCTATCTTTTCAATCTTAACGTCACCACGTTCAATGATTTCTCTAATCAAGTGATACATTCGCAAGACATGTTTAGACTTTTGGTGTGATCTTGGTTCCTTTGCTTGAGCAATTGCTCCATTATTGTCACATAACAGTGGAATTGGTTCTTCAATTGAAGGAACCACACCAAGTTCAGATATGAACTTCTTCATCCAAACTGCTTCCTTAGCTGCCTCACTTGCTGCTATATATTCGGCTTCAGTAGTTGAATCTGCTACTGTAGCTTGTTTGGAGCTTTTCCAACTCACTGCACCACCATTTAAGGTGAAAACATAACCTGAAATAGATTTGCTATCATCTTTATCTGATGCAAAACTTGCATCAGTATAACCCTTTAATTTTAATTCAGATTCTCCATAGATAAGGAATTGGTCTTTAGTTCTTCTTAAGTATTTAAGAATGGTCTTGACCACTTTCCAATGTTCCTCACCAGGGTTTGCCTGATATCGACTAGCTACACTTAGTGCATAAGCGACATCAGGACGTGTACAAGTCATGGTATACATAATAGCTCCCACTGCGCTAGCATATGGTACCCTATTCATGCGTTCTCTCTCTTTAGGAGTTTTAGGACAATCCTCCCTACTAAGAGTAACTCCAGTTCCTATTGGTAAATAGCCCCTTTTGGAGTTTTCCATATTATACCTCTTTAAGATGGTATCAATGTACATGGATTGGGATAGTCCAAGCAACCTTTTAGATCTATCTCTATAAATCTTTATTCCTAGAATATAGGCTGCTTCTCCCAAATCTTTCATGGAGAACTGTTCTGATAGCCAAACCTTTGTCCCTTGCATTGCTGGTATATCATTTCCTATAAGCAATATGTCATCTACATATAACACTAAGAAAATGATTGTGCTCCCACTAAACCTTTTGTACACACAAGGTTCTTCTTCACATTTAACAAAATCGAACTTTTCGATTGTCTTGTTAAAATGTATGTTCCAACTTCTTGAAGCTTGTTTTAATCCATAAATGGATCGTCGCAACTTGCAAACTTTATTATGATCAGACATTGATGTGTATCCTTCAGGTTGTGTCATGTATACATCCTCTTTCAACTCACCATTAAGAAAAGCTGTTTTCACATCCATTTGCCATATTTCATAATCATAGTATGCTGCTATGGCAAGTAGAATCCGAATTGATTTGAGCATTGCCACTGGGGAAAAAGTTTCATCATAATCAATTCCTTCTTTTTGACGATATCCTTTAGCAACAAGGCGAGCTTTGTAAGTCTCAACTTTTCCATCTGCTCCAATCTTTTTCTTGTAAACCCATTTACAACCAATTGGTTTTATATCCTTTGAAGCTTCAACCAAAGTCCATACTTTGTTGATCTTCATTGATTCTATTTCGGATTCCATGGCTTCTTGCCATTTATTGCGGTCCAAGCTTTGCATAGCCTCTTCATAGTTCTTAGGGTCATCATCATTATGATGAACCTCATTAGACAAGTCATCTTGAACCATCAAGTTTAGTCTATCCGGCGCACGATGTGCTCGACTAGACCTTCTTAGAGGCTCATGTATTGGATTCAGAGGTTGCTGAATCTGTTCTAAGATTGGTTCATTAACCTGTTCTTGAACTACAGCTGGTTCAGGTTCATTAACTTGTTCTTGAACTATAGCTGGTTCTGGAGCCACAATTGTTGGAGATTGTAACCTTTGTGTTGATTTTAAGACATCAAAGAAAGGTTGCTCAAATTCCATCTCATGTTCTTGAGCTGCTGTTGTTTCATTGGTTTCTTCTTGAGTTTCATCAAGCTCTATTTCTTTGCCATGACTCCCTTCTGCAAGAAATTCCCTTTCTAGAAAGGTTCCTCCTCTTGCCACAAACACTTTATGGTCTAAAGGGTGGTAGAAATAATATCCCATTGTTTCTTTGGGATACCCAATGAACCTACACTTATCTGACCTTGCCTCAAGTTTATCTGTTTGTAATTTCTTAACGTAAGCTGGACAACCCCAAACCTTAATGTGTTTGAGATTTGGTTTACGCCCTTTCCATATCTCATACGGAGTTGTAGATATTGTTTTTGTATGGATTTTGTTTAGTAAATAAGCTGCTGCTTCTAAAGCATATCCCCATAAATTTAATGGAAGATCAGTGAACCTCATCATAGATCTTACCATATCTAATAAGGTTCGATTTCTCCTTTCTGATACACCATTGTGCTGTGGTGTTCCTGGGGGTGTCCACTGTGAGAGAATCCCATTCTCTCTTAGATAGTCAATAAAATTTTCACTGAGATATTCTCCTCCTCTATCAGATCTCAGCACTTTGATACTGTTACCTGTTTGTTTTTCAACTTCACTGCGAAACCTTTTGAACATTTCAAATGACTCAGATTTATGTTTCATGAGATACAAAAAACCATATCTTGACATGTCATCAGTGAAGGTTATAAAATAAGAATATCCTCATTTGGCTTGAATTTTCATGGGTCCACAAACATCTGTATGAACTAGTCCCAATAATTCAGAGGCTCTTTCTCCAGTTCCAATAAATGGAGATTTAGTCATTTTTCCTTTGAGACAAGATTCACAAGTTTTATATGATTCATAATCATAATTATCAAGGTAACCTTCCTTGTATAACTTGTTAATTCTTTTCTCACCAACATGACCAAGCCTACAGTGCCAAAGATATGTTTTATTTAATTGACTATCTCTTTTTCTTTTAAAACTAGAAGAAACATGCATAACTGAATTATAATTCACATCAGGTAAGACATAAATGCCATGTTGGAGATAACCATTTACATATAAATCATCATCATGATAAATTGAGCAAATGTTATTATTGAAAATAATGCGAAAACCTCGCTTGTCCAACATAGAAATTGAAATTATATTTGAAACAAAGTTCGGAACATAATAACAATCATTTAACACTAGTACTTTGCCAGTGGGCATATTTAAAGAAATTGATCCTAAAGCTAAGGCGGCAACATTTGCTCCATTCCCTACTTGAAGGTTGATTTCTCCTTTCTTCAACCATCTAGTTATCTTCAGCCCCTACAACATATTGTAGATGTTAAAACTACTACCGGTATCTAATACCCATGTTGAAGAATCTGTGACAGTTAAAGAAATCATGAAAACATTTTTCATTAATGTCTTACCTTGTTTCTTGTTTTTCAAAGAATCAAGATATTTCTTGCAGTTTCTCTTCCAATGTCCTTTCTCTTTACAGAAGAAGCATTCAGCATCACTGTGGTCAGTTTTAACCTTCTTGTATTTGGGTTTGGTCACACCACCCTTAGTTCCAAGAGGTTTCCTTTTTGGTATATATTTACCTTTGCCCTTTTTCTTAGAAGTCTTGCCAACCACCATGACAATTCCTTTATTCTTTTCAGAGGAAACTTGATTCTCATAATCAATTAACAAGTTAAGCATCTCATGCAGATCACAACTCATTTTGTTCATGTTGAAATTCACAATGAATTGTGACAAAGAATCAGGAAGTGATTGTAAAATCAAATCTTGAGAAAGTTCCTTTCCAAGCGTGCACCCCAACTTCTCAAGTTGTTCAATAAGATCAATCATCTTCAGAACATGGGGTCCAACTTGAGCATTTACACCTAATGAGGACCTGAACAAAGCCTTAGATAACTGGTATCTAGCTGTCCTACTTTGTCCACCGTACATCTTCTTAAGATGCTCGATGATTGCAGGTGGTTCCATATCCTCATGTTGCCTCTGAAGTTCAGGACTCATGGATGCTAGCATTATGCATTTTGCAGAAAGACATTCTTCCAAGTATTTTGATAGGTCTTGGTTGCTTCAGCATGATTTGTGTCAGCTGGTGCAGTTATAGCAGGCTTATCACTTATATTGATAAGTTTTTCATGCATGAGAACAATTCTCAGATTGCGGTACCAGTCATCATAATTGGCTCCAACCAATTTTGAAGTTTCAAGTATGGAACGGAGTGATAAGGAAGACATTCTGGATATTAAAATATAATTATGTCAAAACATATATAATTTCTTAAAACTATGAATAAGCCACTTGGTTATCAAGTCGTTTCTCATACATATTCTAAGACAAAATGTATCTCATACAATTTCAAAAGAATAATATATTACATAAGTTCCTGGTTGTCAGGTCAAACTTATTAATATCTATGAATTTAATTTAATACTTCTCTGGGTAGTCCAGACATTAAGTATAAAATTATTTTAAACATACATGCTGTAATTAATTACAAGTCTCCTGGTTATCAGGTCGTTCCTTGTTATTAATAAAAAAAATTTCATCACATGCTAAAAAATTTACACAACTTGCAAATATACATAAACACATTATTATACATGAATAGAATTCATCTATCAAAGAATTAATATATATCACTATATATAATAATTCAACAAAATCAATAATGAATTATACCTCTCCAGGTACATGTATATTTATATATTCATATTAAAGCCAAATAGTTTTAATAAAACGTAAGTCAAAATATATCAACTATATATTACTATATTTTATATTAGATAAATGGCAAGACAGAGGATCATTTATTTGAATCAACTTTTACTTATCACAATGATAAAGCATGACAAGACTTTAGCATATAAAAATATATATGCATGCGGGATTCAAAGTAAAAGATCACATATATATATAATTCAAAAAGTAATACTTCAGCATGTGAATATAAATTTGAAATATCTATTAGGCACGTATATCAACAGAAAAGCAATAAGCAATTGTCGCATCAATCTTTACTTCTGCAACTGTTGCAGTCTAATGAACAGCAATAACAGAGGATAAAGCTTTCACGTCACGAAAATTATATTGGTAGTATAATTTTAAACACAAAAATAAACCTGGCTCTGATACCAATTGAAAGGTTATAAAATAAATTTATAACACATACAGCGGAAAATTGATCTATTTTGCATTCAAAATATATACTGCAGCTATCAAAAAATTTAAAATAATAACCTGGATATCAGTTCTTCAAGCATAAAATTTTCTCCAATTGTATGAAGACTCTACGTGTATCCACACCGAAATTAATCTTTGCTATCAACCCTTTGATACGCGGAACTTAAAAAAAATAGAACAACACTTTGTATTTCTTTGGCGTAAAAACAAGGAGGATAAAGATAGATCGATCCTTATTCAGATTGTGTATATATGCTATATAGCATATCCGATACAACTTCTGTTTTAAGTGATAAGATAACTCAACTAATTTGATTTTTGATTTTATCACTTAATCTATCTCTATCGTGTCCTCCTTCTTTTTTGGGCTACTAAGAGATTCTATTGGTCCATTTGTTTTTCTTTTGCTATTTTCAATAGCATTTGAAAAACACTTTGACCAAGTCTTGTAAGTTAAAAACAAAACCCACATCCCTCCTGTAAGTTGCTGCATGTACCCATATGTTTGCAAATGTTTAGCAAACATTCTCGTGGACTAACTTCCACGTCCAAAGAAAAATATTTTATTTTTTTATCTATATATTAATTATATTCTTGGTGCTAGCAAAGAATATAATAATATTCCACATAGAACATATTTATTTATTTGATTAAAATTAAATTCTCTAATTTAATTATCAAATAATAATAAATAGTTCTTTGCAAAGATTAAAACACTCGTTTGTGTGTAACCCCGTAGGTTCATTACTAAGCTGGTAGTAAATTAATCAAATCAATTTACTAATTAAGGTAGGCATCTAGCAACACTCCTTAACGTCCAGATAGTATGAAGTAATATCTTTTACTTTCAAGAACCGGTAGAAGAATAATGTAATATTTCCTTCCATCATTCACAGCTCTGGGCTAACTCTAGAGTATGGTATTACTGTCAAACTCTAATAAGTCAGCACATTATTTATTTAGTGAATAACTTAAGAAACTCATTTCTTCATTCATTCAATTGCCCTTGGCCAAGGTCTTATTTTTATCATAGAGCTCAAACTCATTACCACGAGTTGATGGATTCCTTCTTGATTAATCATTAATTCTACAAGTATTTAATTATATCCAATATCCATTCAACTAGTGCCCTAAGGCATTAGGTGTCCGGGATTAAAATATAATAAATAACTTGTTAATTACTTTGATAATCTCAGGTCAAAGAAAACTATTATATTTCTTCTTGAGAAATTCCTATTGACAATTTAAGGTAAAGATGACCATTAGAAATTCTCAGTTGAGTCAGTTCAATGATCACATCTACATGTGCATCATCTATATATGTAATTTAACAAATGAGATATATCAATCTTTATCCAATAAAGACCATCACATATATATTGATCTATCTGGATTATTGATGTCCTGTTGACAATAATCCTATGATCAAGAACAGTTTAGATTAAAATTATTAAAAGAATTGCTTCTCATTATCATAATCTCTATCATGATAACAATTTTCAAATTTTAATCAAGGACCTTATCATATAAACTATTTTAAACAGATATGATAATGAAATAAAGAATTAATACCTTATTAAAACTAAAGTTGATTACATGATAGATTGGATCTTGGGCATACATTTATCCCCAACACAATGGTGACTGGGAAAGTGCTTCAAAATTATTGAAGGATGATCCACGATCATTCTCCGCCCTGATCGGAACAGATGATTCCCGAATGCTTCACATAGCAGTTGAGTTAGGAGAGGCCAGAATGGGTTTCGTGGAGAAGTTGGTTGAGTTTATGCCAAGTGAGGCACTGGCTCTGCGGGATTCTGATGGCGTCACTGCCCTTTTCAACGCTGCAAGGGCTGGCAATATAAAAGCAGTCAAGTTGTTAGTGAACAAAAACCCAAGCTTGCCCAATATCTGCCAACGCGACAATTTTGCGCCTCTTCACAGCGCTGTTAGGTATGGTCATAAAGAGCTGACTTTATATTTATTAAGCGTCACCAGAGATAATGAACCTCCATATCCTTTCTCAAATTCGCCTGGATTCGAACTTCTGCGCAGAGCACTAATGGTGGGGTTTCATGGTGAGCTATATTTACCATCCCCTATCTATTTTCTTGATATGAATTACTGTCGGGTTCCCATGTACAATTTTATAATATGCAGATGTAGCACTGTATCTGGTTGAACGTTATCCTGACCTTGCCACATGCCATTTCGATTCCGCCCGCCACGATGATGCTAATGATTCTGATGAGGATTTTGCCCCTTTGACAGTATTGGCTAAAAGGCCTTGGGCTTTCCCAAGTGGAAGTCGCTTCAACTTATGGCAACTCATAATATATCATTGTTAGTTTCTTTACTGCTTGCCCCTTTTAAATTGCTTTGTGTTTGCCATTGCATCTCCTTTGCTTTTGTTTATAAGTCAAGTTATTTTCTTTTATGCTAATCCTGTTTAGCTATGTCCTATAAATAAAAAAGAAAAAAAAAACTTGAAAGGAATAATTAATTTTCTGTCTTTGGATAATATAAAAATGTAAGAAAAATATTACAGAAAAGTTGGAAACAATTTGGAATTCTGCACTGAGGGTGAGATTGACCAAAAATATCAATATCACCCATTGCTAGCTTCAAGTGCTTTTAAATTTAATGTGTTCCCTTTCTGTCCAAATGCTCATTCCACTGAATGCTTGTTGGATTATTTTAGTATTGTGCCTATTGACTTCAACAAATTGGCTTGATTGTTCATTTTTATCTCACTTCCTTATCTTATTTAGGCTCAGTGTTTTGGTTTTAAGATTCTTTGGAGTTTTCATGTTGCGTTATTGTGTGTGTTCTTGTTTGAGTGCATGCAAAAGGAAGTGAAAATTACTTCTTTTATATAAAACTTAGAAGACTTCTCGGTTACCTCAATTGATATGATGGTGGGGTGGACAAAAGTCTCTAAGCAATTATGGTTTTATTTGGGAAGGCATTTTTCTTCCAAAAAGTTTACATAAGAGAATAAGGATTTTTTTGTTTACTTCATTTGACAATAATATTGTGTAAAAACACTAATTACACTTGCAAGTGAAGTAAATAATGTTTGAAAAAAATAAAAAAATAAAAAAATTCAAATGGGTTGGGCCATGAAGAATGTGAGGAGGGTACGAAAAATATGACAATTCTCACATTCTTCGTATCCTTATATTCTTTGTAATCTCTAATTTTTTTAAAAAATTTTATTTTTTATGACAATAATATTGTGTAAAGATTATCATTGTTTTTGGAATGTGGAATTTATGGAAATAATCTCCAAAAAAAATTCAAAGATTGAAATACTAAAAGGTTATCATATAATTATGATTTAATAGCCTTGTATCCTTTTCTATATTTTACAAAAACTTTATCGTTTTTTTAAACTTATCATTTTTCAAAAATATTTTTTTCCTAAATTTTCTTTATTTTACTACTTGATAAAAAAAAAATTCCAAAAAGTTAATTATATAAAATATTTTAACAGATTTTATATAATTAGTTATTGTAAACTATCATAGCAATGTGTGGTGCATAGGATTAATTCCCACGGCAGCCGCTGGTGACTGTGCTTGTATGGCAGTCGAGGTCTATGCCCAGCAACAGAGTCAGAAGAAATCATGCGAAAACAAACGGCTCAAAGTTACCCCCTAATTTTCTTTGTTTATTTTGAATGACTATCATCCACCAGTCATAACGTTTCAACGCTATATCTACTCCTGACCCAATACTCAACTAAATAAAGTTGACTTGGAAGACTCTATCATTGCACCTCTTATGCTTCAATGGTTCCTGGCCCATTTCCTGTATCTTTTGAAGACTCTGGGAAAAAGGGGCTGCTGTTGTTTCTCTTTGGATGAGAGTATCTTCTCTGCGAGGTATACATCTTTTGGTTTTGTGACTGCAGAATTCTATTACTTGGAACTGTACAAAGCTGTGCTCAATGGTGACTGGGAAAGTGCTTCAAAATTATTGGCGGATGATCCCAAATCATTCTCCGCCCCGATTGGAACAGATGATTCCCCAATGCTTCACATAGCAGTTGAGTTAGGAGAGGCCAGAATGGATTTCGTGGAGAAGTTCGTTGAGTTTATGCCAAGTGAGGCACTGGCTCTGCGGGATTCTGATGGCGCCACTACCCTTTTCAACGCTGCAAGGGCTGGCAATATAAAAGCAGTCAAGTTGTTAGTGAACAGAAACCCAAGCTTGCCCAATATCTGCCAACGCCACAATTTTGCGCCTCTTCACAGCGCTGTTAGGTATGGTCATAAAGAGCTGACTTCATATTTATTAAGCGTCACCAGAGATGATGTAGATCCAAGTCCTTTCGCAGACAAGCCTGGATTCGAACTTCTGTACAGAGCTCTAATGGTGGGGTTTCATGGTGAGCTATATTTACTATCCCCTATCTACTTTCTTGATATGAATTACTGTCGGGTTCCCATGTACAATTTTATAATATGCTCATTCCACTGAATGCTTCGTTGGATTATTTTAGTATTTATTGCAGTGACTACTTTAGTGAAAATTACTTCTTTTATATAAAACTTAGAAGACTTCTCGGTTACCTCAATTGATATGATGGTGGGGTGGACAAAAGTCTCTAAGCAATTATGGTTTTATTTGGGAAGGCATTTTTCTTCCAAAAAGTTTACATAAGAGAATAAAGATTTTTATTATGGATGGCGTGCTTGGACAATAATACAAAAGAGAATAAGTAGGCATCCCTTGGGAAATGATTGCGCACTTAAAGGTGTGCAATTTTTGGTTGCGCTCCTTTGGATGCACCGTTTAAATTAATCTCTTAGGGTGTGGAATTTCAGTCATGCTTTCAAAGTGTACAATTTGAGTTATGCTCTACAGATACGTAATTTAAGTCATCATACAAGTTGGGTTAGCAAACCTCAAAAGTGCGCAATTCCTATATGTCCTACACTTTCCTGGTGCTAACAATTTACACCTACTCTGAAGTATGATAAAACCAATAGAGTATAGAGAAATTTATACTTGAGTTCTTATGAGATGATAAAGGTTACCCAAATGTATTGAGTGGACTGAGAACATAATATTATAGGCTTCACAATGATGGTGCTCCTACACACTAAATTGGCCAAAGCAATAAAAACAAAAATAATAAAGAAAAAAAAAAATGAAAGCTATTTACAAGTTTTTGGCTAGCTTCTAGCTAGCCAATGGTTCACTTTTTCTTTGCTTCCCACAGGTAGATTGGAAGCATCCACTTTGATAAATTTTTCTTCATGGTTTCCTAAAATTTTTGGGATGCCCTCCCCTCTAGTTAAGAGCCACTTTCATTAGAAGAGATATTGAGAAGCCCTCTGATGATACCTTGAAGATCAACATTTTTGGGTTGCAAAGAGAAGGGAATTGAGAAACAAATAAAGTAGGTGTGATCATGCAATACATTGCTCCACTCCTCCTCTGTTTCTTGCTCTTTACGGATTTCTTTTTCTATCTTTGGTTTTTTTTTTTTTTGGAAAAGAAGAAAAAATGCAGCTTATAACCTTATTTGCAACCTGTTGGAAGTTCTCTTCAAATTCTTTTCAACTGCTATGTACACAGTTTCCTTTTCCTTAACTTCAGTGGCTTCGTCCTCTTACAGCATCCAAAAATCATCTTCGTCAAAACTCTTGTTCTAAGGGGAAATGATAAATTGAGAGATGAGATGAGAGATTAGATGTTGTTGGGGTTGGCTTTCACGTTCTAGAAGATGCACTTGAGGACTAAGGGGTCCCAAACCCTTGATTTTTCAGCAAGCAATTTTAAATGCTTAAGTGCTTCTTTTGGTTTCTCCTGTATAAAGTACCCACCAGTCATGTTTTCAACAAATTATTTCATTTAGGGGGATGGTCCCCTTTAAAAAGAAGAAGCAATCCTTGAGTTTTCAAAACTATGGTAAGGAAGTTAAACAAAAAAGCTTTAAATTAATCATAACAATGATGAAAAGTCTCATTCTCTATAAAACAAAAAATTTTAATTTGTCTTTCAAAGGAAACAATTTTATATACCAAAATAAATTTGTGAAAAAAATATTTTATCAAGTATCCTAAGAACTTATCCTATAGAGTCTCATGCTATACCACCAATGCTTATCCTCTTTCTTTAATGAAAAAAGAAAACCTTGAGTTTCGAATGATCCAGGTTTCATGAAGGCTCATAAAATAGAGATATCAAATCCAGTTCTACCAAAATAAACCATACCTATTCAAATTCTTTTAAATAAGAAAAAGGATTTTCGTCCTCCCTTCCATAAAATAGAGATAGAAATTGGATCATTTCAAGCTCAATGTTTATTTGAAAAGCGTAAAAAAAAATATCAAGCAAAAAGGAGCATTGGCCCGACTAGGTAATCCCTCATGGTCTTAGGTGGCTAGTTATTGGGGTTAAAACCCCCATTCATCACACTTCTATTAGTACCACCAATAGTTGAATTTGGAAAATAGATATGAGACGGTGGTGGTTTGGTGTGTTGAGGAAAAGGATAACTAGGGGTTGGTTGATTACTTAGTGTCCTTCCTCTAAAATCACTTTTTTTTGGTTAATTACTTAGTGTCCTTCCTCTAAAATTGTTTCTTCTAGTTGATTACTTAGAACCTATTTGGAAGTGATTCTAGGAAACACTTTTAATATTCATAATACTTGAAAATTTTTATCACTCAAGTGTTAGAAATGTTAGAAATGCTTTGTAGAATCGCTCCCAAATGCACTCTTAGTTCCCTTCCTTTAAAATCATTTCCCTAATACATCATATCACTTTAAAGAAAATGCTGGAAATGTTGGATTTAACAATTGAAAATGCTAACTGAGTAGAAAAAGAAAATCCAAAGAAAAAAAATTATGTAAAAAAAGAAAAAAATCCAACTAAAAGAGAGGTGGGGAGTGGGTGAAATATACTTGTTAAGCTTCTAAAACAACAAGCATATACACAAAAATACCTTTAGAGTCATCAATGTTGAAAGTACCCTAGTGACGACACTAATTTTTGGTTTGTCATTCTCTAATTCATTTCTTTTATCAAAACTAGGAAATATATTTAATAGTTAAGTTTTACAAAGAGAAATTAAACTTGATCATTCATTGAAACTTTCAACTCCTTAACCAAAAATAAAAAAATAAAATTAATAATTTTATAATTGTTAGGTTGCCTCCACAAGGAACTTTAATTGGTAGCAACTAAGGTAATAGCTTTAGGGGTGTGAATGTTAGCTAAAAGATTAGAAAAATGATTTTATAAATAAAATAGACATACACACACAAAGTTTAAAAGATAGAAAATTAAAGGAAAGAAAACCTCAAACCTAGAGATTCACTAGGATCACCACTTTTAGATACAACTCACCAACAAGGCTTTGAACTTATGCTTTCAGATTTAGGGTCAAAGCAAGGATTTATACCAAAAAGGTTTCCTGCTTCAAATGAACAAGAACCACCTTAATAACGTTCATCTCCCTCTAATTGTTTTTTTTTTTTTTAATATCCTTATAACCAAATGATTTAGATAAATTCTTTTCATGTCAATAGGCCTATACTTAGTTGAAAGAATCATTAAAACAATGCCTAAGTATGCTTCCAAGGTTGCTTGACTTACAACGCTCACAACCAATGCAACATAGACTTTTCTCCCCATGGTTACTTCTTTTGGTCATTATAATTACTAATAGAGATCATATTGCTTGTAACTAATGCACAGATAAACCAATAGAGAGCTAAACTAAGATATGGGAGACTTGAGCTCCTCTCACCCCTTAGAGTGTTAAAGGTTATCTAAGCATGTTAAAATTAAGTAAAGAACTAAAAATGCAAATTTGTAAGTTGAAATTGAAAAACTGAAATGTGATGTTAATTAAAAAGACTAGAAAACTCATTAAACTAGAAATTAGGGAACATTTATAATGAAAAGAAAAGATTACAGTGGAAAATTAAAAACTAAAATTACATTAAGTTATTCTTATTCCTACTTTTGTTCCCACAAGCAGAAAAAACTTATCTACAATTTCACTTTCTATAATTTGCTTCCACTTGTATATTCACAATCCTCCATTTATAGGCAAAACTTGTCCCCCCCTCCTCAAGACTTGTCTCTTCTTATATTAAGGGTCAAGTCCTTTGTCATTGCAATCAACCCGCCATCATTCTTGATGTGTTAGCTTATGGTCGGTAGTTGCATCTTTTTCTCTATGTAATTTGGCTTAGGTACGTTTAGGTAGTACAATTGAAGACTTTGAGGTATAAACAACATACTACTTTGGTGTGTAAGCCAATCATTAGAAGAATTATTAAGTACTTAGCTATTGTAGAGGTAAGAATGGTTTGTAATTTAGATGACATCAAGGGGCTGCACTACTACACATCTTGTTGACTCAAGTAAGGGGGTGCACAACATCTTAGCTTAAAGCACTTAAGAGGTTTGCAGATTGGGTTGCTTGAATAGGGTGTGAAATTTGGTCCAATGCATTAGAGAGATCTTGTGTGTTTGGTCTTTAAGGTATACATGGGAGGTGCACTATGTGGCTTTACACTAAGAAAGAATTGCATGATTAAGTCTTGCACACCTTTTAGGTGTGCAATCTATGTTTCCTCCTTACTTAGGCATTTTTGTCTATATGATTTCCTAACAAGGTTCTATTGCACCAAAAATGATGGGAAAAACCCGAATCTCTCTCCATTTCCCAAGTCCGGATCAAGTTAGGAACATGCATAACTATCTTAGGCTTTTTCTAAATCTTATGCACAATGGAAAAATAACATTTTTATACTTAAAAAGGATTCAAAAAGTGCTAAAGAAAACCATACATTAGATTTAGGTGTTCCCGAATCAAATCCACATGGTGAAGATGAAAATTGAAATCATAGAAGTCTCGTAAACCCGAAGTCTTTTGCCAAATGACTCGAACCTTGATCTTGGAACACTTTCGATAAGGAGGAAAAAATGGTGGAGGCTATGGCTCTCTATCTCTCTGGATGATGGAAGACAAAAGTTATGGAAACCCTAACCCCTAGGGGTTATTTATAGGGTTTCTAAGTGGACTTAAGTGACTTGAGCCCACATGGGTTGAAGTCACTTAATCTAGTTTAAAATGGGTTCTAATTGATTAACTAACCCAATAGGGCCTACTAATTAATCAATTAGCCCAGTTCAGAGACCTTGATGACTTACTCCTATACAACCTTGCATAATTACCAAAATGCCCTTATGCACAAAAGTGAACCTAAAGTCAATCCAACCCTCATTACCCATGTAACAAGGAATATGAGCTTATAGCGAGGACCACTAGGACCTACAGGAATACTAGCTCCCTTATAGTCCAATTTTAAAGTTGATTCAACATCCCACTACAAAGAATCAAATGAACTCCGGTATCTTATGTAAATAACAACGGAGACACTAAGTGCTTGGGTTCATGACCTACTGTCCATTGTGTTTAATCTCCCTATGAATTGGTGTTCATAGTCTAACAAGGTGAAAGCTATCAGCCTTTCAAGACTACTTCTACCATCCTTGAGTTACAGATCTTCCTATTGTGTGTTTAATTAACATATCTTAGCTCTCAAAGAGTCTATGTCAAATTCCACTTAAGGAACTACTATAGCCAAAGTTTCCATGAACACACTTCCTTAAGATCACCCAAGGGACACACTATCTCAATCCCAATAGATATCATGGTGCCTTTATTAAGAATACCCATTGCTATCGACTTCCATCAATAGTGACCTGATCCATAGGGAATATATGATCAGCTTACGACCTCACTTATAAGCCAAAGCCACTATTAACTTTAGCACAAACTCAATATTCTCTCAAGTTTGAGAGATAATACAATGAAGTAGCTCAATGGAGTCATGACTACTCGATAGGTTTAAGTCATAAATCACCATAGGTCCTGTTCAATGTGCAACCATACACACTAGTGCACTCATCATGGAAAACTCATCCCAATAGTCAAGACCAACCATCCCTCCAATTAGGAGGTGGCGCATTGCAACCTCTAATGGTTTGCCTACGCCCATGAACTGAATGTGAACAAGTAATCTATTTGCAAGGAACCCATGACTTAGATCTTCTGTGCAACTCCTAATGCACTTAAGTCACATGCAATGCAAAAAATGTAGATAAGAATGCTCATAAAGTACAATACATGGAATAAGGATAGATAAAAGTGAAACTAGAACATCATTAAATAAATATTGAATTCCAAATTTATTACATCATATCATACTTTTAAGGACTCTATCCTAACAAAAAAACACCTTAAAGAATGTAGAATGGTCATAGAATGCATCAAACATAATTTTCTAAGGTATTATAAAAAAAAACAAAACCTTGGGTTAATTTTTTGGTACCTCAAACACACTAAAGTGGGCTCTTTAAAGCCATTAAAGTATTAAGTTTGAGTTCTCATCACTTTGTCATTACCTTAATAACATGCACTTGGAAGTAACATTGAAGCTTCAATGTGGCAATCTAAAGGGCAAGCATCGGTTTTTCAATATTTATATGTATCTCAGGTTTCCACATCTAAGAGGGCCTTTTAGACATAGTACATTGGTTGCTCCTCTTTTCCTTTTTTTTTTTTTTTTTGAGATAACACTCCACTTACTACTACTAATGAGACCTTGTAAGACCTCCTTATCCTAAGGTTTATCCAAAGTGAAGGTTAGCATCATGTAATGCTTTAGTGATTCATAGGCTTAGTTGCATTTTTTGGTTCCTTTAGTCCATTTTCCCTTCTTGCTAATGTCAAATAAAGGAGGACATATATTTTTTGTCCAATATATAAATCCATTTCAAGAACCAATCTTGTTAGTGAGCTTTTGGACTTCTCCAACCCTTTTGGTCATTGGTATCTCCAAAGTTGATTTTATTTTGTTTGGGTTAGCTTCTTTTCCTTTGTATGTAACCAAGTACCTAAGGAACTTTCCATACCCTACATTTGAAGGTGCACTTCACTAATTTAGCTTCATTTAGTAATTTCTAAGAGTTTGAAATGTTCTTAGGAGGTCAATCAGGTACTCATTCCTCTTCTTACTTGTTACTAACATGTTATTAATGTAAACTAGCATACTGACTTCTATTTGTTGTTAAAAGACCTAGATGACCAAATCTAGCATCTAAGAGCCTAAATACCATTTCTTTCACAATCTAATGTTTTTAAGGAGCTAAACACTAGGGTTTATGTTGAGTCGATGACATGTGACTTGGGGATCAATGCCCATGATGTCCTGTAGTTTCCTAGCAAAGATGTGTTTTTTTCTAGTAGCCATCTTAAACCTTTTTTTTTTTTTTTACATGGACTAGAAGGAACCTCCTAGGTTTAGGGGCTTTCAAATAATGAATCCATAGGTTCTCTAATTGCTTTCTTGGGTCACCTACTAATTTGTATTTGAGTTTTGATTTATGAACTTCCTAAAGGTCCTGGTTGATGCACTTGTTGACTGCTTTAAGGGGTATGGTGTAGCATACTCATGTTGCCACCTAGTCCCGATATATTTCCCATATTCCTTGTAGTGTTAGGAATTTAATTGTATGATGGTATGTGAATAGTGTTCCTCTGTGGTTGTATATCCATGTTCATCCCATAATGGCATTATCGGGAAAAGGATATCCATAACAAAGAATTGTGTCATTATATGGCAACAACTAATTGAAACCATTAGAGCTGCTTCCCTAGTTGAGCCACATAGGACTTTGTCTAGTCCCACTAATGACCCAAGACTTGAAACTAGTTTTCCTTCGTCCATATTCATTTGTTCATATATGGGCTAATATATTTAGCAAGTTAACTAAACTTGTTAGGTCAACTAAGAATAGGTGCATGTTGTATTCAATAATTCTTAAAGTAATAACCAATGGATCTTGGGCAGGGTTTGGA
Organism: Vitis vinifera; assembly: GCF_030704535.1. Lineage (NCBI taxonomy): Eukaryota > Viridiplantae > Streptophyta > Magnoliopsida > Vitales > Vitaceae > Vitis > Vitis vinifera. The sequence continues at coordinate 12,053,081 of NC_081823.1, read as the reverse complement.
CTCCTTTTAAGTCTTTATTAGAGAAGCATATGACATATGGACAAGTGGTAGTTGCTTCATGCAAGGATGTGAGGACTTTTGCTTCAATCGCCATATGCTTCTGTAACATCTTGATACCCTGTCTAGTTACTCAAATCTAGTAGATGAGCCACCATGGATGGTAGCTATAACTACCTTGGGTTATTTGAGGCTTTTCTTTTGTCTTGTTAAGTGCATGTACTAGGAGGCAGACATCGCCCTTAGGGTCTCAATATCAGGAACAAACTCTAAGGTAAGTTGATAAAACAATACAAAGTTAGTCCTTGGAGGATGAAGGAGAAGATTTTGCATAAAAGTCGATCATTTCCCTTCTCTAAGATCATCATATGCATAGAAATGCATGAGTTATCTAGAGTGCCTTTAGTTTCATTGAAAGAAATTAAACTTAGGGAGGGAAAACCCTCATGTGGCCTCCTCCTCCTCCTAAAGGGACTTAGCCTCAATCGCCTTATCCACTAAGATTATGCATTTTGTGGTAGCTTTAGTGGTAAGAAGCCCTTAGAGCATTGGGACCTCTGGCAAGGTGGTCTATTTGGTTAGTTTAATTAAGGTTTGCTTCACCTTTCTCTCCCAATTTAATCTATATGTTGGTCTAATTGCTTTGATAACTATTATTCATTAACTTGCATCTTATTGGTGCTTACCAATGAGAGTTCCTAGTCAAAATCACATTGGCATTTGTTTACCCTTACCTTGAAGGCAACATTTTCTTGAATGAGTCGATTGCTTCTTTTAGTGAGCTTCTTCATTTATTGAATGGTTTGCTCTCACTCATTGCTCCACTTCATTTCTATCATGATTACATTTTCCTACCAAGACTCTATTACATAGTCTTCTATTGCCTAACCGTTGCTATAGATCTAAACAATGTCTTCAAGGCTTTTAATGCATTCCCATATGAAGAAGCTAAAACTCTTCATATGTAATTAAAAATTTTTATTCCACCAATTTTTGGATACAAAGGAAGGTTTCTTGATAAAAAAAAAAAAAATAGGTTTTTGCATTCACAGAAAGCTTTTTCAAAGGAGGGAAAAACTTCTTTTTCTTTGTTGTTTATGATTTCCTTTTATAGGTCTTCTTCCTTTTTATGTTCAAGTTATTCTTATAAAGAGGCAAGCTTTCTGTAGGTTTTTATGCAGGCTTTTCAACCTTATCATGCATGGAACTAAGTTTAGTTGACTTCATTTCTTCAACGTCGGGTCTTTGATTTGGGTAGACCTCAAGGAGTACTAAAATGAAGGTCCTTGCCTCGGGGTGGGGTGTTTTTTAGTAGCTTTACTAAGATTTTTTGGTGAGCTGAATTTTTGTATCTTCACCATAGATGACACCATTTTTCCAAGTATTAGTTCACTTTCTTACTTCAATGGATGGTTAGGACCTTACAATAATAAGGAACCTAAAGTGACCACTCTAGGCTCCTTACAGTCATAGAGCCTTCAAAGGTCAAGTTAGTAAGAAGAATGAGGAAACTACCAAACAAATAAGCATCAACTCAAAGGTTAACTTTCTTAGTTTTTGGAATACTAACTTGGCATAGAGGATGTGACCACTTTTAAACTGCCCCTTTAAGGTAGCAATTAAGGTCTCCCCACATGGAGGCATGGACCTTCAACATTTAGTTCTCATTAATGTGCTTAGGTGAGAAATTGATCATTTAACACTTGTGTAAGCTTTCTAGTTACTTATTCTTTGGTTAACATGTGGTCTTCTCCTATGGAGCAACCACACACTCACTTTTTTATTCTATCAAATAAACATAGTTAGAGGATTTTATTTCTTATTATCTACTATATTTACCTCAAACAAACATGTACCAAAGCAATAGTTTTAAGTCACCTATTTCACTTTCAACTAATTACTTGATTAATTATTTTATTTACTCTTTTTATTTGACAATGGCTTTAGCATTCATAGGAAAAAAGAATGATATAAAACACTAATTCATAGATTTCAAATTTCTCTTCATTTCCATTATATATGTTTTTTAAAATTACAACTTTAGTAATATTAACCCAAAGAAATTCCTACAATGAAGGAACTATATAGAGAAAAACTCTTATAAAATAGTACTCTTGGTACTAAGAAAAATTATGATCTTAGCAAGGTTATTGATTTATAGATAAATGAATATTTATTAATTGATGAAGAGTATTATGTTGTTACTGTACATTATTAGTACATGTATGACTTAATAAATTTAAAAATAATAAACATGGTAAAAAGTTAATACATAGAAACCTAAGAGACTGAAGAAAAAAAAAAGTTATTGATTGTAAATTAAAGATAAAAAGACTCCTAAAAAAAGATGTGGCATCAAAACTTAATGTTGAAAAAGATAAAGCTATTTCAAATATGTGATAATTCTAAAAGAAGTGAATTTAGAAAAACAAAAGTTATGAAAAATTACTTAATACTATATTACGAAGTTCTATTTGCTATACTATAAATTTTTGTTTCTACTTCATCAATTATTAGTTTATATTTCTTGAGCCCTTAATGATTTTTGAAAATATTTTTCTTATGTATTTAACGAGATTGCTAATTTAGTACATTGGTATGAGTTAAGACTAGAAGATTTTGTTTTATAAGTAAGATTATCAATTTATCAAAGATTCATTTATTGAGCTTTTACTATATGAACCATTATTTTGTATTAGTAGAGCTTACAAAGTTTCATTGAAAGGGGTTATATGAGTATTGGGAAGAACATGACAATTTTTCCTTTTATTATATTCATTATAATAACTATTATATTATTATGTTTTTTCCTTTAAGTCTTGCAGTCAAATTAGATGAAGCATGATTTTTCTCTTTTTCTTGACATTTTTATTCTTAAGGTGTTCTTGTGAAATTAATCCATTTTCTTAGTCAGCCTAATAGAGGAGGCATGGAGAATCAAGTTGGTAGCTATGATTTATCCACACAAATGTGCTATTGTACTCGATTGTTCAAAGGTAAGCATTTTTAGTTTATCAAATTCTACTATATAACAATACAACTCATAATTACTCAAAAACTTGAGTATATAGGTACACAAAATGAATTATCTATATATATATATATATATGTATATTAAAAAAAACTAATTAAATTGCAAAGAGTGGAAACAACCAAGGCTGAAAATGAGAGATTTAGTATGTAAACTCATTAGGTTCAATTGAAAGATTTAGCTTGCAAACTTTTTCAAAAATTAATTTTATTAAATACTTTTCCTAACTTTGAAAACCCCGATCCCTATTTTGGTAAAAATCTTTGAACTCCACAATCAAATTGAAAGATTATTAACCAAGGAGAATACAATAGGAATTAAGATATCTAATAAGCATGTAGTAAATCTAAACCTAAATAGTAAGCTTTAAAAATTATAATTGCTACAAATTAAAGTAGAAGTATTTAACAACTGCCACAAACTAAATTGAAAACATGCAAAAAGACTAGAATTGGAATTGCAAAGGACAAACAACTCTTATATATTCTGACCAAATCTAAATGTGAACCTCCTCCCACGAGAGGAATCTTAACTAAACTTTCCTCGCATGAGGAATCTTAACTGATAAGTATGCAACTTACTCTCAAGCTCTTAGTTAATGAAGTTCTACTAAGAGTATCTCATGAAATAGAAACTCCATTGTTTCCCACTCATGCATAGTAGGCAAAATAACGTCATGCATTTCTCTCAACTATATCATTATCATCCATGTCCATATTGACTAATGGATTGTACAACTGTCGAACACATTGATAAGAAAGGTGTAAGAGTATTAAACTAAATTTCATCTTAACCAGTGTAATTCATCCCTAAAAGGTGTCTCGTTATATCTTAAACACTTTTATTCACATTGAGTTAAACATGGTGAATCCCCTTAGAAAAATATTTAAAACTACACCATACTTGTAACTTATGACTGAAAATCACAAGGGCATAAAAGTTATACTATATAATGACCTATAAGATTAATGCACATGATGAGGGAGTAGCTATGAATATATTCATTCATTCTTGTTTGATTGCCAAGAAGATATAGTATGAAAATACATGCTGACATGGAGATCTTCATTATGAGTGTACCTTAGATCTTCTATATTGTACAAATCTTAGTTTACTTGCATCGAACAAAGAACTCAAGTTTTGCACATGCTTACTAAATCAAGCACTACATTAACAAGATTTGGCAATTGACTCCATTACAAATGTGTACTATAGGACTATCTATACTTGGTCGCTACTAACATGCAAGTTTTATTGGATACAAATAGGAGTCTTATAAATATCAATGATCTAACACACTATCTAAGTGGTTTGGACTCATTATGTTTCAATTGTGCAAAGTAATGAAAGTGTATGTCAATAAAGTAAAACAAATAATTAAATGGCACCATCAAACAAGATTGGACAATGAATAAATCATAGATATAATGGTTAATTGAAATATATAATATGTAATCATAATATACATGATCCAATGCTCTTAACTTAACTCCCATGTAATCATAATCTAAATAATACAATGCTCTCAACATGACCCTAATAAACATCTTTACATATTAGCTTAGTCAACAAGGGGGTGAGGGTGGGATTTTTAACCATTTATCAATTAGAAATATGTTCCTATGCAACCATGTCTCATATAAACTAATGTTTAAGATTGATGTGTTTGGTTCAACTATGGATACTTGGGGGGGTCTTTGACATAGGCTAAAGTTTCCATGCTATCACAATAAATAGTAGTATGCTCAAAAGAACAAGCAATATTGTGAAAAATATGTATGAACATCATAAACTAGTCACTTTCCTAAACGACAAGTCATGTACTCCTAACTACATGCATGGTAGACAATGTTATACATGATTGTTTTCTATTTCACCAATATATGCTACCATCATAGAGCATATGTAAAATTATAACCATGTGTGGATTTGGGTTCATTTAGGATGCTACCCCAATTATCATTGTTATAGCTAATCAAGTCCAAATTCAATCCTCAATAGAAAATTATATAGCCTATGGTGACTTTAAGGTACGAAAGCATCCAGTCCATTGCTTTTTTGTAAGCAAGGTTTAGATCTAATTAGAAGTTACTAACCTAATTACATAACAAATATTAGTTCATGTACACATCATTGGGTACTTTAAGCTACTAACAATGCTAGCATATAGGAACCTTGAGTGATCTTTTCCTATTCATTTAAAGTCTTACGACACATGTTAAAGCTTAAGGTCTTATCTTTCTGTATATGTATGCTAATAGATTTTCAATTTTACATCTAGATTTTTTCCAAGAATATTCATTGTGTATGATTTGTAAAACAAACCAAAAAGTCTCATTGATTGATTGATTAGAATCATAACTTTGAACACATAGTTTGCTTTAAGCATGTTGTTCATTTTAAAAGTTGACGACCACCACACTTTAGAGGCAACCATCTCATTATCATCCCTAACTAACATTTCATTTGTATACAAAAAAATAAATAAATAAATAAAAAATAAAGAATCTACCCTTACACCATTTAACAAACATGTAATAGTGTTCTTAGACCATCATAAACCCATTAGTGTAATATACCATTGTTTAAATGATTATTGTAGGCTATAAATGGACCTTTGTAGTTGTTAACTTTGACTTTCTATTTAGTTGCCATAAAACAAGTTAGTTGATCTATATAGTTCTTCTTATTTAGTTCTCCATTGAAAAAAAAATGATTTGAATGTTTATTTGATATAATTTCAAATCCAAAATGTGATAATGGTTGAATAAGGAGAGTTGAGGCAAACCTCACTTCTCATGAGAAGTTCTTTTTTTTTTTTTTTTTTTTTTTTTTATACTCTACACTCTCATTTTGGTTGTAGCCTTTCTTCATGAGTTAAGTTTAACAACTTGCATCATTTGCCTAAAGTTTGACCTTAAAAACCTACTTATTCCTTAAGGTCTTATGTCTTAACAATAGTTCAATTAATTCTCAAATAGAGTTCTTGCTAATAAACTTCATATGTTATTTCACTATAGCTTTCCATATTTCACAAGTATGGATAAGAGAACATTATTAAAAAATTTATACTTCTGATGTGTTGGAACATCTAGATTACTTAACTTCAAGCCCTAGATCATTAGGTGCATGACACTATCTTCGTAGAAATGCTAGAACTATGTAATGGGAGAATTCAGAACAATGAATATTAGATTTAAGTGCTCAAAGAATTAAATCTAATTGGTGAAGAGGTTAATTAAGATCTCAAATAACTCATGATCTTTTGCCTGATAACTCTCTTTCTTGTATCCTAATACACAAGGGTGTTAGAATCCTCTCTACGGGGATAGATATTAAGGTAGAAGATTGAATAGCTGAAAAGTACTAAGCCTTAAACCCTTTAAGGAGTTTATATAGGCTTACCTCTTAGCTCGAGTGACTTGAGCTCATCTTATGTTTGGGTTACTTAATCTAACTCATTAGGTCCTAATTAACTAAATTTATCTATTAAGCTTCAATTAATTAATTATCTGATTTAAAAGACTATTTATATGTACTTGTGCAACCTTCTGTATTTACCAAAATGCTCTTATACACACATATAAATAAAGAATCCTACTATTCCTCAAATATTTTTTGACCAAGGAATATGAGTTTGAGTGGGAACCACTAGGATCCATAGGGAAGTACTAGCTCCCTTAAAATCCAATTTTAAAGTTGACTCAAAATCTAACTCTAGAGAGTCAACTACACTTTAGTATCTTTATGATATTAGACCGAGATAGAAAACTTCAGTTTGTGACCTACTAGCAATTGCATGCAAGCTCCTCATGAATTATTATCCATAATTTAACAAAATGAATGTTATCAACCTCTCAAGACTACTTCTACAATCCTTGAGTCTTAGATCCTCCTATTATGTGATCAATTGACATACTATATCTCTTCAAGAGCATCTGTCAAATTCCACTTAAGGAATTATTATGACCATAATTTTCACAATCACATGTCCTTATGATCATCTAAGGGGATATAATGTTTCAATCCCTTAAGATATCATGGTGCTTATCTTGAGAATACCCATTATCACATGCCTCAATCATAGTGACTCAATTTATAGAGAATATATGACCACTTTAGGGTCTCACTCATGGGTCAAAGCCATTGAAGACCTTAGCACTAGATCAATATTCTCTCAAGGTTGAGAGCTTATGCAACATAGTAGCTTCGTGAAGTCAAGACTACCTAATGACCAATGTCTGACTCACCATAAATCCTATCTAATGTGTAACCTATTAGGATTGAGCCCTAAAAAGCATGACATGATGTAACAGATAGAAATTTATTTATATTTTTTGTTTTCTCTTTATTATCTCATTGACATGAATTAGGTAATTAGATGATCTTGTATGGTTAATTAATCAATTAAGACCTATTTTATACAAGATTAAGTGACCCAAGCCTTAGTGGGCTCAAGTCATTTAAGCCCAGTAGGGAAATTCTATAAATACCATTTAAAGGTTAGGGTTGCAATCACTTTTTGAGAGACAATCATCTTCTAACTCTAAAAAGAGAGAGCCTAGGATTTCTCTCTTCAAAAGCCCCCATTTTGGAGTGGCAAGATCGTGGATCAAGTCATCAAGCAAAAGATTTTCGATGTGTGAGACCTCTGGACTCTTTAGGCTTCACATTCACTAAGCATAATTGATTTAAGAACCATTTAAATCAAATGTAAAGTTTGTTAGCCCAAGGGTTCTCCTAATCACGTTTTGATGATAACAAACCATGGTTAAGTCATTAATTGGTTTGAATTATAAAGAATTTCATATATTAGTTTGGAAATTCATAAAAGAACCCAATGGATGCAAGATCAAGACAATTGAAAGACCCTTTAATAATAGGAAACATATCTAAGATGAATGCATTGTGCACATAGGATTTTCATATCTTTTCATGCACTTTAAAAACTCAGTTTAGGCATTAAAGTTACATTTTCGTCAAAACCCGAGTTTTATCAGATGAACCTTAGACAAATTGTTTCAAAATTGGCATATTAATTTACCTAAATACCTTGCCTAAGTGTTAGAAGAGAAAAGAACAAAAAAAAAAAAAAAAAGTTTTCAGGCAAAAAATGGTGAACTCGTCAAGGCACTAGCCAACTGGCTCAATCGGCTAGGGCACTGGTCGATCGGTTACACCTTCTTGATCGAGGTCCAGTCGAGAAATGCAAAAAATCTTCTCTCTCTTCTTATAGCTTTGCATTCCTGGTCAAGGGATATGCCTTCTCGGTCGAGATCTGGTCGAGATTTGGTCAAAAACCGGTTGAGGCGTAACAATCACCTACAATGCATTTATTATCCAATGGCTAGTAACCCTAACTCGACTGATCATGGCCGCTTTTTGGCATTTTTTACTCTTAAGGCTAGAAACCTATAAATTGAGAACTCCACTTCATTTATGAGGTAGAGAACACCTGCATTTATTTGTTTGCCTACTTGTTCTTGCCTCAAAAGCTCTCATTCTTTCCTTAGTGCATTCAATATCCATTTGCATATTTCTTAGTGCACCTTTGTGATTCTTCCTAACATTTAAGTTGTATTTGAGCCCTTGTTGGGCTAGGTTGAGAGATTCAAACTTGTTATTTGAATGCTAAAAGATTCAAGTGAGTTAAGACTTGAAGGGATTATGTAATAGCCCATTGGAGCCGGAATCCAAGTGTAAAGGTGATTAAAAGCTTAGTTGAAGCTTCAAGTATAGTGGAACCTTCACTCGGTTAAGAGGTTGAGGAGAGTGGACATAGGCAAGGAAGTGCTGAACCACTATAAAATCTAAGTTTGCTCTTTCTAACCTTATATCTTTATATTTGTGTTTCATTTTCTTGAATTTGTGGTGTTTGAAAAATATTTTTTAAAAACCCAATTCACCCCCTTCCTCATCTCTTGGGTGTTTTCTCTATTAAGATTAGCCTTTAATTTTCTCAAAGTTTTTAGTGACTTTTCCCTAGATTATAGAATGTTAAAATTTTGATTTTTGCTTCTGGTTCATAGGATTTAGAGGCCTAGGGTATTTTGCATGCACCTATACGATCTAGGGTTATGGGAATGGAAATATCTAGGTTTCCCAACATAATTAAACACACTAGTACACTCACCATGGGGAACCCATCCTAATGACTAGGGCAAGTCATCCCTCCAATTAGGAGGTAGTGCACTATAGCCTCAAATGGTTTATTAAAGTCCATGAACCAATTGTGAACGAGTCATTAACTTGTAAGGAATCTATGACTTAGATTTTTCATGTGACTCCTAATTCACTCAAGTCATGTACATGCAAGTGATGTAGGTTTGAATGCTTAACATACATAATTCATAAATAGGATAGTGAATAGAAATTCGAAGTCATAATATAAGTATTAATGAACTCCATTTATGGTTACATCATATCATGCAAACATGAAAGCTTCACCTTAATGCCCATAATTACAATGATGAGATAAACTCCCATACCATGGTTGAGGATACACTTTGATACCATTTGTAATGACTCACTCCCAACCGTGTAAATATATATCATCCACTTTGGGCTCAAAGAGCCCTTACAACATTAAAATGTGTCTAAATAATTAAGAGAAGCTCATATATATAATGTCAAGAACTTTTTCTCCTATTCGATATGAGATATCATAGTATTTTCCTTTGGTTTAATTGCCTCAAATAAATTGAGACTCTTGTTCAATGCTGCTCTACTAAAAATATCATCCTATAAGAAATTGACTTCATATGACTTTATTTCAATTATACTCCCATTGAGTTGTTCACTAAGCATCACACAACCTTTGATTTATTAGAATATCTAATGAAAGTGCACTTGTTTCCTTTATAGCACAATATCTATGAAAATTTACATGAACTAAACTTGCTAACCCTTAGGATCACAAGTGAGCTAGGTTTGACTTCTTAACTATATGGATTTGAAGTAATTGATTTTGAGGGCACTCTATTCAATCAAAATAGTAACCCTCATTTCCCACCCTGAAAGATGTTAGATAGTTGGCTTGTGCCTTTTTGAGTGAACCATATCCAAAAGTTTATGGTTACTTTTTTTAGTTCAACCATTTTACTGTGGAGTCCTTGAAGCCATTGATTGTTCTTTGGATTTCCTTTTCATCATAGAGATTTTTAAAACTCTTCAATGGATACTCAAGTCCATGATTTATCCTTAATGTTGTAATAGTTTTTTCTTTTCATTTTTTTTAACAATATTCATATAACATCTAAATCAAAGCAATTCTTTGGACTTGTAGATATAACCATCCGCAAATGTGATGAAGTAGTAGGCACCATGCTTGGCTCGCATGTTCATTAGGCCCTGTACTTTGGAATGCATAGGCTACAAAGGACCAGATACCTTTTTGGCTTGCTTAAGAGGCTTCCTAATTAATTTTCCTTCCAAATAGTGTTCACAAGGGGATAGGCAAATTTCTGAGAGTTAGCTTAATATATTTTGATGGTTTTTCCCTTAAACTTATTTTAGAAAAAAAATTGATATTATTATATAGTAATATATTCTATAAATATTATAAAATATTAATGGAGTTTAATTCAGCTTAGATTGTTGAAGCATTGGTTTGAACTTAGCCCAAAATTGAACTCAACCCAAAATAACTTTTGGTTGAGAAACTCGACCAAATCCTAACTTGAGTACTATAAATGGTTTCTCAACTTCACCAAGATTCAAGTTAGGTCAAACCAATTTGCCAAATTGCACCCGGTAGAGAAATGCTAATTTGTTGAATTCGGGATCCTCACAATTTTAATTTGTCCTCACAAAATTGTCTTCAATTTTTTTCCTTTTAAGTTCGAGTAATGGATTTGAAATCAGCTCTACAATCAAATTATGTAGGATACACAATTTTCATTGCTTTGATAGATTTTGTGAATATCTTGTCACTTGATGCTCCTGGTTAATTAATAAGAAGTCCAGTAATTGAGCTTGTACCAAGTTTCATTAGGCTTCTTGATTCTAGCCTTTAAATTCAAGTGCGATGGTTTAAGGGAAGTATATCAAAACCTATTGAATCCCAAAAAAACTTTACACCAGCCAATATGAGTTGGCAACTTCTCACGATCACTTTAATTTAGATTAGTGTTTAATTGGTACTTGATTCAGGGTTGCTTTTGGTTTTTTCTTTGTCAAAAACTTAAAGTTTAAAGGAAAATAAAATTTGTTTTGGAAGTGGTGTTTGAAACTAAACTAATATAGAACTAGGTAAAAATGGAAGAAAGAAAGTCTCCCGGAGCTAAGGGTTGCTAGGATCAAGTTCAGAATGCAAAGTGGAAATTACGGACTCTTCTTCTCGTATTGGGGACAACAACATAAAGGATGGTTGTTTCCCGAACCGGTATAGGTTTAACAATGAAGATTAAATCCATAAAAAGTCAATAGAAATGGTAGTCAGGTTCCATTAATGGCTTTAGACACTATGGGTCTTCACCTTGAGCCATTTTCCAATGGCTCGTACATGATAACTAATGGTCTGATATGGATCTAGCAATAAGTATCCACAGAGACCTAAAACTTAACATGTATTGGCCATTCAAAGTGATTCTAAGGGATTTAAAGCAAAACTTTAGATTTAAAAGCCATTTATGAACTCCAACTACCTGTATTTAATGCACGAGAGTATTCCACTTTTGCATTTGGACTTTTCACCCAGCTTCCTTCACTCCAAGAAACCAAAGGTTTAGCCTCTCATCGTCTGGGAAAACATCCTTAGAGGTTGTTTGGCTTCCAAGAAAAAGAAAATAGTAGAGAGAAAAGGAAAGCAAAGAGAGCCCTGTATTTTACTAAGTGTAAAACATAACATATGTTCGTCGTTTTTCAAGAGATGATTTCCACCCCTCTTATAGTCTTTACAAAAGCAAAGCCTGTGATTGGCTAATTACAGGGATAAGAAAGGAATTTACATCAAAAAATAAAAAAGAAAAGATCTCATGTGGAGTCGGCAGAACAGAGGAGATTTCACACCAAAGACGCATGGGCTGTGCGAAATTCGCACTTGCATGGTTGGTGGTGCGAAATTCGCACTTGCTTGGGCTGCTGTGCGAAATTCGCACTTAGCTTGATGCAGTTGTCTTCCGAAGGCTATATCTTCCTCATTTTAGCTCCAAATTGTACACGGTTTGAAGCGTTGGATTATTGACTTCCTGAGCTTTGAAATGGTATATAGCATGTAGAAAATGGACTTTGGTAAGTGCTCCAAAAGTGCGAAGGAAGAATGCAGCTGCTGTCATCTGTTTTCTTCACTCTGTGTTCCTCTTTGCTTCTCTCCTTTACTTGGCTTGTCTTAATGATCCAAAAAGCTGTCAAAACAATAAATCTAGCCACAAATATGATTAGAAGTCATTGCTAGGTCCTTAACATGCCAATTGGAATAAAGATGGAGAACTACTACATAAAAGTGCTTAAAACATAATGAATTAAAGGCGCAAAATAACACTTTTTGGGTAGTAATCACTCCCCCCAACTGACACATTGCTAGTACCTGAGCAATGAAGGAGAGAAAAATAAAGAAAAATAGATAATATAATAATTTACAAAATCATGCTGATCACTCGAAAAAATAATCAAGTGGCATGATTAGATCAAAATCTCACATGGCAAGTCAAGGATATAAAACTCAATCATCAACAAGAGTCATCAAATAACTTACATATCACAACATACAAAGAGTGGGCATTATGCAAATTTGAGTATCACAATAATTTCCACTCCCAAAGGACCAACTCTTAATCTTCCACAAAAATCTAAGTGTTAAGGTGCTTAGTTTCCAGTTATAGTATGTCAAACTATATTCTCCCCCCAACTAAGGTTTTTCTCTAACTTTAGCAACACTAACCCCCATATAAAAGGCTAAGAACGCACCTTTTTTTTTTTTTTTTTTTTTTGAACTCCACCCATCCACCTATGTAACGAGCAGTGAGGTCAGTGACTCCCAACCAATAAAGGCTTAGGGCACCAGACTTCAAAGATTTTCACCATATACCCCTCGAACCTTGCTCGAGTTTCAAAGCAAGTGAAGCAAATTTTTTCATAAGACACATTGGCCTTTTATAAGGTGTCCCAACACTAATAGAATGAGGTCAAAGGCACCAAGTCGAAAATTTCCTAAGTTTAGGGGGTGAGAAAGTTTTCCATCTTATAACTGGAATCTAATGTGTTCAGTGTGTGAAAAGATTAGAGTGGAAGACTTAAGATTGAAATCAAAAGGAGCTTCAACAATTTATCAACTTTAATAAGCATAATACAAACTCTAAGACTATGGCAATAAGATAAGAATTTAATTTCTCCCATTTATTTTTGAGAATTTATCTTTGAGAAAACAAAAAGAGTTTGCAAAAAATTTGTTAGCAAAATAACTTAACTAAAAATTCAATAAATTACTTCCTCAACTCTCTCCCCAACTAGGATGAACATTGTCCCCAATGTTCCAAAAACAAGTGATAATAAAAAGGGAGGAAGTGATACCTCCTGATAGTAAGGGACTCTAAATGAATAGGAGAAACCACATGTTGCATAAGAAAAGAAAAATCATAAGAGTGATGATTAGAGGAAATAAAAAGAAAAAACTAAAATACACAAAAAGGAAGATGTCTATATAAACTGAGAGAGTACAATATACAAGATAAACATGGAACACATCCAATCCCAATATAAAAGTAGTCCAAAATATATAACACATCCAAAAACATAGAATATAGATACAAATCAAAAAATGAGAGGAGTGATCGTATGATCAAGTAGTAGGCTCCTCTGGTGGATAGGAGGGGTCATCCGCTGCAACTGTGGAAGGTACCGCTATAGGTGTAGCATCATCAGCTGGAGTAGAAGGCTCTGAGGGCACAGGAGCAACAGGTGGAGCTGGTGGCAAAAGACCGAGGTGCTGCTGAATCTCACAGAGAATGAGAGTCTGTTGGTCCTACCGAAGCTGGAAGTGGTCCATCCGCTCCATAATAGCCGTCTGAGTAGTGGTCAGAGTCTGGAAAGAAGCGAGCAAGTCACGATACTCTGCACCAGGGATAGTAATGGGTGGCTCTTAGGTAGGAGGAACAACAGGTGGGGTGTCAGACAATGCTGCCTCTGGTACGGGCTCCGAGGGAGCTGAAGTGGACGGAGCAGATATAGATGGTAAAGGCTGTGGAGGGACTTCCCTTGGCTCGGGAAGTTCTGGGGAATGTTGATGGAGCCATACCTGATTCCATTGGTCAAGAGAGAAGTTCTCTCGATAATGGCGACGGTGCTCAGAATGAGGGTCTGCAGGGAAACCCATATGCGCTAGAACATGGCATAGCAGTCGAGGGAAAAATAAAAGAATGGTGTTTGCCCTCGTAAGACGCCGCTTATGCACCTTCTCCTCAAAATGGAGGAGGGCGACCATAATCAAATGATGGGGGCTAAAGTAGTAGTCCTCAGAGATACGGAATAATGCCTTTAGAATGGCCCCTCGCCTTTACACTTTATGCTGAAGAGGAAAAAGATTGTTACAAAGCACCACATCAACTAGGAGCATCCCAGGGGGAAGCTCCTTCCTCATAATGATCCTCTGTGAAGATGTCCCTCGAGATAGTATACGAACCATGTCCCACTCAGAAAGTGGGGCCCAACGTCTAAATGTAGCGGGATCTGCTAGTGCATAAGGGATATGGAAAGCCTCGGCAATCTGTCTAGCCCCCAAAATACCCTGGCATCCATCAATGGCAAAAAGGATCGAGGCTGGTACCGGGACGCCACGAGTAGTCATAGACTGGTAAAAGTCTAAAGCTACTTGAGGATAAAAGAACTGTGGGGGAGTCATAAAGGGTATAAGGTGGTACCTCTCAAGTATGCGGTATGAATCCCCTAACTCAGGCTGCTGTCGCAAAATAGAGTGATCAAAATATGCCTCGACATGGAATGCTCTCGATCGGCAATCGGAGTTGCCCTCAATGGGCGAGCTGGCGAGGATAGGGCGCTTGGTGGGAGGAGGCTGAGACTGTGAATCTCGAGGTGCTCTGGAGGACTCTCTTGGCTTTGAAGTCTTGGCTTTCTTTGTAGGAGGACTCCTAGGTGGAATCTGAGTAGGGGCCACAAGCATGGCAACTGCTCTCCTCGTATGGTATCTGCGCTAAGGGACAGAATCAGGTAAATATGGGGGTACATCTAGTGGGGCCTGCACAGGGGCAGCTCTCTGACTGCTCTAGGGAGCTGAGGCATAGCCTCCTCGGGTCTTAGGCATAATGGAACAAAGAAATGAGGCTCAGAGGCTTGGGATTAGGGAAGGTAGGGATGAAGAAGCTCAAAAATTTGCACAAGGGAAGGGTGGTGCGAATTTCGCACAAGGGAAATGTGTTGTGCGAATTTCACACAATGCACTATTCACCCGTGCAAATGCGAAATTGTGGTGGTTTCAAATGGCAACAATTCTTGGTTTTTGAGGGTGGGAAATGCTGGCTGAGGTAGGAAAGGAGTTTTTCATGGTGGCTAAGCTTGGAAATGGGAGCTTTACAAGAAGAGAATGAGAGATTTTGAAGCTCCCATACCCGGCGACAATGGGTTTCTTATGAAGAAATCGAGGCTTTGAAACCTATGCTTGAGGTTTTGATTTTGAAAAATCAAGGTTGGGTTGGGTTTAGGGATGGATTTGGAGTGTTGAGTGAAGAAATGAAGGGTTTTTTATGGTGGAAGGAGGAGAAAAAGCTGAAAATGAAAGGCATGGGCTGTTGTGAATAGTGATGGCCGCGACTATGGAATGAAGCTTTTGAGATGGGCTGCCATGGTGGGGTTTTAGGATGGGAGATGATGAAGGAGAGGACCTTGTGGATGGAAAGGAGTGATCGGAAAAGAGGGGTTGAGAGGATTGAAGAAGAACAAACTTAGATTTTAAGAAGAGAAATTGGCTTTTAAAGAGCAAATGCGAATTTCGCACAAAGTGAATAGTGATGGCAAAAATTTTCGCATTCCTGTGCATTTTTGCACTAAGATTTTGGGTAGGGACCGAGAGCATGCTTTTTGGAAAATGCTCACAAAAGCAATTTTGCACAAGGGGGTAGGGTGGTGCAAATTGCTCTGTTTTCCTCTGTTTTTGGCTTCCCCTGTGTTGATCATAAAAAAACCCAAGTTAAATCAAACCAAAATAAAATTAAAGCAAGAAATCAAAATCAAAACAAATTTAAAAATAAAACAAAAATATATGGACTAGCTAGTCTTTAGAAAGACTAAGTCTATAAAAAAAAAAAAAAACTGGTCCTGTTTCAGCTTGTCTTCTACCCGGTATGCATATTTCATCTTTAGAGGTAGCGAGTTAAGAATAAGCTTTGGGGGCTCCTCCTTCGCATGTCTCTGTATCTCCACCGCATTCAATAAGGGCTACATTTCTTTTGTTCTCGTCCAATGGAACAGATTAGCAAGCTTCTCTGAGGGTTCAGGTAACCCTTCATCATGCTTTGGCTTGAATATGGGCTGATCAACCATAACTACTTTGACTTTCCTCACCATTGAATTTTCTTCGTTTTGGGCCTCCTCTTTATGGATACCCTTGAGATGTTGATATGGTTGAGAAGGAAAGTTTTCTTTTTCTCGCTCTGTGTTGAGGTTGATAAGCCTTGAGCTTGAGTATTCAAGATTGTCTGTCTTCTGAGACAAATCATTCAACCTCCCATCCATCTTTCTGTCTTGGCTATCAATTTCTTGCCTGACTTGAGCATTTTCTTGCCTGAATTGATCAATGATGGATTTCTAGTGTGCTACAAAGTCTTCCACAACCTTGGTAAGGTTCACAATTGCTTGTTCAAGTTTCAAGGCTTGATGTGGTGCTTGAGCGGGTTGCATGTACTGACGTGGTTGTGGTTCCTAAAAGAAATTTGGATGATTCCTACAAAATGAATTGTAGGTGTTATAATCACCAAATATCTCTCTTGCCACTGGATTGATAGGACACTCCTCCACCAGGTGCTCAAAAGACTGACAAATGCCACATGGCATACCAAACATCTCCCTCATTGCTGGAAGGATAGGACACTCCTCCACCAAGTGCTCAAAAGATTGACAAATGGCACACGACATAGCTTGCACTAGTGTTTTAGAAATGGCATGCACAACTAGCAATTTGTGAATTAAAAACAGAGCAAACAAAAGAAAATAAAATTCTAAAGAAAATTATTAAGATTAACTAAAATCTAAATAAAAGATATACTAAAACATGAACAAAGGAAAATAAACAAAAAAAAAGAGTTAATAAAAGGAAAAGAAAAGTCACCAAACTTGTGATAAAGATCACAAGTACTCTGAAAAGGTCATATCACTGTAAAGTGGCACCATCCCCGGCAGCAGCGCCATTTTGATTCGTGCCCAGTCGGGTGTTTTAATAAAAAATATTTATAAATCCTATGACCTCATACTAGCGTAGCAAAGCTACTATAGTATAGCAGCTCTAGGGTCGAAATCTGGGATGGGTTTTCATTCTACCAATGATATACTCAAGATTAGAAATTGAATCTGATGATTTCCTTTGTCAAAAACTTAAAGTTTAAAGGAAAATAAATTTTTTTTTGAAAGTGGTGTTTGAAGCTAAACTAATATAGAACTAGGTAAAAATGGAAGAAAGAAAGTCTCCCGAAGATAAGGGTTGCTAGGATCAAGTTCAGAATGCAAAGTGGAAATTCCGGATTCTTCTTCTCGTATTGGGGACAACAACATAAAGGATGGTTGTTTCCCGAACCGGTATAGGTTTAACAATGAAGATTTAATCCATAAAAAGTCAATAGAAATGGTAGTCAGGTTCCATTAATGGCTTTAGACACTATGGGTCTTCACCTTGAGCCATTTTCCAATGGCTCATACATGATAACTAATGGTCTGATATGGATCTAGCAATAAGTATCCACAGAGACCTAAAGCTTAACATGTATTGGCCATTCAAAGTGATTCTAAGGGATTTAAAGCAAAACTTTAGATTTAAAAGCCATTTATGAACTCCAACTACCTGTATTTAATGCACGAGAGTTTTCCACTTTTGCATCTGGACTTTTCACCTAGCTTCCTTCACTCCAAGAAACCAAAGGTTTAGCCTCTCATCATCTGGGAAAACATCCTTAGAGGTTGTTTGGCTTCCAAGAAAAAGAAAATAGTAGAGAGAAAAGGAAAGCAAAGAGAGCCCTGTATTTTACTAAGTGTAAAACATAACATATGTTCGTCATTTTTCGAGAGATGATTTCCACCCCTCTTATAATCTTTACAAAAGCAAAGCGTGTGATTGGCTAATTACAGGGATAAGAAAGGAATTTACATCAAAAAATACAAAAGAAAAGATCTCATGTGGAGTCGGAAAAACAGAGGAGATTTCGCACCAAAGAAGCATGGGCTGGTGCGAATTCGCACTTGCATGGCTGGTGGTGCGAAATTCGCACTTGCTTGGGCTGCTGTGCGAAATTCGCACTTAGCTTGATGCAGTTGTCTTCGAAGGCCATATCTTCCTCATTTTAGCTCCAAATCATACACGGTTTGAAGCGTTGGATTCTTGACTTCCTGATATTTTAAATGGTATATAGCATGTAGAAAATGGACTTCATTAAGTGCTCCAAAAGTGCAAAGGAATACTGCAGATGCTGTCC
The DNA here is from genome assembly GCF_030704535.1 of Vitis vinifera. Classification (NCBI taxonomy): domain Eukaryota; kingdom Viridiplantae; phylum Streptophyta; class Magnoliopsida; order Vitales; family Vitaceae; genus Vitis; species Vitis vinifera. The sequence goes on along the minus strand of NC_081823.1, from coordinate 12,034,424 downwards.
TCTATTTTCTTCACTCTGTTTTCCTCTTTGCTTCTCTCCTTTACTTGGCTTGTCTTAATGATCCAAAAAGCTGTCAAAACAATAAATCTAGCCACAAATATGATTAGAAGTCATTGCTAGGTCCTTAACATGCCAATTGGAATAAAGATGGAGAACTACTACACAAAAGTGCTTAAAACATAATGAATTAAAGGAGCAAAATAACACTTTTTGGGTAGTAATCAACACTTCTTCAAACTCCTTGATGTGAGAATAGGGGTTCTCACTTTCCATCCCATGAAAAGTAGGTAGAAGTGGCACTATATGAGGTCGGATCACTAGCTGCTTAGTGGGAGGCACTATGCATGAAGGTGCACTCATTCAAGGTGGATGCATGCGGTCCCTCATGGATCGGTATGCATTGAGATTCTCCTCTTGCCCATGTTGGCTATGCTGATCTTCATGTGGACAATCCATGATGTTCAAGCAGACTTCCAACTCAGTTTCTTGAGGAGTTTCAATTTTCACAAGTCTTCCCTCAATATCTCTTATCTAATAGGGCATACACAACCCGAGATTACTGAAACAAAAACAAAGAAAACAAAAAGGACTACAATTCTAGGAAAATATTTAAGGTTATCTAAAAACTAAATGAAAGATAAGATAAAATAAAAACAAAGAAAATGAGTTAGTGAAAGAAAAATCACCAACTTGTGATGAAGATCACAAGTACTCATAAAAGGTAACATTTATGCGCTTAGGCACCATCCCCGGCAACAACGCCATTTGATTCATGCCCAGTCGGGTGTTTATCAAAACATTTATAAAACCTACAACACCTTATACTAGGATAGCAAGGACAAAGCTACTATAGTATAGTGGCTTTAGGATCATCCACAGAGATGGGTTTTCTTTGTACACTTAACATTAATAAAAGAAGAAATGGTGATTTCCTTTTTGGAAGTTAGTTTTTAAATGAAAATAAGATTGATTGGAAGGGTTGATTTTAAGTTAAGCAAACATAAACAATTGAAATTATTATAAAGAGAAAGTCTCTTGGAGCTATGGTTACTAGGATCAGGTTCCTGTTGCAAAGCAGGAAATTCCAGATCTTCTCCTTGCATTGGGGACAATAACATAAAGGATGGTTATCTCCCGAACCGGATTTATATTTAGCATATAAGTTTTGATCCAAAGGATTCTTGAAAAATGGTAGTTGCTTCCCATTAATGGCTTCAAACACTAAAGACCCTCACCTTGAACCACCTTCCAATGGCTAGTACTTGATAACTAATGGACATCCATGGATCTAGCAATAAGCATCCATAGAATCCTAAAAGCTTACCAAGTATTGACCATTCAAGGTGATTCTAAGGGATTAAAACTGAAACTTGAAATATAAACCATTAATGATACACAACTACCTTCATTTAAAGTAAGGAAAACTCATACCTTTGCATCTGGGTCCTTTACCTAGCTTCCATCACTCCAAGAAACGTGAAACTTAGCCACTCATCCTCTGAGAAATCATCCTCAGAGGGTGTGTGGTTAGAGAGAAAGTGAAGAGAAAATGAGAAGGAAAGGCAGAGAAAAACTCAGACTTTACAAAATATCTAAAACATAATATCTATCCTAACATAATATCTTTTGAGAGGTTTTCCAACCCCTATTTATAGTTCCTAAACAAACCCTAATGTAATGAATCTATTACAAAAGGATTAAAAAGGAACAATTACAGTTCTGGAGAAAAATCTCAAAGGTCGGTGCGCACAAAGTGATTTTCGCACACCCTACAAAAGTTTGGCACACCCTGTGATTCGACTCATGGTAGCTTAGATTTAAAGGCGTATCAACAAAATTTATACCTTGAATACTATTACTAAAGTAGCCAAGCTACTATAGCATAGTGGTTCTAGGATCGTTCACTGGGAAGGGTTTTCGCAAACACAAGTGATATTCAAATTAGGAAAATAAGTGATTTTCTTATGGATGTTAGCTTTAAAAGAAGATGTAAATGTTTTAGAAAGATTTAAACTAATCTAAGCTAACATTAAAGACTAAAATGAAAGGGTGTAAAAACAAGTTTCTCAAAGATAGGATAGCTATGCTCTGGCTCTTATGCAAATTGGAAATCTCAGGATAGGCTCCTCGCGTTGGGGTTGCAACTATGGTGATGCTTGCTTCCCGAACCGGTATGGATTTAGCAAATCAAGTTTTAATCTTTTAAAATGGAAAAACAGATGGTAGTGAATTTCATCAATGGTTATTCACCTTAGACTTCCTTTGAATGGCTCGTAAGAGATAACTAATGGTCTAAAGCCAAAAGCTTACCAAATATTGGCAACTCAAAGTCATTCCAAGTGATAAACTCACCTTTCAATGGCCATTGAAATTGGTTCTAACAGATTAATGCAAAACTTGGAATTGAAAACCTCACCTTCCAATAGCTCGTAGGAGATAACTAATGGATAGAAATCCAAAAGCTCATCAAGTATTGGCCATTGGAAGTTGTCCAAAGGAAATAAAAACCAAACTTTACATTAATGAACCTTTAATGAAAAACGTCTACCTTACCTTTCGGGTGCGAGAAATTTCCATGGGAGTGCATCCAAGCCATGACATAACATCCATACTTTGAAAAACTAAAAGTTTCAGCCAATCATCCTCTAAGGAAAAGCCCTCAGAGGCTGTTTGGCTTCCAAGAAAATAAAATAGTAAAGAGAAAAGAGAAACGAGAGAGCTCTGTATAAAACCTAACACGCATGTTCTCTTTTTTTCAAGAGGTGATTTCCACCTCTTTTATAGTCTTTACAAAAACAAAAGCTTGTGATTGGTTAGTTACAAGGATAAGAAAGGAAATTACATCACAAAATACAAAGGAAAATATCTAAAGTGGAGTCGGAAAAAACAGAGCAAAATTCGCACCACGCATGGGTTATGCGAATTTTGAAGGTGTTATGCGAATTTCGCATAACACCTTGTGTCGTGCAAAATTTTCGCATAACCTGGAGCAGTTGTCTTCCGAAGGCCATATCTTCCTCATTTCAGCTCCAAATCGTACATGGTTTAAAGCGTTGGATTCTTGACTTCCAGAGCTTTGAAATGGTATATATTATGTAAAAAATGGACTTCGGTAAGTGCTCCAAAAGGGCAAAAGAAGACTGCAGCTGCTGTCCTCTTTGCTTCTCTTCACTTTGCTTGCTTTTCCTCTTTTCCATTGTTCTTTCCTTGCATACTTTGAACGACTTTGGAAAAGGGCTATGGAGCTCCAAAGCTTGGTTCTTCATGAATTTGAGCTTCCAAAAGCTTTGCCATAACTTGTCCAAGTAGCTCCTCCATCATTTGGCATGTTTGAATTGATTCATAAGCTGATAAAAACATGTAAACTTGCCACAAAATGGTTAAAACCAATTACTAAGGACCTTAATGAATTAATTGGGTTAAATGAATATGATTACTACTCAAAGGTGCTTAAAACCATTATAATTAGGTCTACAAAATAGCACTTTTTGGTAGTAATCACCCTGCGAAAGTTTGGCACACCTTGCGAATTTTGGCACACCTTGCGAATTTGATGATTTTGCCTTGCGAAATGCTCTATTTCCCTCCATCTTACTACTGATAGTTTTGGCAACCCTTTTTCAAGTTTGGCAAGGGGTTTTGAAGTGCTCCAAAGCTCTGATTCTTCATGTGCTCCAAACTCTCCCTCAATCTTGGGCTGTTTCAGTGATAAAAAAGCTATCAAAAACACTAAAACTTACCAAAAATTGGTTAGTAACATTTGCTAGGTCCTTAACATGCCAATTGGGATAAAAGGTCTAACTACTACTCAAAAGTGCTTAATACAATTAAGTTTAAGCTTATAAAAATGCACTTTTTGAGTAGTAATCAGTGGTGCAATGAAGCTTTCATTTTATGAGAATTTGTGGAATTATTACCATAATAACCATTATATCAGGGATTCCTTCCATGACCATGACCATTTCCTTGTCATTGCCCATGTCCACGAGTTTGGGACAATATTGCATTCACTTTAGGGAATGGTTCATATCCAATTAGATGAGACTAGTGATTTCTCATCAAAAGCTCATTATTTTGTTCAACAACAAGAAGACATGATATTAATTCAGAGTATTTTGTAAATATACGTTCTTGGTATTACTGTTGTAAGAGCACATTCGAGGCGTGAAATGTAGTAAAGTTTTTTCTAACATGTCTTCTTCTATGGTTTTTTTCTCCACATAGCTTTAATTGAGACCTGATTTTGAAAAGGGCAGAGTTATATTCACCAATAGTTTTGAAATCCTACAACCTTGAATACATCCAATCATATCAGGCTTTCCGGATAATTACAATTTTCTGGTGGTCATATATTTCCTTTAAATTACTCCATAGAGTAAAAGTGTCATTTACTATAAGATACTCATTTTTAAAACCTTTATAGAGATGATGGCAAAAGAAAATCAACGCTTTTGCGTGATCCCACAAGGATGCTTGATTTCCTTCTTTAATCATAGCTCCAAGATTCATTGCATCAAGACGTATTTCAGCATTAAGGATTCAAGATATATAGTTCTTTCCCGAAATGTCAAGTGCCATAAATTTGAGTTTTGTGAGATTTGACATTGTTAAATAACTTCAGATATATGACAAAACAATATTACTATAATTAGTTATAAATTAATGGCATTGGTATAACTTTTGATTATAATCAAAATCAAATAATTTGTGTATAGCTTTTAATAATATATAACACAAATTAAATGAATTTAACAATAGCAATATAAATATGTAAAATTTTATTCTATATAAATAACTTCAAGTTTAAGATATGAGAATTACCTTCAGAGCAATTCATGCTAATAACCTATTATAAAAAGAGGATAAATGCAACGACAATAAAAGTAGAGAACAACTATATATTATTTTGACAATGATATATAATGGAGAGGAAGGAATCATAAAAGACAATTAAGATAGTTGAAAGAATGAAAGATATGGAGAATAAAAATAAAATAAAAAAATAAAAAAAGAGAATAAAAGAGAAAGAAAATGTATTTCTTTGCTTGGGATGCATTTTATAGGGGATAGGAAACATTTTTATATGCTTTTAATGAACATTTAATATAATAAATGTGGTGGCATTCATTACTTCATTTATAACAATAAAAATATATTTAACTTAAAAGTGAAAAAAAAAAATGATGACATAAGTAGACATTTTATACTCTTTAACTTTTAATATTTATCCAAAGGATGAACCTTAAAGTGGCTTATCACCCATGGTTCACCCTTCTCAATGATTTTTCCCCTCATTTTGAATCCTTATTTATAGTTATATATACATCTTACATGCATTCTCCATTGTTTTTATTCTTTCACCATTATTTAGACTGGCATACTACATTCATACCTCACTTTGTTTAAGAAGGTTTAGTGTTAGAAGTGATCATAGCCATGACATATCTACTCATATCCTTGTTATGCTTGTTCGGTGAACTACTAATCAGGATAAAATAAATAAATAAAAATAGAACACAAACACGTGGAGAGCCAAAGAAAGGGAATATACTTGTTGGAAGACACGTGGCTGCCGTGGGAATTGATGGCTGGCTGCATGAGTGTGCATGGAGAGATTCCATGATGCTGTCAATTAAAATAGGTTTTTTTATTTATTTATAATTTTAATTTTATTATATGAATGGACATGACAAAAATTCTGATTTAGAAAAGAAAGATAAATTTTATAATTAATTTAATTATTTCATAACAATTTTTTTATCTTTAAATATGAAAAAAAAAATTATAAAAATTCTAAAAGGATTAGTTAAAAGAATCTCATAGATGAATTAATTTTTTTAATAGTAAAAAATTCATCAATAGAAATCTTCATTTTATTAACAAAAAAATGATAGTAATGGAAGAAAAAATTATAAAAATTATAAATCATTATGTTTGATCTTAGTGATTAATTAAGTCCTTGTTGCTAAATGAATAAAGTGGTTTAAATAAATGATTTTAAATTTTAAGAGGTTTATAATTATGTTATTGAAAACACTTAAAAAATGGGACCCATAAATTTTTCCAGTTTTAATCATTATTATTTTTTAATCAAATACCTCCTAAGATATTGGCCTATATGTGCAAATGAAGGCTTGTATTTTAGAGTTTTAATTTATATTTAATATTTATTTTTCTCTTTTTTCATACTGTTTAATTTCCATTATCCTTGCTTAGTATGTAAATATTTTCGATTTCCTTAATTATCATGTATAGATGATTATATTATATTAATAAGGGAATCATGTAAACATGCACTATTTATAAAAAATAAATAAAAGAAAACCTACATAAGTCATTTTCATGGGAAGTACTTTTTTGGGAAAATAATTCTTATTTAATGTATTATAGTAGTATTTACCTCACATTACCTGAAAATGTCCTTACATGTATTTTGATATTAAAGTAATATTGTTTTGATTATAATGTACCACTGTTTTGAGCTTAATGTACCTTTATAAATGATATACCATCCTCATGTGAATTGGGTTACTATGGATGATGACCCATGTACACATATAACGTCATTTTTGGGTAATGTGAGGTAGACACTTTTCCAATGTATCAAATGAGAATTATTTTTTCCAAAATACACTTCCCATGAATTTTTTTTTTTTATTCTCTTTTCATCCATATTTTATAAATAATAGATGCTCAAAGTTCATGGGAGTATAAGGGTCATAGATGCAAGTTATCTCTTGAAATGAATAGATAATTCTAACCATTTTTGTATGTCTTCAAATGGAAGACACTACTGAATCAACTCTCCATGAACAATGAAGCTATAAATAATTTATATCAATCTCAAAGAGAATTTGATCCTCAGTCATAGTGAAGATGCACACTGTTGTCTTCTCTTTCATATTTTGCACTAACAGATGAATAATTATTTTCATCTGTTGTTGTCTTTGTTTGTGTAGACCCCCATATGGGGCTCGTTTTTTTCATTTGCTGCAGTTCACGCTTCTGGCCAAGTGGAGGGCTCTTGAAGAGCCAGATGTTGCTTCCTGGTTGGGTGGTCAATGAACCAGGTAGTGGTTTGGAAATGCAATGGGGTGGAGACACCTGTTGGAGGATATTCGGAGGAGCTTTTTGGTTGTTAGAGATGAGCTTTTTGTGAGGAGGGGGGAGCGGTTTTTTTCTTGGTTTTGGATTACATTTTTTGAGATAGGGTAGGGGACCCCCAGCTGGGAGCTTGATGTCGTCTGCATGAAGCGTACAACAACAGTGACGGTAGTTGGGCAAGCCATACTGGCTGATGCATGAATAGGAGGAGGCAGGTACTGACTTGCTAAGGAAGGTGAATCCAGGAAAAAGGGAGACAGAGGGGAGAGGAGAGGAGAGTTTAGCCAGAGACGCCTAGCGGGAGAAGAGGCTTTCAGGTATGACTATCACTCTTTTACATCTCTTGTGAATATTTGAATACTCATTGATCTGTTTAGGGTGGATAATGAAGGCCACCAGTCTACTTGTTGAAGTATGACCTTGTATTTGTGTTTGCCACTGTCCATTTTTACTTACTCTAATCCTACTATGATTACGTAATGCTTGAGAATCAGGGGGGTGGTTGCATTTGACATGATCTACTCACCTGCACAGAAGGTTCATGGATGATCCATGAAATGGATTTTCTGAGATTCTTTTTTTTCTTTGTTTATTCGTCTTCTTTCACGCTCTGTTTCTCTACTTCCCCTGTTTCTTGATATCCGTCCATGGTACGCATCCATTTTCTCATCCCTACTCGAAAGAGATCCTAGAGAATCTGGAGTAGTTTTCGTGGCGGCAAAGCTCACCTCATCAGCATCCCCATACCCATCGTTCATCTATATACCTTTCTTTCTAGGTCGTCATACCCATTTCCTCACTCAAGCTTATAGGAATCGGGCATCCTCCACTGCACTCCTTTTCCTCTCATTCATTCTCCACCCCACTCCCCCCACGTACATGGGGTCTCTTGGGTGCATGCTATCCTTCACTTTTTCGCATACCCATTAAAACCACTCACCCAAGCCCCCATATCCACACAACCCATACCTATCCTTCATGCTACTCGTAACAACATTCTACCTTATCCGGGTGTCTCACACCTGGAATCCTTCTGCGCCGCCATTTCCATCCGGGTGTCTCACACCTGGAATCCTTCCCCACCGCCATTTTCATTCGACTGTCTTACACCCGGAATCCCTTCTGTGCTGCCATTTCTATCCGAGTGTCTCACACCCGGAATCGTTCTGCGCCGTCATTTCCATCCGGGTGTCTCATGTCCGGAATCCTATCCATCGACGATCCACCTTCCCCAGGTGTCTCACACCCGAAGTCGTCTCCGCCGTCATTCCATCCGGATGCAAGGCATCCGAAATCCTATCCGCCGACGTTCCACCTTCCCCGGGTGTTTCACGCCCGGAATCCTATCCGCCGACGATCCACCTTCCTCGGGTGTCTCACACCCGGAGTCCTCTCCGCTGTCATTCCATCCGAATGCCTCGCATCCGGAATCCTATCCGCCGATGTTCCACCTTTCCCGGGTGATGCGACTCATGGTAGCTTAGCTTTGAAGGCGTATCAACAAAATTTATACCTTAAATACTATTACTAAAGTAGCCAAACTACTATAGCATAGTGGTTCTAGGATCGTTCACTGGGAAGGGTTTTCGCAAACACTAGTGATATTCAAATTAGGAAAATAGGTGATTTTCTTATGGATGTTAGCTTTAAAAGAAGATGTAAATGTTTTAGAAAGATTTAAACTAATCTAAGCTAACATTAAAGACTAAAATGAAAGGGTGTAAAAGCAAGTTTCTCAAAGATAGGATAGCTATGCTCTGGCTCTTATGCAAATTGGAAATCTCAAGATAGGCTCCTCGCGTTGGGGTTGCAACTATGGTGATGCTTGATTCCCGAACCGGTATGGATTTAGCAAATCAAGTTTTAATCCTTTAAAATGGCAAAACAGATGGTAGTGAATTTCATCAATGGTTATTCATCTTAGACTTCCTTTGAATGGCTCGTAAGAGATAACTAATGGTCTAAAACCAAAAGCTTACCAAATATTGGCAGCTCAAAGTCATTCCAGGTGATAAACTCACCTTTCAATGGCCATTGAAATTGGTTCTAACGGATTAATGTAAAACTTGGAATTGAAAAATTCACCTTCCAATAGTTCGTAGGAGATAACTAATGGATAGAAATCCAAAAGCTTATCAAGTATTGGCCGTTGGAAGTTGTCCAAAGGAAATAAAAACCAAACTTTGCATTAATGAACCATTAATGAAAAACGACTACCTTACCTTCTAGGTGCGAGAAATTTCCATGGGATTGCATCCAAGCCATCCCATAACATCCATACTTTGAGAAACTAAAAGTTTTAGCCAATTATCCTCTAAGGAAAAGCCCTCAGAGGTTGTTTGGTTACTAAGAAAATAGAAATGGGGAAGAACAGGAGAAGAGAGAAAAACAGAGCTTTATATATTTCTAAGTTAATGTACAGAGGATCGATCCCCAATATCTTTTGGAGGTGTTGTGCACCTCTATATATAGCAAAATTACAAGATAAAGCCTTATGTCGGCTGAATACAAGGTTACAAAAGGAATTTACACGAGAAAATATCAAGCTAAAAATATCTGGGAAGTCGATGGTGCGTGCGTGGAGAAACAGAGGTAATTTGGCAAGGTAAAAGGCACCTTGCTAAATTTTAGCAAGGTGAATTACTCATGATGCGAAGTGCCTTATTTTCGCATCATGAGTAAATTCACCTTGCGAAAATTGCATTTTGGCAAGGTACTTTGCCTTGCCTTGCGAAATGGCTATCCCTTTGTTTGTGCTCGTGTTTCCACTTGAAATTCAAGCCTGTAAACTTCCAAAATCATTGCTTTAACTTGTCCAAGTAGCTCCTCCATCATTTGGCATGCTTGAATTGATTCATAAGCTGATAAAAACATGTAAACTTGCCACAAAATGGTTAAAACCAATTACTAAGGACCTTAATGAATTAATTAGGTTAAATGAATATGATTACTACTCAAAGATGCTTAAAACCATTATAATTAGGTCTAAAAAATAGCAATTTTTGGTAGTAATCACCGGGTGTCTCACGCCTGGAATCCTATCCGCCGACGTTCCACCTTCTCTGGATATCTCACATCCGGAATTCTATCCAACCGATGTTCCACCTTTTTCTTCATCCTTAGAGCATTTTCCTTAGGTTCCAAAATCACATTTTTGATAAAGCTTTGCTGCCACTTTTATTTCTGGCAAGCAATTTTTCATACTTCCTCTATTTTTAAAATGTTTTGAAATAAGCAAGGAATCAAGTTCTGTAATTCCGAGCAATGGAGTTATCGGAATCGATTCAGGCAAGATAAAACGGGCTTTGGTGGGGGCCCCATATACTCGACTTCATAATTGATTGATTGATTTATTTATTTGTTTGCCATGCGTGATTGATTCACTCTATTCCTTGATATACATATAATCATTCTGCATTTATTCACTAACCCCATTCCATGATGTAGACCCCCACTTTGGGAGGTAATTGTTGTAGCAAATTTTTCCAGGTGGAGCAACTTGAGGAGGCCGCATGGTGCCTCTTGACAGGCTGCTAAAGGATCAAGTAGTGGATTTGAGAGGCAAACCAGAGGGTGACACCTGTAAAGGGATTCTTCAGGCAGTTATGAGATATTTTGGAGGCAGGCAGCTGGAAGGGGGTGTCGTCTGGCAGCTGCAGGAGCTCTCTGAGCAGGCCGTTAGAGATATTTTTTTAGGGGATCCTTTGCTTGGGTAAGGAGGAGGCTGGTTACTCAAGGGGGAGGATTTTTAGAGAGAAAATAGAGAAAAATCAGAAGAGAGAGGTACCTGGGCTGCTGAAGTCTGAGGGATTCCAGAGAGAGTTTTGAGGCTAGAGAGCAAAAGAAGGAGGCTACCGGGAGATATTGTTAGGGGGGCCTTTGCTTGGGGGAACGAGAGAGGAGAGCTTGGGAGAGAACTAGGGTCTCCAGGCTGGTTACTGAGGGAGACTAGAGAGAGAGAAAAACAGGGGAATCAGAGGAGAAAAGGGTGAGAGTTTGAGGATAAGTTTCTAGCTTAGAGGAGAGGCTATCGGAGGAGAGAACAGGGAGCAGCAAACTGTGAGAGGTAGGGGTGCTATTGGCTGCCGTTTAGAGGAACCTGAGAGAGGGGAGAGTTTTCACAGGAGGAGTTTTGAGAGAGAGGTTGATGGAGGATTTTAGGTGGCTGTTTAGTTTGAGAGAAAATTAAGAGGGAGAGAGCTGTGTGTTTGGAGAGTAGAAGAGGTGCTGCTGTCTCATTAGTTTTCGTTGATTTTAAAGGGGAACTTGAGGTGTTTGTAGAAGAACAGAGCCTTACTGGAGAAGGACATTCTCAGGTATGAAGGCAACAGGTTTATTGTTTGATTTGGATCCTTGCTATCCCTCTGCATTGCTTGTTGATATTTGGATATTTGTTGTTTTGCTTGGGGTGGATAATGAAGGCCACTTGTTGCTTGTTGAGATATAATCCTGAATTCATACCTGCCATTGTCAATCTTAATATGTTCTGTTTCTATTTGTGACTATGAAATGCCCGAGAACCCCACCAATGTTTGCATTTGATGCTGTTTTTCCTCACCTAATAGGAAGGTTCACTGATGACTCATGATGTGAATCTTCCTTTGAGGACCTTTATATTTGTTTCCCTTTGTGCTCTGTTTTCATGCATTTCTTTTCATGGTTGAGGCCACCTCTGTTCCTGGATCTTGTTCATTATATGGGTTTTGAGAGAAGAGATACCTTTGAAAGAAGAGATGTCATCTAAGGATGAGAGGAAGAGGAAGTGTTCAAGCAGAAAATGAGTTGAAGGGGACAAAGGAAGTATTCTCGGGTACTGTGCTCTCCGCATTTTGTTGTGCAAGGCTTGCATGACATTGTTCATCTGTTAGTAGAGCCTACTATCCCTCACATCCGTTATCAACAACTCATACCCGTCTGGCATCATCATGCCCCTTCATTAATCCCTATGCCCATGCGACATGAACCACTCTAGGACATAGAAATCTCTCATCAGAAAATCCACCCTGCTTTATATTGGTGATATCTCCAATTAGAAAAGGGCATGGTGCAAGTGAACATCACCCATCACCTTCACACTCGTCACCAGTCTTGCTCCTAAGGTTCAGACCACTTGGCACAACACCCATCATATCGGTAGTAGGCTGAACTAGGGCAGGAACCATACTGCTAAAGACATCAGATTCGGGGTTGAAGTTCGAGGCTTAATGCTACAGTCAAGAATATTTGTGCAAGCCTTGCAAAATAGGTTGCAAATACCATTAATAATGTGGCAAGAGATGGTACCGCCTATGCTACAGTCCTTACCCGAGCAATGTCTACTGAAGGGTGCAAATCGGTAGCTGTTGGAATGAATGTTAAGGGATCTCGAACAAGGATATCATGGAACACCTCTGACCTCATCTTCCAGCTTTAACAGCCACGTTGGTCAAAAGGGGAAATGGTCCAGCTGTAGCAATCCCACTGGTTGTTTTGGGAATTCAATATGAGACAAAGTTTTCAAGGATAGCTGGGTTCTCTGGGGGAAGCAAAGCACCGAAATCTTTTTCTGAGCAATATGATCCAGATTCTATTAACATCAGGACAAAGGCTCTAATGGATGTTAAAGCCGAGACATTTTTGAATCAGATGAAGGCTTAGTTTCGAATGGTGGCAGTCAATTTGGAACTTTAAGTGGTTGTGAGTTTTCCAATTCCCTAAGCAGCCCTTCATAAGGCAGGAGAACACCGTCATTCAGACCTGTGTCGTTGCTACCTCCAGCGTCGCCTTCAACGGTGGAGCAAAGCTCAGTGCAGCAAGCACATAGCATGCGAAGGTCAGACAGGTCATCTGTCGCAGTCTAGATTCTTTGAGTATTCTGAATGCTCAATTAGGGGAGACATCCAGACTGGCTTGGCTCGAGGTGGAAGTAACGACCTTCAAAAGGAAGGGAGTTGCGCGAACAAAGGCAATTAGCAGCAAGTGCTGAGCTAGATTTGCTATCACTGAGCTCACTAATTCCATTTAATGCAGATCAACCAAGCAGTTTCCGCGAATTCCATGTTGACCAGGGTATAAGGGAAATATACCGAGAACATGAACGACCCTGGTTCGAGCTGAATATATCAGAAGTGGTAGCAGATAAATTGAGTGAAAGGAATCCAGATTCTGAATGTTTGTGCTGGAAAATTATTGTATATTCCCAGATGAACAACTCAAGAGGAGAAAACATGAGTCATAGGAGCAAAGTCACCCATTTTGCAGCAGTGTACGTGCCTCACCACCATGAAACACGTCATTTGATGTCTCCAATGAAAAATAAGGTCAGCGCTCCAAGTTTGGGTATTATCAATATGGATGCAGACTACAACAGCAAGCTGTTTGTCAAACAAAATGACTCAGGGGTCCACTTGCCATCTACTCTATACACCCAGCTGCATGGCCACCTTTTGGGCCACGTGTCACCTCCCATTCCCTCAATCTTTTGGCTTAAAAAAATAATTTCCTGATACCTTTCTTGCAAATAATTTTTTTTTATGTCGGTTTTCAAATAATTTAAATAATTTCCATCTTTCATCCTTACGTTTCCTTTGAGTTCCAAAAATCCTGTTTTTCAATAAAATTTGATGCCACCTCTCTTCGGCATGCAACTTTCAAGACTTCCCGGATTTTAAAATGTTTTTAAATAAGCAAGGATTAAATTCCGTAATTCCAAGTAATGGAGTTATTGGAATTAATTCATGCAAAATAAACGGGCTTTGGTGGGGGCCCCCACATATGTGACCGATTGATTGATTGACTGATTGATTTGATTTGATTATGATACATGATTGATTTATCCTGCTCTCTTACATGCATGTTATTAGTCCTTAATTGTGCACTAACCCTCTTTCTTGATAGCGCCTAGTGGTTCGTCGCTCAGGTACGCATCTATTCCCATTCTGGTATTTCTATATGCATATTTTGATTCTCACATGTGCAAGATCACTCTGTGTATTCATTGATTTATTCATCAATTGGCAAAATCGAGCTCGCCATCGAGTGGGAAACGCATTCGAGCATGAGTCGAAAATGCGGGGTCCACACATGATAGCGCGTTGCAGTTTGCTGCCCAGGTACGCATTCACTCATTCTGATCATTCGTTACGTATATTCTGATTCTCATATGTGCATGATAGTTCCGGGTATTCATTGATTTCCTCATCAATGGCCATGTCAGCTTCATTTTATTAGAAGAGACCCGTTTTAGGGGCTTAGAAGGGTGCTACGGTTTTTTTTTTACCGTACCTTCCTGATAAGTAACCTAACCCCCAAACCCGATCCGGTTTTTCACATATCACCTTTTCCGAAATAAGGAGTTACACTTAGGGTTTTCTTTCTTATTTTGTTTACCCTTTAAAAATAAAACAAAATAAGTGGCGACTCTAAGTCATTTTTCTTAATCAACAACAAAAAATCATTTTTTAATTTAAAAAGCGAGTTTCACCATCGAGTGGGAAACGCATGAGCCGAAATGCGGGGTCCACACTTTGTGTTTTTTTTTTCTTTTAAATAGATTTGTATGGAGGGAAACATATCAAAAGAAAGTATACTTCAATCACAATCATCTACAAAACTATATCACAACTAGATATGGAATTTGAGACATTTATAAACACACAAAAGAAAACAAAAAAAGTAGGCTCCAATTTTATGAGAGGTATGGAAGTGGAGGCATTTATATATATAAGCTTCAATTTTATGACACATACCCTATTACAAAATAATTAAGTTTTAAATTTTAAAATAAAATTTAAATGTAAAATTCAAATAATTATTCGAATTTTGAAATGAATCTATACCTATATATAATTCTATATGAATAGAGATAATTTAAATTTTGTGTACAAATTTTATTATGTCACATCGAACTTTCTTGTTTAAAATGAAAATAATAGTTTAGATTATAAAAAGTTTATATCTCAATCTTAATCTTATATATTTGATAAATATTAATTTTTACTTTTATTTTTAAAATAAGTGAAAAAGAGAATATGAATGAAATTTTCTATTTTTCGAAAATATATTATTTTTATGAAAATAAGTTTAATTATCTTATTTTCTATAATTTCTCTATTTTCTTTTTTGTTAGTCATTTTCTTTCTCTCCATTTTGTTTCTTTCTACATGTTGTTTTATTTCTCCACATTATTTTCTTTCTCCAACTTGTTACCAACTATATGCATTAGTGCCTTGTGTTGTTCTAGAAAAGTTGTTTCATTTTTTATATAAAAAATACTTACTTTATTTTCAAAATATAATAAATAATTAAGTATTCATGTTTGACATTGGAGCTATATTAAGCCTAGAATAGATTAACTATTTATACTCTAACACGAGTCCTTTATTATTTCTCACTTTTTTAGCAAGTTATCTTGGGTTTATAACTTTTTCCATTTATAACTTAAGTAAAAAAATGCTATTGTAGTATTTGAGACTGAAAAAGCCAAGTCTAGTAGGGTAACACCCAAAGAGAGGAGGGGGGTGAATGGGTGTAATTAAAAGAATTCTAAAAAAAAGATTATATGTTATACTCAATTTTTACCCTATGAGATAATATTAGAGATAAAAAAAATCCAAACAATCATGATAATCACAAGATATAACAATGGACACAATGATTTTTACATGGAAAATCCATGCACTACTGTGGAGATAAAAAAACCACGAGGTCTAAGATTGTTAATCAAAATCCACTATACAAGATCAAGTTACACAAATTTACCTCGTCGTTTTATCCTAAAGACTTACCCTCTAATACCTACAACTTCATTGACGTCTGTGATGCAATAATCTCTAATTACTCCACTGAGTACTCTTCAACCTTACTGAAGGGATGCAAGTTTTCAACCCTAGATTATCCTTCAAATGAGAGATTAGGAATCGTGTGGTTCATTAGGCTTTCTATTTAGGAGACTCTCTATCAATTACGACAATAAATCAATCTCCTAACTTTAGAATGGCCATAATGGGGTACATATAGGCTTAAAGGTTGAAGAGAGTCGGTATCTCAAGGTTTCCAGAAAGGATTTGCATGAAATCTCCAAAAATATTATGCTAATCTTTGGTAGAATTGGTATGAATGCTCGAGAGCTCGAGGCCGAGTCCACTTAACCATCACTTAAGCAACTCGGGCATTCGAGCGCTAGTCAAGTGCTCGAGCATCCTAACGCTTGAGTGTTATTCCTTGCTTGAGCAATCCTGCCTTTTTGACAAAGATAAATAAAAATCAATTTTATTCCAAAAAAAAAAAGAATAACGATCCTCTTTATACCTTTTAGAACCCTAATTTGCTACAAGTCAAATCTTTTAGACATGCCTGTGATTTTCCAGTTGGACAAGTAGCAATCCTTGATCTTCAATGGAAAGTAAGTCACTATCTAAAAAGATTTCTAAGGCAAAAAATAAATCGGAACAAAATTGCCAACATACAAATAGAACTCAATGTCCTAACAAAGACACTTTAAAAAAAATTGCAAATGTCTATATTATTGTAGTTGTTGATGTTGTTGTTGTTTTTTTTTTTTTTTTAATTATAGAAGATAAAAACATTTTCCCCTTAAAAATACATTATAATTGTTATCTTATTATATTTCAATTTCTATGTATTCAAAACATAAAATATAGCAAAACCAAAACAAATTTGTCCAACAAATTAAATTAGGAAATTCTACTTCTATAATGCCATTTGAATTTGCTCCAAACCATTAAAAGGAAAAAGAAAAAAGAATAATAATAATAATAATAATAATAATAATAAAAGAATAATCCTCTATCATACAATACATCTAAAGGGATGTTTGGGATGGTGAGTAGAAACTTGTTTTACCCAGCTTCTTTTGAATTCATTAATGCTAGAAACTTTGTTTAGGAGGTCTTGTACTATACCTAGTTTTGTATTGTCAAAACCATAATTAATCTCAAAGCAAGTTTAGTTACCTTATGTTATTTCCACTTAGGTAGGTAGAAAAATTGAAAAAATGTGTTCATTGAGAGTCAAAGCATACCTATTTCTATAAATACATACTTGGAATTGGAGTAAAAAAGAATTGATTTTGTATCATATAGAGATTTAGAAGGAGAAAATCTACATGTAGAATTTTATGATATGAAGAGAAGATACAAAATTGAGAGAACAAATTTTTCTTATTGAGATTTTTTTTTCATTTTTTTCTCCATTACACTTTTCTTATTTTATATAGGATACTAAATAGAAATAGAAACTAAAGATTGAGGGATCTTAAGGATACTTTATTCCCCAATTTAAATAGAAGTAGAAACTAAACAGAAATAGAAACTAAAGATTAAGGGATCCCAGGGATCCTTTATTCAGGGTTGTAACATTCTCTCCCCCATCAAAAGAAGCATTGTCCTCAAGGTTGAAACTATGGAAACTTTTGTTGAAAGTAAGCATCTTTCTATGTTACATTATTTGGAAATGAGTTGGACAGCTGCCATGTTGTTCATTTTCAACTTTATTTTCCTCATTCCCTTGTATAGTGAAATTTTGAATTGTAGATGCTTGAGACATATGCCTTCAATAATTTTGAATTTCATTAGTTGAAACTAACTTCTTAGGACCTATAGTTGTACCTCTTAACACGAATTTCCTTCCATCAACAATAAATTCAAATTTAAAATTCCTGAAATCCCACAATATGAGTCCCAATTCAGTTGGCCATTGAATTCCCAATACCATATCGCACCCACTCAAAAGGATGAGCCTCAAATCTATCTAAAATTTCTTCCCTTGCATGTTCCATGTCAATTGCCTAATGGGAAAAACTAGGATCTCTTTGTTTCCTAAGATCGGATCAAGTTAGGAATATGCATAACTATCCTAGGCTTTTTCTAAATCCTTTGCACAACGGAAAAATAACATTTTTAAACTTTAAAGGGATTCAGAAAGTGCAAACAAAATCCATACCTTAGATTCGGATGTTTGTGAATCAAATCTACATGGTGAAGATGAAGAATGAAATCGTAGAAGTCTCATAAACCCGAAGTCTTTCGCCAAATGACTCGAAACTTGATCTTGACACACTTCTGGTGGGGATAGAAGGAAGAGTACATGCTATGAATCTCTCTCTCTCTCTAGAGATGGAATATGGATCTCTAGAAAAAGCAATGGGAACCCTAACCCCTAAGGGGGTATTTATGTGGTTTCCTATTAGACTTAAGTGACTTGAGTTCACTAAGGGCTTAGGTCACTTAATCTATCCCAAAATGGGTCCTAATTGATTAGTTAACCCAATAGGGCCTACTAATTAATCAATTAGCCTAATCCAAAGACTTTGCTCACTTACCTTTGTGCAACCTTGTGTGATTACCAAAACACCTTTATGTACAAAAGTGAACCTAAAGCCAATCTGACCCTCATAATCAGTGCCAACAAGGTATATGAGCTCAAAACAAAGACCACTAGGACCTATAGAAATACTAGTTCTCTCATAATCCAATTCTAAAGTGGATTCAACATCCCACTATAGAGAATCAATTGAACTCAAATATCCTATGTAAATAATAATAAGACACCAAGTGCTCGAGTCCATGACTTGCTATCCATTATGTTTAGTCTCCCCATGAATTGGTGTTCGTAGTCTAATAAAGTGAAAGCTATAAGCTTTTTAAGACTACCTCTACCATCCTTGAGTTACAGATTCTCCTATTGTGTATTCAATTGACATATCTTAACTTTCAAAGAGCCTATGTCAAGTTCCACATAAGGAACTATTATGACCATAGTTTCCATGAACACACCTCCTTAGGATCACCCAAGGATACACACTGTCTTATTCCTAAGAGATATCATGGTGTCTCTATTTAGAATACTTATTGCTACTGGCATCCGTCAATAGTGATCCAATCCATAAAGAGCATATGATTAGCTTACGATTTTACCCGTAGATCAAAAGCACTGCTAACTTCTACACAAATGCAATATTCTCTCAAGGTTGAGAAACAACATAATGAAACAACTTGGTGAAGTCATGACTACTTGATAGCCTTAAGCTTATAATCAGTCCTGCCCAATGTGCATCCATACATATTAGTAAAACTCATCCTAATAGCCAAGACCAGTTATCCCTCTAATTAGGAAGTGGTGCACCGAAACCTCTAATGGATTGCCTAGACCCATAAATTGGTTGTGAACTAGTCATCTATTTACAAGGAACTCATGACTTAGATCTTCTATGCAACTCCTGATCCACCTAAGTCACATATAATGCAAAAGATGCGGACAAAAAAGTTCATAAAGTATAATACATGGAATAAGGATAGATAAAACTGAAATTGGAATATCATTGAATAAATAATGAATTCCCAGTTTATTACATTATGTCATGCTTTTAAGGGTTCTATCCTATCATTGCTGACAAATTGCATCACTAGTAATTCTAGTTCTATCTGTTATTGCCACCTTCATGGGGTCGGTAGTTTGTATTGAGCATCTTGTTCTTTTGGCCACTACGAGATCAAGAAAGTTATGGGTTCTTCCTAAGTCAATTAGTATGGTCACGACCTTCCTTTTTATGTTGCCACAGATTCTCATGGTTTGATGAGATGTTGAACCAAATATTGCATTTATTAAAGCCATAAGATCATCCTCCTGATATCATTTTTAGCTTCACACGTTGCTTTCCCTTCACTTCTATGACCATTTAGTAGAAAAAATTGTCTCATTTTATATATATAGCCAGACTTATACTTCTCATCACAATAATAACAAAACATTTTTTTCATCTCTCTTGCACTTCTACAACTGAAATCTTCTTAAGGGTGGTAATTTGTTATTATGATTCATTATGATTCTTGTAAAGTTCATTGTACTATCCTCACTTTCGTTAGAGTCCTTGACTTCCTTGAGAATTACTTCCACTATTCATTTCTGCAACAAGACTAATTCGATGGTTTGGGCTAGTGTGATCGGTTGAAACATGGTGACTTGATTTTTAATTGCCTCTTTCAAGATACTAATGAAATACTAGACAAAAAATTCCTTTGATAACCCATTAGTTTTGGTCATCAATACTTTAAACTAATTTTTGTATGCCATAATCGTATAAACCTATTTCAATTTGGTTATTTACCTCATAAGGCTATCATAAACACTAGGGCTAAACCTAGAAACAACAACTATATAAAATTGTGTCCAGTTGATTTCCTTGTTACTAGCCTTGTACCCTTGAAACCTTTCTAAGGCCCTTCCTTTTAAATGTAATGAAGCCAATCCTACCTTTTCCTAATTCCCAATTCTCACCTCCAAAATTTTGAAATTTGAGTTTGGAAAACCTGGATTGAATGGAGTTTATGCCATATGAATGATAGTTTGTCTTGCTTCTATTGATTGAGGCATTGTACCCATTACTTGACTTCTCTATTCTTGAATTCATGTGTTTAAATTTCAAGTTTATGGTTGCAACCATCTTTGATAGTTCTAATGAGGTAGTCGCTTGTTTATCCAATGATTTTTTCAACTATTTAATAGTATCTTCAAGTCTATGTTGTTCTTACACTCTAGTCCCTTCATCCATGATTGGTGCCAAGATCGTGTTCTAACACCAATTCTTATGACTCAAAGAGAAGATGCAAAATTGAGAGAACCAATTTTTCATATTGAGATTATTTTTCCATTTCTTTCCCCATTACACTCTTCTTATTTTATATAGGAAACTAAATAGAAATTAAAGATTAAAAGATCTTAGGGATCTCTTATTCCTTAATCTAAATAGAAACTAAAGATTAAGGGATTCTAAGGATCCCTTATTTGGGTTGAAACATATAATTGATCTATAGTTTCATTGAGAGGAAAAGAAATCATTATCAAAAACCATCTAAAGTCATATTATCATAGTTTGAGAAGGAGAATTGATTCCAATTTTAGTTGATTATATAGTAGAAACTAATTATATTGGTAGATTTTGCAAGGGATGTCCATATCTTCATCTTCATCACCATCCATTGATGAAACCCTAGCCCTAACCTTAACCTTAAATCTAACCTTAATTCCCAACTTCTCTATCACTTCCCTTAAGACCCACCATCACCAACCCATCCTCTTTGGCTCTAAAACCCTAGCATAATCCCGTTTCTATCACTTCCATTAATCTCCATTTACAACTTCATCTATGCCATTACCTTTGCATACGTATTCCCAAAAAATTAGTTTTACTTTTTGTAGAAAAGGGAGTTGGAATTGGGGTGAAATCATAGTAATCCCATTTTAGTAGATATTTAAAGAAAATAAGGTTGAAGGATGGTTAGAATAAAATTGTGTCCCTTCTTTTATTTTGAAGTATAGACATATCCTTGGTTAAAGACTAAGAAACATGCGATAATAAATAAAATCCTATTAAGAACTTGTTTAGTAGTATTTTTAAGAAGAGTGTCTAGCATTTTTAATAATTAAAAGAGTTTTTTTTTGGGTGAAAAATAGATGTTTGGCAAGATTTCAAAAACACTTTTAAAAACCTTTAAAAGAAAAAAATCACTTGAAGTAATTTTTAGAAAAGCACTTAAGAGCTGATTATTTAAAAAAAAAATACTTTTAAAATTTTCAAATATACCTAAAATAACCTTAAGTGTTACCCAATAACCCACTCTTTCCTTTTCAACAAGCATTCTCTTTCTCCTTCACTCTCCATAGTCCAAACAGTCTTCTTCTACACTTTTCATGATTCCAATTCTCACCATTTTCTCATTAACAATGACTCTTTACATCCATAGTTGGAGGTACTTTCATTTCAACATTTCTATTTAGTTACTTAGAAAATGGAAGTAAAACATTATATGAGTCTTTTGATTACCTTGTTTTCCTTTGATTATATTTTCTTAGAAAGTCCTTCTCAATTTGTTATTTTACTATTTTAATGTTTTTCCATAAAATTAATTTTTTTTTGTGAATGATTGAAATCAAATTTTTGTGCACTGAGATTCGTGCTTTCTCCTACCTAGACTCAAATTTCATGAAATTTTTTTATGGGTTGCGTAAAAAAAGAGATGTGGAAATGGGAAGGCAATTAATGAAGGAAATTACAACTACTAGGGGTGATATATCAATTTGGTTTGTAATTAGCTAAAATCTATGTTGTTTGTGTTAATAGTTGAGAGTGATTTATGCCCATGTGGATCAAGAAAAAGTGAGAAAGGCGTTTGATGAAATGCCAAATAGAGATGCTATGTTTTGTAACCCTACTAAATTGAAGGTTTGAGAGACCTAGAAATGATGGAATATCATTAAAATTCATAGAATCTGTAGGTTTTAGAATCTAGAAGTGCTGGAAGCAACAACCAAAAGTTGTATTTGAGACAACGAAAATGTCTACTCTTATTGAATGATCAATGCAACATTTTTACACAAGTTTGCAATAGAAAACAATAGAAAAGCGACAAAAATAGTTGGAACTAACAACTATTTCCTATAAAATAGCAACAACAGCATAACAGCTCCATGAAACTCTATCAACTTCATTGACTAAGTTGTTTTATGGTTACAACCTCAATTTCAGCATCTCTTCACACCTCAGCAACCTTCTTAACAAATTCTTAAGCTTCCTCAGTTGACACCAACTTTCACACGTCTTCCAACATGATTATAGCTACTAAGGTATTTTGCTTAACACTCCTCCTTGACTTGGGAGCTACAAACTTTAAGTCTTTTTCTGAGAAATTCAAACCTAGCTTTTGGTAGAGCTTTTTTTAGAATATTAACATTTTTTACTTCTGTTTTACAATGTACCAAAATTACTTCTCCATCAAGTTGTATTTCCCTTAAGAAATAAAACTTGATTTTGAAGTGCTTTGTCCTACCATGGAATACTGGATTACTTGCAATTGAAATTGCAGCTTGATTGTCCTCAAAGACTTGTGTGCTCCTAGTTTGCTCCATGTTTAAGTCTGTTAGTAGCTTTCTTATCTAAAGTGCTTAATTTGCAGCAGCAACAGTAGCAATGTACTCTGCTTCAACTATGGATTATGCCATGATATCCTATGTTTTAGAGCACCAAGAGAAAAAAACTTGAACCAAAACTAAAGCAATAACTTGATGTGCTTCTCATATCATCAATGCAGCCAACCCAATCACTATCATAAAATCCATGAAAATGAAAATTCTGCACCTGCTTGAACTTGATGCCAAAGTCGATAGTGTTTTTTATATATCTCACAATACGTTTTGCTACCTACAAGTGAATTTCACTAGCACAATGCATATATCTTGAGAGTAGACTTACAACATGTATTATATTTGTTCTTCTTGTACTCAAATACATCAAACATCCAATCATGCTTCTGTATAACTCTTTATTTACTTTTTTAGCACCATCTTCTTTTCAAAACTTTTCTTTTTGATTCATAGGTGTGCATGTGGCCTTGCATTCCTCCATCTTGAACTGTTTTAGAATTTCCTTTGCATACTTTTGCTAATAGATGAATATCTCATGCTGATTCTGATGGACTTCCATTCCCAGAAAATAAGACATGTCTCCAAGATCTTTCATCTCAAAGACCTTCTCTATTTTAGCTTAAAAATTGATTGCTTCCTTTACAAGCAAATCATCAACATATAATGAAATAATAAGTATGCCAGCATTAATTTTTCAAATATAAAGTGTGGATTCACTCTGACTTTTTTTAACCCCAAACCAAGCAGATGTGCATTAATCCTGTTGTACCAAGATCTGGGGGCTTGCTTCAAGTCATACAAGGCTTTCTTTAGTTGATAAACCTTGTCTTCTTTGCCTTTTACTGCAAATCATTCAGGTTGCTCTACAAAGATTTCCTCCTCAAGGTAGCCATTTAGAAAAGCTGATTTTACATCTAGCTGATAGATTTTCAAACCATTTTGAGCAGCCAAAGCTAGCAGCATCCTTATTGTATCCAACCTAGCTACAGGTGCAAAGGTTTATGAAAAATCCACACCGAACATTTGAGCATAACCTTTGACAACCAGCCAGGCTCTATGTTTGTTTACAGAACCATCAGAATTGAGTTTGGTTTTATAAACCCACTTGACACCAATGGTCTTTTTATGTGTTGGTCTATCAACTAGCTCCTAAGTGTTGTTTTTCTCTATCATTCTAAGCTCCTCCCACGTTACAACCCTTCATTTTTTATCCTCAACAACTTCATTAAACCCTACAGGCTCAAACACAACCACATTACACATTTGATAAATATCAAAAAGTGATTTGGTGCTTCTTATAGGAATGTCATCAATATTTTCGTCAAGTAACTCAAAATTCTAATTTTTTTTTTAGCATCCTAACTCCATTTATCATCCTCCATGAATTTGACATCTATGCTAACAATGACTTTGTTAGCATGAGGCATATTAACTCTATAAGTCTTTGATTGGTTGTTGTCTCCTACGAAGATCCCAACTTCTGCCTTTTTATCTAACTTGTCTTGTTTCACCTAAGGCACATAACTAAAACAAAGGCAACCAAATGTTTTTAAGTTTAATAATAGAGGTTTATATCCAAACCAAGCCTCAAAATGAGTCTTTTTTTTAAAAGCTTTGGTTGGGAGTCTATTCAGTAGAAACACTATAGTGTTTGTGGCTTCAGCCCAAAACTTTTTTGGTAGCCCTTTCTCATGCAAAAGGCATCTTGTCATCTCCATTATAGTCCTATTCTTCCTCTCCACTATTCTTCCTCTCCACCACTCCATTCTGTTGTGGTCTGTAAAGTGTAGTCAGTTGGTGCTTTATGCCTACTTCTTCATAGAAATTGTTGGATATTTCAGAAGTATATTCAGTGTCATTATCTGTCCTTATAACCTACAAGACGACACCACTTTGGTTTTCTACTAGGGCCTTGTACTTCCAAAATACATCAGCAACCTCAGATTTAAAATTTAGGAAAAAAATCCAACAATATCTGGTGTAATCATCTATAAAGGCAATGTAGTACTTACTGCCCTTTAGAGATGGTGTTCTCTGAGGTCCTCCAACATCAATGTGTACAAGTTGCAGCATGTGTGATGATCTCTATGTAGATTTCTATGGGAAAGGAAGTCTGGATTGTTTTCTATACTGACAGGCTATGCAAGTAGGAAGATTTTGCTTTAGGTCAAGTAGACCTACTGTAAGTTGATTATTCTTCATGTAGAGCACTCCATTATGATGAAAGTGCCCCAATCTCTTATGCCATAAAATTGTGACATTATTTTCTTGAGAAATAACAACCTACTCTTTCTCAAGCAGATTCAAGGCAAAGGTTTTGCCTCTCATCTTGATCTAGAACACATTTTTTCCATTTGCATCCTTAATCATACAGAACTTGTCCTCAAATAGCACCTTGAAACCTTTCTCAAGTAGCTGCCCAATACTCAAGATATTTTGATCAATATTAGGAACAAACAAAACATCGGGGATAAGTTTCAAACCTGAGAGACTTTCAATGGCAACAACCTCTTTGCCCCTTGCTGAGATGTATTCCCCATTTCCAATTCTTACTTTGGAAACGGTTATTTTATCGAGTTCCCTAAAAAGTCCTTGATCATAAGTCATGTGGTTTGTGCAACCACTATCTATGAGCCAACTTTCAAACATGTTTTTGCTGGAAAAACAGGTGGCAACAAACAATTGTTCTTCGTGATATTGATCAACAATTGTAGCCTTGATCTCTCCTTGTTTGTTTTTTTTTTTTTTTTTTTTTTTGCATACCTCCTCCATATGGCCTAATTGACCATAATTGTTGCTCTTGACATTTGGCCTCCACCAACACTTTTGTGGAGGATGATTTGTTTTTTTGTAATAAGGGCAAGGTGGATCAGCTCCTTTCTGATTCATTTTGTTATTGCTTGACTTCTATTTCTTGTTTTTCTTTCTGTCTTTGCTGGAATCATTGTTCTTTGATTTGGCTTAGAATGCTCCCTCAACATATCCTTCTTGTCTCATCATTCTCCTTTGTTCCAAGGCCTGCAAAGCATTAACAATTTCTACCAAAGATATACTTGACAGATCTTTAGAGTTTTCCAAGGAAGAGATTGTGGCTTCATATTTTTTCAGGCAGAGTTCCTAAGATTTTCTTAACAATTCTTTCATCAGAAAATTCCTTACCATACAATCTTACCTTGTTTGCTATGCTAAGCAGTTGTTCAACATAATCTTTGATAGTTAGAGACTTTTTCATTCTGCTCATTCCAAATTCTCATATTAAATTCATTACCTGCATATTCTACACCCTTTCATTCCCCCAATACTCATTTTTTAGATACTCCCGGATTGCTATAAAAAACTCTATTTGCATGATTCTGGTGAGAATAGAAGGTGAAACTGCAAAGAAGAGGCAAGCCTTGGCTTTGGCTTTCCTTGTTTTTATTTCCCTGTGAATCTTCATTTGATTGATACTTGGATTGTCTCCAAGTGGTGGTACTTCATAATCTTCTTCTACTACTTCCCAAAGATCCAAAGCTTCAAGGTGGACTGTCATTCTAATAGCCCACGCCTGATAATTATCACCATTGAAAACTGGTACTAACAGAAAGCTTGTATCTCCATCCATTTGTTGTAGAATGATAGTTACAACCTGTCAAAGGTTGTGTGTTTATGTTGGCTTTGGAGTTTCAGTATGTGTGAAGGTATTTTGGCTTCACTCAATCCTCACATGTTCCTCAACATTGAAGGCTCTGATACTAATCTATAGGTTTTAGAATCTAGAAATGTTGGAAGTAACAACCAAAAGTTGTATTTGAGACAACGAAAATGTCTACTCTTGTTGAATGATCAATGCAACATTTATACACAAATTTGCAACAGAAAACAATAGAAAAGTAGCAAAAATAGTTGGAACTAACAATTATTTCCTATATAATAGCAACAACAGCATAAAAACTCCATGAAACAAGATTTTAACAACAACAACATAACAACTCCATGAAACAAGATTTTAACAACAACAGCAACAATAGCATAACAACTTCATTGACTAAGTTGTTTTATGGTTGCAGCCTCAATTTCAACATCTCTTCACACCTCAGCAACCTTCTTAACAGATTCTTAAGCTTCCTCAGTTCACAACAACTTTCACACGTCTTCCATAATGTTTGTAGCTACTAAGGCATTTTGCTTAACACTTACCAAACAAACAAGATTTTAATCATAAGGTCATTAGTAAAGGATTTGATAATTTGGTAGTGAAAATGATGAATTTTATTGTTTCTTTTAGAAAATTTATACAAGAATGCATTTTGAATTATACAAAGAAATAAATAACAAGTATACTAAAATTAAGGAAAATAAATATTATTTCCTAAATTAAGAGAATAAAATATTATTATTATTTGATTGTTCATTATTTATTTAAAATAAATATTATATCCTAAATTAGGAGAATCAAATATTTTAATATTTGATTACTCTTGATTTATGGAAATATTAATTGAATCGGATTTTTATCATCCTACATGTTGCAATCCTATGTGCTTTTTATCTTATTTTATTATTTCCCTTAATATGCAAGCTCAAATTGGAGTCGAAAAGAATATGCACACCCCAGCTTATCTCAAAACATGATGAAGATATCCTTTGACAAGGACTTCATAAAATCATAAAAGTTTATTTTTTTTAAAGAATTGTAATACATAGAAAGTGTAAAGCTTCTTCCCCTCAAATTAAAATTTATGCCTTTTCAACCATTATGACCATAACTATGTTGTCCAAATAAAAATTTGTGAATACTCTATAAAAATTTTCTTTCCATCCCTTTGGTAGTGAGTGATTGCTTATGTCCCTAAAGAGTTGCCATGAATTGGTTAGAAAAGCATAGTAGGTTAAAAAAAAAAATCATTCCATTATCCTAAACCATGAGTGAATCAACAAACTTTGTATTGGTCTGAAATTAGCTTTTGATTTTCATGAGATTATAATATATATTGTTTATATCTCTTAACTATTCTTGAAGATATCATTTTTTTTTCAACTATAATAGGAAGCGATTACTCCTTAAGAAAAGTTTATACCTTATATATCTTGTTAGCCCCAAGGATCATAATGAAAATGTCTTTTGTCATGGTTTCGATAACTCATGAAGTGACAAATATGTTATTATTAATTGATTACTAGTATTGTAGGATAAAAATTTTGCTTTCCTCATCATCTTTAATTCTTTAGCAGGTTTTTCTCCACCTAAGAAATGTCAGAGAACACACCATGAACTAAGAGGATGACTTGATTTTGCCATAGTAGAAAATTTATGGTGTTTAACTTGATTGAAATCAAACTAGAAATAACACCAATGAAAGGGTAAAACATTGATGAAAGGTTTGAACACGGAAACCACAAGCTGAGAGGATGATTTGATTTCCCCATAGTAGAAAATTTGTTGTGTTTAGCTTGAATGAAATCAAATTAGAAAAAATGTTGATGGAAAGCTAGAGCACTAAGGATTTTATTTTATTTTATTTTATTTTTGAATGAATGAAGAGGAAGACATTGTTTGTGTGGATAGGTCAAGTCTTTTAGGGTATTCAACCACCTTCGGAGAAAACCCAAGTTTGAGTCTCCTCCTCTATCTCTAATACCAAGAAGAATTTGATAATTTGATAATAGAAGCGATGAATTTTTATTATTTCTTTTCATAAATTTATACAAGAATGCATTGTGAATTATAGAAGAAATAAATAATAAATATCCTATAATTAAGGAAAATAAATATTATTTCTTAAATTAAGAGAATAAAATATTATTAATATTTGATTGCTCTTGATTTATTTAGAATAAATATTATATCCTAAATTAGGAGAATAAAATATTTTAATATTTGATTACTCTTGATTTAGGGAAATATTAATTGAAGTGGATTCTTATCATCCTACGTCTTATCATTTTGTGCCTTGTCTCATCATCTTGTGCCCTACCTTTGTCCTCTTTTATTTTTTTCCCTTAATAAGTAGGTGTGGATTAGTCTAAATAATGTAGTGATTCATGCCCAGCCGGGTGTTTATCAAAACATTTATAAAAACTACAACACCTTATACTAGGGTAGCAAAGACAAAGCTACTATAGTATAGTGGCTCTACGATCGTCCACAATGATGGGTTTTCTTTGTACACTTAACATTAATGAAAGAAGAAATGACGATTTCCTTTTTGGAATTTAGTTTTTAAATGAAAATAAGATTGATTGGAAGGGTTGGTTTTAAGTTAAGCAAACATAAACAATTGAAATTACTACAAAGAGAAAGTCTCTTGGAGCTATAGGTTACTAGGATCAGGTTCCTGTTGCAAAGTGGGAAATTCCGAATCTTCTCCTCGGATTGGGGACAATAACATAAAGGATGGTTATCTCCCGAACCGGATTTGTATTTAGCAAATAAGTTTTGATCCAAAGGGTTATTGAAAAATGGTAGTTGCTTCCCATTAATGGCTTCAAACACTAAAGACTCTCACCTTGAACCATCTTCCAATGGCTCGTACTTGATAATAATGGACATCCATGGATCTAGCAATAAGCATCCACAGAATCTTAAAAGCTTACCAAGTATTGGCCATTCAAGGTGATTCTAAGGGATTAAAGCTGAAACTTGAAATATAAACCATTAATGATACACAACTACCTTCATTTAAAGTAAGGAAAACTCCCACCTTTGCATCTAGGTCCTTTACCTAGCTTCCATCACTCCAAGAAACTTGAAACTTAGCCACTCATCCTCTGAGAAATCATCCTCAGAGGGTGTTTGGCTAGAGAGAATATGAAAAGAAAATGAGAAGGAAAGGCCGAGAAAAACTTCCATATATTTCCTTCAAAACTCCTTTACAAAATATCTAAAACATAATATCTCACATCATTTGAGAGGCTTTCGAACCCCTATTTATAGTTCCTAAACAAACCCTAATGTCTTTTATCTATTACAAAAGGAGTAAAAAGGAACAATTACAATTATGGAGAAAAATCCAGAAGGTCGGTGCGCACAAAATGATTTTTGCACACCCTGCGAAATTTTGGCACACCTTGCAAAAGTTTGGCACACCCTGCCTTACAAAATTGATGATTTTGCCTTGCAAAATGCTCTGTTTTCCTCCATCTTACTACTGATAACTTTTCCAATCCCTTTCCAAGTTTGGCAAGGGTTTTGAAGTGCTCCGAAGCTCGGATTCTTCATGTGATTGATATTTAACTTGCCTTGCCATAGCTTGCACAAAAATCTCCCTCAATCTTGGCCTGCTTCAGTGATAAAAAAACTACCAAAAACACTAAAACTTACTAGAAATTGGTTAGTAACATTTTCTAGGTCCTTAACATGACAATTGGGATAAAAAGGTCTAACTACTACTCAAAAGTGCTTAGTACAATTAAGTTTAAGCTTATAAAAGTGCACATTTTGAGTAGTAATCATGTAGCAATCTCAAGTATATATATTCTCCTTAAAAGTAGGGTCTTGGAGTTGTTTGCACCTAGGAATGACAAAGTTTGATACAATTCCTAGCATGATACAAGCCTAACATGCTTTTCATGGGTTTGGGTCAAGTATAAATGAGTTTAGGTAAAATTTGTGTCGACTTACATAACTCATTTACTAAATAAGTACTTTTTTGGTCAACCTGCATAATACGAATTTGACCCAAATTAACCTATTTAATAATCTTGCTATTAACTTACTTATATTTTTAAGATGTTTGACCCATATTTGATTCATTTTAAATTTGTTTCTAAATAGATAGGTCAATTGAGCCAAAAACATATTTTATTGAGGCATTAATCATATAGACATATAGAAGACCTAACTTAATTTGATTATTAAATAGCAGGACCTGAATATTAAATAGATTAAGCGGGTTGTACAATGTGTTACTTGTTTAATAATTAGATAGTATTTAGGCTTATATTTTTTATATGATTATAAGTAGTATCAGGGTTGGGTTGAGCTATGTAGTAGAATACCTAGGCTTTGACACAACACAAACACTATCCACCAACATGAATTGTCACCCCTATTTGCACCTCAAATCATGGATATGCCCATCTTAGGCTTCTAATGCCTTTTAATAGTTTTTTATTCTTTTTGTTTTTCCTTTCTTTTCCTTTTCCTTTTTTCTCCCTTACACTTCTTTTTCCCACTTTAAAAGTTTAGGAATTAAACCTTGAGTCCTGATAAATTGTAATTGTAAAAAACGTTAATATTTTCTCTTTGATTTAATATGTGAAGATATATGTAAGCTTTAGGAAATTCAAAGTACACTCATATTAGATTCGAAGTTAAACTATACCCATATATTCAATAAAAGTACTAAATAAGAAGTGGGTTTTGCAAATTTTAACTATGTTAGATGAGTAAAATGCTATCTGCAATTGTTACTTTGTCCTCATTTCAAGTGTCCACTAGCACCCTAATTTTGTGTCAATCCAACACTTAATACTATTAAGAAATCCAACTCATTTCCCCTCTTTGCTTTAATTAATGGAGTTGGAAAATTAACAATTATCTTAAATTTAATGATTGGCAATTTTAACCATTCATGTTATCTCATACTCTAATTACTTATTTTCCTCCTAAATTCTCTTCCATTTAGTTTTAAAAAATTATACTAATTATGCATAATTTAATATTGAGATATCTCATTTGCCTCTCTGTTACTAACAATATTAAAGTTCATATAAAGCCTCTTATCCTTAAATCTTTCCACGTTTCTACCATAGTTTCTTACATTATTTAAAACATGTTTCATTTCCTTTTATATTGGTAACATTAAAGTTATAAAAACAAACCCATGAAAAAATTTATTAGATAATATTTAAGTTCTTTGAGTTAATTCAATACTTCATAATGAGGCCATGATTGGATTCTTTCATGAGGAAATTATTTAATTTGTTTCATGAGGAATTCTTTTTCAACTTTTAGCAACCTAATGAAAAGAATTAATAAAATTATGATATAGTATATTAATTTATTCCATGAATGTGAGTCTTTCCAATTCAGTATTCTGAGATTCATTTTCCTCTAGTTGACCTATTTCTTTAAGGTTCACTTTTTTATGGGTCTCATTAGATGTCTAAACTATAAAATATAAAAGTACATTGACAACATTTTCTTTTAATACTTCTTTGTTCTTTACTTTGTTATTAGATGTCTAGTAGTATAGTTCAACCACTACAACAAACAAGTGGTAAAGAAAATGATAAATAAAGCAAAGTATATTGAATGATATTGTTGTTAATGCATATCTCACAGTTTGTGTTGCTAAGATTTTGGCTAAAAATAGACCAAATAGTCACTTTAGTAAATTGGATGGAAAAAAATGATAAAGGTATTCAACAATCTAACTAGAAGAACCTACCAATACAAGCAACCTAAGAATATATTAAGTTCTCTTAAAAAAGATTGACAACTTTGGAATGCCTTGATTCAGAAAAAGATTGGCCTTGGGTGGGATCCTATGAGAAACCACTAATGCTAAAAATGAATGGTGGGATAATAAATTGATGATACATTTTTATTTATTTACTAAGTTTATTTGGTTAATTTATATTTTGGTCGTGAAATATAATAAATTGAATACTTTTGTAGGAGAACCCCAAGGAAATAAATTTCATAGCAAAATGAGAGAATAAGAAAGAAGATAAGAGATGGAACCAAATCTTGTTTTTTGACTATGCAGTTAGAGGCCATTTTTAAAGTTACATCTAGAGTAGATAAGCCTGGCTATTGTTAAAGTAATAAAAGTTATATGTGGCATGCTTGAAGTGAAGAATGACCTTAAATTGTATTATTCAAGTTGTCAAGGGAAATAAGGAGCTGTTTCTAGCATTAGAAAACTCAATTGATCAAATTGCATGAAATAAGCATAAATATGTTTCACTATTTGAGTTATTTCTTATTCTAATGTTGAAACATATTTTGCTACCTAATATTGTTTTAAATAAGATTTGTATGTTGGTATTGAGTAAACTTTTTGAGTGAGGAAGACATATATGTCTATCACATGGTATATTTAATTGTTTCTTTCTCTAAAAGTTGTGACTATTAGATGAGCTTTATAATGTATTTGATTTCACAACACAACACCTTTGAATCTAAAATTTTGTCTCAGTCAAGTTCCTAATTAGATGAGCTTTATAATGTATTTGATTTCTCAATACAACACTTTTGAATTTAAAATTTTATTTAGTCAAACTATTAAGAATATAAATGGATTGAAAATAGGGGTGTTATGGGAGGAGTCCTATCCTAGGGTGACCCACATGAGCTAGATTATTATTATTATTATTATGGAAAAATAGAATTATACGATTACATGTATTTCTACTCTTACTACTTTTCAGTGCTATTATTTTGCATACTACTACTACTCTTGATTTTGCATGTTCAAATAAATTTTTAAATAAAAAATCCTTTTATTTTAGTAAACATGCATTAGTTTAAGCTATATTAACATAATATACATTATTAGTTTTTTTAATGTATTTCTTATTTTTACTTTTTGTATTTATGTTTTCTAATTATAATAATAGTTGCAATCATGATATTAAAGATGAACGCAGTGATGAAATGATTTTTATCAATTGGTGTTGGTTGGATGTGTTATACCTATAACAGTTACTAACTACAAAAAATAAAAACCTTGTAGAACTTTTTCAAAATTATAGTTGAGCAATTTAGAATGGAAAAACATGTATGCATTAATTATTGGAAACACTTATTAAAAGGCATGGTCTAAGAGAAGGTTTAGATATTCCCTTAATAGAGGCTTTAGCAATGTTTCTCACTACAATTGGCCATAAACTTGGCAACATGACAACCTAAGAAAGATTTTATCACTCCAATGAATTTATTTCTAGATGGTTTGAGATTATATTATATGTTGTTTATCTTATAGCTATGGATATATAAAACCAAGTGATTCATAGTTTAGGGAGATCCTTGATAAAATAAGAAATGTTAGACGTTATTGGCAATATTTTAAGAATTGTACAGGGTTAATTGATGGAACTCATATGCCCATTATGGTTTTTATAGATAGGCA
Source organism: Vitis vinifera (assembly GCF_030704535.1). NCBI lineage: Eukaryota > Viridiplantae > Streptophyta > Magnoliopsida > Vitales > Vitaceae > Vitis > Vitis vinifera. Next base: position 12,000,342 of record NC_081823.1, on the reverse strand, counting down.
AATATCATATATTGGTACAAAAAGCATAACTACCTAAAATATTATGGTCATATATTATTTCAATATGTATTTCACATTTGCATTGGCTAGATGGGAAGGTTTTGCTCATGATGTATGCGTCTTTTCATAGGCATTAAAAAAAAATGCTAGAATTGGGTTTTCCTCATCCTTCTAGAGATTTGTGACTAAAAATATGAAAGTTACTTTTGTGATTAGATTTTCATAATCTTATATAATTTTAATTTTTTTTTTGTAGGTAAATATTATTTACTCAATGTTGGTTATCCTTAAATGAGTGGATATATAATTAGGCCCTTAAAGGGCGAGTGTTACCATCTTTTAGATTTCGATAGAGTAGTTTACCAAGAGGTAAGAAGGAAATATTTAACCATAGACATCTTTGAGAAGAACAATTGAACATTTGCCTTTTTAAAGAATAGATGTGGAACAATATGAGAAATGCATAGTTTTCCTCTTGAAAAATAAGTCAACACTGTTATTACTTTGATGGTTTTTACAACTTAATAATGATTAATGTTAGGATATATATGAAATTTAAACCTTATGATGATGATCAAGGGTTACATCTGTTTCAATAAAAAAAAAAAAAAAGAGTAGAGTGGATTCATGAGTTGAGAAAGATGGTTCTATCATGCAAGAGAGATGTAAGAAAAACGTGATCGAATTGCTAGTCGTTTTATATCTTGTTGATGTTTTATTATAACACTAATATGAAAAAAATATATATAATTTTCTCATTTTTTTACTATGAGAGAATTTGTTTTCTCATTTGCTTTCAATTACTATTTTTTTTTTTTTAGAAACTAAACTAATATGTTTTTATTCAATTTTTCATTATTAATCTAGATTTTTAGTAAGTATTTTTCAAAATTTTGTAGTAATAAAAATTATTATTTTTAAGTGAATAAATAATCAAATGATTTTTTTTGTTTTAAAAATTATTATATTATTATTGATGTTTGTTTATTAATCCAAATCATGTTGTAAATATTTTCTAAAATTTTCTTGTAATCACAAGAACTATTATTTTTTAGTTTTTGTTAGTAATATAGATGTTTATATATTCTTTTACTATAAATGTTTATATATTCTTTTATCACGAAAAAGTATTAGTTTATTATAATATTTCCTTGTAATTAAATTTGATGTCCTTTTTTATAATTTGCTAATATTAAAAGCATTTTTATAGTCATGTGACATATTATCAACAACACTACAAAATCACTTTCAATAATTCTCTATGATTCTGATACTTTTATGATTCTCATAAAAGTGTTGAGCATTATAGGTTAAAAATGATTTTACTTGAAAGAATGTCAATTGGGGTTTGAGTTTAACTAATTCAATTATACCTACAAAATGATGTTTCTGCCTTGGAAAGATATTAACATCAATTGCAAACTGACTTGTCTTTCTTAAAAAATATGGTACCTCACATGTACGTGTGTTGGCCATTCAGTTCCTTTATGATGGCATTGCATAATCATGGGCAATCAGCTACTTTATGATAGCATAGAAAGATATCTAGGTGTACTACGAATACTCTACTAAAACACTACTCTAAACAAAAAGTCAATTCATGTGAATATGACGTAAATAGAAAAACAATAGAATACAAACAAATAAATGTCATTCATTCCGAAACTATTATAATGGATTGTTGTGGTGGTTCTTCTTCTTAGCAAGATGCCATTGATATGCTAATGGTATGGAAGCGATTAATAATATACAATAATATTACATATGTTTTATTTACCTATTTTTTTTCATCCCTATCATTCAATCACACGTTGAAATCTAAATTTGAGTTTCAAGAAGTTTTCAAAAATTACATTTGATTTGGTTTTTAAAAGTGTATTAAAACATATTGTAATTGGAGTTGTGTATATAATACTTCAATTAATGTATTAAAACACAATAAATTTCTTTTAATTTCCTCATCTACTTATCTCTTTTAATAGTACTATTATTTGTGTATTTATCCCTATTACTCCCAAAAAAAAAAAAAAATTTGATATCAATGTAGAGATCAAATTTTTTAGTGGAATAAATTATCACTGTAACTTCAAGGCCTACCCCTTATATGTTGCAAGACTTTCATGAAATTTATGTGTATGTAACGACCCGCTCCCAACCGTGTAGATATTGTCCTCTTTGGACCCAAATAGGCCCTCACAATTTGAAAATGCGTCTACAGGGTTATGAGGAGTCCATACTTATATAGCGCCAAGAACTTTCTCCCCTATTTGATGTGGGATGTCACAAACAACACCCATGCAGACACAACGTCCTCGTTGTGTCCCACGGGATTGTGGGTTTAAACATACAAACACCCTTACAGGGCCAAACAAACCCCTCACCGAGGTTGGGGATCGACTTTGATACCATTTGTAACAACCCGCTCCCAATCATGTAGATATTGTCCATTTTGAATCCAAAGGGGCCGTCACGACTTTAAAACACGTCTACAGGGTTACGAGGAGTCCATACTTATATAACGCCAAGAACTTTCCCTCTATCTGATGTGGGATGTCACAAACAAACTAAAAAGAAAAAAAAAATGCATGTGGACGTCTATGAAGGAAGAAACAAAAGAAAAAAAAAGTGTTATTATTATAATAATAATAATGAGTGTAGTTGGTGGCTTGGAGTAATGGTGTTGTAGGGTTTTTTGAAAGTAATGATAATAATAATAATAATAATAATATATTTATATAATGGGGTGGGGGATGGGGGTGTTTGTGACATCCCACATTGGATAGGGGGGAAGTTCTTGGCGCTATATAAGTATGGACTTTTCTTAACTTCGTAGATGTGTTTTAAAGTCGTAAGGGCCCCTTTAGGCCTAAAGCGAACAATATCTACATGGCTGGGAATGGGTTGTTACAAATGGTATCAAAGCCGATCTTCAACCTCGGTTTGAGGGTTTGTTTGGCCTTGTAGGGGTGTTCATTTGTTTGGCCCTACAATCCCATAGGACACAACGAGGACGTTGTGTCTACATAGGGAAGGGGGTGTTTCTAACATCCCACATCAAATAGGGGGGAAATTTCTTAGCGCTATATAAGTATGGACTTATCTTAACTCTATAAAGGCATTTTAAAGCCGTGAGGGCCCCTTTAGGTCCAAAGTGGACAATATCTACACGGTTGGGAGCAGGTCATTACATGAATAGTTTATCAACCACAAACAATCTACTAAATATAAAGACAAGATACACATAACTTATATTCTTCTTCCACGCCCCCATGCAACACTCCTTGTGTTCCTTAATGGATATCTTAAAGACTTTATTGAGGCTTTAGTTACTCAAATCCTTATCCTTGACAAAAAAAAAAAAAAAAACTCTAATATTTCACCTAGCATACATGTGGTAGCCATTCCTTGTGCCTTAATTCAACCTAATGTTGCACATATACCTTGTAATATAGTTAACTCAAAAGTAGCTTGAAGTTGAGTGACATCAATATGACCCTTGGAAGTATGATGTATTAGACTCACTATATAAATAAAAGAAAATTGTCAACATAGTTTAATATATCAACAAGAGGGGAAAAAAATTTGGTATGAAGGAAGCCAAAATAATCATTGTCATGGTCATGGTCATCATGGTTGTGGCTAAGGAAATTGTCCATCATACAATGAAGGAACATCCAAAATTCAAGAAAAAATGAAAAGTGTTGGTATATTAACAGTGTAGAATGGAAAACTATGTTAAAAAATGAATCAAGAAAAAAACCCCACTTTATTAGTTGCATAAAAAGGAAAAATTTTACGAAAAAAGTATTTGGTATCTTGACATGAAAGCAAACAACTATATGTGTTGATAAAAAATATCTTCTCAAAACTTTATAACTAGAAAGTGGTGATGTTACTTTTAGTGATGCATTTAAAATTTTAGTAGAAAACATAAAATCTTGACTTGCTTGCAAAATAGAAGACATTAATTCATTTGAAATTTCTAATTTAATTACTAAGTTCATGTTCAGTAGTCAATCAAACTGCATGTATTTAGTGTTTTTGAAAATACTGAACACAATCCAAATAAAAAATAATGTGTTTGGTATGGTCAAGTAAATTCATGTTTCATTTTTTTATATATATATATAGATTGTATTTAGTGTTTTCAACAACACTTTTCTAAGAGTTGACCAAATTGATAAGAGCCTCTTGATAATTTATCAATATGCTAATTTAATTACTAAGGTCGTGTTTAATAGTCAATCCAAAATGTATTCAATGTTTTTGAGAACATCAAATACAATCCACATAACAAAAAATATGTTTGGCATGGTTAGGTAAAATCATGTTCTAAAAGTGATTTTTGGATTGTATTTATTTTTTATTTACAAATTCTAAAAACGTCAAAATCCTATCTTTGCTATTTTCTACCTTAACTCTCTATACTACCAACCCTCAGTCATGCCTTCTTCACTTTGTGATCTTCTCAGTGATGACATCTTCAATGGCCATTACCACGAAAATGAGAGATCTAGAGACAAAATTGCAAACTATTTTATAGAACTAAGGTTTTTTCCACTCTTTTCTACCTATATCTTGGAACTCCACATTTTTTCTCCATTTACTTTGATTATGGAGGTCATTCACAAGCAAGCAAGTAAGTTGAGAGAACAAGTAGCAAAGTAACAAAAGTTACACTACATTTTTTACTGTTGTTGTCTGGATGATAAGAAAAGTGGAAAGGGAAGGAAAAATAAATGATTATTTAACTTTTGAAAGTGATAATACTTCTTAACAACCATCTACTTAGTAGAGTTATAGCAAATATGGTATAGGTTCTATATTAGGTACTGGCTTTTAGCTTAATTAAGAGTTTAATATATTTTAGGGATCCTTGTCCTATAAGGATTATGATTTCATAATTTGTTATATGTTAGGAGTCCTTGTCCCATAGGAACTATGAATTAGTTTTGTCAAGGCTCGAGGACTTATTTAGGTTCTATAAATGAGTCTTAAGTCTTTTCATCATAGTAGTGTAAGAATGACTTTAGCAAAGTTGTTAGAGTAGCTTCAGTCAATCTTTGTAATTGCAGCCACTTTGTGAGACAATCTTTCACAACTTGATTTTGTAATTTTGATTTGAAGATTAGTAGATTGATCATCATTGTTCGGTGAAATAGGTAAGACATCGTTACTAAACCTCATAAATATTGTGTACCCTCCTTTATTTTTATTTCTCTTGATATTTCTCTTTATATTATGGACTAGTTTAGTTTGTATTTTATTTGGTACTTTTGGAAGTCTTGCATGTGGGATTAGGTTAAAGCACAACAAAATGGTATAAGAGCATTAGTTCTATCCAAGGTTGGTTTCAAGATTAGTTCAAGATTATTTTTTATTGCACTAGTTAAAAGAAAAGGTAAAAACTTCGTTAGTTAAAACTATGGTTACTAATGCAAAATTTATAATAGATAAATTTGATAGGACTAGTACTTTTGGAATGTGGCAGTAAGAGGCATTAATTAGATATGTCAATAGGATTTGGATATTGTTTTGGAAGAAAAACTTGAAAACATGAATGATAAAGAATGGGTAAGGGATCAATTGTCAATTTTATAGTTCCATCCACTTATATCTTGTTAAAGCTTAAAATTATTCCATTATGAAAGAGATATCCACAAAAACATTTATGGAAGACATTGGAGGACAAATATATGAATAAAGGAAGAAGGACCAAAGCGATCATAGAGATATATCATTGGAAGCTTTAACAGTTAATGACTAATCTCAAAGTTGAAAACTTAGAAAAGAAGACAATTCTTAATTTAAATGTATACTTGCAAAAGATGAATGCGTCTTTTTTCATGACAAGGGTCACCGCACTACAAGAAATTTGACTTTTCTCAACTAATATACACAGTCGAAATAAATATTTACCAATCAATAATCCCATCGCATGGTAGTCGAGGAAAGGTGTGTTGGCAAAAGTCCATTGATGGGAATTTTCCGTTGCCAATAAAAAATATTTAGTGACAAACTATCCAATGGATTTAGACCATCACTATTACCAACAAATTAAGTTGGTTGAGAAATATAAATAATAAAAGATTTTAGGTTGTCATGAAATTTCGATTTCATTACATTCACATGGAGCATCTTGTACACTCCTCTCCTTGCTAATTTTGGATATTGACTTGGATGTTGTTTCTTGAGATTGAACCCTTGACCTCAAGTTTGAAAGGAAGCAACTATGCCACCAAGTCATCTTATTTATGTGTAATATAAAGAATGTATATGAGATTCATAAATGTAAATATTATATACTTATGCATTTATATTATAAATATTATCTATATATAAATACATATTATATATAAATTATACATGCATGAATTAATATATATATATATATATATATATATATAAATTATAAATTAGTTAAAATAAAATTATTATAAATTAATTAATTTTGATTCTTGTTTATTTTGTATAATAATTAAATATAAATTTATAAATAAAATTATCAACATTTTAAAATAAAAATACTTATACATGTACTATCATTTTTTTATGTTATTGAATACATTCAAATTAGATAAATCTCTATAAAATATATTTTTAAATTTTAAATATTATTATTCGATATCATAAATTATATCATACATACATATATATATATATATATATATATATATATATATATATATGTCAATAATTTTTAATTTATTTCTTTCTAAAATGGACAATAAAAAGTAGTTAAAACTATTATGATTAAAAAAAATGTAAATATTGTATGAACCTAAAAAATAATCATAAAATTGTTTTGTCACTAGCTAGATCGTATTTATCATAAAACCATGGTGAAAAGATTTTATATTCATATAACTACAATTATTTTTGGAACAAATTATGTGTGGTATTATTATCCACTATAATAAAACTGTTTTAGTGAGTAGTAATTTTCATAGAAAAAATTATTTTTGAAAGTTTGTTTTTTATTTTTCTATTTTATAGGTAAATTGCTCTTGTGACAAAGTATATTAGTTGAACATTTGCAATGGTTTAAATCCATTGCAATAATATTTTTGCCGACAAGTATTTGTTGTTGCAATTACTGTTGGTAAATAGTTACATATAAGTGACGGACAATTCAATTTGCGATGGAATAGGTGTATTATAAATTTCCGTCAGCTTAAATATGTTAGAAAATTAAATGTAAATGGGTCAACCATACTTAAGTTTTGGTAGTGTCAAAATAATGATTGTCCTAAGCTACAGAATAAGAATAAAGAAGAAATAGTATTCGATGCTTGTGTGGCTAAGTTTGGAAAAGATGGGTCAAACTTTGCTTTGGTTTGCTTATCCTTGTTTTATAACTTAGTTGAATGGATTTTGGATATTGGGTCCACCTTGACACGCATTCCTACAAGGAGTGGTTTTCTTGCTTTGAAGAACTACAAGATGGAGTTATTTACATGGGGAATGATAATGCTTATGAGATAACAATAATAAATACCATCCAGTTGAAGACTCACGATGAATCAACTAAAATTTTGAGTGATGTTTGGTATGTTCCTAGTATGAATAAGTGTCTCATCTCAATTGGAGTATTAGAACCCATAGGGTTCAATATTGTTACTATAAAAGATGGGATTTTGAAAGTTATGCCAAGTAAACTTGTCGTGATGCAAGGAATAAGGAAGAATAATTTGTACCACTTTTAAAGGAGTACAATTATTGGATTAGCAACTACAACCACTATAGATGATAAAGAGATGCTTCAAATTAAGTACTTCATTAATACTTGCTTGACCACAATTAGAAGACCAAGAAGATAGATTTGCACGCATGCTTGATTTGTTGATATGATGACATATGTGCTTTCACTAGTAGAGGATAATGTATCTTATTCTTTCTAATGGTAGAGGATCATATACCTTCTTAATATCTAGACTTGGTCAATATCTTGTGAATTTGAACACCTTTGGGTATATGACATCTAAAGATGCATTTGGAAAAGATGATGGTTAATCACTTGTCAATGAATATTTTGAATTCTGGAAGCATTTAGAGGAGATGACGGTCACACTAGGGCCTTCCATGAATACTTTTGAATTTTGGATCATTGGTCGAAATGTGAAGCTTACTGTTTTTTTACAACTAGGGTAATGTTAAGTAAAGAGGTATTAGATTTTGCTAGAATTATTCACTACTAAGAATTCTACTTTAAACCTCATCTAATTTATTATTTAAACCCCATTAGGAATGCAAATACTCGATCCTTCTCAATCATATCTTTTAGAACATTTCACTATCATGTGCACAATGTTATTCATAATCATAGAACAAATTAAGTTCTTACCAAAGAGTTTTGAGTGTATTATAGTATTGAATTACATTCATATTATCTTGCTTGGTATTTTTTACTTGTATGGCTATCTTGTGGACTTGAGCAAATTACCAAGTTGTAATAGGTTTCCTTGGTAGCCTCCTAGATCTCTCTAGTTATGGGCATGAACATGTTTGTCTTCCTAATCTTGAGTTCCATTGAGTTGATCAACCATGACATAATCATGGCATTCTCTACTTCCTATGTCTCGATGAGAATTGTTCCTTGTGGTATTGATGTTACTCTAATAAAATATTCAATTTGTCCATGCCCACGAATGAAAGGTTAGACAAATTGAGACCATTCAAGATAATTTTCTCCATTAAGTTAGTTTGTGAGAGGTAATTAGCTAAGAAGAGTGACCATGACCATTGGTCACAAAATTCTAATGAGGGATAGGTTTTCTTTCTGCCTCCTTCAAGTTGTTATCATAATTGGAAGCACCTATCATTGTAATTTTAACCATTATTCCTAGTAATAAGAATTTGGCTTTGATACAATTAAGAAACCTATAGCTTAATTTTACCTAGTCATATATTCATTCATAGAGAAAAGAAGAGAAAATGTCCTCTATTTATATAATGTAGGAAACCTACAAACATAAGGAAAATATATGGAAAGAAGTAGGAAACTACCTAACAAATCCTATCCAAATAATTAATTGTCATTTTAATTACCAAAATAAATTCCTAACTAAATCCTAAAAAGGTTAATATCATCTCCATTAAAGATTCAAACTCTTCAACATTCTTTTTTTCTTTTCTTTTCTTCTCCCCATACATACATACATACATATTTATATATATGTGTGTGTGTGTGTGTGTGTGTGTATGCGCACGCGTGCCCAGACAATCCTCTATTTATAGATGGGTTTCCCTTTAGGTAATCCATTCTTATTGCTCAAACTATTCTCCTAGAACTGCCTCTTGCTCATGTTGGGGATCATATCATGTGTCAATGTAGTCAACTAGCCATCTTTCTTGTACTTGACTTGTCAGCTTGGAGTTGGTGGCTGCACTTGGCTTTCAATGCAATCGGTATGGGAGAATTGATAGTATAGATGATGACTTAAGGCTTAGATGCTTGCATTACTTTGGTGAGTGTACAAATCATTGGAAGGAGTTTTCTCAGGTGTGCAACCTTTGCAAGAGTGGGAACAGTGTGAATGTAATGCCCTAAACCCAATTTAGGGGTAAAATCATAATTTAGAAATTAATAATTAAATTAAGTAATTTAATAAAGGTAAAAAGGTCTTTTTGTATTTAAAACTCCTAGGTATAAATTAGATTTTTCCCATCCTCTCTATTCAGAAAACCCTTTTACATAAAGATTTGAAATATTAGAGAGCATACGGTTGAAGATTTGGAGGTTTATGATTTGAAGATCAATTTTTCAAGTAAGATTTTTAATCCTTAAATTAATATTTTATATTTGTTAATTAGTTTTGAACACTTTAGATATTCTTTGGAATATTTCAATTTTGATTAGAGTTCATTTAATTAATTTCTAGGTCAAAAAGATAAAAAAAATATGAACATAGTTTGATTTATTAATGGAGATCGACAAATTTTGATTACTCAAACGAATAGATCTAGATATATATATATATATATATATATATAGTTTCAGATGTGAAAATTACATAAAATTTGTGAGTATGGAGATTAAAAGTTTTGACCTTAGAGAGGAGAAAAAAATGATGAAAGATGCATGTAGGTAGGAAGGATTTGGCATGTTGAAAAAAAAAAAACTAAGGATTGGTCAGCACGTTGACCTAGGAAAGGAAGTAAATAGTATTTTGGTAAACGATGAGGAAGAAAAGGACGTTGATGGCTTGGAAGAGAAATAGGTTAAGGTGTTATTGGGTATTGAAATTAGTAATAATAATAATAATAATAATAATAAAAGAAATAATAATAATGAATGGAGTTGGTGTGGAGTTGTTGGGAAAAAAATAAAGAATTGCATGGGGTATTTGTTAAGTTTTAGTAGGAGATTTAAATAATAGTAATAATGTTTAATGCAAATAAATATTCTTAAAAGATTTAATTTAGATAAGTTAGAGAAGAGAAATAAATTATTGTTTAGGAAGTTGAAAATAATATTGGATGGTAATAATATTAACATGAGAAATTAATTAGGATCCCTAATACTAAATAAAATATTTTTAGGATTGTCAAATTTATATATTTAGATAAATAATCAATAATCAATATTGTGTATGATATTATGTTAGGTGAGGAGGAAATTCTTCAAAGCTAAATACTTCAAGATTTTGAGTGCTTATTCAAGTAAAGGAAATTAATGCAGATTTTTGTAAAAGAAAATAGTTTTCTTTTTATATTATATTTTGAAATGTTTAAAAATATTATTTTTATCTTTAAGCACGGATCAAATATATGTCTTGTATGGAAAGTATATTTGAGTATTTTCTTTGTTTATGAAAAATGAAAATTTGAGATATGATGTTTTGTTTTGTAAGTTTGAATTAATGAAATAAAGTATTTGACTCTCTACATTATATGGCCTTAGTCAACGGGTTATAATAGTTGACATTTTTGGCCCTAGTCAACAGGTTATAATAGTTGATATTATATGACCTTAGTCAATGGGTTATAATTCTTGACATTTGGTTTTGTTCACCTTAAATGGAACAAATTTGAAACTAGTTACTCAATTGCAAAGTCCCACCTAATTGGGCACCATTTGTCACACGATAACTGGAGTAAAGATATTTTGAATGTATTTGATTTGGTTTGATGAGAAATTGTTTTGAAATGGATATGAGAAAGTTTTGTTGAAAAGTTTGAATGTATTAGCATTTTGAACTCAAAAGTTTTTATGAAAATAAGTATATGTTATATCTCCTATTTGCAAGCATAATTGAAAATGTTGATCCATAAAATTGTATTAATGTTCCTTATTGGCCTTTGAGCTTACCTCTCTTCATTGATAATCTTTTAGGCAACCTCAGTTCTGGCAAGGAGTGACCATTAAGAGGGAAATTTGGCTTTGTTATAACATTTGTTTAAACTCTCTTTATTTTGGACATTGTTTAGATGTTAAAGCTTAATTCTCATTTGAATTATTTTGAGTTGAAAGTTATTTGGACAATAACACTTTGGTTGATGTATTAGTTTTTTTTTTCAAGTTGATACTTGGAGATTTTAGAATTTTGTCCTACTACTTTGAACAAGAATTTGGTAATTGGTAAATTTTCAGTTACAATACAAATGTTTGTGTTGTTTCCACTTTAAGCCCTTGGGCTTGAGCTAGCTGTGAAAAGATCTTCATGCCCTTGGAGTGGGTTTTGGGGTGTGACATTGCATGGTGAGTGACCCTAGGGATAAACTACTGTAGCGGTAGGGAAAAGTGCAATTAAGATGTTATGGACATGCACAACTTGAGTGCTCTTGTTAGGTTCAATTGTTGAGGGGTATGCAACCTTTGAATCATAGGGAAGGTGCTCAATTTAAATTGTTAGAGGGAATGTGCAATCTAGTTTGGTGGCACACTAGCGAGATGCACAATAGAATCCTGTGTACTTAAAAGGTATACAATTTGTTCTTGCTCTCTACTTAGGCATTTTATTCTTTGAGAATCCTCCACAAAGTCCACTTCATTTTCAAAATACTTTAAAGTTCTAAAAATACTCACAAAAAAATATCAAAAACAAATGGCTAAGGCATTAATAACAAAAAAACCAAGCATTAGGTCATTTTTAAATACCTCAAATGCACTAAAATAGACTCTTTAGAGCCACTAAAGTGTTGAGTTTGAGTTCTTATAGTTGATACTTGATGATGTGAAGACTTGAGATTTAGAATCTAACTTCCATATGATTTACGTTATTCTAATAGAATTAAAAGGATGGAATTTTTAAAAATTTAGAAAAACATATTGTACATAAAAATTAATCAATTAGTGATATTGAATCTATCTGAAAATAGGTTACTCCTAAGTCTCAAGTCTCAAGAGGGGAAGGGTAAGATCTAATATGCTCCTAAATCAATTGAATTTTCTCCCCAAAAACACCATTTTCATGGATTGGTGCTCAAAATGTGAAATTGCAAGATTTTGTTTGAAATATGGGTTGGGTGTTAATTTAGAATCAATTGATTTTGATTGTAGGATATGCATTTGAGGAGCTGTCCATCATATATAATGAGGTATGTACTCAATTTTACCTGATGAAAGCTACTACTAAGACTTACTACCTAACACCTACACTGTGTTTTGCGTCCACAATGCAACATCTCATGTGCTCATAGAGGATCTCACTTCAGCACTTGAGGGGGATACAAATCTCCTTCTCAACTAGGCAGAAGTAAATATGAATGTTTCTTCTATAATTTTGGAAACAATAAGAAAAACTAGGTTTTTCAACTCAAAAGCATCAAACCAAAAACCTTTTTATGCAATGTATATTTAAGCTTAGGAACCTAGTGGACTAATTCTAAAAAGTTCCTCAAAATAAATCCTTTAAAAATAGAAAGACAGATCTCCAAAATTCTAGAGAATTTTTTTTCTAGAGCTCAAATGCTCTTAGAGTGCTTGAGCACTTTAAGCATTTTTTAAACCCAATTAGAAAATCATTTTGCTCAATTTTAAACCACTCAATCCATGCCATGTCATACCAAACACTAACTTCCCTTTCCTAAATCTTTTTACACTTACCTATGTAATCTTGGTTGATCAATTAATAACCTTGAGTCTTCAATGGGGAATGAAACACAATCTAGAAAGATCCTAAACCAAAATGAATAGAACAAAATTGACAATTTTAAACTACATCACCTAATGTACGAACAATCTCTCCCTTTGGCAATTTTGTGATAAAATACAAATTGCATAAACCCCTCAATACTCTGAAATGGAGTTTACAAATCTCTCTCAATACCTCTTGTCTAAACCAATTCATCATCTATCGTGCAAAGGACTAGAAGCCACATCCAAAAAATGACCAACACCCTAGTACCTAGAACTTGCACACACTAAACAACATACCCAGGTAAAGTAGTGTGTGGGAAGAAAGATAATTGATCAATTTTATCAAATCAGGTAAACGAGTAAGGGGATGCAAGTCATGAAACAGATGTCAAAAAAATATGAATATCAAAACACTCAATCAAATCAACAATCCATTTCCCCTTTTTTGTTGCAAAAAAAATGACAAAAAGCATGATGAAGCAGTAAGCATACAAAAAGAAGAAAAGAAAAGCAAACACATGGACATATATGATAAAAAAGGTTTTGGATACAAGAGATAAGAAAATAAAAGTACATCTAGACAAACAAAATATATGATAAACTGAGCCAAGATGGGTTAGGTGTACAAAATAAGCTTATCCACCAAAAAAAAAAAAAAAACATAAAGTATCAAAAAGTCCAGATCAGATGGAGTTGTAGAGCTGGAAGCACCCTGCGACATCTTCCAAGATGTGAGGGATGCGAGCTGCCCCTTGACTCTCTGAAAGTGAGCATCCACATGCTCCATCGACTCACAAGTGAAAGCTGGTCCATCAAATAGAATTCCATATTCTGTATGCTCAAATTTTGCCTTCTACATTCATGGCATATATAGTTTTTAATAAGCAGTGATGATTGCACAAACTTTGAAATGTATCAAATAGAATAAATTAATAATTCATTGAGAAGTTTAAAAGCCATATTGATGGAGACAATTAAAATAGATAATTTATAGATTTTAAAATACTAGAAGTTCTTCTCTCCATTAGGTATTGACGAACTCTTCTATGTTTGCCGACACGAGGGAATAGAATAGCGGCCAATTTATACACATCGGCAGCATAAAGTCATTTTCTCACTCTGAAGTGATTTAACATACCTCTCCTGATAGAAGTCCCTCAACCTGGAAATGAAGCATAACTCAGTTGCAATTTCTTTTGGGTTCCTTACTGTGTTCATAAGCTGTTTATGGATGCTATTGAATTGGGTGTGGTTGAGGCCATAGAGGTTAGAAAGATGCCTTAGAGAGTAAGGCCTGGCTGAGAATTCTTATAGCCTTTTACATGGGGACTTCAAAGAAATGTCCATGATATTAAAAGAAGCATATTCAAGACCAATCAGCCTCTCTGATGATATTGCCCCGCGTGTCCTGCCCTTCCGTTGTCATTTCATTAAGAAATACGTTAGCGATATGAGTTATTACTTTTCATCATAGTATTAAAGTTTGCTGATCTCTTCAAATTATGGCCAACTTTTTTATACTGCCCTAAAGCAGTTGTTTGTTTTCTGCTCTTCTCTTCCTAATTATTTTTCTTTTCCTTTTTGTTTTTTTTCCCTCTTTTTTAAATTACACCAAAGGTTTAGATTTCAGTGGTAGTTCTTAATCTTTGCTAACAATATTGCAATTTCTTTTATCAAGAAATTAATATACTTCCACTTTGAAAAGTACTATTTTTTTTTCAAGTGTTAATTTATAACGTTTTAGCAAAAATTTTGAAAACTTTTAGATGAATTTTTATGTCAGTTGTTTGTGCTCAATTTAGCCAAAAATTTTAAAAATTCAATAATAAGTCATCAAAAACTAAAAAAACAAACAACCTAAATTTTGAAAGCAAATTGCTTTTAGCAAAAAGCCAAAAAAATAAATGCCACCATGTTTAGATGCCTAATAAGTCACTGGATCCTTGCACACCATATTCCATTTTAGGAAATTTTGCTTTCCTCAAGTGTTGACACCATGAAATGAAAGAAAAATGCAGGCTTAGGGAAAGAGGCTATAATCTACATACGTTATAGAATTTAAAAGGTTGAACAACTGATATGAATTTTCATAGACCAACTAACAGATTCACCTATGTTGCAGCAATGTGGTTGAAAAAACACACAAGCAATTACATAAATAAATAATTGAGATGATTAAGAAAAAATTTATTGTCGTCCACCTGTACACTTGATCAACTATTACATAACATCTTATTTATAGATACTAACACCTAAAAAGAATAGATACTCACGATAGTAAAATATAAAATCTTGCAGTAACAAAATATACAAACTAAATCAAGAATTCTGTATAAAATATTTTAATTAACTTTTAATACCTAACTCAAAATCTAATTTTTAGAAACTTTCTAAATCTAGTTTAACTAACATCCTCCCATCAACTTGATTTGTAAAAATAGCATCCTTAGCTTTCTAAAATCTTTATACTTGAGAGACTTGGTTAATGTTTTCACAATTTGATCATGACATTTTGTAAATTTTAATTGCATTTCATATTTCATAATGTACTCTCTAATAAATTATATTTTGTATCAATATACTGGCTTCCATCATGGAGAACTAGATTTTTTCATAAGATAATTGTTGATTTCATATCCATATAGATCTTTATTCGTTTCTTGCACTACTACAAAAATAATTTATGATGTCACTATTTATGGTGTCGCATTTAAAATAATGACACCATTGAACTTAAAATTTATAAAGGTGACACATCATATAAAAAATCTTCAATTAGGATAGTTAGATGATGCTAATTTCAGATTTACAGTGTCATTTTTTGGAAGTGACACCATATGAAATAAAAAGTTTTAAATTTTATAACTCAATGGGCCCTTTTTAAAAATAGTAAGTAGGAACAATTTATGAAAAGTCCATTGTTTCCATATATACATTAACTAATATAAAAGATCTTATTGCTTAACCCTAACCATCGTTTTCTTCTCCTTCTTCTCACACCCATGGTCGGCACACCCATAATTGATATTCTTTGCTTCGTAAAATCTCGGGTAAGTCCAAATCTCTTATCTATCATCTTCATTTTTTTTTATTAATGCAAAAAACTTTGTTAGTATAATTGTTTTATATCTCTTGATTAAGTATATCTATGATGTGGGTTTTGTAAATGGTGTTTTTTATCAAGTTCCAGGGAAGTAAAAACTAGGTTTAACATTCTAACATATTTTTTGTTTCATTGCTAATAAGCCCCAAAACAAATGAAAAAAAAAAAGGAATTATTTTTAAAAATTATGTCTAATTGAGAATGAGAGATACACTAGTTTGTAGTAATTTTTCGTATGAAATAATATTTTATTGAAGACTTGACTATATAGTGTATTGGTTGTAATTTTTCACATGTGAAAATATTTTATTGAAGACTTGACTATATTTGATACTTTTTTCCACCGTGCTAGGAGCTTTTTGGTGAAGTCTAACAATAGAGATTGACATCTACTACAAGATGATGCTCAATTAATCCAAAAGCACTTAAGTTATTTAGGGTTTTCTTCGGTTAACCTAAGAAAACATTCCCACTTTCTTTGTATTGAGTCACCTAAATGGAATAGAATATTGGGTATCAGAGTGGTAAAGGGTATTATAAATATGACTTTTTTTTTTTAGAGTCACCTACATGGAATGAATTATTGGTAGGTGAACAAAATATTGGGGTGATTGTAATAGTTGAATTAGTAAATGGAAGATAAGTGTATGTTGCTTTGTTTATTCTATAAAAACAATAATTTTAGTAGTTGAAATTTACATGCTTTGTTGTTTTATAAAAACAATAATTTTAGTATTTGAAATTTAAAATGTGAATGAAATGCCTGAAAATATGTTTTGAAAAATAGGATAGTAATAAATGGAAAATAGCACATTTCCTAAAAATATTTTGATAAATTAAAATAATATGTGGTTTAAATATATTTTTGTGAAAGTATTTAAAAATGAATCAAAATATTAATAATTGTTATTTTGTTTGAAAATAATTTAGGAATATAAAATAATATTGGGGATAATTTTTGAGTTTAAATTGGGTTATAAATGGTTAATTTTTTTAGGACGGTCTTTTTTGAAAATAATCCAATGATAATTTTTTTAAATAAGAATGTTGAAAATAATTTTAAAAATAAAATTTTGTTGGCAATGATTTTTCTAAAAGTATTTTAGGCATAAATGGAAATTTCTTGTATGAAAATAAGAGAATTTATATATATATATATATATAATAGACATAAAAATAGACTTCTTTGATATTTAAAAAACAAGTGAATTTTTCTCTAAAAAAAGAATAAAATAAGAATTTCTCTATATAATAAAATAATTTATATATGAGATAGTTTTCAATAAGAAAGTTTTGAAAATAAATTTGGGATAAAATATTTTTTAGTAAGTTTTGTTTAGATAATTCAAGAATAAAGTGGTTTATTAACTTTTCTTAAAAAATAACATTCTTCTTTCTTTTTTGAATTGATCAATTTTTTTAGAAATAAAATTGTTAGATTCTATTTTTTGTAAATGTTTAATAAATTCTTAAAAATTCTTTAAAAATAAAATGACCTTTCTACCACATTCCTTGTAATAAATAATTGTTTTTTATACATATTGTAAAGTAAAAAAAAAAAAAAAAGTCTTTGTTTAGTTAACCTAAGAAGACATTCCTACTTTTCTTTGTGTTGAGAGTCACCTAAATGGAATAAAATATTCAATATCATAGGAGAGTAAAAAGTATTGTAGAAATGATTTTGTTGAGAGAGTTATCTAAATGGAATGAGATGTTGGTAGGTGAATAAAATATTATGGTGATTGTAATAGTTGACTTAGTGAGTGGAGGAGAAGTGTATGCTTCTTTGTTTATTCTATAAAAACAATAATTTTAGTAGTTGAAAACGTGTATGAAATGACTAAAAATATTTTTTGAAAAATAAGAAAATAATAAATGGATAATAGCTCATTTCCTAAAAGTCTTTTGATAAATTAAAATAACTCGTAGTTAAAATATATTCTTGTGAAAGTATTTAAAAATGAACCAATATATTAATAATTGTTATTTTGTTTTAAAATAATTTAAGAGTAAAAAAATAATGCTAAGTTCAAATATGACTACTTTGTTATGAGATTCATTAAAGAAATAATTGTTGATTTTACAGTAATTGCATCAAAGGTTTTACTCATTTAATGAATTGTACATAATTTCATACTTTTAATTATTGTGATATTAATGTTATTCTCATTTGATTTCAGTTTGATGACAAATAAAACATATTCTCAAGTAGAATTTGATGAAATTAGAGAAGAATAGATTACTTTTGTGTTATAACTAATCATGAATCATATTGATGTATTGTGATCATTCATGGTAAGTCCCTTAGTTGTTATATGATTGAATTTTCCATTGATATTGTATAACATTACTTATTCTTTACGAACTATTTTTATACCAAAATGACAAAAAGGAAAAAGAAAAAGAAAACATTAGTACTTAGATTTGTTTATTGTTTATAACATCACATTTTTATTTTCAATAAGAACTCTAAAACTCATTAAACTATGAAATGCAAGTATACACTCTTGGGAGGACAATATGAAGAATAAAAAGAAAGGAGAAAGAGGCAACAAGATTTAGGTTTTTAGATATGACTCTTATGTCATACATTATAGGACATAAACGTTACTTTATTTGGAATTGAGAATTTTTGGTTTTTGGATGCAACTCTTGTGTCATTTTATGGTTAGCCGGTTTTATGCATATGAAATGCAAGTATACATGAATGTTGGGAAGCTTAACATTTTTAAATCATGTTTTAATGTGTATTCACTTTTCTTTTTTAGTTTTGGTGGGTTTGATGTGTTTGATGTACTATCATTTTGTGAACATTTGATATACAAATATTATTGGATGATGTAATATGTTACAAATTAATTCATAAGCATTATGAAAATATAAGTTAAATGTAATATGATTATTATATTTATGGACAATTTACACAGGTTAGTCTTATTTATTAATAAGCATTACAAAAATCTACAAACTAATCAACAAAAAACAACCATATTTTCCATAATCATTTACAATGATGTGACACCATAAATTAAAGGTGATACATTTAACGTGACACCATAACTCAAAGATGATGCATTTAATATGACACCTTATATATCTCATACAACTCTATATCAAATTAAGCATCACTAAAAATATATGGTGTCTCTTCTGAATGTGTCACCATTTATCTGCTTTGGTGTCGCTTCCAAATACGTCACCAATTGATACCCTTTATGGTGTCAGTGGATAAGGTGACGCTATGTTGTAGTGACACCCTATGTTTATAGTGACTTATTATAAATGTCACCATATATCTTTTTCCTTGTAGTGTTGTTTGGTAAATTAAGTTTATTGAACAAATTTCAGAGCCAAATTTCATGACCTACACATGATGCCAGCACAAATTTCGGTTCATATGTTGAAGGGAATTTATGTTAAAAATGGATTACTTTTCACGGTCAAGCATAGGAGATATTAGATTTACAAATATGAGATCATTTCATCCCCTTTTAGTCAATTACTTCTTTTGTATAACACCTAGAAAGTAGTATGTTTCACTAATTGATGTTTAGTATCCTCAATCTTATGTTGGCAGGATACTGTGTCAAGATGATGATATACCATTGCAACACATGTGTAGATGAAACCATTAGTTATTGTCTTGATAGTTTCTACCTTTGAAGCCTTATACAAGCTTCAAAAAATTAATGGAGAAGTAAAAAGCATGAATGAAAATAAGAATTAATGTCTGTGTGTTTCATGTGATGTTTTATTTACTAGAATTACTAACATGCGCACAAGTTTTTACCCACAAAGACGAACAGGAAGATGAAGCAAATAAGCAAAAAAGCATATGCATTGCTGAGGGGTATCATTAACAAAAGGGAGAAGACAATGAAGGCTGACAAAACTGGTAATAGTGACTTATTAGTTATACTAATGGAATCCAATTTTAGATAAATTCAAGAACATAAAAATAACAAGAAGATTGGAATGAGTGTCAAAGAGGTCATTGAAGAGTGTAAGATATTCTATCTTGCTGGCCAAGAGACAACCTCAGTTTTTCTTGTATGGACAATGGTCCTGCTAAGCGAGAATCCAAATTGGCAAGCTCGTGCAAGAGAAGAGGTTTTACAGGTTTTTGGGAATAAAAAACTGGAAGCTAATGGATTAAATCACCTAAAAATTGTGAGTACTCAGTCCAATCTTCAGTTTAGTGATTCTCACTGAAATCATATAGTACTCTATTTTTTTTCCCCAAAATTGGAGTAAAATTGAAAACACATTTTTCTTAAGTTTTTATATTTTGTACTAAACATTTGCTTTCACTTAGTAGCTCAGGAACAGGTTCTCATGCCATGATTTCAAATTTCTCTGATAGATCATGATGATTTTTTATGAGGTTCTTAAGTTATTATATCCATGGGATATGCAATGTCCTTTGTATACTTGATATTTTGGCATGCATGATTTAGAACATTTTCTCTTATGCATCACTATTTTAAGAAATTGCTTTATTCTTCAGTGTTCTGCATAATGATTAGAATGTATTTTAGTAAGAATTCTCATGCTACAACTTATAAAGTTTCTCTACCACAGGTTACCATGATTTTTCATGAGGTTCTTAGGTTATACCCACCAGTAGCAATGCTTACTAGAGCTGTTTATAAGGACACTCAAGTGGGAGACATGTATTTTCCAGCTGGAGTGCAGGTTGCGTTGCCCACCATCCTAGTTCACCATGATCATGAAATTTGGGGAGATGATGTAAAGGAGTTTAACCCAGAGAGGCTTGCAGAAGGAATTTCGAAGGCAAAAAAAAACCAAGTTTCATTTTTCCCATTTGGTTGGGGTCCTCAGGCATGCATTGGACAAAATTTTGCAATGATGGAGGCAAAAATAGCTTTGGCAATGATCTTACAACACTTCTTATTTGAACTTTCGCCATCCTATGCTCATGCTCCTTTCAATATCCTAACTATGCAACTCCAATATGGTGGACACCTGATTCTACATGGACTTCAGTGTTGAGATTCTTGTTATCAATTGCTGTTAGCATAGCCTATATAGCGTGTATGTCGAATATAAACCAAGAACTCTCTTTTACTCGTAGACACATATATTGAACGAAATTTGTGTTTGATTCAACTAATGAATTATACAAGATATCATTGTGTGGGGGTGATTATCGATATCTTCTTTAATGACATATTTGGTTTTAAGCTAGCTACATTGTGTAGTCATTGACTTTTATCAACATTATTAATTCATCACAAGGATTGTTGATGCTCTATCCCTAAAAATTTGAGTATCAATAGAAATAAAAGAGATTAAATATAACTATTGGTCACAACCATTTCTTTTTTCTGCATATTTGGCTTCATTCCAATTTCTGTGTTAAAACATCCATATAATCTATTAACAAAAAGCAATTTAAACTCTTGGAAAGAGTATAATCTATTAGTATATATTCTAGACTATGTTGATAATTTTACTTCAAAAATCTAAAACTCAATACATCATATCCAATGGGACTTATGATCTTTTAAGTTGATTTAAATTACTTCAAAAATTAATTTAAAGCACAAAAGAGGTGCCTACCACTTACGCTTGCATGTTGGAGAGAGAGAGAGCAGATGTTGGCACAAAAAGAGAAAAACCAATTAATGAAAAGATCTGGATACTGAATGTCCAACTAAGATTGCTTAAGTACCTTAAGATGCTTAAATTCCTTGCATGTTTTCCAAGAACAATAATTGTTTAGAAAACTAAATTTTGTGTTTTGATTGAGATTATTACTTTACTATTGTAACACAACTTGAAAACCTTGACTAAAGGTAGGTGAATGGTTAGCCTCCATGAAATCACCACCATTTTTTTTTGTCATTTTGTGAGAAGTTGAGTATCCAATGCTAGATTTCATTAAAATTGCAAACACAACAATTTTAATTATATATTTAGAAAAATGCGGGCTTAGGGAAAGATGTTATGATCTAAATACCGTTACACAAGCCTAACAGAATTTAACAACTTATATGAATTTTCATAGACCAACCAGCAGATCCACATATGTTGCAATAATATGGTTGAAAAAACATGGAAGTAATTTGTCACACCCCAAAACCCACTCCAAGGGCATGACGATCATTTCACCTCTCATTTCACCTCAAGCCCAAAGGCTCAAAGTGGAAACGATACAAACATTCATATTGTAACTAGAAATTTACAAATTACCAAATTCCTATTCAGAGTAGTATGATAAAATTCTAAAATCTCCAAGTATCAACTTTATAAAAAAACTAATACATCAACCAAAGTGTCATTGTCCAAATAACTCCAAACTCAAAATAATTCAAATGAGAATTAAGTTTTAACATCTAAACAATGTCCAACATAAAGAGAGTTTAAACAAATGTCCTAATAAAGCCAAATTTCCCTCCTAACGGTCACTCCTCACTCGAACTGAGGTTAGTTGAAAGATTATTAACAAAAGTGGATGAGCTCAAAGCCCAATAAGGAACATTAATACAGTTTCATGGATCAAACATTTTCAATCATGCTTGCAAATAACAAATATAACATATACTTATTTTCACAAAAACTTTTGAGTTCAAAATACTAATACATTCAAACTTTTCAACAAAACTTTCTCATATCCATTTCAAAACAATTTCTCATCAAAACCAAATCGAATACATTCAAAATATCTTTACTCTGGTTATTGTATGACAAATAGTGCCTAATTAGATGGGACTTCACAATTGAGTAACTAGTTTCAAATTTGTTCTATTTAAGGTGAACAAAACCAAATGTCAACAATTATAACCCATTGACTAGAGCCATATAATATCAACTATTATAACCTATTGATTAGGATTGAATATGTCAACAATTATAACCTGTTGACTGGGGTCATATAATATCAACTATTATAACCCGTTGATTAGGGCTGAATATGTCAACAATTATAACCCGTTGATTAGGGCCATAAGAACCAAAGTCAAACACTTTATTTCATTAATTCAAATTTACAAAACAAAATATCATATCTCCTTAATTTTTCATTTTTCATAAACAAAGAAAATTCTCAAATATATTTTCCATACAAAACACATATTTCATCTATACGTAAAGATAAAAATAATATTTTTGCACATTTCAAAATACAATATAAAAATAAAATTGTTTTCTTTTATAAAAATCCGCACTAATTTCCCTTACCTTGAAGAAGCACTCAAAAACTTAAAGTATTTAGCTTGACGAATTTACTCCTCACCTAACATAATATCATACACAATATTGATTATTGATTATTTATCTAAATATATAAATTTGACAACCTTAAAAATATTTTATTTAGTATTAGGGATCCTAATTAATTTCTCATATTAATATTATTACCATCCAATATTATTTTCAACTTCCTAAACAATAATTTATTTCTCTTTTCTAACTTATCTAAATTAAAACTTTTACGAATATTTATTTGTATTAAATTATTATTACTATTATTTAAATCTTCTATTGAAACTTAACAAATACCCCATGCAATTTTTCTTTTTTTTTTTCCCAACAACTCCACACCAACTCCTTTCATTATTATTGTTTCTTTTATTATTATTATTATTATTATTATTATTATTATTATTATTATCATCATTATTATTATTATTATTATTATTATTATTAATTTCAATACCTAACAACACCTTAACCTATTTCTCTTCCAAGACATCCACGTCCTTTTCTTCCTTATTGTTTACCAAAATACTATTTAATTCCTTTCCTAGGTCAACCATTTTTTTTTTCAACATGCCAAATCCTTCCTACGCATCTTTCATCATTTGTTTTCTCCTCTCTAAAGTAAAAACTTTTAACCTCCATACCCTCTAAAGTATAATTTTTAATTTTTTTTTATCTAGATTTATTCATTTGAGCAATCAAAACTTATCGATCTCCATTAATAAATCAAACTATGTTCATAAATTTTTAATCTTTTTGACCTAGAAATTAATTAAATGAACTCTAATCAAAATTGAGATATTCCAAAGAATATCTAAAGTATTCAAAACTAATTAGCGAATATAAAATATTAATTTAAGGATTAAAAATCTTACCTGAAAAATTGATCTTCAAACCCTAAACCTCCAAATCTTCAGCCCTATGCTCTTTGATCTTTCTGATCTCTATGTAAAAGGGTTTTCTGAATAGAGAAGATATGAAAAATCTAATTTATATCTAGGGTTTTAAATATAAAAAGACTTTTTTACCCTTATTAAATTACTTTTATTCATTAATAATTTCTAAATTATGATTTTACCCCTAAATTGGGTTTAGGGCATTACATAATTACATATGTAAAGGGAGATATTTAAATAATTGGGATGACTAAGAAAAAATTTATTTTCTTCCACCACTCTTGTTCAACTATTACATAACATCTTATTTTTAGATATTAACACCTAAAAAAATTTAATACTCATAATGGTAAAATATGAAATCTTGTAATAACAAAATATACAAACTAAACAAGCATTTTAGAATCTAACTCAAATTCTAATTTTTAGAAACTTCCTAAATCCAGTTTTACTAAATCCTCCATTCAATTGTAAAAATAGCATCCTTAGTTTTCTAAAATTTTTAAACTCGAGAAACTTTGTCAACATTTTCACTCATGCCTTCAACTTGATTTGTCAAAGTAGCAAGCTTAGCTTTCTAAAATCGCTAAACTTAAGAGAATTTGTAAACATTTTAACAATTTGATTATGAGATTTTGTAAATTTTAATTGCACTCTGTATTTCATATACTCTCTAAAATATGATATTTTGTATCAATGTACTTGCTTTCATCATGGAGAACTAGATTTTTTCATAAGGTAATTGTTGATTTTATATCCACTTGGATCTTTATTGGTTTCTTGTGTGGTAAACTAAATTCTTTCAACAAATTTTTGAGCCAAATTCCATGACCTACGTACACATGATGCCAATACAAATTCCACTTTATACATTGAAAGTTTCACAATAGGTTGCTTCTTTGAAGTCCAAGTGAACATGGTATCTCCCATGAGGAACATAAAGCTAGTGGTTCTCTTTGTATCATCCTAAGTCTCCACCTTAATCACTATCGTTATATCTAACAAGTTTGAAATTGTTAAAGGTGAATAATATAAGTCATAATCAAATGTGTCGTTGATGTAGTGAAAAATTCACGAGGTCTTAGTGTAAATACTCATTAGTGCTTCCATATAATGATGGACAAATCCAACTGCCATAGAGAATGTTTGAAATTGTATAAGTCAAATAGTGTATGCTTCCAACTAAGATTTTATGTTATGTTGAATCCACTTTTTCTCTTTCTACATGTCTTTGATAATTTAGCTTTGCATTATATTGTAGTGTTTACCATATTACACATATTCAAGTTAAACTTTCTGAAAATTTATTTTGCATGGTCTTCTTGAGAAATAAAAAGTACTCTTTTCAATCTCTTCAAGTCTAAGCCAAGAGAGTATGATATGAGACTAATCCAGTCATCTCAAACTTTTATTCTATTACTTCTTTGAACTCGTTAAACATGATTGGATTAGTTCCAATAAAGATCAAAAAATTCACATTTAAACAAACAAGTAATATATTACTTTTTTTCATTCACTTTTATGCAGAGAGCGTGTTCATAAAGGTATTAAACAAAATTATTATCATGAAAATATTGGTCAATTCTATCATTTCATGCTCTTAGTGTTTGTTTTATTCCATACAAGGTTATTTTCAATTTTGGAACTTTATTCTCATGCCCATATATATATATATACCAACTATGGTGTGTTCTACATACACTTCTTCAAGATGTCAATTCAAAAAATTGGATTTCACATCCATTTGAAAATTTCAACTATTTTGAGCTACCAAAGAGATTATTAATTTATAGTTACTAAAAGAACAATGAGAGCAAATACCCTCATCTTGTTGGTGCATTATTCTTTCTTGTAATCCTTTGCACCAATGTTGCTTTATATTTTTCTACTCCTTTTGCATTTTTCCTTCTCTTGTATACCTATCTTACTCCAATTAACTTTTTTTCTTTTTGAAAGAATTTTTAGTTCCTATAAATCATTCTTACTTATTGGGTTATATTTTCTAGGAAACCTTGGATCGCTCTATTCCTAGGCCTTGGATCATTAGGGTGCATGTAATCCTATTTTGTGCTTTCTAGATCTAAGCATAGTTGAAAACTTTGGTATTTTAAAAAAGAAAACATATCATGAATCTAGAAAAAAGTGTTATATGTATTATTCAGATGTTCCCAAATCAATTCTTGTTAGTGTAGAAAGCTCCAAATCTAATAAAGATCCTGTAAACCCATAATCATCCACTCGATGACTCCTTCTTGAATCTAGGCACTGAGATGGTGGAAATCTCAAGGTTGAAGACTAAGGTTCTCTCTCTGGACTGTAGGGAGAGAATGGCAAGATTGAATTAGAAACCTAAACCCTTGAGAGGGGTATTTATAAGTTTCCTACTATGCTTAAGTGACTTGAGCCCACTATGGGCATGGGTCACTTAATTTAACCCAAAAAGATTTCTAATTGATTAATTAATACGATAAGGCTCTAATTAATCAATTACCCAAGTTCAAAGATATCGCACAGTTACCCCTATGTAACCTTGTGTAATTACCAAAATGCATTTATGCACACAAGTTAACTAAAAACTCATCCAACTCTCATAAACCATGTTATCAAGGAAAATAAGCTTTAGTAGAGACCAATGGAACCCATAGGACAGTACTAGATCCCTTAGAATCCAATTATAAAGTTGACTCAATATCCCACTATAGAGAGTTAACTATATTTTGGTACCCTATGTATATTACAATGAGACACCAAGTGCTCAAGTTCGTGACTTGCTATCTATTGTATACAATCTTCCCATGAATTGGTTGTTTGTAGTCTAACAAGGTGAAAGTTATCAGTCTTTAAAGACTACCTCTACAATTTTAGAGTTATAGATCCTCCTATTATGTGATTAAATTACATACTCTAAATCACTAAGAGCATATGTCAAATTTCACTAAAAGAATTATAATGGGTTCATAGATTTCATGATCACACGTCCTTGCCTTAAGTGAGCATAAACACTGCTCATTGCTTCATCATAATTTGTGGGATATAAACTCCTTACTATGATGAAGTACTGGTGTACTAGAAATCATAAGAATGGTATGTCTTTAACCCTTTCGATCCATAGTGTCCTATGTAATGTGGAACTATATTCTAATATATCCTCCAATCTATGTCACTCCCTGCCTTCTTCCTTATCATATAATCTTCATAAAAAATGGGACATTTATGTTCACAAATATTTTTTGATCATCTTGACTATAAACCTAATAACCCAAAAATCCTCTTAGATATCCTATAAACTAATACACCTCTTACGAAGAAAAAAGAAAAAGGTAATTACACAGACTATATGACATATCCCCAAAATAATCTGATAAAATAGGAGAAGCCTATCCACAATCTTACTATGTTAATCCAAGTTTGATATCTTATTTCCACTTCTCCATTTTGCAATAGAGACCTTGATGAACATAACTAGAAAATAATCCTATGCTCCAACAAAAAAAATCAAACTTACTAGACATATCAGCTTGACATAATTGAAATGACTTGGTATGTATATCCAATAGGTTATTCGATCCCACCTTAAATTCAATGAATGTATCCAAGGCATCAGATTTCCTATGTACATATCCAAACCTAGAGCAATCATTACTAAAAGTGATGAAATACCCATACCCTCCCCATGCATAGACACTAAAAGGTCCATACATGTTAGTATGCACTAACTCCAAATATTCCTTAATTCTAGTCCTCTTGATCATTTTACCATCTATATAAAATTCATAGATTGGAAGATCTTTTGGAATCAAAGAGTCTTGACTTTGCCAATCTTTGCATCTTATTCAGATTAATATGACCTAGGTCTAAATACCAGATGTTTAATTAGTGCTAGGTTCAATCTTTAGATCTTACTATTCTAATCACTTCGGAACCCTAGATTAATACTCCATTCCAATACCTTGGATCTCATAGGGTGCATGCATCTATCTCTAGGCATTTGAAAATCTATCATAGTGAAATAAAATGGCAATGAAAACCATTAATAACTATAGATCTTGATATTTGAAACTCATACTTGTGATTTAGATGTTCCCAAATCAAAATCCATCCGATGAAGAACATACTTGGAAAAACTAGAGAGTCTTTCTCCTCATGCTGCTACCCATAAGCACGTCTCATGCAATTCCCATGCATGTGACCTATGCGCGTCTCGTGCACACAACCTATTATATGATTAACTAACATACTCTAGCTCCAACTCCAAGGAGCATAAGTCAAATTCCACTAAAGGAATTACTTTGGCCACAAATTTCATTATCACATGTCCTTTAGATCACTCAAGGGGACACACCGTCTCAATCCTATGGGATATCATGGTGCCTCTATTGAGAATACCTATTGTCGCTAGTCTTCATTAATAGTGACCTAATCTATAAGGATATATGACCACTTTAGGGTCTCTCCCATAGGTCAAAGCCTTCTATTGATTTCATCACAAGCTCAATATCCTCTCAAGGTTGAGAGTCCATGTAGCATAATAGCTTGGTGAATCATGACATTTGATAGCCTTACATCATGATTCACCATAGGTCCAGTCCAATGTGCATCACATAAACTAGTGCACTCATCATTTCATCATGGGATACTCATCTTGATGGCCAAGATAAGTCATCCCTTCAATTATGAGGTGGTGCACTACAGTCTTTATTGGATTGCCCAAATCCATTAACCAATTGTGGACAACTTATGTACTTATGAGGAACTCATGACTTGTATCTTGTGTGCAACTCTTAATGACCTAAGTCATGTAATAATGTAAGAGATATGAGCTAAATGCTCAAATCAATGTCAATACACCAAAAGGATGGCAAGAGGACAGTTAAGTCTAACTTTGTTACATCATGTGTTTCCTTTAAGAGCTCAATCCCAACAAGAACTGTGAAGAGTACATCTCAACAAAATGGCTTAACTAAAAGGATGAATCATACTATTCTTGAAAGAGTAAGATGCATGTTGATAAATATAAGATAAACTACAAAGTTATGGGTGAAAGATATCCATACAAGATGTGACTTGATTAACAAATGACCTTCAAGTTCCATAAAGTTCAAAACACCTCAAGAAGTATGGAACACCTTATTGTATTTGGGTCAACAACATATGCACATGTAAATGATAAAAAGTTGCAACCAAGAGCAAAGAAAGAAATGTTTATTTCTTAGATATTCTACTAAAGTGAAGGGGTATAAGTTGTAGTGTCTGAATTTGAGAAAGACAATAATTAGTAGAGATGTTACTTTTAAAGAACATGAATTGTTAGGGTTAAAATACAAAACAAGTGGTGAAACTTTATATTATGATGTAAAATAATTGGTGGGTTTTAGATGGAGGAATCACAAGAAACAAAAGTTGGATATGAGAAAAAAAAATCGATTAACAAGTGCAATCCAACAAAATGATTCATCTAACGATGGTCAACAACATAAAAGAACAACTCAAGTTGAACCAACTTATGGTTTGAAAAGCCCCTAAGTCCAGTGAGGTAACACCTAGGGGAAGGAGGCAAAATGGATTTGTTAAAAAATTTAAATAAAGATTTATATGTTATACCTAATTTTTATCCTACGAGATATTAGTATACCAATAATTTCTATTGTAGGCAGTTCAAATAAGATATCAAGTAATAAGAAATGAGGTACAAGAGATTTTTCACATGGAAAACCCCCACACTAATTGTGGAGATAAAAGAACATGAAGTGTAAGACCAATAATCTAAATCCATTATATGAGATCAAGTTATATAGATTTACTTAGCCACTTTACCCTAAAGACTTACTCTTTAATACTTAAAACTTGATCCATGTCCGCAACGTAGCAACCTCCTATTACTCTAGTGAATGCATTTCAACCAAGATTCAAAGATTGAATCCTTGAATGAGAGATTGGGAATGGTGTGGCTCGTTAAGCTTTTTCTCTAAGAGACTCTCCCTAAAGAATGTAAGATCTCTCACCAATCTCTTAAACAATCTCTAACCCTTAAGGGGTTATAAAGAGGTATTTGTAGGAATAAATCTCCAAAAGGTTTGGTTTTAGAAGACTTCCAAATCAATTTTGCATGAAAAAATCTCAACTATAAATTCATGATTGCTCGAGCTTATGATAGTGGCTTGAGCGCTTTGGGCATTCAAGCAGTGTATGGCACTTGAGTGGTCAACTTGAGCATTGCTTCCTACTTAAGCATCCCCTGTTTTTCAAAAACCTTATAAAAATTAATTTTAAGTTCAAAACAATTATCAATCTTCTTTATACCTCAAAGGAGCCTAACTTACTACAAGCCAAACTTTTTTAGATATACTTGTGAATTCTCGGTTAGACAAACAATAACTTTTGACCTTCAATGGAGAGCAATTCACTATCTAAAAAGACTTTTGTGGCCAAACATTAAAATGAACAAAATTTCCAACATATAATCAAGACTTAATGTCCTAACTATTTCACTCTTTGGCAGTCTTGTGACAAAACATCATTACATAAACCGATCTAAACTCTTATAAAGGAGTTTACATAACACACATTAATGCTTAATTAAAAATAAACTAAGGGAATGCTTTGCATCATCTTGTAGTACTTATCTTCCAATCTTGTAAGCTACACACATAAAAAAACTACAACAAAAGTAGAACAATGTGTGAAATAAGATATGATCAAAGCAATAGAACATGATAGTTGGATGTGAAAACATGTAAGAGAAATATATCCCTATAGTGATACCAAGGTACAAAGTAAAGCTCGAGAGGAATTTAAATGTATACAAATCAACCGAACATAATAGAATCTTGATAAGACACAATAGATCAACTATGATGCCTAGAGGCCTATCTCCAACTAGAAAATAGACAATGAAAACCATGAGAAGAAGCTTTCGTGACTCATAATAGTTCCAAAGAGAAAGACAATTCAAACATAAATATTTGTGTTAGGTAACTCTCTTAAACTTCCAAGTTATGCTTTCAACAGTTGATCGAATTTCTTCTAATGTCTTAGGTTTAATTTTCTCCAATATTTCAATTAATTTCCCTTAAGAATTAAATGAGCAAAAGAATGAATTAAATAAATAATTAAAAAATTATTAACTCCTATTTGTCAACGAGTTTCTTTATCTTTTTTTCTATTATATTGATGCCTACGCTCTCCCTATTTAAGTGAGTTAAATATGGTCAATGATCTCCTGTTTTTGTCATAAAAATGGCAAAGCATATGAATTATAAACATTGGAAAGCACACAATAGTTAAAGAGTTAAATAGAAAGAAGAATACAACATATATATATATATATGCATCCAAAGAAGACAGAGAGGTAGAGCTCAAGGCGCCTTTATAGTGGATCTAGGAAATGATATAGTGGAGTTATCCTTGGATCTCACGAAGGTGAAGATCCTGTGAGTCCATCTACTAATGGACATAAGCCATGGAATCCAATGTCTCTCGGGTAGTCGGGCCTATAGAAAAAGATGTCTCGTGAGCAAAGATGAAAATATCGATAATCATGGAATTATTGATCATTGGATTTTATGGATATATCAGGAAATAACGGTGGAATATTTTGAAAAAAAAAATGAAGAAATACAAATTAATCAAAATTCATGAAAATACTTGGAAAAACTTAAAAAAAATGATAAAATAAAAAAGAATACGCATATTACTATATATATAGTAATATGTAATAAATTTGTAATAGTAGGCAATAATATACTAATTTAAAAGCACAATAATATTAGAATGATAATAGTTTGATTTGAATATATTGAGGGATAAAAAAGTGATATTTAGATAAGTATTTTATATTAAAAAATTCATTTATAAAATTTATATTTACCTTGTATTTAATTGGAATACAAAATATATAATATGATAATTAAAATTAACTTATTTATAATGGTTTAATTTATTAAATATTATTATAATATATATTAAAAATATTATAATGTATAAAAGGTATGTACATTATATATATAATTCTATATACAATTTAAACCACAAATTCACATATGGTTTAATGGTTGTGTCCTTCCATGACAAACTTGTGCACTCGGGTTCAAGTCTCACCAATGTAAATTTTGTTTACCTATTTGATTAGAATTTTAAACTTATCAATAAACTTGAGAGAACAAAATTGCCTATTTAATAGATGGTGCCTTTCTCCTCTCGAACAACTATTGTGTGGCTGTGCGTGTGAGAATGCGGCTTAAAATAAAAAATGGAAACCTTTTGGAAAAAAAAGAGAAACCTTTTGGCAAAAAAGGGAAACCTTTTGGCCTAAAAGAAATCAAAGCACTAAAAAATGACCAATATAACTAATCTATTGGTATTATATCAGCATATAGCCGATATATCAATGAAAAATGAGGGAAATACTCAAAATTTTGCATAACCCAAAATTTCATTCTCTTTATCTATTGAGCCCCATCTATACCCGAAATATTGGCAAAATATCCCCGATATTTTGTGGCATTTAAAACACTGCTTGTGAGTAGCTCTTGAAGAATTTGCTTGACCTCAACTAGAGCAAGTCCTCAAAGTAGGCTTAAGATAATTTACCTCAAGAACTACACTTTGCTTCATAGCTTGGAGCTCATCCTCCTCTATTGTTGCCTCCTAAGCCGCCTGTTGAGCTATATCCTGAGGACCATGGTGGATTAAAGGTGCCATTGGTCCATAAATGTGGCTATAAGGCTTAGCCCAGGAGCTCCCTTCCAAGAGGGCATATGTATCTTATACCCCCTAATGTAGGGTTTATCTCAAAACCTACATCCTCCAAATTCTATGAGATAAGAAGGGTAAAGGAAAAGGTGCCTTCTCAAAAATATGGATCATGGGAAGGAGTAATTCTATCCAAAATCATTAAGTCGATATCAAATTGGTAGCTAGAGAGTATGGCATGAATGAATTGAGTAGACAACCGACAAATATGGGTACGATGAGTAGAATGACAGAAGGAGTAGGTGAAGAAGGTAGCTAGTAGCCACGCTGGCTTAGAGAATGGCTTCTGCCCAAAGCAAGACTCATGTCGCAACATGCTAAGAACACATCAAATAGAACAGGAAGAGACAAGAAATGATTGATAATACAAAATCAACTAAAAGGTAACTCCAATTACAAGAGAATGCATGTTCACATAAAACATGTGAATATGATGGGGGTAGAAGTCCCCTAAAGAGAAAATAATGTCTCTTATCCTCACTCTAACAATAGCAATGAGAGAAGTCTCCTAGAAGACTTTGAGATTGACTGGATGCTCAACCTCGACTAGTTAATCATTGAAAGAGGTGTAGTATTGATCTCATGCCTCCTAACAATGGAAGCACTCAACAAGAAAAATTCTTAGGTCAAATGGACTTTAGAGTGCAATGCTTTAAATGAGCTCAGGCGACCTTAGAGGGGTCACCTCATACGGATGATGACGACTTTCCATAACAAGAGGATGAAATATAAAAGGACAATAAAAGTAAGAAAAATTGATGAAAATCCAAAAAAAAAAAACCCCTAAACATCTAAGAATACTAAAAATGAGGTGTAAAAAATATTATATGAACAAAAATACGAAAAACTAAGAGAATTGACCTCAAATGACGAAGAAGTGGAAACATGGAGTGATTGAAACAACTCAGAAAAGTGAGAAATAAGAAATAATGTACTGGATGGCTTTAAATAGCTTGCAGGAGTTACTTTAATCAATTATAAAGCGAGTTACTATAGATATTATACATCAATCCATCAAGATTGAGGTTTCAAGTCCAAAAGGTTAGAGTTAATTGTAATTTCAATTTCAAAATCTAGTGCATAACCATTAGTAGATAAGAAGGTCAACATAGATACATAAGTATTGATGTTCAAGGGAATACAACTTATTGTCTAGTTCTATATTTCAAAATTGATCACTTAGAAGAGTTCCAATCATACCTTTGTTCTAATTAAAGTACACATCCAATTAATTTGATCTAAGATTGTTGGATTTTTATTTAACACGGTCTTGTTGATTTATATACAACACAACTTGACTTCCCCTTAATTTGATATCATAGTTCTTTTTTTTTTTTTACTTTTTTTTTCTTTTGAAAGTAAAGCTATTGTACACTTTGATCAATATTGATTTTTTTTTTTCATTCATGGCTACCTTTGTATCCACTTTAGGGGTATTTCCAAATGTTGCAAGCAAGTCACATAAAGTTAAGAGCATAAATCTTAGAATGTGTGTAAGAGTTATGCTTAACCAATTATTCAATATTTGGCATTGACTCACTTTGGGAAACAATTATAATGATCTTAGTCAAACAAGGCATGTGGATAATAAGATTTGATCATGACAAAGGATTATTCCAAAGTGAATAAAGTCTACTTTATGAGCTATTGAACTTGATCTATTGAGAGAGAACTAGAAAGTGGAGAGGATGGTATGGCAGTTGTAGCTAAATGAGAGAAGTGGGTGTCTTTTGATGGCTTAAGGAAAGATAATGGATTGTTGGTGGGCTGAAGAGAGCTCAATTGGGCCTTGGGTTTGGGCTTATACCCAATTGGGTACCCATGTAACTTGTAGCAACAATTCACAATATACCCCATGAGCCCACAATGAGAACAAATCGGGTGATCATGATTGAGCTTACCCTAAGAAGAGAAATTTGCAACAGAGAGAGATGACGAGGAGGCACTAAATGCCAAAGATTCAAACAGAGCAAGGGAACTAGATTCGATGGTGCATTATTGTTCTTCTTAAACGACGAGATTGAAAACCTTCGCAACAGAGGGTAATGGGCCAAACATCAAAATCTACCCACTCATCACGACATAGGATTCATTCAAGCCCTTAAAAAATTGCATTACATACTTATGCTATTGATAATCCATCCATATTTTGATGCCACCAAATTGCCAAACGGGAAATGGGTTCAAACATCTTAAGTTCATCCCAAAGAATTTTTAAACTGGTATAATAAGTATTAATATCGAGAGAACCTTGAGACAAACCATGCAGTTATTGTTTGATCTAAAAAAATGCATGTAGATTGATTACTACTCAAAAAGTGCATTTTTATAAGCTTAAACTTAATTGTATTAAGCACTTTTGAGTAGTAGTTAGACCTTTTTATCCCAATTGGCATGTTAAGGACCTAGCAAATGTTACTAACCAATTTTTGGTCAGTTTTAGTGTTTTTGGTAGCTTTTTGATCATTGAAACAGGCCAAAATTGAGGGAGAGTTTTGTGCAAGCTATGGTAAGGCAAGTTGAAGATCAATCACATGAAGAATCCGAGTTTTGGAGCACTTCAAAACCCCTTGCCAAACTTGGAAAGGGGTTGCCAAAACTATCAGTAGTAAGATGGAGGAAAACATCTATTTCGCAAGGCAAAATCATCTATTTCGCAAGATGTGCCAAAATTTGGCAGGGTGTGCCAAACTTTCGCAAGGTGTCCCAAAATTTCGCAGGGTGTGCGAAAATCACTTTATGCGCACCGAGCTTCGAGATTTTTCTACAGAATTGTAAATTTTCTTTTTTACTCCTTTTATAATAGATAAAAGACATTACGGTTTGTTTAGGAACTATAAATAAGGGTTGGAAAACCTCTCAGAGGAGGAGGAGATATTATGTTTTCGATATTTTATAAAGCCTGGTTTTTCTTTGCCTTTCCTTCTCATTTTCTCTTCACATTCTCTCTAGAGCCAAACATCCTCTGAGGATGATTTCTCAGGGGATGAGTGGCTACGTTTCACGTTTCTTGGAGTGATGGAAGCTAGGTAAAGGACTCGGATGCAAAGGTGGGAGTTTTCCTTGCTTTAAATGAAGGTAGTTATGTATCATTAATGGTTTGTATTTCAAGTTTCAGCTTTAATCCCTTAAAATCACCTTGAATGGCCAATACTTGGTAAGCTTTTAGGATTCTATGGATACTTATTGCTAGATCCATGGATGTCCATTAGTTATCAAGTACGAGCCATTGGAAGGTGGTTCAAGGTGAGGGTCTTTAGTGTTTAAAGCCATTAATGGGAAGCAACTACCATTTTTCAAGAACCCTTTGGATCAAAACTTATTTGCTAAATACAAATTTGGTTGGGGAGATAACCATCCTTCATGTTATTGTCCCCAGTGCGAGGAGAAGATTCGGAATTTCCCACTTTACAACAGGAACCTGATCCTAGTAACCTATAACTCCAAGAGACTTTCTCTTTGTAATAATTTAAGTTGTTTATGTTTGCTTAAATTAAAATCAACCCTTCCAATCAATCTTATTTTCATTAAAAACAAACTTTCAAAAGGAAATCACCATTTCTCCTTTCAGTAATGTCATGTGTACAAAGAAAACTCATCCCTGTGGACGATCATAGAGCCACTATACTATAGTAGCTTTGTCTTTGCTACCCTAGTATAAGGTGTTGTAGGTTTTATAAATGTTTTGATAAACACCCGACTGGGCATGAATCAAAAACCCACTAGTTTTGGTCATCAATACCTTAAACTAATTTTTGTATGCCATAACTGTAGAAACCTATTTCAATTTGGTTGTTTACCCCATAAGGTTATCATTAACACTAGGGCTAAACCTAGAAACAACATCTATATAAAATTGTGTCCATTTGATTTCCTTGTTAATAGCCTCATACCCTTGAAACCTTTCTAAGGCCCTTCCTTTTAAATGTAAGGAAGCCAATCCTACTGTAGACCCCCATTTTGGGAGTGATTCTTGCAGCTGATGCTTGACAAGTGTCACCATCTTGCATGGCCACGTGTCACTCCCGGATTAGTCAATATGGGATCAAAATAGTGGAATTGATGGACTAATCAGAGGTTGACACCTGGAGGAGGATATGCAGAGGAGGTACGTTGCTGTGAGAGGGGCGTCTCTGGCAGGTGGTGCTTTTCAGAGTTGGTTATCAAAATAGTGGAATTGATGGACTAATCAGAGGTTGACACCTGGAGGAGGATATGCAGAGGAGGTACGTTGCTGTGAGAGGGGCGTCTCTGGCAGGTGGTGCTTTTCAGAGTTGGTTAGGAGATATTTTGGACAGCAGGCTGCTTTTGGAGGGTTCTCGGCAGAGAAAAGGAGAGAGAGCAACTGGAGGGGAGGGCGGATAGACTACTGTGAGAGTTTTCTTGAGAGAAGGGGAACTTGAGAGGGAGAGAACCAGAGAGGAAGGAAGGTAAGCTAGGGAGGGGAGTTTTTTATTACTGTAGGAGGGAGGTTTGAGGTTGGAGCAGAGAGGTGAGTTTTTGGAGAGCTTAGAGAGAGATATTTTTGAGGGATTGCTTAGCTAGAGATTGAGAGGAGCTCAGAGAGAAAACCAGAGGGAGAAGACTGCTGAGAGTTGATTTAGAGGCTGCTGGTGAGAGAGTGATAGGGAGGTAAGCTTGCTGGTTTCATCGGCATTGGAGGAGGACTTAAGGCGTTTAGAGCTGAACAGAGCCTTACCGGAAAAGGGTTCTCTCAGGTATGAATGCAGCTGATTTCTTGTTTGGTTTGGATTCTTATTACTCCTCTGCATTTCTTGTTAATATCTGGATATTTGTTGGTTTGCTTGGAGTGGATGATGAAGGCCACTTGTTGCTTGTTGATATATAATCTTGAACTCATGTTTGCCATTGTTGATCTTAATGCACCTTGCCTCTATTGCGAAATACCTAGGAATCATGCCAATAGTCATATTTGATGTGGTTTTTCTCACTTAATCAGAGGGCTTGCTGATGACTCATGCAGTGAAGCCTCATTTGAGGATGTTTTTACTTTGTTTTTTTTATGCTCTGTTTCTATTGTTTCTTTCTCTGTGGTGATTGCCTTTTGCTTTTGGGATCTCGTTCAATACATTGGCTGTGAGAGAGAGAGAAATCAAGGCTAGTTGTGAATCCTTACAAGGGATACATATTCTCAAAGTTTGGTTGACATCTAAGAGGAGAATTGATCACGAGAACATCTAAGTGATTCGGCAGCTTCAGTCTTGTCAATGACGTTTTGAAGTTCAGCCAAAGGTCCATAGCCACGGCCAAGAAGCGGAGCCAAATTGGCAGTAGCAGTAGCATCCTTGACTAAGAAGGTTCCATGTGCTGATAGAGTGACCCCAGAAGATACCATCAGCTTGTCTGAAAGTCGTGGGCTCCTGCTAGGGCTGCCTGAATTCGTCTCCCAATTTGGACCAGAAGTAATTAATAATTCGTTTCTGGGCTTCCCATGATGTGAATGACAAAGAATATGGAATTGATCATTTAGCAGATTATTTCCGCTTAGTGAAACATCTTTATTTCGAAGTGAGACACAACGAGAAGAAAATGTTTCGGTAATCTCAAGCTGTGACCACTCCATTCGTCTATGGTGGAAGGGTTCTTGCCAGCGGTGTTTTAGAAATCATAATGGCCCAGTTTCCACTCTTTGAGATAAATTGCTGGGTGATGGTAGTGGCAAAGTATTTGCAAGTGGAGGATAAGATGGTACAGTTTGACTTTGGTTCCTTAGCTCAAGTGGTTAACGTGGCTATCAGGCTTTAAAGGCAACTCTTTATGGGCATGCGAAACCTGTAAAATTGATGACAGTTACTGGGCATAAAACTTCTCTTCGAGTGACAATTTCGAAAGATTCTAAGGTGAGAGTTTGGAATACAACTACATCATCTACTGTCCATTCTTTATGTTGTGTGGGAATGACTTCTGTTCTTGATGCACCTATGGACATGAGATGTTATGAATCATTGTTTTTTGTTGCTGCTGGTTCCTCTGTTTCCACAATTGATTTGAGGACGATGCAAAGAGTTATCACTACTAGCTGTGGTACAGAGGATGGGCTTGTATGGTTTAGGGACTTCACTGATGCTACATGCCCTGTTTCTTCTTCACATGAAGATAAATCCTCCTCAAAAATTTGGGATCCTGTCTCAGAGAAAGGCATAGGAACTTATGGTTTAAGTGGTTTGAGAGACTCTAGCGAACAACAACTTAACCAAGCTGTTACAATTAATCAATCTGATTCTCTCAATGGTGCTTCTTTGCTTCCAAATGATGTTACTTTGGAGCAACTACAGCCACCAATGATTCCGGATTCTTTGAAAGCTTTGTCTTAGTATTTGTGGAATATGAGACAGGAATTTGATGTCAGTGTCAGAGGCTATGGCAATAATTCCGCTGCTGGAATTCCTGGTTGTGATGTACAAAACTCTGAGGTTACCTTGCAATCTGAGGTTACACAGGAGAGCTCTATATGAAGCGCTGGAAAAGGTCAAGTTAGAGTTAATGCTGCTAGGGTTCATGTCCTTGCTCCCAACAGTAGGACAAAGGCTGATACCAACTATATGTATATCAAAGAATGTTGGAGCAATTTGGCATCCATGCATCAAGTTTGAAGAAGAGAAGATCACAACGATTGACGAATCAGATACCGAATCCAATAATAGACAGAAACTTCTCAGCATATCAGGTTTTGGGTGGAAGCAGCTGACGCGTTTTGGCTACAGCTGGAGAAGACACCGTGAAGCATCTTGCTAAGACGCAGCCACTACGCTACTCCACTAATTTCATGCTTCAACAATGGGATGAATCCAGGATCGGTAGCGAAACTGAGCACAAGCCCATGCACAACATCATTGAACCACACCCCACTATACCCGTCCTTCGTACCCATTCTTTTCATACCCACAAACCATCTCCCTACACTCATATCTAGACCCATATCCCTACACCCTTACATTTTTCTCACCACCTCACTTTCTCTCTCTATTCCACTCTTCACACCCATTTCCTATCATCTTTTCTCTCTCTACCCTTTCATACCCATTATTTTATTTCTACGTACCCATCAAACCCGTCCATCTCATCCTCTGTCATCCACCTCATGCATGCATCCCATATCCATCAAATCCATTGTTTCATGCCCGTGTCTCATACTCTCTCATATGCATGGCAGCCTTCATTACCCATCAAAACATCCGTCAAACCCATTTTCTCACTCTAAGACCTTCTCATATCCATTATCCTTCCCTTCACCACCTTCTAAAAATTCTTCTTCATGGTATGAGGAGCTCGAAAAGCTCATTTGGGGACTACATGCTTCATATTCAGACTGCCCTCCAGATTTGGCCGCCAAGTGTCTATCTATAGTCTCCGATGATGCTACTTTTTGCTTCTAGTATATGCATGGATGGTGGCAGTATTTCCCTCATGTCAGATTTGTAAACATATAGCTCAATGCTCGAAGCATTCGACAGTGCACACCGATGTTTTTTTAGCATGCTTACACGAAGATAACTCTTTCTATTCACCAGTGTGATCGAAGTAAATATGCATGGTTGCTTGGAAAGGCGTCAGAACCTGAAGGTATGCAATGAGGATCCTAGTCGGCTCAAGGATTCCAACAATAAAGAAACTGTTGAGCCTCGTTTTGATAAAGAATTGTGGGCCCACTTCGTTCAACTCCTTAGTTGGCATGCTCCGAATGTGAAGGAATTCAGAAGACTCTCCGTTCAGCTGAAGTCTATGATCCTAACAGGAATAGGTGGAGCTTTATTTCAGATATGAGCTCGGCTATGGTGCCCTTTATCGGAGTAATCTATAAATGGAAAATGGTTCCTAAAAGGACTTGGATCCCACCGTGAGGTCATGAGTGAAGCTTATATTCCTGAAACCAATACTTGGACCCCAATCAGTGATGGAATGGTTGCTGGTTGGCGCAACCCTAGCATCTCTTTGAATGGACAGCTCTACGCCTTGGACTGCCAGGGTGGGTGCAAGCTCAGGGTCTATGACAGTGACACAGATTCATGGAACAAATTCATAGATAGCAAGCTCCATCTGGGGAGCTCCCGAGTTCTAGAGGCTGCTGCTCTTGTCCCCCTTAATGGAAAGCTGTGCATTGTACGTAACGACATGAGCACCAGTAGTGTGGATGTTTCGAGTCCTGATAAACATGTGGAGAGTAACCCTCACTTTTGGGAACATATTGCTGGGAAAGGTCACTTCAGGACTCTCGTCACAAATTTATGGTCCAGTATTGCAGGGAGAAACAGCTTGAGGACTCGTTCTAAACCAAATTTGACCTGGGAGCCGTGTCAGATTTTCCATGTTGATCACTAAGCTGCTGTTCTTGAAACACTGTTGGCTGCAGGACGCATCGTTTGTGACATGCCAGCCTTGGCAGACAGGCCATTTGCTGATTGAGAAGATGACAAGTTTGTGAGCTTGAGAGGCGTGGGGTTTGGAGTCACTATTATGAAATAAAAAAGCAGGCAATTAGACCACGTGCCATTTTTTTATTTTTTTTTTGTTATTTCATCATATTTTATTTTAAAATAATTCCTCAAACCTCTGTTTTCAAAGTAGTTTTCCAAGTTTTGGTCGATTAAATAACTTCAAATATTCCAACTTTTCATCCTTAGCATTTTCCCTAGGTTACACAAAAATCCTATTTTTAATAAATTTTTGCCTCCACTTTTTCTTCTGATAAGCAATTTTCACAACTCCTCAAATTTTCAAAATGTTTTAAAATAAGCTAGAATAAAATTCCGTAATTCCAAGCAAGGGAATTTATGGTATTAATTCATGCAAAAATGAATTGGGCTTTGGTGGGGGCCCTACATATGAGACTTCATGATGGATTGACTGATTGATTTATTTATTTGTCATGCATGATTGATTTACTCTATTCCTTGATATGCGCTTAACTATATTTGTTCATTGTTCACTAACCATGTTTCATGATAGCACATTCGTGATTGCCATCCAGGTACGCATCTATTCATATTTCGCTCATTCTTTATACATGCTTCGCTTCTCATATTGTGCATGATTGATTTGACTATTCATCGATTCTCATTGATTGCCATGTCAGTTTCATCTTATTAGTAGAGA
Source organism: Vitis vinifera (assembly GCF_030704535.1). Taxonomy (NCBI): domain Eukaryota; kingdom Viridiplantae; phylum Streptophyta; class Magnoliopsida; order Vitales; family Vitaceae; genus Vitis; species Vitis vinifera. The sequence continues at coordinate 11,958,173 of NC_081823.1, read as the reverse complement.
CCCGACTTTAGGGACTTAGAGGGGTGCTACGGTCTTTACCGTACCTTCCCGATAAGTAACCTGACCCCCGAACCCGATCCGGTTTTTCACAGACCGCCTTTTCCAAAATAAGGAGTCACACTTAGGGTTTTTCTTTCTTATTTTGTTTACCCTTTAAAAATAAAACAAAAATAAGTGGCGACTCCAAGTCAATTTTTAATGAATAAAAATCATTTTCAAAAAAAATAAAAATCGAGCTCGCCATTCGAGTGGGAAACGCATTCGAGCAAAGCGAAATGCGGGGTCCACACCTACTTTTTCCTAATTCCCAATTCTCACCTTCAAAATTTTGAAATTTGAGTTTGGAAAACTTGGTTTGAATGAAGTTTATGCCATATGAGTTATAGTGTGTCTTGCTTCTATTGATTGAGGAAATGTACCCATTACTTGACTTCTCTATTCTTGCCAAAACTATCAGTAGTAAGATGGAGGAAAACAGAGCATTTTGCAAGGCAAAATCATCAATTTGGCAGGATGTGCCAAAATTTGGCAGGATGTGCCAAAATTTGGTAGGGTGTGCCAAAATCACTTTGTGCGCACCAACTTTTGGGATTTTTCTCCAGAATTGTAATTTTTCCTTTTTACTCCTTTGTAATAGATAAATGACATTAGGGTTTGTTTACGAACTATAAATAAGGGTTGGAAAACCTCTCAAAGGATGCTTGATGTTTTTTATATTTTGTAAAGTCGGGTTTTGAAGAAAATATACGGGAGTTTTTCTCTACCTTTCCTTCTCATTTTCTCTTCATATTCTCTCTAGCCAAACACCCTTTGAGGATGATTTCTCAGAGGATGAGTGGCTAAGTTTCACGTTTCTTGGAGTGATGGGAGCTAGGTAAAGGACCCAGATGCAAATGTGGGAGTTTTCCTTGCTTTAAATGAAGGTAGTTGTGTAACATTAATGGTTTGTATTTCAAGTTTCAGCTTTAATCCCTTAGAATCACCTTGAATGGCCAATACTTGGTAAGCTTTTAGGATTCTATGGATGCTTATTGCTAGATCCATGAATGTCCATTAGTTATCAAGTACGAGCCATTGGAAGGTGGTTCAAGGTGAGGGTCTTTAGTGTTTGAAGCCATTAATGGGAAGCAACTACCATTTTTCAAGAACCCTTTGGATCAAAACTTATTTGCTAAATACAAATCCGGTTTGGGAGATAACCATCCTTTATGTTATTGTCCCCAATGCGAGGAGAAGATCCGGAATTTCCCACTTTGCAATAGGAACATGATCCTAGTAACCTATAGCTCCAAGAGACTTTCTCTTTGTAGTAATTTCAGTTGTTTATGTTTGCTTAACTTAAAATCAACCCTTCCAATCAATATTATTTTCATTAAAAACTAACTTTCAAAAAGGAAATCACCATTTCTCATTTCATTAATGTCAAGTGTATAACGAAAACCCATCATTGTGGACAATTGATAACTACTCAAAAAGTGTTATTTCATAGCTGGTAATTAACTCTTTTAAACACTTTTGAGTAGTAGTTATCACCTTTTAACTCAATTGGCATGTTAAGGACCATTGCAATCAATTCTAATAAAAAATGTGTTAAGTTTTGGTGTTTTGATAGCTTTTTTATCACCAAAGCAATATGAGATTGAGGAGAGTTTTTTGGAATCCATGCAAGGAGTATACCCGGATAGAGCGTCCGGATACACCATCGGAGGGCGTCCGGACCACACCACCAGATAGGAGTTGCACCCGGATGTGCGCCGCCGTTTGCACCCGGCTGCTGCCATTGCATCCGGCTGCCATGCACTTTCCACCCCGGATGTTCACGTCTGGAATTCAGGAGCCGGATGGGAGATGTAGGTGTTTCAACTTTTCCAGATGGACGTATCCGGATCATCTGATATCCGCCTACCTGGATGGGAGAGCAGCCATTCTGCACAGTGCTGCTGTGTTCTCCTGAAGCTTCCTGATATTTGCCACCGATATTTTGGGATATTTTGAGATATTTTACTTTAGACATTTTATGTCTAAATTCCCAAAGTCTCCTTGTAACCCACCAATGATAGGATTTCTTAGTTATTAAGTTTGGAAAAAGGGTGAATAAACCCTTATATATAGTTTGTAATTTCCTTTACACAAGATATCGAATATATTATCGACCAATCCTTTGTACAGTTTTGAAAGGAAGAAAAATACAGAGCTTTGCTCTGCTTTTACCTTCTCATTTTGATTATATTTTCTTACTAGCCAAACAACCTCTGAGGATGTTTTCCCAGAGGATGAGAGGCTAAACCTTTGGTTTCTTAGACTAAGGGAAGCTAGGTGAAAAGTTCGGATGAAAAAGTGGAAAATTCTCGTGCTTTAAATACAGGTAGTTGGAGTTTATAAATGGCTTTTAAATCTAAATTTTTGCTTTAAACCCCTTAGAATCACTTTGAATGGCCAATACATGGCAAGCTTTTAGGTCTCTGGGGATACTTATTGCTAGATCCACATCAGATCATTAGTTATCATATACGAGCCATTGGAAAGTGACTCAAGGTGAAGACCCATAGTGTTTAAAGCCATTAATGGAACTTGACTAATTTCTATTGACTTTTTATGGATTAAATCTTCATTGTTAAACCTATACCGGTTCGGGAAACAACCATCCTTTATGTTGTTGTCCCCAATGCGAGGAGAACAATCCGGAATTTCCCACTTTGCATTCTGAACTTGATCCTAGCAACCTTTAGCTCCGGGAGACTTTCTTTCTTCCATTTTTACCTAGTTCTATGTTAGTTTAGTTTCAAACATCTTTATGTTTTCTTTTAAACTTGACCTTGAAATGAAAAGGCACCAATTCAGCTTTGAATTAATATCAATTGTGAAGTGAAAACCCATCTCAGTGAACGATCCTAGAGCCACTATGCTATAGTAGCTTTGTCTTTGCTACCCTAGTTCATGGTGTTATAGGTTATAAATTTTGTTGATTACTCCCGCAATCAAGGATACCAGCTGGACACGAATTAGCTGAGACACCGATTGGGCATGAATCAAATGGCGCCGCTGCCGGGGATGGTGCCACTTTACAGTGATATGACCTTTTCAGAGTACTTGTGATCTTCATCACAAGTTTGGTGAATTTTCTTTTCCTTTTACTAACTCTTTTTATTTTATTTTTCTTTATTCATGTTTTAGTATATTTTTTATTTAGTTTTTAGTTAATCTTAATAATTTTCTTTAGAATTTTATTTTCTTTTATTTTCTTTTGTTTTCTCTGTTTTTAATTCACAAATTGCTAGTTGTGCATGCCATTTCTAAAACACTAGTGCAAGCTATGTCGTGTGCCATTTGTCAATCTTTTGAGCACTTGGTGGAGGAGTGTCTTATCATTCCAGTGGCGAAAGAGATATTTGGTGATTATAACACCTACAATTCAAATTGTAGGAATCATCCAAATTTCTCTTGGAAACCACAACCACCTCAGTATCAGCAACCTGCTCAAGCACCACAGCAAGCCTCAAACCTTGAACAAGCTATGATGAATCTTAACAAGGTCATGGAAGACTTTGTTGAAGCTAAAAAATCCATCAATGCTCAGCTCAGTCAAAGAATTGATAGGATGGATGAGAGGTTCAATGACCTGTCTCAGAAGACAGACAATTTCGAATACTCAAGCTCAAGGTTTGCCAACCTCAACGCAATGCAAGAGAAAGAAAACTTTCCTTCTCAACCTCATCAAAATCAAAAGGGTATCCTTGAAATAGAGGCTAAGGAGAGTGATAAAGAGGTTGATCTACCCGCATGCAAGCTAGACCACAAAGAAGAGAGTGAAACAGAGAAAGAAAAGAGGGAGAAAATAAAAGGAAAGAGAAAGGGGAAAAGTACAGAGAAAGATGATTGTATAAAAGAAAAACCAAAAAGGATAGTCATCAAGGAAGAAACACATGCATCCACTTTTCCCCCAAGCTTTGTATGGCAAAATCATACAAAGCAAATCTCAAGTGAGGGATGCAAACTTCATATGGGATCCGGGCCAGCTGAACTAGGATCAAAAAGTGTTATTTCATAGCTGGTAATTAACTCTTTTAAACACTTTTGAGTAGTAGTTATCACCTTTTAACTCAATTGGCATGTTAAGGACCCTTGCAATCAATTCTAATAAAAAATGTGTTAAGTTTTGGTGTTTTGATAGCTTTTTTATCACCAAAGCAATATGAGATTGAGGAGACTTCTTTGGAATCCATGCAAGGAGTATACCTGGACAGAGCGTCCGGATACACCATTGGAGGGCGTCCGGACCACACCACCAGATAGGAGTTGCACCCGGATGTGCGCCACCATTTGCACCCGGATGTGCGCCGCCGTTTGCACCCGGCTGCTGCCATTGCATCCGGTTGCCGCGCACTTTCCACCCCGAATGTTCACTTCTGGAATTCAGGAGCCGGATAGGAGATGTAGGTGTTTCAACTTTTCCAGATGGACGTATCCGGATCATTTGATAACCGCCTACCCGGATGGGAGAGCAACCATTCTGCACAGTGCTGCTGTGTTCTCCTGAAGCTTCCTGATATTTGCCACCAATATTTTGGGATATTTTAAGATATTTTGCTTTAGACATTTTATGTCTAAATTCCCAAAGTCTCCTTGTAACCCACCAATGATAGGATTCCTTAGTTATTAAGTTTGGAAAAAGGGTGAATAAACCCTTATATATAGTTTGTAATTTCCTTTACACAAGATATCGAATATATTATCGATCAATCCTTTGTACAATTTTGAAAGGAAGAAAAATACAGAGCTTTGCTTTGCTTTTACCTTCTCATTTTGATTATATTTTCTTACTAGCCAAACAACCTCTAAGGATGTTTTCCCAGAGGATGAGAGGCTAAACCTTTGGTTTCTTGGACTAAGGGAAGCTAGGTGAAAAGTCCGGATGAAAAAGTGGAAAATTCTCGTGCTTTAAATACAGGTAGTTGGAGTTTATAAATGGCTTTTAAATCTAAAGTTTTGCTTTAAACCCCTTAGAATCACTTTGAATGGCCAATAAATGGTAAGCTTTTAGGTCTATGGGGATACTTATTGCTAGATCCACATCAGATCATTAGTTATCATATACGAGCCATTGGAAAGTGACTCAAGGTGAAGACCCATAATGTCTAAAGCCATTAATGGAACTTGACTAATTTCTATTGACTTTTTATGGATTAAATCTTCATTGTTAAACCTCTACCGGTTCGGGAAACAACCATCCTTTATGTTGTTGTCCCCAATGCGAGGAGAACAATCCGGAATTTCCCACTTTGCATTCTGAACTTGATCCTAGCAACCTTTAGCTCCGGGAGACTTTCTTTCTTCCATTTTTACCTAGTTCTATGTTAGTTTAGTTTCAAAAATCTTTATGTTTTCTTTTAAAGCTAACCTTGAAATGAAAAGGCACTAATTCAGTTTTGAATTAATATCAATTGTGAAGTGAAAACCCATCCCAATGAACGATCCTAGAGCCACAATGCTATAGTAGCTGATTCGTGCCCAGTCGGGTCTTTTCATAAAAAACATTTATAAATCCTATGACCTCATACTAGCGTAGCAAAGCTACTATAGTATAGCAGCTCTAGGGTCGAACTCTAGGATGGGTTTTCACTCTACCAGTGATAGACTCAAGATTAGAGATTGAATCTGATGATTTCCTTTGTCAAAAACTTTAAGTTTAAAAGAAAATAATATTTGTTTTCAAAGTGGTGTTTGAAAATAAACTAACATAAAACTAGGTAAAAATGGAAGAAAGAAAGTCTCCCGAAGCTAAGGTTGCTAGGATCAAGTTCAGAATGCAAAGTGGAAATTTCGGATTCTTCTTCTCGCATTGGGGACAACAACATAAAAGATGGTTGTTTCCCGAACCGGTATAGGTTTAACAATGAAGATTTAATCCATAAAAAGTCAATAGAAATGGTAGTCATGTTCCATTAATGGCTTTAGACACTATGGGTCTTCACCTTGAGCCACTTTCCAATGGCTTGTACATGATAACTAATGGACTGATGTGGATCTAGCAATAAGTATCCACAGAGACCTGAAGCTTATCATGTATTGGCCATTCAAAGTGATTCTAAGGGATTTAAAGCAAAACTTTAGATTTAAAAGCCATTTATGAACTCCAACTACCTGTATTTAATGCACGAGAGTTTTCCACCTTTGCATCTGGACTTTTCACCTAGCTTCCTTCACTCCAAGAAACCAAAAGTTTAGCCTCTCATCCTCTAGGAGAACATCCTCAGAGGTTGTTTGGCTTTCAAGAAAAAGAAAAATAAAAGAGAAGGAAAAAAAAAGCAAGGCTCTGTATATTCTATATATTTATATATCTATATTACATACTTCTATATCTATTACAATGGATGCAAGGGAATATATATAGAGAAGTTTTTCCAACCTTCCTAGCTAAGAAATCTTATGGTTGGTGGATTACAAGGAGAAGAATGGAAATTTATACAAAAATATCTAAAAGAAAAGATCTCACGTGGAGTCGGCAGAATAGAGGAGATTTCGCACCACGCATGGGCTGGTGCGAATTTTGCACAAGGGGAAGGTGTTGTACGAATTTCGCACAAGCTTGGGCTGTTGTGCGAAATTCGCACATGCTTGGTGCAGTTGTCTTCCGAAGGCCATATCTTCCTCATTTCAGCTCCAAATCGTACACGGTTTGAAGAGTTGGATTCTTGACTTCCTGAGCTTTGAAATGGTATATAGCATGTAGCAAATAGACTTCAAGAAGTGCTCCAAAAGTGCGAAGGAAGACTGCAGCTGCTATCCTCTGTTTTCTCCACTCTGTTTTCCTCTTTGCTTCTCTCCTTTACTTGGCTTGTCTTAATGATCCAAAAAGCTGTCAAAACACTAAAACTAGCCACAAATATGATTAGAAGTCATTGCTAGGTCCTTAACATGCCAATTGGAATAAAAATGGAGAACTACTACACAAAAGTGCTTAAAACATAATGAATTAAAGGCGCAAAATAGCACTTTTTGGGTAGTAATCACTCCCCCCAACTGACACATTGCTAGTCCCTAAGCAATGAAGGAGAGAAAAAGAAAGAAAGAAAAATAGATAATATAATAATTTATAAAATCATGTTGATCACTCCAAAAAATAATCAAGTGGCATGATTGGATCAAACTCTCACATGGAACATGAAAGAAATAAAACTCAAACTTCAATAGGAGCTATCAAATAATTTGCCTAGTCACAATTCATAAAGAGTAGGCATTATGCAAATTTAAGCTTCAAAATAATTTCCACTCCTAAAGGTCCAACCCTACTCTTCCACAAAAATCTATGTGTTATTTATTAGTTTCCGGATATAGTATGTCAAACTAATCTCTCCCCTCAACCTAGTTCTTTTCAAAGCTTAGCAAACTAATCAACCTCCAATAGGCTAAGAACACACCTCTTTTCTTTCACAATTTTTTTCCTGTAGGAGTGCAAAGCTTAAAGGCATTCTTTTCTAAATTGTCCATGTAACGGGGGTCCATCGATGACTCCCAACCAATCAAGGTTTAGGGCATCAAGCTTTAAGGATTTTTCAACCACTAACTCCTCGGATTTCACCTCGGACTTTTGAGAATGAATTTTTAATACCCAAGCACCTACAATATGTTAAACTCCACCTATTCACCCATGTAACGAGCATTGAGGTCGGTGACTCCCAACCATTGAAGGCTTAGGGCACCAGGTTTTAAAGATTTTCACCATATACCCCTCAGACCTTGCTCGGGTTTCAAGGCAAGTAAAACATTTTTCTTTTTCTTTCTTTTTCCAAAGGCTCATTGGCCTTTTATAAGGTGTCTCAACACTATTAAAATGAGGTCAAAGGTACCAAGTCTAAATTTTCCTAAGTCAAGGGGTAAAATAGTTTTTCATCTTATAAACGGAACCTAGTGTGCATGGTGTGTGATAAGCTTAAAGTGGAAGAAATAAGGTTGAAATCAATAGGAGTTCAATAATTCATCAACTTTAATAAACATAATACAAACTCTAAGTTTCAAGTAAAAAGACAAAAATTTAATTTCTCCCATTTCATTTTGAAATTTTTTCCTTAATAACCATGGAGAGTATTCAAAAAAAACTTTAAAAATTTTTTAAAATTAAGCAAAAAGCAACTAAATTACCAAAATAACTTAGCATTAATAACAAAAACTTCCTTCCTCAACTCTCCCCCCAACCAAGCTAAACATTGTCCTCAATGTGACAAAGCGATTAAAAAATAGGGAGGAAGTGGTACCTCTTGAGTGACATGGAGTCTGAGTTGTATAAGAGAAACCACATGTTTAAAAAAAAATAGTGAGTAGAGAAAATAGAAAAATGTCAAGTTTAAACAAAAATGATGCCTATATATTAATCTGAGAAAATAGAATATAATATATGATCATGCAATACATCCAATCCCAGAATATAAAACATCAAAACATGGAATTATATATACTAATATAATATGTAAAGACAAAAAGTAAAGAGATGATCAAATAATGGTAAGGTCCTATGGAGCTGATGCATCTGTGGTGGCCTTCTGAGTGGGTTGGATCAGGACTTTGGCCTCTGTTTTGATATTCTCCTTGGATGGCATAGTCTCCTCAACTGGAGCTCTCAGCTGGAGCTATGGGCTTTGATGGTTTAAGGAGGTCAGAAATGGAGTAAGAGGCTTCATGTGTGTGATCCCAGGGTGCGCGGGGCTCTGTTGGTAAGGAGGGACAGTAGGTGGGGCATCAGACGATGCTGCCTCTGGGGAGCTGAGGCATAGCCTCCTCGGGTCTTAGGCATAATGGAGCAAAGAAATGAGGCTCAAAGGCTTGGGATTGGGAAGGGTAGGGATGAAGAATCTCAAAAATTAGCACAAGGGAATGGGTTGTGCGAATTTCGCACAAGGCACTATTCACCCGTCCAAATGCGAAATTGTGGTGGTTTCAAATGGCCATAACTTCTTCGTTTCAAATCTAAATCGCACACCGTTTGAAGCACTGGACTCCTGACTTCCTAAGCTTAAAAACGACATATGGTATGCATAATTTTATCTCCAGAAAGTGCTCCAAAAAACGTGTCCAACAGTAGCGAAATGGGGTGCGGCTGCAACATTTCCGTTCAGCTTTGCACAGTCGTCTTCAAATGGCCATAACTTCTTCGTTTCAACTCCAAATCGAGCACCGTTTGAAGCTATGGACTCCTGACTTCCCAAGCTTTGAAACGAGATATAGTACGCATGAAATGAAATTTGGGAAGTGATCTAAATGTGCCCAACAGTTGCCGAAATGGGGTGGTACGAATTTTGCACAGGTGGAGTAGTGTTGTGCGAATTTCGCACATGTGGAGATGGCGGTGGGAATTTCACACAATGTTCGCATTCCTGTGATTTTTGCACTGAGATTTTGGGTAGGGACTGAGAGCATGCTTTTTGGAAAACGCTCACAAAGGCAATTTCGCACAAGGGGGTAGGGTGGTGCGAATTTCGCACCAGAGAATTGGGTGGTGCAAATTGCTCTATTTTCCTCTATTTTTGGCTTCCCCTATGTTGATCATAAAAAAAAAACAAGTTAAATCAAACCAAAATAAAATTAAAGCAAGAAATCAAAATCAAAACAAATTTAAAAATAAAACAAAAAGATATGGACTAGCTAGTCTTTAAAAAAACTAAGTCCATAAAAAAATTTGATCCTGGTTCAGCTTGCCCGGATCCCATATGAAGTTTGCATCCTTCATTAGAGATTTGCATTGTATGATGGCAATGGAAACAATTCCCTTTCTCTTTCCTTTAATTTCCTCCCTCTTCTTTTTCTCTATTTCATTCTCTATTTCATGCTCTTGTTTGGATGTGGCCAAATCAACCTCTTTAGCACTCAAAGTGATAACCATTTTAACTTCCTTCACCATTGAAGATTCTCCCTTTTGAGCCTCCACTTCATGGATACCCTTGGAATTTTGATAAGGTTGAGAAGGAGAGTTTTCTTTTTCTTGCATTGTGTTGAGGTTGGCAAACCTTGAGATTGAATCTTGGAGATTATCTATCTTTTGAGATAGATCATGTTGCACTCCATCCATCTTTTTATTCAATGAACTCTCTACTCTATCAGGGAGTGATATTCTTTGACTGAGCTGAGCATTGATGGATTTCTGAGCTTCAACAAAGTCTTCCATGACCTTGTTAAGATTCATCATAGCTTGTTCAAGGTTTGAGGCTTGCTGTGGTGCTTGAGTGGGTTGCATGTACTGACGTGGTTGTGGTTCCCAAAAGAAATTTGGATGATTCCTACAATTTGAATTGTAGGTGTTATAATCACCAAATATCTCTCTCACCACTGGAATGATAGGACACTCCTCTACCAGGTGCTCAAAAGACTGACAAATGCTACATGGCATACCAAACATCTCCCTCGCTGCTGGAAGGATAGGACACTCCTCCACCAAGTGCTCAAAAGATTGACAAATGGAACACAACATAGCTTGCACTAGTGTTTTAGAAATGGCATGCACAACTAGCAATTTGTGAATTAAAAACAGAGAAAACAAAAGAAAATAAAAGAAAATAAAATTCTAAAGAAAATTGTTAAGATTAACTAAAAACTAAATAAAAGATATACTAAAACATGAACAAAGGAAAATAAACAAATAAAAAAAGTTAGTAAAAGGAAAAGAAAAGTCACCAAACTTGTGATGAAGATCACAAGTACTCTGAAAAGGTCATATCACTGTAAAGTGGCACCATCCCCGGCAACGACACCATTTTGATTCGTGCCCAGTCGGGTCTTTTAATAAAAAAAATTTATAAATCCTATGACCTCATACTAGCGTAGCAAAGCTACTATAGTATAGCAGCTCTAGGGTCGAACTCTGGGATGGGTTTTCACTCTACCAGTGATAGACTCAAGATTAGAGATTGAATCTGATGATTTCCTTTGTCAAAAACTTTAAGTTTAAAAGAAAATAATATTTGTTTTGAAAGTGGTGTTTTAAACTAAACTAACATAAAACTAGGTAAAAATGGAAGAAAGAAAGTCTCCCGGAGCTAAGGTTGCTAGGATCAAGTTCAGAATGCAAAGTGGAAATTTCGGATTCTTCTTCTCGCATTGGGGACAACAACATAAAAGATGGTTGTTTCCCGAACCGGTATAGGTTTAACCATGAAGATTTAATCCATAAAAAGTCAATAGAAATGGTAGTCAGGTTCCATTAATGGCTTTAGACACTATGGGTCTTCACCTTGAGCCACTTTCCAATGGCTCGTACATGATAACTAATGGACTGGTGTGGATCTAGTAATAAGTATCCACAAAGACCTAAAGCTTACCATGTATTGGCCATTCAAAGTTATTCTAAGGGATTTAAAGCAAAACTTTAGATTTAAAAGCCATTTATGAACTCCAACTACCTGTATTTAATGCACGAGAGTTTTCACCTTTGCATCTGGACTTTTCACCTAGCTTCCTTCACTCCAAGAAACCAAAAGTTTAGCCTCTCATCCTCTGGGAAAACATCCTCAGAGGTTGTTTGGCTTTCAAGAAAAAGAAAAATAAAAGAGAAGGAAAAACAGAGCAAGGCTCTGTATATTCTTTATATTTATATATCTATATTACATACTTCTATATCTATTACAATGGATGCAAGGGAATATATATAGAGAAGTTTTTCCAACCTTCCTAGCTAAGAAATCTTATGGTTGGTGGATTACAAGGAGAAGAATGGAAATTTATACAAAAATATCTAAAAGAAAAGATCTCGTGTGGAGTCAGCAGAACAGAGGAGATTTCGCACCATGCATGGGCTGGTGCGAATTTCGCACAAGGGAAAGGTGTTGTGCGAATTTTGCACAAGCTTGGGCTGTTGTGCAAAGTTTGCACATGCTTGGTGCAGTTGTCTTTCGAAGGCCATATGTTCCTCATTTCAGCTCCAAATCATACACAGTTTGAATTGTTAGATTCTTGACTTCCTGAGATTTGAAATGGTATATAGCATGTAGCAAATGGACTTCGGGAAGTGCTCCAAAAGTGCGAAGGAAGACTGCAGCTGCTGTCCTCTGTTTTCTTCACTCTGTTTTCCTCTTTGCTTCTCTCTTTTACTTGGCTTGTCTTAATGATCCAAAAAGCTGTCAAAACACTAAAAATAGCCACAAATATGATTAGAAGTCATTGCTAGGTCCTTAACATGCCAATTTGAATAAAAATGGAGAACTACTACACAAAAGTGCTTAAAACATAATGAATTAAAGGTGCAAAATAACACTTTTTGGGTAGTAATCAATAGCTTTGTCTTTGCTACCCTAGTTCATGGTGTAATAGGTTATAAATTTTGTTGATTACTCCCGCAATCAAGGATACCAACTGGACACGAATTAGTTGAGACACCGACTGGGCAGGAATCAACAATCCTAGAGTCATTATACTATAGTAGCTTTGTCTTTGCTATCCTAATATAAGGTGTTGTAGGTTTTATAAATGTTTTGATAAACACTCGACTGGGCATGGATCATAGATCTGCCCAAATATCTTGAGCACTATCAAGGTAGAGGAAATTATCAATAATCTCTTTGGAAACGACATTGAGAAGCCAATAAGTGACCATACTATTACATCTTAACCAAACCTTAGCAACAGGATTCTCTGAAGGTGGTTGTGGAATCAATCCATTGACAAAAACGAGTTTATGCTTGGTGTTGAGAGCCATGGCCATGGCTTGACTCCAACAATTTTAGTTAAGAGTAGTAAGGAAATGAAAAACAAGAACCAATTCGGGATGGTCACAACTGTGCAAGAAAAAAGGACCATTAGTGTTATTCATGGAAGAAGAAGAATCATGTTAAGCCATGGTACTAGTGGAAGAAGGAGGTATCAATGACTTGAATAAGTTGGTGTTGTTATTTTGACCACCATGGGTCATTTTAGCAAGAAGATGGAAGAACAACAAAAGGAAAATGTTTTGATACCATATTATAAGAAGAGAATAGAAAAGAGAAAACACATTCTCATTTCATTGAATTTAATTGATAGTTTGAAAGTACAAAAAATATATAGGAAAGTGTTTTTCCTTACATTGCTAAACGAGGTTGTATAGCTCAAAACTTATTCTAACAAACTATATCGAGAATATTCTATACTAATATAGTTGTTATAACAGAAAAAATAAATGTTAGCATGCTAAAAACTTTAGTATTGAGATTTTTTGTTATTACTTGCCATTAGCAATACCTTTATAACATTTATGTTGAATATAAACCAAGAACTTTGTTTTTTACTCATTGTTAAGAGATAATTTCATATGATTACAAGATGTACATGTGTCATATGCTCGTTGATTTTCTTCTATTATTGTTAGATGAATTGCTAGAGAATTTGTTAGTTAGGTTTACTATATATATTACTCTGTAAATAGCAAAATAAATAGAAATAGAAAAATAAAATAGAAAATGAGAAAAGATTTTTCTCAATTTCTGTTACCTAACTTTCTTATCTCTATTACTTTCTTTACGTGGTATCGGAGGTCTCATCCATGGCCGATTCCCTCACCCCTACTTTTTCGTTCCTATCCCAATTTGTTCTGATTTCCTTCAATCACTCAATTGCCATAAAACTTTATCATAATAATTTTTTGATTTGGCGTCAACAAGTTGAAGTTGCAATCAAGGGTTACAAGCTCTCAAAGTTCATCAATAGAACCGATACCACTCCTCCAAAATTTCTTTCTTCCATTAATGAAACAAGTGGTAAAATCAATTGAGATTTCTCTAATTGGGAACAACAGAACTAATTACTAATCTCTTGGTTTCATTCATTAATGTCCAAAGGGCTTTTAACAAGAATGGTTGGATGTGTAACTTCTTTTCAGATTTGGGAGAAATTGGAGATTTTCTTTGCTACTAAAACTCATACTAAGACTGATAAGTTCAAGATGCAAATCAAGAGCTCTTAGAAAGGTTCATCATCCATGAATGATTATCACTTGCAAATCAAAATCATTGTTGATAGCATATTATTGGTTAATTATTCTATATCTACTTTGGATCATATTGACACAATTTTTGAAGGATTACCCTCAAGTATGACACATTGATTACTGTTGTTACCACACACATGGATTCATATACTGTTGATGAAATAAAGTTTGTTCTTTTGGCTCAAGAAAGGCACATTGAGAAGGCTATAAAAGTTTTAGATTCTAATTTGAATGCTAACTTAGCAACTCAGAGTGAGAATAACAAAGACAAGAAAAGGTCTTACAATTCTTCTGAAAATGGCTTTTCTACTTTTGTTCAGGGCGATTTTTGTGTTTTCAATAACTTTCATAGTAAAGGAGGTTTTGGTAGTCGTGGATTCAATAAATTTAGAGGTCCTAGTAGCAAAGGTCATGGAGGCTTCAATGGTGGTCAAAATTATTGGAATTTCAATAAACCTCAATGCCAATTTTGTGGTCGTGTTGGTCATTTGGTGTAACCATGTTACTATAGATTTGATCCATCTTCATTTTAGCATGAATTTCCTTCTACTCAAGATTCATCACAAATGATTGCCATGGTTGCTACTACTCTTGAATTTGCCTACCCAAATTCAGGAGCTACAAATCATATCACACTAGACATTAATAATATGATGAATAAAACTAAATTTGTTGGGTAAGATAAGATCATGATGGGTAATGGAACAGGGTTGAACATTAAACATATTGGACAATCATCTTTTCAATCTCAATTTACTTTGAAATTGCTCTCTTTAAATCATCTTCTTCATGTTCCATCTATTACCAAAAATTTGCTCAATGTCTCTAAATTTGCCAAAGATAATGCTATGTATTTTGAGTTCTTTCCTAATTTCTGTTATGTCAAAGATCAAGCTTCCAAGGAAATTTTCATGGCAAGGAGAGTTAAGAATGAACTTTACGTATTTGATGATTTCACACTATTGTCTTCATCAAAGCCACTATCAGTTCCATCTTTTACAACCTTTTGCGAGTTTTCCACCTCTTTATTTCAGAATCATGTTTCTAGCCCCTTTCAAGATAATCTTGACTCTTGTACTGCAACTAAGGATTCTTCTGGTTCTTTGAATACTTTTGATCTATGGCATCACAAACTTGGACATCCATTCTTTAAAATTTTAAAGTTTGTTCTGTCTAATTAATTGCAATATTTATGTTCCTAATAAAATGCAATTTTCTTTTTGCTCAACTTGTTGTTATGGCAAGATTCACAAACTTCTTTTTTATTTTTCTGACATTGTTTACACTCAAACCCTACAACTTATACACTCTGATTTATGGGGTCCCTCTCTACTTCAATCTTCTAGTGGTTATTACTACTACATTCACTTTGTTGATGCTTACTCAAGATTTTCTTGGATCTACTTGCTTAGATATAAATTAGATGCATTTCAAGCCTTTCTTAATTTCAAAACTCAAGGTGAATTACAACTAGGATTTAAAATGAACACCATACAAACAAATTAGGGTGGAGAATATAGAGCTTTCACAAATTTTTTAACTTTAAATGGCATTTTTTATAGATATTCTTGTCTTTATACTCATGAACAAAATGGTTGGCCTGAAAGGAGGCATAAAACCATTGTAGAACATGGTCTCACCTTGTTAGCATCTGCTTTAATGCCAATGGAATATTGGGATGAAGCCTTTAAAGCTTATGTTTATCTCAACAATAAATTTACTAACTTTTGTTTTTCATCATAAAACTCCTCTAGAAGTTTTGTTCAAAACCTTACCAGATTACTTTTTCTTAAAAATATTTGGTTGCTCCTATTTTCATAACATTCATTCATATAACAAACACAAGCTTCAGTTCCAATTCGTTGAATGTACTTTTCTAGGTTATAGTCTCAATCATCAAGGCTATAAATGTCTTGATTTTAATGGCAAATTTATTATTTCTCGAGATGTCATTTTCTGTGAGTCTTCATTTTCTTTTGCTCATAAAATTCAATCATCCTTATCTAATTATGTTTCACCCTTTTTTCATCTTTCTGTTGCTTCTCTAATAATTTCTTTTTTTGGTAGGTTTACTCATCTAGAAATTGTCCAATCTGTTACTAATGTTTTAGTACCCACTACCTCTCCTCTTGCTACTAATACTTATGACAGTGTTGTTGGTCATAGAGCTCTTTCACAAGACCAAACACAAGAAGATTTAGCTTTTGTTCCAATGCAACCTTGCAAAAATACTCATTCTATGGTCACTCGATCTAAAACTGGAATTTTTTAAACCAAAGCTTTTTGCTGCCACATGTGAACCTACTTGTGTTAAGGAAGATTTACATATACATCATTGGAAACAAGCAATGACTGATGAATTGATGGCTTTTTTGAAGAATAATACATGATCCTTAGTCTCATTACCACCTGGAAGAACACCTATTGGCTGCAAATGGGTATTTAAAGTGAAAGAAAACCCCAATGGCTCAATTTAGAAGTACAAAGCCAAGTTAGTGGCTAAAGAGTTTCATTAAGTATCTGGTTTTGATTTCACTGAAACGTTCAATCCAGTTGTTAAACATGCCACTATTTGGGTTATGCTTACTATAACTTTGTCTAGAGGTTGGTTAATTCATCAATTAGACATTAATAACATGAGGAAGTTTTTATGCAACAATCTCCTGGTTTTATTCAGCACAACTAGTCTCATCTTGTTCACAAATTACATAAAACTTTATATGACTTCAAACAAGCACCAAGTGCTTGGCTTGAAAAGTTAAGTGCAACCCTATATTCCTTTTGGATTTATCTCTACAAAGTTAGATCAATCTCTATTCATTCTACCTATATTCTTGTATATGTAGATGATATTCTTATCACTGGTAGTAGTGAAAAAGTTATGATTTATCTCATTACCAATTAAATAGAGAGTATACCTTAAAAGATCTTGGAGAAGTCAATTATTTTTTAGGGATTGAAGTAAAGCATATTGTTGAAGGCATTCACCTCTCTCAAGGAAAATACTTAACTGATCTATTATGAAAATTCAAAATGCAAGGTTCCAATCCTATTTCTACTCCTATGACCAATGAATAGAAACTTTTAAGCTATGGAAGTGAATCAGTTTAGGATGTGAAGTTATATAGATCAATTGTAAGACCTTTACAATAAGGAATAGTTAATAGGCTTGAAATTACCTATAGTATTAATAAAGTGTCAATATATGCAAGCTCCCTTAGAATCTCATTAAACAGTAGTCAAAAGAATTCTTAGATACTTGAAATTCCATTTAAGAAAGTCTCCTACTCTTGATCTTATAGCATTTTGTGATGTCGATTGGGCCTTTGATCCTCATGATTGAAGATCAACTTTAGGATTTTGTGTATACTTTGGTTTAAATGTAGTCACTTAGCAGTCAAAGAAACAACATACTATTTTTAGATCAAGTACAAGAGTAGAGTATAGAAACCTAACTAGTTTCGTTGCAAAAATCACTTGGTTACAATATCTTCTCTCAAAACTTAAAATCACTTTGCCGACACCACTAGTTATTTGGTGTGATAATCTTAGCACTATTATGTTGGTTGCTAATCCAATATTACTTGCTAGGACAAACACATTGAATTGGATTTACATTTTGTCAAGGAAAAGGTTTTGCAAAGAAAGGTTTTAGTCCAACAAGTGCCTTCCATTGATCAAGTAGCAGATGTCTTAACAAAAGTTGTCTCAAGCACTCACTTTGTAAATCTAAGAAACAAACTCAAAGTAGAAAATCTTTCTACCTTAAGTTCAAGGAAGAATGTTAAGAGATAGTTTCATATGGTTACAAGATGTACACGTGTCATATACTCATTGGTTTTCTTCTATTATTGTTAAAGAATTTTTTAGTTAGGTTTACTATATATATTACTCTATAAATAGCATAATAAATAGAGAGAGAAAAATAAAACAAAAAAAAAATATTTCTCTTACTTTCTCAATTTCTATTACCTTACTTTCTTATCTTTGTTATTTTCTTTACACTCACAAACACACATATTGAAGGAAGTCTGTATTATAATAGATATCATTGTGTGGGGCTAATTATTGATAACTTCTTTGATGAAATATTTGGTTTTAAGCTACATTGTAAGAAATCATGTAAATCTTAATGATAATGTTACAAGATGTGATTTGATTTATTATTTTACAAAAATAAAAAATAAAAAATGGCAATAGAGTATTATTATGGACATTGACTTTTCTCAATGCTATTACTCACAACAATTATTGATGATTTATACCATGTCAATAGAAATGTATAAAAAATAATAAAGATAACTATAGACAATTATTTCTTTTTTTTTTTTTTTTTTTTTGCATATTTTGCTTCATTCCAATTTCTCTAAGTGTTAAAACATTCGTATAATCTATATATATATAAACAATTTAAATTGCTAAAAATGAGGGGTACTAAATACGATTAAAAGCATGTGTTACCAGGACAAAAAGGAAGGTTCTACATAATGCTTTTGTGAGTTTTAGCTATTGAAAATGCATTAGTTTCCATCATTTTATACTTGTAAATTCAAATGGAAATAAAAAAAAAACTTGTTGAATTAGATTTTTTATTGAAGCATTAATAACATTTTGATACCTCAAAGTCTTAATTGTTTTTGTATCCATGCATCCCAAAGAATAATGTTGCCATTGTTTGTATTGTATTGATTTTTTAATACTTCATTGAAATCAATGTTAATTTAGATTCAATGCAAGTCTATGGTAATTGTTGTTCTGTTGATTTTTCATGGTGCATAGATCTTGTTATCATATTGGGATTGACATTGGTTCTATGTTGTAGAGGAGTATCAATTTGGGTAGTTGTATTTACTCAAGTATTAATTTCAAATCAATTCCCGAACCACCTATTTTATGTTTGTTTATCGAATTAGTCTAGCCTCAGTTTTTGTATCAAAATGAAATTTATATTTGGTTTGGAGTCACAACTTATTATCAAATTCCTTTATTAGAGAATTTGGTGTTGATTTGATTTTGACATTGAACCTAGTATATTTTTTCATTATTAAAAGTTAACTTTGATTATTGGTTTATCATCATCCTCCTCATCCTCATCATCCTCAAGGCAATAAATTCAAAGAGGGAGCTACATTTTCAAAGGAGACAATTCTATGGAAATAAAAGCAGAAGAAACTTTGTCAAATTGGAGATCAAAAAGGAAGATCAAAGCTATGAACAAGTCTTGAAGCCTCCCCAACTGCACTTCAAGCTTTCATTCAATATATTATCCTCTCCTTTCTATTTTCTTTTGTATTATTCTATATCATTTTAAAAAAAATTAGCCCTATAAAAATTGTTGAATTGTTTTTGTTTTTGTCTTATATGAAAAAAAAAAAAATCAGATTAATGAGCATTAGGAATCATTTTGCGTGAGAGACTCATATTTGGTGCATTTTGATATTTAGTTTGAAATTACAATGAAACTAATGGTTTCAATGCTTTTATGAGGTTTAGCTTGTGAAAATGCATTAGTTTTCATTATTTTATACTTGTAAATTCACATGAGAATGCCTGAAATTGGTTGAATTAGATTTTGTACTCATTAATGATATTTTGATACCTCAGAGCCTTTATTATTTGTATATTAGTTTATCCCAAATAATAACATTACCATTGTTAGTGTTGTATTGATTTATATATATATAATTTATTGAAATACATGTTGATTTTGATTTGATACCAAGTCTGGTAAATTTTGCTTTGTCAGTTTTTCATGTTGTATAGATCTTGTTATCATATTGGGATTGACATTGGTTCCATGTTGTCAAGGAGTATCAAGTTGAGTTGGTTTATTGATTTTATTATCAATTCCAAAACCATCGATTTTATGCTTGTTTTTCAAATTGCCTTAAGCTCTGTTTTTGTATCAATATGGAATTGATATCTAGGTTGTAGTCACAACCTACTATCAAATTCTTTTATTAGAAAATTTAGTGTTGATTTTATTTTGACACTGAACATAACATATTTCTTCATTATCAAAAGTTTGCTTTGATTATTGGTTTGTCATCATCTTCATTATCCTTTTGACTTTTAATATATATATTAATGAGCATTAGGGATCATTTTGTGGGTGAGACTCATACTTGGTGCATTTTAATCTTTAACTTGAATTTGCAATGAAACTAATGATTTTAATGCTTTATGAGGTTTAGTTGGTGAAAAGACATTAGTTTTCATCATTTTATAACTATAAACTGTTGGGAACCACTAGTTACTTAGTTCATAGGCTTTGTATCTAACATAGTAAAAATATATGGTAACTAAAACCACATTATGATCTAGATGTAGAGGTTAAAGTTTCATACCTACAATTTGGATGTTCCAAAATCGAATCTAATCCCAAGAAGATGTCAAAGAAGATGTTGGGGATGTGGTGGAGTTCATCTACCCAAAGATCTTTTACTCGATCTCTCATTTCAAGGATCATGGCATAAGATAAGGGTGAGCTTCTCTTCCTCTCCTAAGAGTGGTTAAGGCTTGCTCTTACTCTCTTTTAGGAAGATGGTGGCCAAAATGTTAAAATCGTGAACCCTAAACCTCTTAGAGTGTTTATATAGGGCTTCTTATGGGTTTAAGTGACTTAAGCTTAAACTGAACTTGAGTCACCTAATCCAACCTATTGGGATAGTGCCTTGGAAAGCATGACATGATATAATAGTTGTAGATTCATTAATAAATTTATTTATTTATGTTTATTGCTCAACTTACTATCCCATTATGTACTGATTGGTTACCTAAATAAACATGTCATTTCACTTGCATTGCATATGACTTTAGTGTACTAGGAATTGCATAAAGGACATAAGTCATGGATTCCTTGCAAGATGATTAGTTGTTTATAATTGGTTCATAGATTTGGGCAATTCAATAAAGACTACAATGCACCACCTCCTAATTGGAGAGATGACTTATCATGACCATTGAGATGAGTTTCCCATGATGAGTACATTAGTGTGTATGGTTACATATAGGACAAGACCTATAGTGAATCATGACATAAGGCTATTAGTTGTCATGATTCACTAAGCTACTGTAATACATAGATTCTCAACCTTGAGAATATATTGAATTTATACCAAAATCAATAAGAAACTTTGATTTATAGGTGAGACCCTAATGTGGTCATATATCCATATGGGAAAGCTAGCAACAAGTATTCTTAATAAAAGCACCATGATATCTCATGGGAGTAAGATAGTGTGTATGTTGAGAACCTTGGATCATTCCATTCCCATACCTTGGATTGTATAGGTACATGTAAATCTACCCTAGGCTTTTGTAGAAACTAATTTGAATTGAAATATGACTTTTAAAATGATTTAGATTAATAAAACTAGAGAAGAAACATTCATGTCTAGATCTGGATGTCCCCAAATCAATTTCATGGGTAAAAAATAAACTTGAAGAGTTTGGAGGTCTTGTACATCCAAGATCTTACACTTGATGACTCGAACTACGATCTTAGAACTCCAAAGAGTGGGCTTTAGAAGGGATGATTCCTAAGCTCTTTCTCTTACGCTCTCTAGATTAGGAAGACAACTGAAAAACCTTAGAAACCCTAACCTCTAAGGGGGTATTTGTTGGGAACCCTAACACTTGTTAGCCAATTCAAAGGGACTCAACCCTATTATTGAACTCTTATGTAAGTTATAGGATAACTGAGCTATCTCCACTAAATCAATCTAGTTCTTTTGTGTTGCAAAAACATAGTGTCTGAGGTATTCCTTAAGTGGCACATTTGATACACTTTGTTTGCCCATCTATCTATGAATCATTTGTTGTTTAGAACTTCAACTTCAATCCTAGGAGTTTAAACAACTCAATCCAACACTAACCAATGAATCAAGCATCAAAATCACTGACTATGTCTTTAGGCAACTTGAAGTACTTGACCACATGGTTGAGGAATAGCCTAACAACCTCCTTTACGGGACATGCATGTGGTGTAAGTATGAAAGCAACATACTTAAAGAGTCTATCTACTATCATGAAGATATACTTAAATTCCCTCACTTTTGGAAAGCCACCGATGAAGTCCACAAATATGTTCTCCTAAGGTCTCTTTAGGATAGGGAAAGGTTGTAGTAACCTTATAGCTTTCTTCTTGCCTGTCTTATCCAATTGACATATCAAACAATATAGAACATAAGCCTAGATGTCCTCTCTTATTTTTAGCTAGTAATAGTAGTTGGACAATACTATTGATGTCATCTCTTTGCCAAGGTGACCTGGCTACTCGACATCATAGGTCTCTCTTAGTAACTCCTTATGTAAGCAACTTCTTGGTACACATAGCCTACCTCTTTTAGCCACCAAGAGGTCATCTTCTAGCCAATACTTTTTAATAGCCCCCTCTTTGACTTGTTGATTCATCTTCTCATAAGTAGAATCAAGCTTAGCAGCTTGCTTGATCTTTTCATTAAAATATGAGATCACATGTGATAGAGGGATCACATACTCTGTCAATTCCTTCTGGTTTAAGGCATCTACAACTACAGTATGTCTTCTTGGTCAATACAACCATTTAAACTTGAAGTCGGCTAGGAATTCTTGCCACCTAGATTGCTTAGGGCTCAACTCCTTTTGCATCTTGAAAAATGTATTAACTATGTTGCCTGTGACCATATATAGTAAATATACTCCCCAACAGATAATGCTTCCACTACTATAAGCAATGGATAATCATTGTCATCTCTTTCTCGTGAATGGAGTATCTTTGTTCTAACTCATTAAGTTTTCAACTCTCAAAGGCTATTGGGTGCCCTTCCTGCACCAAGATCCTTCCTAAGGCCCTAGCTGATGCATCTATTTGAGCCTCAAATAGGAGATCCAAATCTAGTAATTGCAACACCAACTTGACTCAAATCACTACTTTCAACTTCTCAAAATCTTTCTAGCATTCAAACCTCCAATCCTAGCAAATATCCTTCTTTAGAAGGTTAGCAAGGGGAGCCACTATCTTGAAGTAGCCCCTTATGTACATTCAATAATAGTCAGGTAGTGTCATCTTGCTTAGAGCATGCCAATCTTTAATGGTCTAAACATCCATCTTGATAAACCCTTCCTCTATCTAATGTCCTAGATAGGTAATATGACTTTGTGCGAACTCACACTTCTCCATCTTCAAGTAGAGTTCATGTTCTCTTAGTCTTTGAAACACTAATCTCAAGTGATTCACAGGCTCTTCTAAGGTCTTGCTTTAGACAACAATGCATTAAAGTAAACCACAACAAAGGCATATAAGAACTTGTATGGCAATCATTCATTAGGTTGTAGAATGTTATTGAGGCATTAGTTAGTCTAAATGGCATCATGAGGAACTCATATGGTCCATAGTGAGTTACACATATAGTCTTTTTTTTTTTTTTGTCCCCCTTTACAATCCTTACTTGCTAGTATCCTAACCGTTAGTCGAATTTGGAGAAAAACTTTGCCTTGGCCAGTTTATTAAATAATTCTTCCACTAAGGAGATTGGATACTTATTCTTGATCGTTACTTTGTTCAAGGCCCAATAGTTAACACACATCTATTTGGAATAAGATAGGAGCACCAAAACAAACCCTTAAAGATTGGATCATGCATGCATCCAATAGTTTCTTCAATTACCTCCTTAGCTCTAGTAACTTCGAAAGTGATATTTGCGGACCCGCATTTTTCACGTGTGTCCCCACTCGATCGGCGAGACTAGTTTTTTATTTGTGAAAAATTAATTTTAGAAAAGTTGGAATCACCACCTATTTTATTTTTATTTTGAAGGGAAAATAAAACAAGAAAGAGAAACCCTAAAAAGTGACTCCATAGTTTTGGAAAAAGCATGTCTTTGAGAAACCCGAGTCTAGGTCTGGGGATCAGGTTGCTTATTGGGAAGGTACCTCTAGGAGGTAGCACCCCTCTAAGCCCCAAAGAGGTCTCTACTGACTAAGTTGAGGGAAGTGGGGCAATTAATTGATTAATTGAGAGTACCTAGATAGACTAAGGTGATTTCAAAAAATAGCTTGCTAAACAAGATCAAATCACAATAAAGGAAAGTTAGGGTGCGTACCGAAACCGCTTCTCAAGCGCTATCATGAAACATAAGAGATTAGTTTGGAAATATGATACATGGTATGTATTTTCATCAAAGATTATCAATCAAGCATCAAGGCAATCAATTATGGCATCAAACATGGTCATGTCTCATGAGAACATACACATTCATAGAATTTTAGGGTTGTGGGGTAGAAAGGGCATACCTGATTAGCAAGCATCCACATCTCTATGGGAAGCAAGGATATAGAGAGACTAAAGCAGTACCAAACTGATCTTGACGAAAAATCAATAAAAGTGAAACATGAAAACACTATAACCTTTAGGCAGCTGCAGAGTAATGAATCACCCATCTCCTTCCTCTTCTTCAGCGTACTCCTCAAAAGAAAAAATCCTTTTTTTGCTATCTTTATTCCTCTCCCTACCGTGACTCCAATACGTGTCCTCTTCTTTTCCTTTTCTCACATATATATATATATTACCCCCCTAAAACCTAAATCTCTCTAAAAAAGACAAATTCTCTTATTTTCTTTCTTCTTTTCACCTTTTCCTTTTTTTTTAAATCTTCCAATTCAAAAGCAATCTTCCCAATTTCAAATTCCCCTCCAAAAACCTTCGATGGAGAGTCCCACTTTCCTTAAACTCCAATGGTAAGTTTCCTTGCAAAAGCATGAAATTTTTTAAGTTAAATAATTGAATGAATAGATAAATAAGTAAATAAATTAGAAAATGGTAAAAATAATAAATAAATAAATAAGTTAAGGAAAATAATATAAAGAGGAAGATAACCAATAAAAAGTGAATGATAGTAAAAAAAAAATAAAAAATAAAAAATAAAAAATAAAGTAAAATAAATAAATAAAAATAAACAAATTAACAAAAATCGGGCCCCACAAGCCATGCAAGTCATACAAAAAAATGCAATCATGCAAACATGCAAAAAATTACTTAAAAGGTGACCTAAGTGGGCCTAAGGTGGTGCCTAATGGGCCAAGTGTATCTAAAAGCTATCCTAAAAAGCAAGAAAAGCCTAAGTCTAAGTTAGGGCTGCCAAGGGTCACAATAAGGGGTCAGATAATCCCTCAACCAAAGTCTCCGAGGTGACTCAGAAAAAGGTAAGTGGTATGAGTAGCCATGGGCCACCAAGGAACTATTGTGGAGCATTGAAAACGAATTTTAAAGACATGTGCTAAAGGGACAAAATTGAGGGTTTACAATATTCGATATGAGACTTGATCAGCAGGAAGTTTGGTCCTAGGTGGCAACTCCTTTGACGTATCTTTTCATATTGTTTGTAGCATTTCTATATTCATAAGCATCATGACCATATTTTTTATAATTATAACATTCAATTTGAAATTTATCATATCCTCTTCTTTTATTATGCCTGAAGTTGTGTCATCTTTCATGTCCTCTTGAGGAATGTGAATTTTGACTTGTTATTTCATTGTTTGATAAATTAAACCTATCTCTTCCTCTATTGTCTTAGCCATGGCTATGACCATGTCTTTGACATATTCATGATTGTTTTGACTTCTTTCACTAATGTTTTCATCATTCTCCTTTAGTATAAGTTTAATCTGTTTAAAAAAGTTGTAATTTTTCTTAGTTATTTCTTTTTAATCTCTTTATGAGTCTATAGTGATCTCATGAGTTGATCAATGGTGATAGAATCTAAATGTTTATATTCTTCAATGACAACAACAATATAGTTAAACTTATTTGGAATCTAAAGATTGAACATATTTTTTTACCACATGGCTATCATTCAAACTTTTGACATATTTTTATTGTAAACTCACAACAGCTAATACTCTAGAAAAATAATTAGAGATTTATTTCGATTTCTTTTTTCATGCTCAAACTTTCAAATTCTCTTATTAGAGTTTGAAGATTAATCTTTTGTATATTGTTAAATATGTTATGTGTGCTTAAAATTCTCTCATATTTGGTTATGGTTGCACTGAAAATCTTCTCAAAAGTACCTTCATCCATTGCTTAATTGATGGAGGTAAGAGCTTTCTTATCTTTCTTACTTATATTTTTCAAAAAAAAAATTCCTTTTGATTAATTTTAGGATAGAGTAGTTTCATACCCCTTTATTGTAATTACATTTATTGACTTTGTGGACTTGAAATAGATACATGCCAATTTCCACTTTTTTGAATGACAGTGATAGCCATTTGTTGGAGTAATAGGGTTGAAATAACTTATGACAAATAATAACATAAAGGGAGATAAGCAACTGAGATGGATTAAGAAAAAAATTATTGTTTTTCACCGCTCTTATTCAACTATTAAATTACATCTTATTTATAGATACTAACACCTAATAAAATAGAAACTTCTTATAAAATATAAAACTTCATAAAAAAAAAATAGAAAATAATAAATTGCCAAAAATAAAATATTCTAGTTAGCTTAAACTAAGTGAAATTCTAATTTTTAGAAACATTCTAAGTCAAGTTTAACTTTTTAATAATTCGTAATACCTCAATTCATGGCATTTGTTCAACAATTTAGTTGAAAAACTAACGCATGTATAGGCACCAAATTATCTTTTGGTGTAGATGTCATTCACATTAAAGAGGTAAATAGATGAATGGTGAAAGTATATTAGTATTGGTGTACACTACAATCTTATACACATGACTTTCCTAATATGCCCTTGCAATGGTTTGTTGAGTGCTCTTAATTTGTGGGTTAGATTGGTTCTCTCCTAATATGCCCTTGCAAGATGGTGCTTCCATAAAAAAAAAAAAAATGCCAATCTTGGACTGAAAGAATGTAAAGCGGGACTTGGGCAATGGTTTGTTGAGTATATCCACAAGTTGATTGTGGGTTGATACATAAGAAACTTGAAGGGAGCCTGTAACTACTTTTTCTGACACAAAATGATACCGTTTTAAGGAAATAAAATGATAAGTTAATAACACAAGTTCACCACTTTAACGATAAGAAATTCATCACCTTAAAGATAAGAACTCAGAATTAAGCTCACCACTCAAAGGAATCCACTTTAGAGATAAGAATTTTGATAGAAAAATCAATCTCATAAGTTTTTTTCTTAGCAATATGAAAAAGTCCTTTCAATTCTGAAACTGAGCATATTTAATCTTGGAACAACCCTCAAAGAATAGGAAAAGACTACATTAAGATTAGCTTGGGAAAAAACTTTATTTAATCTTGGAACAACCCTCCAAGTATAGGAAATGTGAAAACTATTAATGACCAGATTCATTGGTTGGCAGAGAGACAAATTGTTAAGATTAGATGTAACATGATGTGAGGCACTGATATCTACGAGCCAATTGGTTAGGAAGTTGTTTGTGGGGATAATTGGACTAGTAGTAGGTGTGGATGAAAGGAACAATTTCTTAGCCAAGTAACACTAGCAAGTAGTATGACCTTTCTTCTCGCAGAATTGGCAAATCATAGTGGCGTTCTTGTTGGGGTGTTGATTCCCAAAATGAGGAGGATGTTGGCCTTTGTATCCTTTCCTACTAGGGAAATATTTTTGGCTAGCGTTTTTGTCACTATGGGAAGATGAAAATTGTGTATTGTTGACTTTAATGGTACCAAGAGTGCTAGTGGAACGAAGCTCTTCCTACATGAGGAAGGCTTCATATTCCATCAATTTTTCATGCAGCTCATCAAATGTGATCATAGTATCTCGTGCGCATATAACAACAACAATTCATTGAATTCGTGGGTGACATGTTTGCATGCATAAGGGGTGAGTTATTGGTTTGGAATGGCTTCTCTAAGAAGGTCCAATTCATCAATAATATCATGGATTGTTGCAAGGTAGTTAACCATTGGTTAAGAGCCATGGTTGAGAAGAATGAGTTGCTCTACCAATCCCATGGTTTTGGAGAATGAGGGATTGACATAGAGCTTTGAAAAATGATGCCAAGCTTTAGTGGAAGTTTTGCATGAATGAACCACAGGTACGACTTTATGGCTGAGAGAGCCGATGATTCCTAGAAGAAGAAGCTTGTCCTACTTGTCCAAATAGTATAGTTACGATTGATATTTGTTTGTCCTGGCTTTGTTCCGACAATGTAGCCAAGTAGGTCATATCCAAAGAGCAGTGCAGCAAACTATGTTTTCCATGAGTAATAGTTAGTGAGGATGAGCTTGAGTGGAAGTTGGCTAGCTAATTGTGTTGATGGCAATGAGATTGTCCAGGTTCATGGTTGTATTGGTAGGTAAGGGAAGGTGGGATAGCCTGGTTGAGCTTGCTTCAGCCATGGTGAAACATAGGATGAAGGCGAAAAAAAGAACTCATGGGAGCTAGAATTGCTCTGATACCAGAAAGAGGTACATAGATGAATGGTGCAAGTATATTATTATTGGTGTACACTATAGTCTTTTAAATATACGCATGACTTTCCAAAAGATACATAAACTATATTAGTCATAAACTTAAGAATTGACAATTGAGTGTTCTTGATTTGTGGGTGAGATTGGTTCTCTCCTAATACACATGATATAACATTGTTTAAATTGTAATATCAACTTCTTAAGGTCCTGAGTAATTTATATATATTGGTAAGCTAAGAATGGAATCTACTATTGAATATTTAGAATAAAAAGGTTCTCTTCATTGGATCCTAGTGCACCAAATTTCTTGAAACCAATAAAATTTTAGATGCCTACTTTAATTTTTAAAAGGACCGAACTGTGCCAGTGCATGAGAGCTGGAAGTTCGAAAAATGGGTGGGTGGTTGATTTATGTGGTTGTGATTTGTGTAGTCTGCAACAGATTTCTTCTTCATTGCATGTCTTCATTTACCTGGACAATTTTATGTTTTCATGTCTTTATACTTCATTTACTAGGACCGTTCTTTCCGTTCTTTCTGTGTGGCACTTATAATCTTAATAGTTGGAGCCGGTCTAGCCGTTGCATTTAATTTTTTTACTTCAATTCGGTCAAAACTCTCACTTCATTTACGAAGGTGATAAATCTTCCAGAAGTCATACTTCACTTAATTTTCGCCATGTTTTTTCCTTGTATTGGCTGCTCTTTGACCGAAGAAAACAGGTTCATGAATGCCTAACACGCACAGATAGACCTCAGTGTATCCATTTGAAGTCACCCGCCCTGTTATTCTGCATCAATAATTTCATTAATAACCTATTAGACTATGTTTGATAATTTTAGTTCAAAAATCCTTAACTGCTTACTTCCAATGGGACTTGTGAGCCTTTGAGTAAGTTGAAGACATGAAAAGAAGTTAGGGTAAATATACTTCTTAGGTTTGAGCCAAAACAATGGCAGAATAAGATCAAGAATTCAATTCATTTAAAGCACAAAAGAGCTGCCTGGGACGCACACTTGCATGCTGGAGAGAGAGCCGATGTTAGCACAATTAAAGAAAAGAGCTGGATACTCGAACATCCATGTTTTCCAAGAAGAGTGATTTTGTTTTGATTGGTTGTTACTTGACTTGAAACCCTAGGATATCTTGGTATATGCTAAAGGTATATATTTTTCTAGAATGCATATTCATTGAAATATACTACCATTATTATAGACTAAACTCAAAGCTCTCAAAACATTTCTTGGAAGGCATTTCAATAGAAAGGTAAGATAATGAATTCATTAATTTCTTTGCCTCTTATTTTACCCTTACAACAAGAAGACAACAGCATTGAAAGTGATTATTCGTCTCTCTTTCTCTGCCACCTTCTGTAAAGTAACTGAGGGACCCCAGAAAATTTAAAAACGAAAAAAAAGAAAAAAAAAAAGGTGGGGTTCGATCTGTTTCATAGCTTTTACTACTGACTCATTTGAATGAATTTAAACCCATAAATGAGTGTTACAGGCTCGTATATATGCACATGGTATTATTGTCCACAGGGTTCAGATTCATCATAAAGTTGTTGGGTCGAAGTGGGTGTCCCACGCGCTCTTGTTGCGTAAGGGTGTAAGTGGGATATCATTTTGTAGGAGATTGACAAAAATAAATTAATAAATAAATAAGGCCCCCCCCCCCCCCCCCAAAAAAAAAAAGGCAGCAACTTTGCCTTTTTCTTATATTTTTTTTATTTTCTTGAATGACTTTCTTATTTTAGAAAGGTTTTAGAGATAAGGGCAACTAAGAATTATGCCAAGAACATCCTATGAATTTTAAAAATATATTAACATAAACGTTTAAACTAACAAACATTCAACAATTTTTTTTTAATAAAAAAAAATCTATTGACATGAAAATTCAACCAAATATAGCATTAAATAATAATAATAATAATAATGCTCACATGAGAATTTAACCTAACAAACATTCAAAGAATTTTTATTTAATTTTTTTAACGAATTTTTAAAACACATTCAACATGGGAATTTAACCTAACAATCATTCCGTAAAATTTTAAAATCTACTAACATTAAAATTATACAAACCAATCATCCAATAAATTTTACAAAAATTATGCTCAAAATTGCAATTGTTCTTCTTCCCCCCTACCAATCCCCACATTCTTCCTTAATATGCTAAACATTCCTTCCTACCACATTGAATATCCTTTTTTCTTAAAATTCCACCTTGACCAAATCCTTCCTCTCCTTACTCCAAAACCTCCATGTGCTGAATTTCTCAATTACCAAAACATGTTCTCCATATTTTCATAATGCAACCCTCAATCCCCTCTTCTCTTGGTAAGTTTTACTCTCTCTCGTTTTGTCTTCCTTTTTTATTTTGGTAATTCTTGCTTTACACCTCCATTCACTCTCTCTTTGATAAACTTCCCAAAATGCGTTCTCCATACTTTCATAATGCAACTCACAATCCCCTCTCCTTTTGGTAAGTTTTACTCTCTTTTGTCTTTATCTTCCTTTTTCATTTTGGTGATTCTTATTTTCCTTCTCCGTTGGCTCTCTCTTTGGTAAATTTCCCTACAAAAACAAAAAAAAAATTAAAATTACATTGAACAAATGAATAGTAATTAAAAATAATTCAGAAACTGATGAAATAATAATAGATAAATAATAAATAAATAAATGGCAAGATAATAAATAAAAATAAATAAGTAATTAATAATAACAAAAAAAAAAACAAAGTGTCATGCAGGCCATGCAAGGAAGTTCAACAATGCAATCACACAAACCATGCAATAAGAAGTGAGACAATGGGTGACCTAAATGGGCTTAGGGTGTGCTTAGATGGGCCTAACTGACCCTAAATGGGCCCAATGTGCCATGGTGATCATAAATAGGCCGAATGTGTCTAAATGGGTTAGGGTGATCTAAAATGGGTCAGATATGCCTTAATGGGCCTAGGTATGTCTAAATGGGCTGGGGTGATCCTAAATGGGTTAATGTGTTCTTAAATGGGCCTAAATGACCTAAATGGGCTAGGGTGTGTTTAAATGGGCCACGATGATCCTAAATGGGCCAAATATGCCTAAATGGGTCAGGGTGATCCAAAATGGGTCGAATGAGCCTAAATGGGCCTAAGTGACCTAAATAGGGCAAGGTGTGCCTAAGTGGGCCTAAGTGACCTAAATAGGCTTGGCTGTTTCTAAATAGGCCAAGGCAACCTAAATGGGTCGAATATGCCTAAATTGGCCTACGTGATCCTAAATGGACCAAATGTGCCTAAATGGGCCAAGTGAG
Organism: Vitis vinifera; assembly: GCF_030704535.1. Classification (NCBI taxonomy): domain Eukaryota; kingdom Viridiplantae; phylum Streptophyta; class Magnoliopsida; order Vitales; family Vitaceae; genus Vitis; species Vitis vinifera. The sequence goes on along the minus strand of NC_081823.1, from coordinate 11,926,538 downwards.
CTAAATGGGTCAAGGCATGCCTAAGTGGGCCAGGGTGATCCTAAATGGCTCCAATGTGCCTAATGTGCCTAAACGGGCCTAAGTGGTCTAAATGAGCTAGGATGACCTAAATGGGTCGAATGTGCTTAAATGGGTTCAGGTAATCCTAAATGGGTCAAATGTGTCTAAATGAGGCAAGGTCATCCTAAATAGGTTGGATGTGTCTAAATAGGCTAAGGTGATCTTAAATCGGCCAGATGTGCCTAAATGGGCCTATGTGTGTCTAAATGGCCCAAGGTGACCTAAATGAGTTGGATGTACCTAAATGGGCCAAATGTGTCTAAATCGGTCAAGGTAATCTGAATAATCCAGATGTATCTAAATGGGTTAGGGTGATCCCAAATGGGTCGGATGTGCCTAAATGGGCTAAAAGTGTCTAAATGGGCCAAGGTGATCGAAAAATGATGCCTAAGTACTCTATTCTAGAGATGTACTTAAAGGAGCTATCCTAAAAAGAAAAAAGAAAAATCTAAATCTAACTCGATTATGCCAAGAGTCATAATGAGGGGTGAAATAAATTCCTCAACCAAAGTCTCCAAGGTGGCTAAAAAAGGTAGGTTATATGAGCAACATAGAGCCACTAGGGAACCATTGTGGAGTATTGAAAGAACACTTAATAGGGCATGTATTAAGGAGATAGAATGGAGGGTCTACAAATATGCCCCTCTTCGATAAAGATCATGTGTGTAAAAAATATGAGTGGGAACATGAGTAATGAATGAGAACCAGTGTCTCTAGGATATGGTAGTCGTGGTTGCATACTGGTCTGAGCAATGAAAGGTTGTTGAATATAGGTGGACTAATATTGGCACAATGGATGAGGAAAGTGGGCTCTAATTGTAGGAGACCTTTGGTATGACTGATAAGCTAACCTCAATGATGATAACTGATAGTGTTAACCTCTCCAAGACTCCCTGATGATCCTATAGGCTTCTTTCCTTTATTGTCTAAGGAAGGAATAGTGTTTGTCTATAACCCTTTATCAATACCCTCCTGAACACTACAAGCGACTTGAACCAAACTTCAAAAGTCTTGAAATGGAATACCTACAAGATGTCTAGCAAACCCCGGTTGAAGGTTCCAAAGAAGTGCGTCAATCTGATCTTACTCCTTAAGTCAATCTATCATATCAACCACCTTAGCCCTCCAATGCCTAATAAATGAAGAAATAGACTCATTTGGCCTCTGCTTAGTAGCCTCTAAGTCTCACCTAGAAACATCAATATTAACACTTAAGGCAACAACTTTTGCTTTTCCCATAGGGATGGTTAAGTAACACTCTTGACGTCTTGTTTAGTGAAAAAAAAAAAATCAATATCGGCACTAAAGGCAAACTATGTCAAAAACTCATAGGCCACATCCTTCCAAGTGCAAAGTCTTGAAGGCTTAATTAATGCCAACCACCTCTATGCTGCTCAACTAAGTGACATGGGGAAGAGAGCAACCAACTACATATCATCTAATTTGTGTGCTTTCATGACTGTACTATAGAGCCTCAAGTGAATCTTCGGACAACCTACTCCATTCTATCACTCAATGTTTGGCATGCAGAATTTGGCGGGAAAGCTTGATTGGAGCCAAAATATGTGCTCAATGGCACATATTCGATATGATTTATACACCAAAGGACATTCAAATCACCTAACTTAACCTAAATTGATGCTAAGGCCCTAGCCATGAGTTTAATTTGTACTTTGGAGACTTATCTTAGGTTCAAGGGAAGAAAAGGGTGTAAGTTAAATCACTTTAAATTTTGAAAGATCAAGAAAGGGTTAAACGAGGAAATAAGTGAGTCAGGACTCATAAACCATGAGGAAAGGCTAAACAAGGATATCATGAGTTTGGAAGATGAGAAATGACCATTATGGAGTAAGAAAGAAGGCAAGAAAACATAGGAAATGAGGCATGAAGCAAGATTTAGCTACATGGAAATTTAGAACTCAAAAATCTGATGATAATATATACTCTAAATTTGAGGACAAATTTAGAGTACTTCCCAGAGTTTATTTTATATATACAATATATTGTTTCGAAGCTTGGGAGGTTACAAGTCCAAAGCATTAAATAATGTGCAAATCGGAGCTGAAATGATTTCAAAATGATTTTAAAATTCAACTTATGAATTTGAAATCCACATCGAAATGACACCAATTTCGAATTCACCCATTGCCACTTCGATGTTTTGTCTCCTCTACCTCGGGAATTGCATCTAGGGCACTCCATCCTAAATGGAGCCCACACGACTAGAAATCACCATTTTATTATTTTTTTAATCATTTTTAGGTATTTATTTTTTAATAAGTGGCCAATGAGTGTGTGCCACATGTTTGGTAATTGATGGTATTATATAAACTCTCTTAGTTCTAGGTTTTAGGGATCTTGGATTTTTTTTTTCGGAGAGTTTGACATCAAAGGTGGAAGAAGACGAGAACTTTGGTTTGTTTTTTTTTTTATTATTATTATTCAAATTATGGATTTTTACCATATTATGGATTGTGAATGTGACATCACCCCCATGAGAGGTTAAGAGCCAACTTGGAGCTTAAAGCATGAAAACCTAAGGGCTAGGAAACCTATAGGGACAATGAGTAAATTATTATAACAATGAGATTATTTATTGGTTGGGTGACAATTTATCATTTTTTTTATCCTATCCTTGTGAGTTGGTTTAGGGAATGATATGGTAGGTTATTACCCAATACTAGTGATTTTTGGTAATTTTTTATCATTAGTTATCCTCGTCTTCCCTATCATTATTTGCCCCAAAACAAAGCTATAAGGAGTAGGAAGGGTTAAAAAGCCAAATCTTAAAGTAGTAATCAATCTCATTCATTTGATGGTTTTAGGAATCTGTTTTAAAAAGGAAAAAAATAGGTTTCTGATGCAATTTTCAGTTATAAAACTCAACTTGATCGTGAGCGGCCAAGGATCCCAAAACCCTAAGATCATATTACTTAATAGACCTTTGTTTTCTCTAATTTCTATACCTTAGGTTGGATTGTGGAAAGGCCCAAACTTGAATCAATTGAATTTAATATTAATATCCATTTTGTTATTAATTTAATTTCTTTTACTTAGTTTCACATTATTCTCATTTTTTTTTTCACTTTAGGATTTAGACGAAAGCAATTCATTTATTCTAGTATTAATTCTTTCCATAAGCTAATTCTTGAGGACGATGCCTGGAGTACTTCAAAAGTTGTAGTGACTCTTTCTCTAGTTTTTCTTAATTGGAGTTGCTACGTAAAAAAAGCTAAGTATTTTGGTACAATAGAGAATTTTCGTCAAGAAATTGGTGTCGTTGGCAGGGATTGGCAATACTTTGTTTTAGTTCTTTTTTTTCTTTATATATATTTTTCTTCTATTTTATGCTTGGTTGGGAAAGAGATCTTTTAGGTAGACTTCAAAGAACAACTGAGGAATCTTAACCAAATATGGAGGACACTAAAGAATCCAACAGTAGTAACAACAGGCCATGACCACCTATGTAGGACCAAAAAACTGTGAGAGAGTTTCTAAATCCTCCCAGGTTGAGCACACCATCGTGTTTTATTCTACCTCCAAATCATGATCATGTTACCATTCGACCTTAAGTGGTATCTCAGTTACCCATTATTAAGGGAACGAAAAATGAAAACCCATACTCTCACATCAAGGAATTTGAGGACATCGTTTCAATTTTTCGAGAAGCCAACACTCCTTTAGAGATCTTCCGCATGAAGCTATTCCCCTTGTCATTGAAGGATAAAGCTAAGACTTGGTTAAATAGTCTTAGACCCTATAGTATTAGAAATTGGGGTGATCCACAATCAGTGTTTTTGCAAAAAATCTTTCCAATACATATGACTAGTGCATTGAAAAAGGAAACCTCGAATTTCAAGGCTATGGAGGATGAGAAATTTTTTGCATGTTGGGAAAGATTCAAGGAGATGGTTGCAGCATATCCCCATCACAGATTTGACAACTAGATACTAGTATCATATTTCTATGAAGGCATGTCACTACCAATGAAACAACTTCTCGAGACTATGTGTGGAGGAGATTTCATGAATAAAAACCCTGATGAAGCATTTCAATTCCTTGATTATGTTGCCGAGGTATCTAGAAGTTGGGAAGAACCAATCGTCAAGGAAACACCTAGAGATAGAACAATGAACAGGGCAAGAGCTAGTGGAGTGAATACATTACCAGAGAGTTTAGATGTCCAAGTAAAGTTTGTAACCATTATGAGAAGGTTGGATGATTTGGAAGCCAAAAGAGGTCAAGAGGTACAAATAGTCAATTAGGGAATAACTCAACCGTTCTTGATATGTAAGTCTATGGAATATGGTGTGCAATCTTGTCCCACTCTAATTATAGTGCAAGACATGTTTTCAGAGCAAACCAATGCCTTAAGGACATACAAGCAATATTCTAGCAATTCTCCATATTCCAACACTTACAATCCAGGTTGGAGGAATTATTCAAATCTATCATGGAGATGAGGTAACAATGGCCATTTTCAGTAGCAAGGAAATTGATTTCAGGGTAATCAGACTAATGGGCAAAAAGGTTTTCAACCACAAGGTATGCCATCTCAAAATTTTCAACAACAACATCATACCTCATCAATTAACTCAAGACTGGAAGATATGATGAGAGAGTTTCTATAGAAGGAAGACAACCGTAATGAGGATCAAAATAGGATAAATGCTCAAGCATCTTAAGAACTAGCAAATATTTGAACCATTTTGAGCCAACTTGCTACAGGCTTATCTCAAGAGAAAAGAAAGTTCACAACTCAACAATAGAAAAATATGAGATGAGTAAATGAAGTTTCTGAAGTGCAAAAGAAAGATTGCAATGCAGTTATCACAATAAAAAATGGAAAAGAATATCAAAGGCCCAAGTTACCGATAAATGAAGATATTCTTGCTAGAAATGAACCAACCATGGAGAAAAATGCTAGAAATGAGAAAGAGTATGAAAAATATGAGAAAGTCATTGTGAGCAAAGATAAAAAGAGTGTTTTCAATCATTTTTCTTTCCCTTCAGCAACGCAAAGACACAAAGTGGGGGATAAGACTTTAGAGATTTTGGAAGTTTTGAAGCAAGTGAAGATCAACATTCCACTCCTTGATATGATCAAGAAAGTGCTTGCTTATGCAATGTTCCTTAAGGACTTATGCACTATGAAGAGAATGATTAAATTAAGCAAGAAAACATTCCTCACTAAGCAAGTCAGTGCCATCATTGAGAATAAGGCAATGGTGAAGTACAAAGATCTAGGTTGCTCTACCATCTCAGTCCAAATTGGAGACTCATTCGTGGAAAGGGCTTTGTTAGATTTGGAAGCTAGTATAAATTTGCTTCCATATTCAATCTATAAGCAATTGGGATTGGGAAAGCTTAAGGCTACTACCATTACACTCTCTTTAGCAGATTGTTTGATTAAACTACCTAGAGGAGTAGTCGAAGATGTCTTGCTGCAAGTTGAAAAGTTTTACTACCCAATGGACTTTGTGGTGTTAGATACAGAACCGTTGAAAAAATGTGTGAATTTTGTTCCAATTATTCTTGGGAGAGCCTTCCTTGCTACAACCAATGCTGTCATTAACTGTTAGAATGGATTGATGCAGTTATTTTTTGGGAACATGGTAGTGGAAATGAATGTCTTCAATTTATGCAAGCAACCGATGGACCATGATGATGTGGAGGATGAGGAAGCATGCATTATAGAGGCCTTGGTGCAAGAACCCATATAAAAGTTAATGGAAGAAAATATAAACAAATTTTTCTCTACAATCATTGAGAAAGAACGCGTTGAAGTTGCTACAAAGTGGAAAGAAAAATGTAGCATTTAGTCTTTGAATAGTGTTGAAAATGATGAAGAAATAAAAAAGGGGAATGTTGAGACCAACAAACTAGAGTTAAAGCCCACCACATGGTTTTAAGTATGTTTATTTAGAGAAAAATGAAGAAAAACCTTTGGTCATTTCAACTACATTAATTGAAGAGCAACAAATCAATTTTTTAAAAGTGCTTAAAGAGAGTAAAAGAGTGATTGGTTGGTTTATTTTAGATTTGAAAGGGATAAATCCCTTGATTTGCACGCATCATATTTATTTGGAAGATAATGTAAAACCACTAAGGCAACCACAAAAAAAGGCTAAATACCCTTATACAAGTTGTAGTCAGAAATGAGGTATTGAAGCTTTTAGATGCAGGTATAGTTTGGTGAGCCCTACTCAAGTAGTACCTAAGAAAAGCAGGATAACTGTGGTAAAGAATGATGAAGGAGAGTTCATTCCTACAAGGTTGACTACAGGTTGGTGAGTATGCATTGATTTTAGGAAGTTAAATGCAGTCACCATGAAATATCATTTCCCATTACCTTTCTTAGATCAGGTTTTGGAGAAGGTAGTTGGTCATGACTATTATTGCTTCTTGGATGGCTATTCAGGTTACTTTGAAATTGTCATTACATTAGAGGATTAGGAGAAAACCACATTCACATGCCCATTTGGCACCTATGCTTATAAGCGCATGCCTTTTGGTCTTTGTAATACGCCGACCACATTTCAAAAGTGTTTGGTCAATATCTTCCATGACATGGTAGAGAGAATCATGGAAGATTTCATGGATGATCTGATAGTTTATGGGAAGGCCTTTGATGATTGTCTTTTAAATTTAAAAAAGTTTTGAAAAGGTGCATTGAGAAAGACTTGGTCCTAAATTGGAAGAAGTGTCACTTCATGGCAACCTCAAGGGTAGTACTTGGCCGTATCATCTCTAGAGAAGGCATTCAAGTAGATCCAGAAAAAATTGAGCTCATCTCAAAGCTACCTTCGCCTACTACCGTTAAAGAGGTGAGACAATTTTTGGGGCATGCAGATTTTTATAGAAGGTTCATACATGACTTCTCAAAAATCTCTTAACCTCTTTGTGCTTTATTACTTAAAAATGCATAATTCATATGGACTAAAGCATGCCCAGAAGCTTTTGAGAGGCTAAAGTCACTCCTCACTATCGCACTAATTGTGAGACCCCATGTGTGATGCCAGTGACTATGCAATGGGAGTCGTACTAGGTCAAAGAGAGGATGGAAAACCATATGTGGTGTACTATGCTAGTAAGACCCTCAATGATGCTTAGAAGAACTACACAACTACTGAAAAGGAGTTCCTTGTAGTGCTGTTCACACTTGATAAATTCAAGAACTACCATTTGAGAACTTCAATAGTAATTTTTACTAATCATTCGACCTTGAAATATCTACTCAACAAAAAGGATGTCAAAACAAGACTTATCAAATGGATCCTTCTTCTTCAAGAATTTAACATTCAAATCAAGGATAAGCAAAGGGTAAAGAATGTGGTTACTGATCATCTGTCCCGAGTTAAAGTAGAGTCACATTTCAAGGCAGTATGAATTAATGATGCACTTTGTGCAGTGGAGAAGTTGACTTGGTTCGCAAATATAGTCAACTACTTGGCAACTAGAGAGCTTCCCTCAGAATGGAACATGGAGATGAAAAAGTATTTTCTTTTATGAGAAAAACACTATGCTTGGGATGATCCATATTTGTATAAGTTTTGCCCAAATCAAATTATCCGGAGATGTGTTCTAGAGGATGAACAACATATTGAAAATGTGCCATAAGGGAGCTTGTGGAGGTCATTTTGCTCCGAGGAAGACTTTAGCAAACATTCTACAGAGTTGATTATATTGGCCAACTATGTTCAAGGATTGCAACACTCACTGCGGAACTTGTCCACAATGTCAACAATTGGGGAAAATCAGCACAAGGTATCAAATGCCACAAAATTATATTTGTGTTGTTAAGGTCTTTGATTGTTGGGGCCTTGACTTTATAGGACCATTCCCTCCTTTTGGTAATCTCTATATTTTGGTGGGAGTGGATTATGTTTCTAAATGGGTAGAAGCAGTGGCATGCAAGAGCAATGATCACAAAATGGTACTCAAATTTTTAAAGGAGAATATTTTCTCTAGGTTTGACATTCTGAGAGTAATCATTAGTAATTGAGGTTCACACTTTTGTAACAAGCCCTTTTCCACTCTTTTGCAGAAATATGGAGTGTGGCATAAAGTGTCCACCCCATATCACCCTCAAACGAATTGGCAAGTTGAGCTAGAAAATTGAGAGATTAAGAAAATCCTCACCAAAGTAGTCAATACTACAAGAAAAGATTGGTCTACCAAGTTGAGTGATGCACTTCAGGCATATAGGACAACCTATAAGACTGGCTTTGGCATGTCACCATATCAGACTATTTATGGTAAATCATGTCATTTGCCTATAGAGCTCAAACATCGTGCATATTGGGCTACAAAGAAGATGAACTTTCATTTGGATCAAACTAGAGCTAAAAGGAAATATGATATGAAGGAACTTGAGGCATATCAAAATTAAAGTTATGAATGCTTACATAATACAAGGGAAAAACACATATTCTACCATGACAAACTTATTTTACGAAGAGAGTTCAAGCAAGGTGAAAATGTGTTGTTATACGACTCCAAGCTTCACATTTTTCCAAGAAAGCTTAGGTCGAGGTGGAATGGCCCTTATGTGGTAAAGGAAGTCTTCCCTTATGGCACCGTGACCATTCAAAATCTGAGGATTGGTAGTGAATTCAAAGTTAATGGTCAACGCTTAAAGCATTTCATTGAAAGATTTGAGACACAAGAGGAGAATCTCCATTTTCTTTATGGGAATGTTTAAAAGGGTTGAAGTATTTTCTGAAAATCTAGTAGGTAAAAATTAAATTTAGGTAAAACTTTTATTTATTTAATTTATGTTTTATTTTTTTATTTAATTTAATTTTTCTTTTTTTAGTTTTGCATTTTCAATTAGTCATTAGCAATGTGGTTAGCATTTTTTAGTTAATTTTTAACTTACTAATGAGTTTATAAGTTGTAGCAACTTAGCTTGCAAACAGCCGAGTGATATAGGTGAATGCAAACTTGAAGGGAGTGAAATGGTAAGCCTCACATGTGTTCAAGGTGACAAAGCTCCTATAGGTACATTGATCTATATTTAAGATCATAGGTGATTACTACTCAAAAAGTGATATTTCATAGCTTGGAATTAACTCTTTTAAACACTTTTGAGTAGTAGTTATTACCTTTTAACCGAATTAACATGTTAAGGACCCTTGCAATCAATTCTAATAAAAAATGTGTTAAGTTTTGTGTTTTGATAGCTTGTTGATCACCAAAGCAATCTGAGATTGAGGAGAGTTACTTGGAATCCATGCAAGGAGTATACCCGGATAGGGCGTCAGGATACACCATCAGAGGGCATCCGGACAACATATCCGGATAAGATGCTATCGTTTCATCCAGATGGAGCGGCTGCCGCCATTGCATCCGGCTGCCGCCTCTTTCCACCCGGATGTATCACATCCAGAAATCTACTGTCGCCGCCATTACATCCGGATATTTTGCATCCGGCGCATGACGCCGGATGGGAGAAGAGGGCGTTTCAACTTCTCCGGACGGACGTATCCGGATCATCTGATAGCGTCTACCCGGATGGGAGAGCAGCCATTTTGCACAGGGCCGCGGTGTTCTCCTGAAGCTTCCTGATATTTGCCATCGATATTTTGGGATATTTTGAGATATTTTGCTTTAGATATTTGTTGTCTAAATCCCCAAAATCTCCTTGTAACCCACCAATTATAGGATTCCTTAGTTATTAAGTTTGGAAAAAGGGTGAATAACCTCATATAGATATTTTGTAATTTTCCTTATATATATCTCTTGGGAGCCTGTTCTCAGGGGGAGAATCCTTTTTTACAGTTTTGGGAAGGAAGTAAAATACAGAGCACTTGCTTTGCTTTTGTTTTCTCATTATTTTCTTTCTAGCCAATCAAACTCTAAGGATTTTTCCTCGGAGGATGAGAGGCTAGGCTCTTTGTCTCTTGGAGTGAAGAAAGCCGGGTAAATTTCCTCATGCATAAATTGGAAGTTTTGTTGTTTTAGTTTTTAATGAAGAGAAAGTGTGACCCATTAATGGTTTTTATCTTTTTAGTTAACTTAAAACGCCATTAAATCACCTGGGCCAACACTCGATAAGGCAAGTGATCTCTATCCATTGAGATGCACTAGTTTATCTCTTGCGAGCCTTTGGGAGGTGGTTTGAAGGTAGGATTTTCTAGAATAGACAACACTTGATAAGCTTTTGGACTCCACGGAGATATCCATTAGTTATCTCTTGCGAGCTTTTGACGAGAAGTCCAAGGTTAAAGATCACCTTGAATGGCAAGTGCTAGGTGAGAGGTATGAGCCATTGCAAGGTGCATCAGTGAGAGGGATTTAGTGTTTGAACCCATTAAAGTGAAGCATCTGTACCACACCGGTTCGGGAAATAACTATATGTTAAATCCCCAATGCGAGGAAAATAAACAAGTGACCGGAACTCTCCTTTTTGTACAAGGAATATGAGCCCTGTGGTCTAAACTCCAAGAAACACTTTTCTTTGTAAGTAAAATTAGTTATTATTTTTGGTTAACTTAAAACCAACCTTTTCTACCAAAAATTATGTTTTCTTTTAAAGCTAACCTTGAAATGAAAAGGCACCAATTTAGCTTTGAATTAATATCATTTGTGAAGTGAAAACCCATCCCAGTGAACGATCCTAGAGCCACTATGCTATAGTAGCTTTGTCTTTGCTACCCTAGTACATGGTGTAATAGGTTATAAATTTTGTTGATTACTCCCTCAATCAAGAAGCAGAAGCTGGACATGAATCAGCTGATACACCGACTGGGCACGAATCAATAGGTCTCCCAAAAATTTACTTGTGAGAATCATTGGTGAACTTTGAAAACAAATGATGAAATACAAAACTGAGTAGCCCTTGGGAGGGAAATCCTAAATTTTTATGATAAAGAGTTAAAGGTATAGTGGCTGAATTCAAAATTCCTTTGTTTTTGAATTTCAAATCTCAAATAGAGATGACACTTTTGGAGACTAGTAATGGGTGATTTAAATATTATGATCCTTTTGAAATCAAAATTTTTGTCTTAGAATTGCAATTTTAAATCTACAGAAAGTGAATTCGAATTGAGGTTAATTTTGAAATCACTAGTAAATGTCAAAATAGGTGTTTTGAACTCACAGACAATGAGTTCAAAATACAATGAGTTTTGAATTTCGAAATGAGCAATTTTCATGCTTTAAGATGGACTTCAACACTCACCGTGGGTTATTTCGAAATAAAGGCAAATTTGAAATATAAAAAAATTGCTATTTCGAAATAGAAGTTGGAATCAACAGTGAGCCATTTCGAAATGGAGCTATTTTCAAAATCATTAGTGGAATTTTGAAATGGGGTTTTAACAATGTATTGAGGCTACATTTAGCAAATTCAAAATGGTGGGCTTTTCAAAATTGAATCTTTTACTTTAGAATTGAGATTTTTTAACTTCAGAAGGTGAATTCGAAATTTGCCCAATTTAGAAATGAATTTTTTTTTTTTCATTTTGAAATGAGGTTTTTTAAAATTTTTTGTATATAGTGAACCATTTCGAAATAAGGTAGTTTTCGAATCCAATGGTTTCATTTTAAAATGTGCATTTTTTTACCATTAATTAATGAATTCAAAATAAGGTTATTTTCAAATTCAATAGTTAAATTTCGAAATGACTTTTCTTAACCAAAAATCCAATTCAAAATACTTAATTTCTATTTTGAGCTCACTCTGAAATCACCCAAACTCCTTTACAAATGGTCATTTCCACTTCCCTTGTTCATCGTCCTAGCTTCCATTGAGGGCGATTTTAGGTTTTCATTGTGGGTTTGTTGCATTCCATGTACGTATTACACTCATACTCATTTCTTATTTATTTTTCATGGATTTTCCTTGATCTTTATGGTTTCATTGTGCGATGTTGCTTCATATAAAATGCGGTGTTACCCAATTCTCACTAACATTGTTTGGGGTTTCTATTGTTCTGGTTGGATGGATAAATAAAAAACAATAAATATAATGAAAAAAAAAATCTATAGGGCACTGCCCCTCGACCCCCACGAGCTCAACGGGGAACTTGACCCCCAAAAACCCGAGTGCAACACAACAAGATTGATTTTGGTTACATAGTTCTTTTGTTTTGCTTGGAAATTCAAGGTGTTATAATTTTTGGTTTATTCTTGGAGAAAATTTTTGAAATTTTTTCTACATGATTCTTAGGGATTTTTTATCATCTTAGAATACTTTGAGAGCAAGGTTCTTATTTTTCCATGAGTTTTGCATAATTGTTGCCTAATTTATGTTTTATATCCTCTAGAACATTTTAAACTCTCTAGTAGATTTTTCTATTTGTTCTACACATTCTCCTAAGCTAACCAATCACTTTGATTTCCTTGTCACATGATATTTGAGCTTAAGTATTGTTTGGATTATATCTAAGGCTTCAAAGACTCATATTTTCATCAGTGTTGGACACCTTGAATGTTTTCCCGCATTTTAGGAATGGTCTACCACCGTTTCACATGAATCCATAAATTTCATGAGCATTCAATTTTTTTGGGATTGTTTTCTTAACCCTTATGAGTTTTTGCTTTTATTTTTATTTATTTATTTCCCTTTTTAAGTTTAGTTTATTTTTCGACATTTATTTTAGATGGCTCGAGATAAAAGGAAAGTTGTTATTCAAAGTGACAATGAGACTAAGCATTCCCAAGGCAAAAGCATGCCCGACCTCTTGTCCAAAGTCAAAGTGGTGTACTGATTAGTGAGCTTACCGAGAGGCATGTCACTAGTCAAGCCAAGCATGTAGAGGCCAAGATGAAGGCTCGTTGTGATCACCCAACCACTAAGAGGACTAAAGCCATGCATGTAGAGGTTAGGACGAAGTCTCGTTTTGACCACCCAACCACTAAGAGGACTGAAGCCATGCATGTAAAGACTAGGATGAAGGCCCATTTTGATCGCTCAACCACTCCTAAGACCACCAGGCCTACTACCACTCCTCCACATCCATGGGCAGCTCCCCCTACTCTGAGCCCAACACGTCCTCCATCTCTAAGAGTTTGTGATGATGCCCCTAGGGTGGACCTATCTCAACGGGAGTTTGGTCAAGAGTTCTTTTATGACATAAAGGCATTTAGTACTTATGAGCCCACTGCATTGTCCATGCATCTCCTTGACCGATATTATTTTCTCGCATTGATGGATCATCCCCCATATTTTTATGTCGCTAGTGTACGAGAGTTATTATTTACTCTCGAGGATTAGAGAGGGGGGTACCGAGAGCTCCATTTTTCTATTAGAGGACGAGTTGATATTATTTCCACTGAGAGCATTGTTTCAGCCTTTGGTTTACCATCATCCACTCCTCTTGAAGCCTGATTTACACCTCAGTCACGACTAGCTTTTTCGAGGATTGCACATATACTAGCACCTCAGGGTACTTGTTGTGGACACTCTATAGAGCGCTCTGATTTAGTCTTATGGGGGTTATATCATATGCACACAGGCGAGGGGTGGAGTCCACCTCAACTCAGTTGGATACCATCATTTCTTTTTTTTTAGAAGGTTAAGGATAAACAGTTATTTTTAGCTCAAAGCTATCTCATTCCTTTGCCTTGATTGCTCTCATACTACTTGCTCCACCGTGGACAACAGTTACTTGAGTTTGGTCGTCACATGGCTTCTCACACTTCTGTTATCGATCAGTGTGCTCGAATGATTCATTCAGGGTCACAATTGACTACCCATCGCACTAGGTGAAAGAGAGCTTTGGATTTTGTTCGACTTCCATCTACTACAAAGAGCCCGCTCCCACTCATTCTTACTTTTGACATGAGCTTACTAGTGCTTCCTATTCCTCTTCCACCATCTCTTTCATGTGCCCCAGAGCTTGCTATTCCTATTTCTACACCAACAGTACCAATCTCCGATCTTCCTAAACCTTCATAGCCTTAGATTGTTGATGCTACCCCGAGTACTTTATCAATCATGGCTCGTCTAGACACACTTCAGAAGTTATTTGTGTCCATGGACTTCCACATTGACGCTTACCTAAGTAAGATGGAGACTCAGATGGATGACCTCACTTTTTCTATACAATAGCTCACTTCTTTGGTTATTCCATCTAGATAAAGGGGAGATTTGGTTACACTAACTGATACCAACTTAGAGGTTGATGGCAACACAGAGGTGATTGGTTTTGGCTTTGACACTAGAGCACCGACAGTAGCCCATGAGACCATGCCTATCTTACAAACATCAGGTGATGCCGCAGCTAAGATTTTTAACTCGACTATTGATATTCCAAATTCTGCAGGACAGGTCGATGGTGAGATCTTCATTTATGCTATTAACACTAGTGTGGACATCATTATTAGGGATGACCCCCCTATGGTACAAGCTGCTGGCGAGGCTGTTACACCTATCATGGATATCACTAATCAGGCTACTACACCTATATCGAAGGATATTGACCAGGTAGCCACCCCTATGTTAGAGGAGATAGATGGAGTTGTCCATCCTATCATTGGTGCTTGATGTTCATTTCTATATATACCTTATTCAATTTGGTTGTATATACTATGGTATTTTTGGCGCATACTGATTACTACTCAAAAAGTGCTATTTGATAGCTTGTAATTAACTCTTTTAAACACTTTTCAGTAGTAGTTATTACCTTTTAACTCAATTGGCATGTTAAGGACCCTTGCAATCAATTCTAATCAAATTGTGTTAAGTTTTGGTGTTTTGATAGCTTTTTGATCACCAAAGCAATCCAAGATTGAGGAGAGTTCTTTGGAATCCATGGCAAAGCAATGGAAAGCTCAAAAACATGAATAACCAAAGCTTTGAAGTCCTTTGCCATAAGCAAATCCGGAATGCAAGGAGGGGAAGCAAAGAGAAATCTGCCATGAAGCATTCTTGATGATAGTCATTTCAGCCACTTTTGGAGCACTTCCTGAAGTCCAATTTATACATGCTATATGTCGTTTCGAAGATCAGGAAGTCAACAATCCAATGCTTTAAACGGTTTGCAAATCGGAGTTGAAATGAAGAAATTAGAGCCATTGGAAGCAGATCACTCCAAGCTGAAGGCCAATTTCGCAGGGCTGCGAAATTAGCCTTTGGCTGCGAAATTTCACAGCCATTGATTACTACCAAAAAGTGCTATTTTTTAGACCTAATTATAATGATTTTAAGCACCTTTGTGTAGTAATCATATTCATTTAACCCAATTAATTCATTAAGGTCCTTAGTAATTGGTTTTAACCATTTTGTGGCAAGTTTACATGTTTATATCAGCTTATGAATCAATTCAAGCATGCCAAATGATGGAGGAACTACTTGTACAAGTTAAAGCAAGGTTTTAGCTACACCAAAGCAAGCCAACAAAAGGAGAAAAGCAAAGAGAAGCAAAGAGAAGCTAAAAGAAGCAAAGAGGAAAACAGAGGACAGCAGCTGCAGTCTTCTTTGGCACTTTTGGAGCACTTCCCGAAGTCCATTTTCTACATGCTATATACCATTTCAAAGCTCAGAAAGTCAAAAATCCAACGGTTCAAACCATATATGATTTGGAGCTGAATTGAGAAAGATATGGCCTTTGGAAGACAACTGCATCAAGCTGAGGGACAATTTCGCACACCACTGTTCAAGGTGCGAATTCCTCAGTCCACTGTGCGAGAATTTCGCACACCTCAAATCAACGTGCGAAATTGGAACTCCAACGTGCGAATTTTCCCCTGTTTCTGCCAACTCCACACGAGATCTTTTCTTTTAGATATTTTTGTATAAATTTCCATTCTTCTCCTTGTAATCCACGAATCATAAGATTTCTTAGCTAGGAAGGATTGGAAAAACTTCTCTATATATATTCCCTTGCATCCGTTGTAATTATATATCGATCAATATATAGAATATACAGAGCCTTGCTCTGTTTTTCTCTCTTCTCCTGTTCTTCCCCATTTCTATTTTCTTAGTAGCCAAACAGCCTCTGAGGGCTTTTCCTCAGAGGATGATTGGCTAAAACTTTTAGTTTCTCAAAGTATGGATGTTATGTGATGACTTGGATGCAATCCCATGGAAATTTCTCGCACCTGGAAGGTAAGATAGTCATTTTTTATTAATGGTTCATTAATGCAAAGTTTGGTTTTTATTTCCTTTGGACAACTTCCAACGGCCAATAGTTGATAAGCTTTTGGATTTCTATCCATTAGTTATCTCCTACGAGCTATTGGAAGGTGAGGTTTTCAATTCCAAGTTTTGCATTAATCTGTTAGAACCAATTTCAATGGCCATTGAAAGGTGAGTTTATCACCTCGAATGACTTTGAGTTGCCAATATTTGGTAAGCTTTTGGCTTTAGACGATTAGTTATCTCTTACGAGCCATTCAAAGGAAGTCTAAGGTGAATAACCATTGATGAAATTCACTACCATCTGTTTTGCCATTTTAAAGGATTAAAACTTGATTTGCTAAATCCATACCGGTTCGGGAAGCAAGCATCACCATAGTTGCAACCCCAACGCGAGGAGCCTATCCTAAGATTTCCAATTTGCATAAGAACCAGAGCATAACTATCCTATCTTTGAGAAACTTGTTTTTACACCCTTTCATTTTAGTCTTTAATGTTAGCTTAGATTAGTTTAAATCTTTCTAAAAAATTTACATCTTCTTTTAAAGCTAACATCCATAAGAAAATCACCTATTTTCCTAATTTGAATATCACTTGTGTTTACGAAAACCCTTCCCAGTGAACGATCCTAGAACCACTATGTTATAGTAGCTTGGCTACTTTAGTAATAGTATTCAAGGTATAAATTTTGTTGATACGCCTTTAAAGCTAAGCTACCATGAGTCGAATCAAATGGCGCCGTTGCCGGGGAAGGTGCCACAAGCACAGTGAAGCAACCATTAAGGGTAACTTGTGATCTTCATCACAAGTTTGGTGAGTTTTCTTATAATTTTTTTTAGTTTAGTTTTTATTGAGTTAAATTTTTTATTCTCTTTTCTTTTATTTTTGTTTTAATTTCAATTTGTGCATTCCTTGTTGGATTCGAGACCAAGAGGGAACCCTGGTACAAGTTGAAGAAAAGAGCCTTAGTTGAATATCATTTTTTTTATAAATGGAAATTCCACATGAAGATCAAAGCTCTCATTATGATCATGAGAAGGACAAATTTGCATACTTATCCATGAGGGATCGGATTGAATTAGGGAAAAGGCAAGTTCAACAAAGCCAATGGGCTAGTAAGTATGCTTTGAATGAAGACATGAGCATGAAGGCAAAGCTAGCATCTATGGCTAGAAGGATAGAAGAGTTTGAATTGAGGAATGTGCATACTGAAGCACAACCACAAGCCATGCCAACTTCATTTGAGTATATAAACCATCCCAACCTTGCAACCCAACCTCAACCTCAACCATCAATGAGTACATCTTCATTGGAGCAAGCCATTTTGAAGATAAGCAAAGTCATGGAGGACTTTGTAGGTGAGCAACAAAAGATCAACTCTCAGCTTAATGAAAAGATTGATAATATGGAGAGTTCAATAAATGTAAGAATGGAGGGGGTTTATAATGATCTATCACTAAGGATAGAAAAAGTTCAAGACTCCATTGAGAAGCTCACCAATCTCGACATAGCAAGGGGGAAAAGGAAGCTTACTCCTCAACCCCACCATAACCTTCAAGGAACCAATGCAAAAAGATCAAGGAAAGTGTTGAAGATTGACACTTTGGTGGGGGATTGCTATGACAACTCTATGGACCAACCTTCCATTGAAAATCATAAGGTTCAAGATGATAAGGGGTTACCTGAACCCTTTAAAGCATCCACTTCTCTAGGGAAGAGAAGAGAAACGAATTCCCTTGGACCAAATGGGAAGGATGCCAATTTTGTTTGGGATCCAGGGGGAATTCAGCATGAAGTGGGTGTGTGAGTCAGGATGAGCTAAATAGTTCATCTTCTTTTTGGGGTACATGCTATCAGCTTCATTTAAATTCTATGCTTTCTTTAAATTTATGCATGTTTTAGTTTGAATTCTTAGCTTTAATTTAGTTTTAATATGTTTTTAAGATGAGTTTTGGATGATCATTGTAGGAGGAGATGCAAAAATGATGAAAGAAAAGGAAGAGAAGAGAGAATTCTGGCCATTGGTTCTATTTCCACTTTGGGACATATTTTGGAGTACTTTCTCGAGTCCATTTTATACATACTATATACCATTTCGAAGCTCGGGAAGTCAGAAGTCCAACGCTTCAAACGGTGTCCAAATCGGAGTTGAAACGAAAAAGTTATGGTCATTGCAAGAAAACTGGACCGAGCTGAGCGGGAATTTCGCACACCACTATTCAAGGTGCGAATTCCTCAGTCCACTGTGCGAGAATTTCGCACACCTCAAATCAACGTGCGAAATTGGAACTCCAACGTGCGAATTTTCCCCTGTTTCTGCCGACTCCACACGAGATCTTTTCTTTTAGATATTTTTGTATAAATTTCCATTCTTCTCCTTGTAATCCACGAATCATAAGATTTCTTAGCTAGGAAGGATTGGAAAAACTTCTCTATATATATTCCCTTGCATCCGTTGTAATTATATATCGATCAATATATAGAATATACAGAGCCTTGCTCTGTTTTTCTCTCTTCTCCTGTTCTTCCCCATTTCTATTTTCTTAGTAGCCAAACAGCCTCTGAGGGCTTTTCCTCATAGGATGATTGGCTAAAACTTTTAGTTTCTCAAAGTATGGATGTTATGTGATGGCTTGGATGCAATCCCATGGAAATTTCTCGCACCCGGAAGGTAAGGTAGTCGTTTTTCATTAATGGTTCATTAATGCAAAGTTTGGTTTTTATTTCCTTTTGACAACTTCCAACGGCCAATACTTGATAAGCTTTTGGATTTCTATCCATTAGTTATCTCCTACGAGCTATTGGAAGGTGAGGTTTTCAATTCCAAGTTTTGCATTAATCCGTTAGAACCAATTTCAATGGCCATTGAAAGGTGAGTTTATCACTTGGAATGACTTTGAGTTGCCAATATTTGGTAAGCTTTTGGCTTTAGACCACTAGTTATCTCTTACGAGCCATTCAAAGGAAGTCTAAGGTGAATAACCATTGATGAAATTCACTACCATCTGTTTTGTCATTTTAAAGGATTAAAACTTGATTTGCTAAATCCATACCGGTTCGGGAAGCAAGCATCACCATAGTTGCAACCCCAACGCGAGGAGCCTATCCTGAGATTTCCAATTTGCATAAGAGCCAGAGCATAGTTATCCTATATTTGAGAAACTTGTTTTTACACCCTTTCATTTTAGTCTTTAATGTTAGCTTAGATTAGTTTCAATCTTTCTAAAACATTTACATCTTCTTTTAAAGCTAACATCCATAAGAAAATCACCTATTTTCCTAATTTGAATATCACTTGTGTTTGCGAAAACCCTTCCCAGTGAACGATCCTAGAACCACTATGCTATAGTAGCTTGGCTACTTTAGTAATAGTATTCAAGGTATAAATTTTGTTGATACGCCTTTAAAGCTAAGCTACCATGAGTCGAACCAGCCATTTTGTGCGCCTGCGAAATTCTCCCGAGTGCTTCCAGATATTTGCGACCGACATTTTTTGATATTTTGCTTCAGATATTTGATGTCTAAATCCCAATTCTCTCCTTGTAATCCACCAATTATAGGATTCCTTAGTTGTTAAGTAAGAACACAGGGGTGAATAACCTCAGATATTTTGTTTTGTAATTTTCTTTATATATAGCTCTCGGGAGCTTGTTCTCAGAGAATCATGTAATCATGTAATCCACTGTAATATAGATATATCATATATAGATCAACGAACAGAGCACTTGCTCTGTTTTTCATATATATTCTTGTTTTCTCGTTAGTTTTCTTTCTAGCCAACCAAACTCTGAGGATTTTTCCTCAGAGGATGAGAGGCTAGGCTTTTTGTCTCTTGGAGTGAGGAAAGCCGGGTAAGTTTCCACATGCATAGTTTGGAAGTTTTGTTGTTTTAGTTTTTAATGAAGAGAAAGTGTGACCCGTTAATGGTTTTTATCTTTTTAGTTAACTTAAAACGTCTTCAATTCACCTGAGCCAACACTTGGTAAGGCAAGTGATCTCCGTCCATGGAGATTCACTAGTTTATCTCTTGCGAGCTTTTGGGAGGTGACTTGAAGGTAGGATTTTCTAGAATAGCCAACACTTGGTAAGCTTTTGGACTCCAAGGAGACATCCATTAGTTATCTCTTGCGAGCTTTTGACGGGTAATCCAAGGTTAAAGATCACCTTGAATGGCAAATGCTAGGTGAGAGGCACGAGCCATTGCAAGATGCATCAGTGAGAGGGATTTAGTGTTTGAACCCATTAATGGGAAGCATCTGTACAACATCGGTTAGAGAATTAACTATATGTTAATTCTCTAATGCGAGGAAAAGAAACAAGTGACCGGAACTCCCTTTTTGTATGAGGAATCTGAGCCTAGTGATTTGAAACTCCAAGAAACACTTTTCTTTGTAAGTAAAATCAGTTACTATTTTTTGTTAGTTTAAATCTAAACCTTTTTCATTCAAACATCTTTATGTTTTCTTTTAAAGCTAACCTTGAAATGAAAAGGCACCAATTCAATTTTGAATTAATATCATTTGCAAAGTGAAAACCCATCCCAGTGAACGATCCTAGAGCCACTATGTTATAGTAGCTTTGTCTTTGCTACCCTAGTATATGGTGTAATAGGTTATAAATTTTGTTGATTACTCTCTCAATCAAGGAGCACCAGCTGGACATGAATCAGCTGAGACACCAAGTGGGCACGAATCAAATGGCGCCGTTGCCGGGGATCGAACCCCGAATCAAATGGTGCTGTTGCCACTGCCGCTGCTAGGGACGAATCACATACTCATACTCTTATACTCTCTTTTAGATTCTCACCATTTATATTTTTCTCTATGCATACTTTTGCCACTAATCTTGTTTTTTTTGTGCAAGACTAGTTTATATGAAGTCCTCATGACAAACTTCTCACTTGATGATATTGAGGTAACATCTCCATTTTTCCTTTCATTTGACCCAATATCCTACACATTGGGGACAATGTGTAATTTAGGTTGAGGGGGGAAGGTCTATTAGCCCTAATTTTTTTCAAAAGTTTGCCTGTTATATTTGGTTAATTAATGACATTCTTAATTTGCCTTGGCAACTCATGGTTTATTTTGCATGAGAATGCTTTAAGTAGTATTATTTCTTTAGAATTTGAGAAAAAATACAGTTAGAGCAAGAGTATTAGTTCACTTACCTTATCTTTATATACTTTGAAGTGCAAAAATAGTTAGGTTAAATTCTTTGAATGCCTTCAAATTTTTTTTAATGGTTATTTTCTATTTAAGACTCAAAGCACACATAAAGCACATATACCCTTGTGGTATCTTGATTAAAATAATTTCTTTAGCTTAAAAGGAGTTGTTCTTAAGCAATAAAATGAGGAAATGAAAAAAAAAATTGATGAAAAAAAAATTTGAAAATGATTTATTTAAGCTTGAGCAATTATTTGAGGGGGTAATGGCCCTGTGTTTTCAAGCCCCGGTGCCCGAAAACGACTGGTTAGAAGTCATCGATATCTTGCTTGTAACATAAGCTAAACTCAATTTTGAAAAAAAACATTAAAATAAATAAATAAATATTTGGGAAATTCAACCTTGTTCTACCTTGAGCTAGGATGACACCTAAAAGGTAAGTGGCCTACAAAGGTTCTCAATACCTAGTACCTTGGGTGAAAACTTGGGAGTTGTCGATGGATCCCTATTAAGCCATATAGAAGGAGATTTCCTAAACTAAGAAAGAAAAATCAAAATAAATTTTCCTCATTTTTTAAATTAAAGAATGATGAAGTTTGAGTTTAAGAAAAGTCTTAAGAAAAATACTGAGGGGACACCAAAATTAAGCACATGAGGTTTAGGTGGAAAAAACCAAACAAGGAAAAATCAAGAGACACTAAGGGGAATGCTAAACATGGATGCACATTTATGTATACGAAGATAAGGTGAAAAAACTAAGAAATTGCATATCTTGTTTCATTTTGCTCAATTCTAGGAAATTTGACTACTTGGGTATCTTTTGTGTGTAACATGTTATTGATTCATGCTCAGTCGGGTGTTTATCAAAACATTTATAAAACCTACAACACCTTATACTAGAGTAGCAAATACAAAGCTACTATAGTATAGTGGCTCTAGGATCGTCCACAGGGATGGGTTTTCTTTATACACTTAACATTAATGAAAGGAGAAATGGTGATTTCCTTTTTGGAAGTTAGTTTTTAAATGAAAATAAGATTGATTGGAAGGGTTGATTTTAAGTTAAGGAAACATAAACAATTGAAATTATTATAAAGAGAAAGTCTCTTGGAGCTCTGGTTACTAGGATCAGGTTCCTGTTGCAAAGTGGGAAATTCTGGATCTTCTCCTCACATTGGGGATAATAACATAGAGGATGGTCATCTCCCAAACCGGATTTGTATTTAGCAAATAAGTTTTGATCCAAAGGGTTCTTCAAAAATCATAGTTGCTTCCCATTAATAGCTTCAAACACTAAAGACCCTCACCTTGAACCACCTTCCAATGGCTCGTACTTGATAACTAATGGACATCCATGGATCTAGCAATAAGCATCCATAGAATCCTAAAAGCTTACCAAGTATTGGCCATTCAAGGTGATTCTAAGGGATTAAAGCTAAAACTTGACATACAAACCATTAACGATACACAACTACCTTCATTTTTAGCAAGGAAAACTCCCACCTTTGCATCTGGGTCCTTTACCTAGCTTCCATCACTCTAAGAAACGTGAAACTTAGCCACTCATCCTCTGAGAAATCATCCTCAGAGGATGTTTGGCTAGAGAGAAAGTGAAGAGAAAATGAGAAGGAAAGACAGAGAAAAACTTAGACTTTACAAAATATCTAAAACATAATATCTAACATAACATCATCTTTGAGAGGTTTTCCAACCCCTATTTATAGTTCCTAAACAAACCCTAATGTCTTTTATCTATTACAAAATGAGTAAAAAGGAAAAAATTACAATTCTGGAGATTTTTCCTGAAGGTCGGTGTGCACAAAGTGATTTTGGCACGCCTTGCAAAATTTTGGCACGCCTTGCAAAATTTTGGCACACCTTGCGAAAGTTTGGCACACCTTGCGAATTTGATGATTTTGCCTTGCGAAATGCTTTGTTTCCCTCCATCTTACTACTGATAGCTTTGTCAACCCCTTTCCAAGTTTGGCAAGGGGTTTTGAAGTGCTCCAAGGCTCAAATTCTTCATGTGATTGACCTTTAACTTGCCTTGCCATAGCTTGCACAAAACTCTCCCTCAATCTTGGCCTATTTCAGTGATCAAAAAGCTACCAAAAACACTAAAACTTACCAAAAATTAGTTAATAACATTTGCTAGGTCCTTAACATGCCAATTGGGATAAAATGTCTAACTACTACTCAAAAGTGCTTAATACAATTAAGTTTAAGATTATAAAAATGCACTTTTTGAGTAGTAATCACTCCCCCCAACCGACACATTGCTAGTCCCTTAGCAATGAAGGAGACAAAAAGAAAAATAGACTATACAACAATTTACAAAATCATGCTCACCACTTCAAAAATAAAATTTTAAAGCAGCATGATATGGATCAAAAATCTCTCATGGAAAATCAAAGATATAAAACCCAACCTTTAACAAGAGTCATTAAATCACTTACCTAATCACAAAATACAAAGAGTAGGCACTATACAAATTTAAGCATCAAAAGAATTTCCACTCTCAAAGATCCAACACTTAATCTTCGACAAGAATCTAAGTGTTAAGGTGATTAGTTTCCAATTATAGTATGCTAAACTATGCTCTCCCCCCAACCTAGTTCTTTCTCAAACCTAGCAAACTGACCAACACCCAATAGGCTAAGAACACACCTCTTTTATTTCACAATTCTTTTATTTGCTCAACTTCACCCATTCACCCCTATAACGAGCATTAAGGTTTGCGACTCCCAACCAATTAAGGTTTAGGGCACCAGGCTTCAAAGACTTTCGCCATATATCCTTATGACCTTGCTTGGGTTTCAAGGCATGTGTAGCACTTGTTTTTTTTTTTTTTTCTGAAGGCTCATTGGCCTTCTATAAGGTGTCCCAACACTATTAAAATGAGGTCAAAGGTACCAAGTCAAAATTTTCCTAAGTTCAAGGGGTGAGATAGTTTTTCATCTTATAATTGGAACCTAATGTGCACAGTGTGTGGTAAGATTAAAGTGGAAGAAACAAGGTTGAATTCAATAGGAGCTTCAATAATTCATCAACCTCAATATACATAATACAAACTCTAAGACTTAAGCAAAAAGGCAAGAACTCAACTTCTCTCATTTCATTTTGAGAATTTTTCCTTAACAACCATGGAGAGTAGAGTAAAAACTTTTAAAAAAAAAATAAACAAAAGGTAACTAAGTTAACAAAATATCCTAGCAATATTTACAATACTTACTTCCTCAACTCTCCCCCTAACCAAGACGAACATTGTCCTCAATGTTTCAATTGCAAGTGAAAATAAAGGGAGGAAGTGATACCTTTCGAGGCAAATTTTTCATAGTCATGCAAAAGTTTCGCAAAAGGGCGCAAAAATGACTAGAGAAGTGAGAAATGAAGTTGGGATGTATGCTGCAAAAAAAATAAATAAATAAAATTTTACTATTTTTTTTTTTTTTTTAGAAAAATGAGGGGTGGAGATTGTTCGCAAAGTGGAATTTTCGCAAAGTGGGGTCTTCGCAAAATGGAATTTTCGCAAAGTGTAATTTTCGCAAAGTGGAGTTTTCGCAAAGTGGGATTTTCGCAAAATGGAATTTTCGCAAAGTTGATTTGTAGGGTGAACTTTGAGTTAGCAAACCATGTGGAAATTCGCATTTGAAGACCGAGAGTCACAAGAATTTCGTAGAGGGTGCGAAATTTTTGCATGCTCTGCTAAATGGCAGTAGCTCACTTAATGCAAAGAGCACTTTTCACACACCATGCGAAAAATTCGCAGAGAGGTATGCGAAATGCTTTGCTTCAATTTTTCCTCAGCTTTTCCTCTACAAGTGATCATCAAAAACCTAAATTAAATCAAACTAAAATGGAATTCAAGTAAGAAATCGAAATCAAAACAAATACAAATGCAAGAAAAACATGAAATTAAAAACAAAAAGCAAAAATGGATGAACTTAATAGTTTTCAGAAAGACTAAGTCCATCCAGGATCTGATTATTATTATTATTTTTTAAGCCTGAGGGGGATCAAGGAGGGTGAATTCCTCCTTGTCTCGAGAAAAAGGCTCCACAAAGGCTTGAGACGATGGCCATTCACTTTGAAAGTTCGATTACTATTGGCGTTGAGTAGCTCCACTACTCCATTTGAATACACTTGGTGGATTGTGAAATGACCTAACCACCTTGATTTCAACTTGCCCGGAAAGATATGGAGCTTAGAGTCATAGAGCAAGACTCTTTGTCCCTTTGAAAAGTCATTTCGGGTCACCAACTGATCATGCCATCTCTTCAACCTCTCTTTTGCAATTTTCGAAT
This sequence comes from Vitis vinifera, assembly GCF_030704535.1. Classification (NCBI taxonomy): domain Eukaryota; kingdom Viridiplantae; phylum Streptophyta; class Magnoliopsida; order Vitales; family Vitaceae; genus Vitis; species Vitis vinifera. Next base: position 11,900,919 of record NC_081823.1, on the reverse strand, counting down.
TAAGGTAAGCATCATTTCGCAGTTCCTCCAACTCATTGAGGTCTAAGAATCTCTTCAACCCGACTTTGCTCAAATCCATGTTGAGTTTCTTGATTGCCCACCAAGCCTTGTATTCCAATTCCACAGGGAGATGGCACGCTTTACCATAGACTAAGCGATAAGGGGACATTCCAAGAATGGTCTTGTAAGCAGTTCTATAAGCCCATAGTGAATCAAGGAGTTTGATAGACCAATCTTTTCTGTTCACATTCACCACCTTCATCAATATGTTCTTGATCTCCCGGTTTGCCAACTTAACTTGCCCGCTAGTTTAAGGGTGGTAAGGCGTAGCTACCTTATGCTTCACCCCGTACTTGGCTAGAAGAGTTTCAAAAGGATTGTTACAAAAATGAGTACCCCCATCACTGATTATGGCTTTAGGCATTCCAAATCTTGAGAAAATGTTCTCCTTCAAGAACTTGATAACCACCCTATGGTCATTGTGTTTGCATGGAATTGCTTCAACCCACTTAGAAACATAATCGACTCCCACCAAGATGTAGGAGTAGCCAAATGACATAGGAAAAGGTCCCATGAAGTCAATGCCTCAAACATCAAAAAGATCAACTATCAGAATGGGGTTCAAAGACATCATATACCTTCAGGTCAACTTCCCAAGCCTCTAACATCGATCACAAACCTTGCACATGGCATGGGCATCCTTGAAAAGTGAGGGCCAATAGAAACCCGATTGCAAGACCCTCATAGCTGTCTTTTGAGAAGCAAAGTGACCTCCACAAGCATTCTCATGGCAATGAGAGAGAATCCCATGTTGCTCTTGTTCAGGAACACACTTCCTTATTATTTGATCCGCACAATACTTGAATAGAAATGGTTCTTCCCAATAGTAGGCATTGATCTTTACAAAGAAATGTTTTCTATCTTGTGCTTTCCACTCACTTGGAACTTCTCCTGTAACTAGGTAGTTCGCAATGTGAGCATACCACAAAGTTACTACCACTAACATGAGAGATTCCTCTGGGAAGTCATCATTAATGGGCAAACCATGGGAATTATGTGCGATTGCAAGCCTTGAAAGGTGGTCAGCTACCACATTTTCTACTCCCTTCTTGTCTTTGATTTGAAGATTGAACTCTTGAAGCAAGAGGATCCACCTAATCAGTCTTGCTTAGTCAACAAATACTTCAAAGCAGAGTGATCGGTGAATACCACTATGAAATACCCCTCCAAGTAAGCACGAAATTTGTCCAAGGCAAAAACTACTGCTAACAATTCCTTCTCAGTGGTTGTGTAGTTTCTTTGAGCCTCATTGAGTGTCTTACTGGCATAATAGATCACATAGGGTTTTCCATCTTCTCTTTGGCCCATCATAACTTCAATAGAAAAATCACTAGCATCGCACATTACCTCAAAGGGTAACTGCCAGTTAAGAGCTCGCACAATGGGTATTGTTGTCAAAAATGACTTTAATTGCTCAAAACTTCTTTGGCATCTTTCATCCCATATGAATTTAGCATCCTTGACCAACAATTCACAAAGAGGCCTTGTAAGCTTTGAAAAGTCCTTGATAAACCTCCTATAGAAACCGATATGTCCAAGGAATTGCCTTACTCCCTTGACATTGGTGGGGGATGGCAACTTCACAATGAGTTCAACTTTTTCTTTATCAACCTCAATACCCTCCTTAGAGATGATATGCCCAAGAACAATCCCTTGTTGTACCATGAAATGACACTTCTCCTAGTTAAGCACCAAGTCTTTTTCAATGCACCGGTTTAGAACAACTTCTAAGTTTACTAAGCAATCCTCAAATGCACTTCCATAAACGATGATATCGTCCATAAAGACTTCCAAAATTCGCTCCACCATATCACTAAAGATGCTTAGCATGCATCTTTGGAAAGTTGCAGGTGCATTGCATAAACCGAAATGCATTCTCCTATATGCAAATGTACCGAAGGGGCATGTGAAAGTGGTCTTCTCTTGATATTCCAAATCAATCTCTATTTGAAAGTAGCCAGAGTAGCCATCCAAAAAACAATAGAAAGGATGCCCAAAAACCCTTTCAAGCACTTGGTCAATAAAAGGCAACGGGAAATGGTCATTTCTTGTCACCGCATTCAACTTCCTGTAATCGATACACACCCTTCAACCAGTAGTAAGGCATTTGGAGACATCTTCTCCCTTATCATTCTGCACCACCGTGATCCCAGACTTCTTTGGGACAACCTGGGTTGGACTCACCCATAGGCTATCTGATATGGGATATATAATACCGGCTTGAAGTAGCTTCAAAACTTTAGCTCGTACCACCTCTTGCATGTGAGGGTTCAACCTTCTCTGCGGTTGGCGAACTGACTTTGCTTCCTCCTCCATATAGATATGATGGGTGCACACCAAAGGGCTGATTCATTTCAAGTCTAAAATTTTCCACCCAATGGCCTTCTTACATCTTCTAAGGAGTTCGATTAGACAATCCTCTTGATGAATGGTGAGAGCTGAAGAAATCACCATAGGGCACTGCTTGTCTTCCTCCAAGTATGCGTATTTCAACCCAGTAGGTAGAAGCTTAAGAGTAAGTTTTGGGGGCTCCTCCTTACCAACTCTGTGCGACTCCTCCTCATTGAACAAAGGTAGAATCTTTTCCATCTTTCTCCAATGAGACATGGTAGTTAGCAAATCTGAGGGTTCAGGTAACCCTTCATCAGGATCCCCAAGACTCTCAATCAAATCTTCCTCCATGCTCTGTTCACAGTGCTCCTCCACCAAAGTGTCAATCATGCACACTTTCTCTGGCCCTTTCTCTTATTCTAGATGGAGATGCTTCTTGCACAAATGGAAGATGTTTAGCTCCAAGGTCATGTTGCCAAACATGAGTTGCATAACTTCATTCCTACAATTGATGATTGCATTAGAAGTAGCGAGGAATGGTCTTCCAAGTATGATTGACACATAGTTTGTCCCTATGACAACTAGATTAGTATCAAGAACAACAAAATCTACTGGATAGTAGAATTTGTCAACCTATACCAAGACATCCTCAATTACCCCCCTTGGGATCTTCACTGATCTATCAACTAGGGAGAGAGTAATGGATGTGGGCTTCAACCCCCCAAGTCCCAACTGCTTGTAAACCGAATAGGGTAGCAAATTCACACTTGCTCTCAAGTCTAGAAGAGCTTTCTCCACACATGTCCCTCCAATATTTACTGAAATGGTGGGGCATCCTGGATCTTTATACTTCACTGGAGACTTGCATTGGATGATAGCACTCACTTGTTCAGTCAAGAAGGCTTTCTTGGTCACATTTAACCCTCTCTTTACAGTGCACAAGTCCTTCAAGAATTTGGCATAAGTTGGAACTTGCTTGATCATGTCAAGTAAAGGAATGTTGACCTTCACTTGCCTCAACACTTCAAAAATTTCTGATGTATTCTTGGTTCCCTTCTTACCATGTAAAGCTAGAGGGAAAGGTGGAGACATGTGCTTCTTCATCATATCTTCCTTGATGACTATCCTTGGTTCTTCATCCACACTTGAATCATGGTCACCTTTCTTTGACTTTTTCTCACCCATGTCCTTATTTGATTCACTTCCTTCATCATGTTTCAGCTTGGGTGGGGGTTGAACAACCTCCTTACCACTCCTAAGAGTGATAACTGCTTTGACTTCCCTCAACTTTGAAGATTCTCCTTCTTGAGCTTCTACTTCATGAATTACCTTGGGATTTTGATGAGGTTGAGAAGGAAACTTTCCTTTCTCTTGCACAGTATTGAGGTTGGTGAGCCTTGAGATGGAGTATTGAACATTATCTATCTTCTGAGATAGATCATTTTGCATCTCATCCATCATTTTATTCAATGTACTCTTCACTCTATCAATTTTCTGATTCAATTGAGAGTTGATTGAATTTTGCTCCCCCACAAAGTCTCCCACAACCTTGCTAAGATTCACAATGGCTTGTTCAAGGTTTGAAGCTTGTTGAGGTGCTTGAGCTGGTGGTGTGTACTGAGGTGGCCTTAGCTTCCATGAGAAATTTGGATGGTTTATCCAATTAAAATTGTAGGTGCTTCTATAAGGAGCATAGTTGTTGGGCTTGAATTGGTCAACCACATTTGCTTGATCACCAAACATTTCTCGCACTACTGGAATGGTTGGACACTCCTCCACCAAATGCTCATAAGATTGACATATGGAACAAGGCGTAGCTTGCACTCATGCCTCAGAAATGGCTTATACTTCTTATACTTTCTTTAGTTCTAGCTCTTCCAATCTCCTTGCCATAGTTGCAAATTTTGCTTTCATGTCCATGTCTTCACTCAACACATACATTCCACCCTTAGCATTGGGCTGAGACTTCATTATCCCCATATCTCTAGTATTCGGTTCATCCCATCCTCTTGAAACTTCAGAAACATAACTCAAGAAGTCCATAGCTTCCTCTGGATTCTTACTCATGAAGTCTCCTCCACACATGGTCTCTAGGAGTTGCTTCATAGAGGAAGACATACCATCATAGAAATAACTCACTAAGAGCCATGTATTAAAGCCATGGTGAGGACAAGCGTTGATAGCTTCCATGTACCTCTCCCAACACTCATAGAATTTCTCATTCTTCTTAGCTGAGAAGTTCGAAATTTTCCTTTTTAAGCCATTGGTCCTATGAGTAGGGAAGAACTTCTTGAGAAACTCAGCTTGTAAATTAGTCCACATTCTGATACTCCTCGGCCTTAGAGAATTAAGCCAAACCTTGGTCTTATCCTTTAAGGTGAAAGAGAATAGCTTGAGTCTCATCAAGTCAATTGCAGCTCCTCTTTCTTGGAATGTATTGCACACGTCTTCAAACTCCTTGATGTGAGAATAGGGGTTCTCACTTTCCATCCCATGGAAAGTAGGTAGAAGGGGCACTATATGAGGTCGGATCACTAGTTGCTCAGTGGGAGGCACTATGCATGAAGGTGCACTCATTCGAGGTGGATGCATGCGGTCCCTTATGGATCGATATGCATTGAGATTCTCCTCTTGCCCATGTTGGCTATGCTGATCTTCAGGTGGAATATCCATGATGTTCAAGCAGACTTCCAACTTGATTTCTTGAGGAGTTTCAATTTTCACAAGTCTTTCCTCAATATCTCTTATCCAATAGGGCATACACAACTCGAGAGTACTGAAACAAAAACAAAGAAAACAAAAAGGACTACAATTCTAGGAAAAGATTACAAGTTAGCTAAAAAGTAAATGAAAGATAAGATAAAATAAAAACAAAGAAAACGAGTTAGTGAAAAAAAAATCACCAACTTGTGATGAAGATCACAAGTACTCATAAAAGGTAACATTTATGTACTTAGGCACCATTCCCGGCAACGGCGCCATTTGATTCATGCCCAGTCGGGTGTCTATCAAAACATTTATAAAACCTACAACACCTTATACTAGAGTAGCAAATACAAAGCTACTATAGTATAGTGGCTCTAGGATCGTCCACAGGGATGGGTTTTCTTTGTACACTTAACATTAATGAAAGAAGAAATGGTGATTTTCTTTTTGGAAGTTAGTTTTTAAATGAAAATAAGATTGATTGGAAGGGTTGATTTTAAGTTAAGCAAACATAAACAATTGAAATTATTATAAAGAGAAAGTCTCTTGGAGCTATGGTTACTAGGATCAGGTTCCTATTGCAAAGTGGGAAATTCCGGATCTTCCCCTCGCATTGGGGACAATGACATAAAGGATGGTCATCTCCCAAACCGGATTTGTATTTAGCAAATAAGTTTTGATCCAAAGGGTTCTTGAAAAATAGTAGTTGCTTCCCATTAATGACTTCAAACACTAAAGACCCTCACCTTGAACCACCTTCCAATGGCTCGTACTTGATAACTAATGGACATCCATGGATCTAGCAATAAGCATCCATAGAATCCTAAAAGCTTACCAAGTATTGGCCATTCAAGGTGATTCTAAGGGATTAAAGCTAAAACTTGACATACAAACCATTAACGATACACAACTACCTTCATTTTTAGCAAGGAAAACTCCCACCTTTGCATCTGGGTCCTTTACCTAGCTTCCATCACTCCAAGAAATGTGAAACTTAGCCATTCATCCTCTGAGAAATCATCCTCAGAGGGTGTTTGGCTAGAGAGAAAGTGAAGAGAAAATGAGAAGGAAAGGCAGAGAAAAACTCAGACTTTACGAAATATCTAAAACATAATATCTAACACAACATCATCTCTGAGAGGTTTTCCAACCCCTATTTATAGTTCCTAAACAAACCCTAATGTCTTTTATCTATTACAAAAGGAGTAAAAAAGAAAAAATTACAATTCTGGAGATTTTTCCTGAAGGTCGGTGCGCATAAAGTGATTTTCGCACACCTTGCGAAATTTTGGCATACTTTGCGAAAGTTTGGCACACCCTGCCAAAATTTGGCACACATTGCGAATTTTGGCACACCTTGCGAATTTGATGATTTTGCCTTGCAAAATGCTCTGTTTCCGTCCATCTTACTACTAATAGCTTTGCCAACCCCTTTCCAAGTTTGGCAAGGGGTTTTGAAGTGCTCTAAGGCTCAGATTCTTCATGTGATTGACCATAAACTTGCCTTGCCATAGCTTGCACAAAACTCTCTCTCAATATTGGGTTGTTTCAGTGATCAAAAAGCTACTAAAAACATTAAAACTTACCAAAAATTGGTTAGTAACATTTGCTAGGTCCTTCACATGCCAATTGGGATAAAATGTCTAACTACTACTCAAAAGTGCTTAATACAATTAAGTTTAAGCTTATAAAAATGCACTTTTTGAGTAGTAATCAGTTATGTTGAGTCAATATGGTTTCATGAATCTCATTACATATTTTTCACTTTTTTCTTTACTCTTTTCATTTGCTATGGACTAGCAAAGTTTAGTTAAGGGAGATGATTGGAGCCAAAATATGTGCTCTAATGGCACATATTTGATATGATTTGTGCACCAAAGGACATTCAAATCACCCAACTTTACCTAAATTGATGCTAAAGCCCTAGCCGTGAGTTTAATTTGTACTTTGGAGACTTATCTCAGGTTCGAGGGAAGAAAAGGGTGCAAGTTGAATCACTTTAGATTTTGAAAGATCAAGAAAGGGTTAAATGAAGAAATAAGTGAGTCAAGACTCATGGACCATGAGAAAAGGCAAGATGAGGATATCATGAGTTTGGAAGATGAGAAATGACCATAATGGAGTAAGAAAGAAGCTAAGAAAACATAGAAAATGAGGCATGAAGCAAGATTCAACTGCATGGAAATTTAGAACTCAAAAATCTAATGGTAATATATACCCTGACTTTGAGGACAAAATTGGAGCATTTCCTAGAGACCATTTTATACATATGGTATATTGTTTCGAAGCTTGGGAGGTCAAGAGTCTAATACTTCAAACAATGTGCAAATGGGAGCTGAAATGAAGAAGTTATGGCCATTTGAAAACAACTGCACAAAGCTAAAGGGTCATTTCAAAATGATTTCAAAATTCAACTTATGAATTCGAAATCCACATTGAAATGACACCAATTTCAAATTCACCCACTACCACTTTGATGTTTCGCCTCCTCTACCTTGGGAATTGCATCTAAGGCACTCCATCAAACTTAAATGGACCCCACACAACTAGAAATCACCATTTTATTATTTTTTTAATCATTTTTAGGTAATTATTTTTGTAATAAGTGGCTAATGAGAGTGTGCCATAGGATAGGTAATTGATGATATTATCTAAACTCTCTTAGTTCTATGTTTTAGGGATCTTGGATTTTTTTTCCTAGAGAGTTTGACATTGAAGGTGGAAGAAGACGAGAACTTTGGTTTGTTTTCTTTTTCTTCTTTATTAAATATATTGTTTTAGGTTCTTTTCATTCAAATTATGGATTTTTGCCCTATTATTGATTGAATGTGACATCACCCCCATGAGAGGTTAAGAGCCAACTTGGGGCTTAAAGCATGAAAACCTAAGGGTTAGGAAACCTATAGGGACAATGGGTAAATTATTATAACAATGAGATTAATTATTGGTTGGGTGACAATTTATCATTTTTTATCCTATCCTTGTGAGTTAGTTTAGGGAATGATACGGTAGGTTATTACTCGATACTAGTGATTCTTGGTAATTCTTGATCCTTAGTTATCCTCGTTTTTTCTATCGTTATTTGCCCCAAAACAAAGCTATAAAGAGTAGGAAGGGTTAAAAAGCCAAATCTTAAACTAGTAATCAATCTAATTCATTTGATGGTTTTAGGAATCTGATTTAAAAAAGAAAAATTAGGTTTCAGATGCAATTTTGTGTTATAGAACTCAACTTGATCACGAGCAGCCAAGGATCCCAAAACCCTAAGATCATATTACTTAAAAGACCCTTATTTTCTCTAATTTATATACCCTATGTTGGATTGTAGAAAGCCCCAAACTTGAATCAATTGAATTTAAAATAAATATCCATTTTGTTATTAATTTATTTTCTTTTACTTAGTTTCACATTATTCTCATAGTATTTTTCACTTTAGGATTCAAACGAAAGCAATTCATTTATTGTAGTATTGACAATTTCCATAAGCTAGTCCATGAGGACGATACCTAGAGTACTACAAAAGCCGTAGTGTGGACTCGTATTTTTCATATGTGCTCCCACTCAATCGATGAGACTTGCTTTTATTGGTGAAAAAAAATAATTTTGGAAAAGTTGGAGTTACCACTTATTTTATTTTATTTTAAAATGGAAAATAAAACAAGAAAGAAAACCCTAAATAAGTGACTCCATAGTTTTTGGAAAAACGTGTCTTTGAAAAACCTAAGTCTAGGTTCAGGGATCAAGTTACCTATTGGGAAGGTACCTCTAACAGGTAGCACCCCTCTAAGCCCTAAAGAGGTCTCTACTAGCTAAGTTGAGGGAATTGGGACAATTAATTGGTTGATTGAGGGTACCTAGGTAAACTAAGGTGATTTAAAAAAAAAAATGGCATGCTAAACAAAATAATCAATCATAAATCATAAAGACAATTTAGGGTGTGTGTCTGGACTGCTTCTTAAGTGCTATCACAAGACATTAAAGTTAGTTCAAATAGCATATCATCCAACATGCACTTTATTGGAAATGATTGAACAATGAAACAATATATCAAGACACCCATGCACTATCAAACATAGGCACGGTTCATAGTGACAAGCATATTCACAAAATTTAGAAGGTAGGTGATAGGGGGCGTACCTAGATAGCATAGATAACATGTAACGTGCTTCCACAAGACATGAAGGGTTAGATAATAAATAATAATATAAAGATGTTTAGGAAATACTGATTCATGCCTAATTGGTGTCTCAACTGATTCATGTCCAGCTGGTGCTCCTTGGATGAGGGAGTAATCAACAAAATTTATAACCTATTACACCATATACTAGGGTAGCAAAGAAAAATCTACTATAGTATAGTGGCTCTAGGATCGTTCACTGGGAAGGATTAGCAAGTTATCAATGATATCAATTCAAAGTGAATTGGTAGTGTTTCATTTCAAGGTTAGCTTAAGAAATAAAACTCAAACCTTGATTGGTAAAGATTTAGATTCAAACTAACTAACAAAACAAGTAATGGGAATAACTTAGGAAGAAAAACATTCCTTGGAGAGTCAAGTTCACTGGGGTGGTTCCTCATGCAAAAGACATAGCTCCGGTCAAATGGTTCATTTCCTCGCGTTAGAGATTCAACATATTGTCAATTCTCTAACCGGTGTTGTACAGATACATCCTTTAATTAGATTTCAACTTTAATTCTCTCATTGATGCAACTTGCAATGGTTCAAGCCTCTAACTAAGCCTTAACCATTCAAGGTGATCTTTAACCTTAGACTTCCCTTCTCAAGCTCGCAAGAGATAACTAATGGATGTCTCCTTGGAGTCTAAAAGCTTACCAAGTGTTGGCAATTCCAAAAAATCCTACCTTAAAGTCGCCTCCCAGAGGCTCGCAAGGGGTAAACTAATGCATCTCCTTGGTTGGAGATCACTTGCTATACCAAGTGTTGGCCCAGGTGACTCTAAGGTGTTTTAAGTTAACTAAAAACATAGAAATCACTAAAGGATTTCACTTCCTCTTCATTGATGGCTGAAACCACAAAGCTTTGCATTCTTGCACTTGGAACCTTCCCCGGCAACCTTAGCTCCAAGGAACTAGAGGTTTAGTTACTCATTCTCTGGGGAAAATTCCTTAGAGAGTGCATAACTTAGTAAGAAATAAATAATACAAAGTGAGAAGGTAAGGCAAAACAAAGGGCCTGAACTTTACTTGCTTTTCAAAACTTTACAAAGGGTCTCCTCTCGTTCGAACAGGCTCTCGAAGAGTATATATATGAACATAATACAAAACTAATTATTATATAGATATTTTCTCTTTTTACTAACTTAAAAGCTAAGGAATCTTGTAATTGGTGGCTTACAAGGAGTATTTTGGGATTTAGACAACAAAAATCTGATGGAAAATATCTCCCAATGTCGGTAGCAAATATCGGGAAGCACTACGGACCATTTCGCAAGAGAAAATGATGTCTGCGAGATTTCGCAGACACACAAAAGGGTTGCGAAATCACTTCGCAGCAAAAGGTTATTCTCGCAGGGCTGCGAAGTTGGCTTCCATCTTGAGGTTCTCAGCTTCCAGCTTGTGGCATATATCGGGCAACTTCAGGAGGAAATACACCACACTATACAAAAAGGCTGCGAAATCACTTCGCAACAAAAGGGTGATTTCGCAACCTTTTGCAAAATGCTTCCTTCAGCTTGGAGTGATTGACTTGCAATGGCTGTAACTTCTTCGTTTCAACTCCGAATTACGTACCGTTTAAAGCATTGGATTTTTGACTTCCTGAGCTTTGAAATGGTATATAGCATGCATTAATTAGACTTCATAAAGTGCTCCAAAAGTGGCTGCCACGACTGTCATCAAGAATATGCTTCATGGCAGATTCTCTTTACTTCTTCTCCTTGCACTCCGGATTTACTCTTGGCAAATGACTTCCAAGATTTGCCCAAGATTCCTCATAACTCTCCTCAATCTTGGATTGCTTTGGTGATCAAATTACTAACAAAAACACCAAAACTTACACAAAGTGATTAAAATTGCTTTCAAGGGTCCTTAACATGCCAATTGAGTTAAAAGGCCAAAACTACTACTCAAAAGTGTTTAAAAGGGTTAAATACAAGCTACCAAAGAGCACTTTTTGAGTAGTAATCAAATACTACCCAAGGCTATCAATTCAAAATTGGTTTTACCTAAATTCAAACCAATGTTCAAACAAGAATGTGGAAAAAAAAATTCCTTTTTATAATTTATAAAGGGTTTGCAAATGATATTGAAGTATTGCTTTCTAATAAGTTTGAATGGGTAAAATGATGGATTTGAAATATAAGAGACCAAAATGTAAGACAAGAAAAAGGTTCACTACAAGAAAAAAGCCTTTCGTTGACAGTTTTTCACCATCAAGGTAGGGTATATCTGTCAAGGTATGTTACTATTTATATATGTCATCTATTCCAGTGTCAAGAAAAGTTTAAATCTACCTTGACATTTACATATGTCAAGGTTGTTTCTATTTCTACCAATGATCGAATCTTTGTTACTATGACATATGTCAATGTTTCTTTCACTTTTGTCAAGGTTGGATTCAACATATGTCAAGATTTTTTTATCATATGTCAATGTTAATTTGATATTCTGTTAAGGTTGCTACAACAAATGTCAAGGATAAGTATAATATGTGAAGGTTTCTAGCTATTGCAATGTCAATGTTGGGCATTGGCCATCTGTCAAGGTTGCCTATGACAAATTTAATATTATTTTACTATAATTTTTAGTTTTAATGGAAAATAAACTTGTTACCATATGAAACTTGTTTCCAAATTAATTTTGATACATATTTAATTATGATAATAATAACTAAGTCCTAAAACAATGTAAATAAACTATTACTCAAGGGAAAAAAATTGTTATAGATACATTTGAATATTAAAAACACAATGGAATAAATCTTTTTCTATTTACTCTCTATTTTCTATATACAAAAAAAAACTAATTACAAATATTCAATTAAGATAATATATAAACTTAAATTAAAAAGTACAATACTATCTTCATAAGAGGTGGTCATTAATTCTTCATCTTCTTCTTCTTTTTTGCTATATTTCTTGAATACCTAGTAGGATAGACACATGTTAATAGCAAAGTAAGCAACAAGTATCAAAATAGCAATTTTCAAGTATTATATTACTCAACATGCATTTTATCAAAGGAAATCAAATGAATATCAAGGCACCCAAAGTCAATATCAAATGAGGATATAGTTCTTAATGACATACATATTCATGAAACTTTAAAATGGGAAGAGAGAGAGCGTACCTATATAGCAAGCGTCAATGATTCTACAAAAGTGAGGTTAATTCACCAATAATAATGATAAGATTAAAGACTAATAAATAAAAAATAACTAAACCTATATTCTTAAAGTGGCAATCATCTTCTTTGCATGGTATGGTTGCCCTCCAAATTCATGTGTGGATGCCTTTCACAAAATCTGGTGGTGCCATATTCTTAAAGTGGCAGCATTCTTTTTTTTTTTTTTTTTACAAAAAATAAACTGATGTGTAGTGGAGGTTCAAAGTGGAAGCCTTATTCTCATCCTAGTAGACCCAAGAAGATTTAATTTGCATTCAATGAAAGTTGTTGTTTGATGAAGTTTTACGGATCTATCAGTCAATGAAGTGCTTGCATTTTCATACTTACACTGCCACTCTGAAAGTTCCTCATCAATAATATCCCTAGCAGCAACTACAAGTGTGAGTAAGCCTTGTGATGAATATTCAGTGAAATGGCTCTGAGTTGCCGGCCTTACATGACTATTCCTCCCACTGTCTTTTGCTAAAATGCTAAACATTTAAGAATCAACACCTTTCACCAAGTCTTTCACAGTATCGTTGGGGAATTTGATGACAATAGACATTCTTTTAGGCACGCTATCAAACTCATGCAGACCCAATAGATCCAGACAGAGGCAATTGAAACAGATTGCCCAATTAAAGCAACCCATGGCATTTCAGATGTACTTCGAGGACCCTGATTTAACAAGAGAGCCTGAACAGCAGCAAGGATTTTCTGGTATGATGCAGCTTGATCTATTTTACTAATTACATCGATTTTTCTTGTACCATCTCCATCATATTCCTTAGCAATTTTGAGAGCTCGAGATGAAGCCATTTCAGGTGCCTGGGCAGTAGGTACAATAACCAGCAAAATGGCATCATTGTGCTGAGCATAGTCACTCACCAATGTCTCATCCATAATCCGTTGATCCAATCCAGGCAAATCAACCAGTTTCAGAGGAGGTGTTGTACTAGTTCGTAGCTTCAAATATATTTCATCTCGGTTCTTGCCTGAAGCACCCTTACTCAGCTTGTCCTGGAGAGAATGTCGAAGAGCACTTGTAGAAACTTGTTGAGATTTGTTGGCAATTTGTAAGATGATCGACTTGCTGCTTAGGAAACAATCCTTTTGTAAATCAATACATATTAGAGCCCGAGTAGCACCATTTTCTCCAATAGGCAAAACAAGATGTCCAATCAAATTGTTCAAAATTGCAGATTTACCAGCACCGACATTTCCAAGAGCAACAACGTTAAGAAAAGTTGAACCCCTATGAGAAGAACTGGAACTCGAATTCTCATCCACATCTTCATCCGCCAGCAGTGCCGCGGCCTAGCACATAGACCCTAACAGCTGCATGAGCTCATCGATCGCCTCCATGAGATGAACCAAACAATCCAACAATCAAACGATCAAACCTTGGGTGAATTCGGAACCGAGATCGAGGAGATCGAAGCAAAAACTAGAACATACAAAATCAAAACCCTAGGTTGAAAATTCTCACGAAGAAAAAAAAAATAAAAAATAGCAAAAATCGGAGATCTGCGTGGATCGAGGTGCGGGAGATTGGGAGACTTTGAGATTCAGAGAATCAAGAGGTTCTGGGAGAAAAAAAGAGTTGAAATGTGAATGAAGAAGTCCCCTTAACTAAAGGGAATTTCAAAGCATCCGACTCCCACAAACCTGAATCTTGAGAAGAATTTAAAGAAGATCCATTGGAGAGTCTTTTGGGCTCTTGGTGTTTTCCACTCCATAACCACCAAGAAATATGGGTTAATGACACAGACATACTCTTACTCAGATATTGATTTGAATAAGAACAGAATGAATTTTGGGGCTAAAAATTTATGAATAATTAAGATGTGGCTAAGACCAGATAATCGGAAACAAATGCGTTTTGATGAGTAGTTTTTGCCTTAAAGGTCAAAACCTAGAAGATTGCTTCTCAAAATCAAAAACCTAATTTCTCTTTCTACCACTCAACAGGAACCATCAATCTAGAGAGAGATTTTTCCCGAATGGAGCTGGATTGTTCTACATTTTTCAAAGCCCTTTTTTTTAGGTAAATAAAATAAAATAAAATAAGCATTTTAAAAAAGAAATGAAAATAAAATAAAAAATAAAAACATAAAGTAAATAAACAAATAATAATAATAATAATAATACTAATAATAATAATATCTTTATGAAAATCAATTCATGGAATATATTTATAACTTTTATAATGTCAATTTTCCATAATTAATTTTCTTCTTTCCTAATGTCTAAATTTGTATGAGTTAACTTAAAAAATAAAATTTTGAAACCTGATATTATGCCGAAGAATTGATAAATCAAAATTCCAAATATCTTAATTTTCAAGCTTACACAAATTTATTAATTATTTTTAAATCAAATACAAGTTACTTACTAATTTAAAAATAATGAAAAACAGTTTATGAAAAAAATATTATATTAATACAAACTCAAAAAAAAAAAAAAAAATCATTAACATCAATGAATAAAAAAAATACTTTATTAGTATTGATTTTATTTATATCCAATTATAAAAAAACCATAATGTAGCAAATTTTATTTCACTAAAATTAGTGCATAAAAAATTATGTACACAAATTTATTTCAGTGCTATTGATATAGACTAAAAAATGATTTAATCAATTTGATAAAAAAAATGAAAATTGATATTAACATTACTAAAAAAATTTATTAAATATTAACTTCCTTAATCAAAATTGATTGTTGTCACTTCAATTTATAATACTTAGTAAGTAAATTAGATATACACATATCAAACAAATTATTATCATTATTGCTTTTATTTAAGTACCTTGAATACATTGACTCATAAATTATTTGTCAAGATTCTACTATATAAGTCATGAAAGAATTCAACAAATTTTATATATGTCATTATTGGTTTAAACAAGTTGTATATGTCATAGTTGTTCATTAAAATAGGCAACATTGACACATTTCACCTTAAGTCAAGATAATAATATGTCAACAATGACCTTTTTTCTTGTAGTGGTTGAAGGTATGTATCAAGTATATTTTACCTACTATTTTTTAAAAAGGTGATTACCCTTTTTCTTAAGAGGTATATCAATTTATAGGATGTATAAGAGGATTTTTAGGTTATTACCTTTATAGTTAGGATCATCAGAAGATATTTGTTAACACAAATGTCAATTTTGTTTTATGAAAACTATATTATAAGGAATAAGGCAAAAAATGATAATGATTGGAAGATATATTAGAAGATAGTCCCACATTGCATATGATACTATGGATCTAGAGGGTTTAAGGCATACCATTCCTATGATTTTGAGTACAACAGTGCCTTATCATAATGGGAAGTTTATATGTCATAGATTATGATGAAGCATTGAGTAGTGTTTATGCTCACTTAAGGTAATGAGCTATGAAGAGGTAGTTAGAATCTTTGCATTTTAACATAGTTTGAGTTCCTATAGAAGCACTTAAAGGGATAAAACTCATAGGTGTAAGATGGTCTACAAGAGTAGATGGAAAGCTTGAGTTTTATGTGGCTAAGACTATAGCTAAAGGTTATAGTTTGAAACTTTGTTTCAACTGTGGAAAACCTTTTCAATAGTGATCATACTCAAATCTATCAGATTACTCTTATCTATTGCATTGTGTCTCATTTATGAGATATAGCAACCAAACATTTTCATAGCAATGGGCCTTGTGTGTACATGAAAGCATAGGGGAGCATGGTAATGCTCTAAGATCTTGTAGGTAGATGATAATCTACTCATTGGATATGATGTAAGGATATTTTCATCTGTCAAGATCTAGTTGTTTACTCAGTTCTAGATAAAAATCTAGATGAAGGCATAATATATTCATAGGGTTAAGGTCCTTTAGCATTGTAGGAATATGAAAAATTGTGCCATGTCATCTACATTAATGAGCATTTGGTCAAGTATATGATGTAAAACTCTAAGAAAGGTTTGTTACTCTTTGGATTTGGAGTTATCTTTCTTAAGATCAATGTCCTTGGACATATGTGGAGAGAGATCGCATTAAGATGGTATCTAATGCCTTTGCAATGGATAGCCTTAAGCATACAATGATATGTGCTAGACCAGATATTTGCTTTGTTATAGGAATAATGAGTAGATATTAGTTCATTTCTTCATTAGGCGAATGTCAAACATATACTCTAGTATCCATAGAGAATGAAGGATTATATGTTTGTGAGTCCTTGTATCGAGAAATTGGACTTTCATTCTGATGAGGACTCTTGCATGTCTACCTCTTGGATTGTGTACACTCTAAGTGGTTTTTGTTACTTCTATGGCAACAAAGGAAGCCTTTGGCTTATGGGTATTTCCATTGGTTGTATTGTTTAAGATACTATTATCTAGGATGGTGGCATAGTCCAAAGAACTAAAGTACCACTATAAGAGGGAACATATAAAAAGCAAGTGATACCTTGCTGTGGGATAGTATAGAAAGGTGACGTGACTGTAGAGTAGATTTTTTCTACAATACATAGTATACTTTTGGGGCTAGTAGGAGTTTGTTGGAATTGAACCCCTAAAAGCAAGATACGATGTAATAAAATTAAACTTAACTAAGTAAGACATGATGTAACAAAGTTAGATTTAACTATCCCCTTGTTATCCCTCTAGTGTATTGACACTGATTTGAACATTCAACCCATGTTTCTTACATTGTACATGATTTGGGTGCATTAGGAGTTGCACAGATGTATAAGTCATGGATTCCTTCTAAGTAGATAAGTTGTCCATAGTTGGATCATGGATTTGGGCAATTCAGTAGAGACTATAGTGCACTACCTCCTAATTGGAGGGATGACTGGTCTTGGTCGTTGGGATGAGTTTCCTATGATGAATATACTAATGTATGTGATACACACTAGATAGGACCTATGTGAATCATGACGCAAGACTATAAATTATCATGATTCACTAAGCTACTCTACTGCATAGACTCTCAACTTTAGAGGATATTGAATTTGTGCCAAAATTAATAGAAGACTTTAACCTATGAGTGAAACCCTAAAGCGGTCATATATCCCTATGAATTGGGTCACTGTTGATGGAGGTTGATGACAATAGGTATTCTCAATAGAGGCACCATGATATCTCATTAGATTGAGACAATATGTCCCATTGGGTGATCCAGAGGGCATGTGATCATGAAATCAGTGGTCATAGTAATTCCTTCAGTGGAATTTGACATATGCCCCTTAAAGGTAGAGTATGTCATTTGATCACATAATAAGTGTGATTTTTAACTAAAGGATTTGAGGGGTAATCTTGATAGGTGACAACACTACCTTATTAGATTACGGACACCGGTTCATAGGGAGTTTGCATGCAATAGATAGTAGATCATAAACCCAAGTACTTGGTGTCTTGTTGTAATATACATAGGATATTAAAGTGTAGTTGACTCTCTATAGTGGGATGTTGAATCAATTTCAGAATTTGATTCTAAGGGAGCCAATACTCCTATGGATCCCAATGGTCCTTACTTTGAGCTCATATTCCTTAATGACACGATTTATAAGGGTTAGATGGGTTAAAATTAAAAGATTAAAATATTTAAAAGTTGGTGAAGGTACAAAGAATGTGAGAATGGGATGAAAATTTTGTTTTTTCATTTCTTATACCCTCACATTTTATGCACCCTCTTCACATTCTTTATACCCTTCTCACATTTTTTGTACCCTTTAATTTTTTTGAAAATTTTAATTTTATGTTTTTTTTTTTTCACTTCACTTGACAATAATATTGTGTAAAAAGACTAAATACACTTGAAATTGAAACAAATAATGTTTAAAAAAAATTATATATTAAAATAGTACAAAATTGGTGGGGTATGAAAAATGTGAGGGTATGAGAATTTTGTTGAAATTGAAGCAAATAATATTTGAAAAAAAATTTAAATATTCAAAAATTGGTGAAAATACAAAGAATGTGAGGAGAGTACAAGAAATGTGAAGAGGGTATGAATTTTTTTTTTTTTTTTTCATTTCTTGTACCCTTATATTTCTCATACCCTCTTCACATTTCTCACACCCTCCTCACATTTGTTGTACCCTCTAAATTGTTTTAATTTTTTTAAATTGACTTGATAATAATATATTGTAAAAAGACTAATTACACTTGAAATTGAAGCAAATAATGTTCAAAAATTTTGAAAGATTAAAATATTAAAAAATTTGTAGGGGTACGAAGAAAGTGAGGAGGGTATGAGATTTTTTTTTTTTCTTTTTTTCATTTCTTGTACCCTCACATTTCTCATACCCTTTTTTACATTCCTCACACCCTCCTCTCTCATATTTTTTGTACCCTCTAAATTTTTTTAATTTTAAGTTTTTCTTCACATCACTTGATGATAATATTGGGTAAAAATCTTTATTACACTTGAAATTGAAGCAAATAATGTTCGAAAAAATTGAAAGATTAAAAAATTTAAAAATTACAATAGGTACGAAGAATTTGAGGAGGGTACAAGAAATGTGAGGCTCTTCACATTCTTCGTACCCTCTAAATTTTTTGAAATTTTTAATTTTGAATTTCTTTTTTACTTCATTTGAAAATAATATTGTGTAAAAACGCTAATTACACTTGCAATTGAAGTAAATAATGTTTGGAACAATTAAAAGATTAAAATATTCAAATGGTTTGGGGCATGAAGAATGTGAGGAGAGTACAAAAAATATGACAATCCTCACCTTCTTCGTATCCTTGTATTCTTTGTGATCTCTAATTTTTTTTTGAAATTTTTATTTTTTATATTTTTTTTCCCATTTTAAATAACAATAATATTGTGTAAAGATTATCATTGTTTTTGGAATGTGGAATTTATGGAAATAATCTCCAAAAAAAATCAAAGATTGAAATACTAAAAGGTTATCATGCAATTATGAACTAATAGCCTTGTATCCTTTTCTATATTTTACAAAAAAAATTATCATTTTTGTAAAATTTTATCATTTTACAAAAATATTTCAACAGATTTTATATAATTGGTTATTGCAAACGATCATAGCAATGTGTGGTGCACATGATTAATTCCCTCGGCAACCATGCTAAACCTGGAGAATTGGTTTTTTTAATTTCCTTGTCATGTTTCTTAATTTTATTGGCCTAAAAGGTGGGTATGATACCTTAGAGTAATTTTTGGTAACCAATGGCTCAATAATATTATGCCCAAGAGTGCGGATTTACATTTGGCTCCATGAATGTTTATCATTCTAAGTGAAATCTAAGTCTATGTTCAATTTGCCCAAAGAAAGAATATAAATCTTTTTTACTAAAAACTATTAGCCCAAAATTTTATTTATCAATTAAAATTTGAGATAAAAATAAAGTTTTAATTATCCATTGAAGCTTTATTTTTTAATCAAAATCTTAATTAATAATTATAATTTTATTTTTGAATTAAAAATTTAATTATTAATTATTAATTAAAATTTTATTTTTATCAGAGGATGATAGGACACTCTGGGGAAAAAGGACCTAAAAGATATATTTTTATGGGAGGCGCCTTGGTGACCCAAAATTCTTTTCACTTTCATGCTACAGGCACCCACATTAATCCTTAAGCAACCCCATAAAATCTGGTCCCTTTCAAGAAGGACACGTACAGATTGATAGATCAATCACCCTTCTCGCATTCAAGTTAATGGTACCTTCTCTTTTGCTGCGCTGCATTCACTCCAGAAAGGTTTGCCAACCTACATCGTCCTCTCCACTTTATTTTCATTTATTGTCATAATTTAATAAATATATAAATGTATTATATCAAATACTAAAAAATAATAACTTTTTTATATTACACAAATTTTAAAATATAATTTATTTTTTATATATAAAAAATAAAAAATATATCCAAACAAAGCTTAAAGTATAAATAATACATCACATGGTATATATTATACATATTATTGAAGAAAAAAAATGTTAATTGCATCACTTGTGAGAAATTTTTTATATTTGATACATGTTTACTATTGTTTATCATGTCTACTCCTTACCCAATACTCAACTAAATAAAGTTGACTTGGAAGACTATATCATTGCACCTCTTATGCTTCAATGGTTCCTGTATCTTTTGAAGACAGTGGGAAAAAGGGCTGCTGTTGTTTCTCTTTGGATGAGAGTATCTTCTCTGCCTTGATATAGTTAAATATAATCTTCCATCTGCGAGGTAAGTTAATTTTGACCTTTGTCAACTGCAGATTTTGTTTAGGTTTTCTGTTACACATTAGAATAACTTCGCTAAACATGGCAATACTATAGAACGATAAGGAATTTGTTGTAATGGCTTCTTCTTCTTCACTACGTCCTAGAAATGACAACAGCGCAAACAGTCCTAAAAACAGTAACATCGACATTGCTGAGCATGATGAGGAGTTTACTGCAGTGGCTTCCTCTTCATTACCATCTCGGTAATTGATGACAGCCCAAACAATCCTAACCGTAGTAGCATCAATATGGCGCAGAATGCTGATGAATATGCTCCAGTCTCTTCCCCTTCATCTTTGCAAAGGATTAGCAGCTCCGGTAAGATGCTAAAAACCATGTTCATGTCCATTTCCGCTTGAGGTCCTTCTGCAACTTTTATTTGGATCATTTGATATTTGGAAGTTATTTGGAAATTAAATTTTTAGGATTTTAGATTTTGTTCCGCTACTCTGAACAGGTATTTGGTAATTGGTAACATCCAATTACAATATGATTGTTTGGGTCAGATTATACTTTAAGCCTTCGGGTTTGAGGTGTGAAATGACCGTCACGCCCTTGGAGTGGGTCTTGGGGCGTGACATGGGACACTAGTCAACAATAAGAATACAACTATGAGACGCATGCATTTTTTGATGCCATTTCCATGTGGAAGTGATGCCAACCAATTCAAGAAGTGTTTTCGTGTGAGGTTGGGTAGGCTATGAATTTTTGTTAAGAATAGAATCATTAGTTTCGATCTCTTTCGTTTTTAGTTCAACCTCTTCTAGTTTTAGAAGTTGGGTGTTTGAATTTTTATGGCTAAAATGGACTTTGAAGACTACCTAGGTTGCTTTCATGCATGTAGGTCGTTTTCCATCATGGATCAGTTGATCAATTTCAAAGAAAACGAGTTTAAAAAGTTTCACCAATGTTAGGTTAGAAGATTAGGATGAGAATGTTGTTTCATTCTTCTTTGATGGATTATCCTTTGAAACAAACTATTTTTTTAATCTAAATTGTAGAGGCCGACTTTATAACATCGAATCATATGAGGCCCTTGATTCCCTTGGATACATGGTAGAAAATTAATATTTTCGGGAACCAAACATAGCTTTAATCTTTAAATGGAAGCTCACTAGGTTTGGCTCCGGCGACCGCTTCTGTATGTCCTGGACTTTAGCTCTTCCAATTTCTGATCCAACAGATCCTGCATGGATGCATGCACTCCCAGCAATGAGACGAGACTTTTTTGGTGCAAGGCTAGGGCTTTCCTACTACTTCTGTTTCCTGGCTTTTTGCTTGAGGGAATTCTTATTGGATGAAATTAAACGCACTGGCTAGCTAGTCTTTGTTTGCTGCGATTGTGGGCTGGTATTTGACTTGGATGGAATGTGGTTGACCTAGTTGAATTCTAATATATTCATTTTTTTTTTCTATCGGTTTGATCTTTTGGGTCAATGCAGTTGAAGATTCTGCATGCACTATTCATTCAACCAGGATTCATTCTCCTTTTTGTTACACACAATATTATTATTTTGGTATTCATATATCAAGTAAAGTTTTTTTTTTTTTTTAATTTTGTCTATGTCTTAAATTTGGAAATTTATCCGTCTATAATGAAAGAGTCGAATAAACCAAAGTTTCATGTTCGGAATTTGTTGTGATGACTTCTTCTTCTTCACTACGTCCTAAAAACAGTAACATCGACATTGCTGAGGATGATGAGGAGTGTACTGCAATGGCTTCCTCTTCATTACCATCTCGGTAATGATGACAGCCCAAACAATGCTTCAGTCTCTTCCCCTTCATCTTTGCAAAGAACTAGCAGCTCCGGTAAGATTCTAAAAACCATGTTCATGCCCAAGTCCTTATGCAACTTTTGGGCATAATTAGTTTACAAGTAGAACTGTTTTACAACCTGCTGTTAAAAAAACAAATGAAACTAAATTAAATTTTAATTCGTGTAGTTTATTGGAGGTTCAAACTATTATTGAAAGATATAAAGATGTTGATTAGAGGTAAACAAAGAAGTCCAAGAAAATAATTAGCAAAGGCAATATATCAAGCAAAATGATTTTCCCATATTTGGTTATATCGAAAAAAATATTTAAGAAAATCAAATATAATTAAAATTAGTTATAAATTTATGAAATTTTAAATTATTTAATTTTTATATTGAATAGTTAAAATAAGTGAAATGAGTAACATATAAAAATAATTAATTTATTGATTTTAGATATATTTTATTTCACTTTTTCTCACCTTCTAGCTATTTTTTTCAATTTACTTTCTTTTCCTTGTAATTTTTGTCAAATTTTCTAAGAACCAAACATAACTTAAATGATTTATTTTTAAAAAAGTAATTTTAGTATTAGGATGTTGTGAACGTTGAAGAAATATACATATCAGGGAAATCTAGGCTGACCTATACATCTTTTGGTTTTGTGACTGCAGAATTCTATGATGCAGATATAATCTATTACTCGGAACTGTACAAAGCTGTGGTCAATGGTGACTGGGAAAGTGCTTCAGAATTATTGGGGCGTGAGCCACAATTATTGGACGCCCCGATCGGAATAGATAATTCAACAATGCTTCACATAGCAGTTGAGTTAGGAGAGGCCAGAATGGGTTTCGTGGAGCAGTTGGTTGACTTTATGCCAATAGATAAACTGGCTCTGAAGGATTCTGATGGCGCCACTGCCCTTTTCAACGCTGTAAGGGCTGACAATATAAAAGCAGTCAAGTTGTTAGTGAACAAAAGCCCAAGCTTGCTCAATACCTGCAACCAAGGCAATTTAGTGCCTCTTCACAGCGCTCTTAGGTATGGTCATAAAGAGCTGACTTTATATTTATTAAGCGTCACCAGAGATGATGTAGATCCAAGTCCTTTCGCAGACAAGCCTGGAGTCATACTTCTGCACAGAGCACTAATGGTGGGGTTTCATGGTGAGCTATATTTACCATCCCCTATCTATTTTCTTGATATGAATTACCGTCGGGTTCCCATGTACAATTTTGTAATATGCAGATGTAGCACTGTATCTGGTTAAACGTTTTCCTGACCTTGCCACATGCAATTTCGGTGATGCTAAAGATTCTTATGATGATAAAGATTCTGATGATGTTAAAACCCCTTTGACGGTATTGGCTAAAAGGCCTTGGGCTTTCCGAAGTGGAAATCGCTTCGAGTTATGGGAACTCATAATATATCACTGTTAGTTTCTTTACTCGCTTGACTCTTTTAATTTTCTTTGTGTTTTTCGCTGCATCTCCCTTGCTTTTGTTTATAGAGAAAAGAATAATTAATTTTCATGGCTTTGGATGACATGAAAATGTAAGAAAAATATTACAGAAAAAGGCAGGAGGAATTCTAAAATTTTTTCTCCACTTTCCTCAGAAAAGTTGGAAACAATTTGGGAATAAAAATGCATTTCTTAGGTATATTTAATTTTATATCATTTAATTTTTTCATAGTAAAATAAACAGTAGGGAAAAAAATTATATTTTTGCATATATATATATATATATATATATATATATTTTATTTCTATTTCTTAATTTCTATCAAAATTCATCCCAACCAAATATAAGCTTAATGAATTCTACCAAAATATATGAATATCCCTAATTTTGTTGAATAAAAATTAAATATAAGGCACACAATTGCATGTTATTATTTATTTGATTTTATGTTATATAATAGGTCATTTTGTGTTATAAATGGATAGTAAGACTCTGATACACCACAAAGCCCATGGAATAAGAGCATAATTAAGAATAAGTTTGGCACATGAGAAATAAGAAAGGCAGATGGACATCAATTTTCAAGATTGGTCTTTAGTTGGGATGAAGATGAGATTGAAAATATTAACAAGGATTTCCACCATCTACCTGCAATGACAGTTTTATTTCTCAGCATACATATATGCATACATGCATACATACATACATACGTACATACATATATATATATATATATATTAGTGAATGATATTGATTAAAGGGTAATGCCCAATGGTCATGTGGTGTAGGTGTAGAACCTTTTGTCTAGGTTCGAAACCCCCCCTACATCAAACCATGTTCACTTTTGAAGTTTGATTGATTTTGACTGAGTAGGCAGTTTGACCGAGCCAGCCACATGTTGACTAGACTAAAAAAATTGGTAAAAAAACCCATAAATACCCCGAAAAATGATTAAAAAAAAATTGGTTGATTGAAATTTCTCCACTATGTGTTGCTTTAGTGCCAATCAAAATTCGATATTTTGTTAACATATTGTCGATTTATCATGATTTTTTTGTCGTTCGTAGAAAGAATGAGGGAACTAATAGATGAATGAGTGTCAATCCAAAAGGCTAATTTCTTGGATTTTAGAATACTTACTTGGCATAGAGGTTGTGGTCACTTTTATACAAGGCCTTTGAGGGAGTAGTTGGAGTTTCCGTATATCAAGGCATAGACTTTGTTAAGGTCACATGAGTATGGTCTAAGTTAGCATTTATTGTTCATTCATGCTTGTTGGCGAGTGATCAATCATTTAGCACTTGTGCAAGGGGTTCAGATATAAGCATAATCATACCTAGGGTTTTGGTTACCTATTCTCTTGCTAACACGTGGCCTTCTTCTACCAAGCACCCCTATATTTTTCCCTCATTTTTCTTTGACAACAGTTCGTAAGGGATGAGGAAGATTTAAAAATGCCATACATCATTATGATAATTTGTTATGCAAGGAGCATTTTGAGATTCTTAGAGTGTTACGCATTAATGGGTAGTTAAGTCTCGCCCTCTTCATGCCTCTTTGTGGTTCTTCACTAAATAGTACTTTGAGGCTTATTCTTACACCTATTTTCCTCTTCTTGGGTTTTTTGAGCAAGTATGGGTTTCAATTTTTATGGCAAAGAACAAGGACTTCTTAGTCAAGTGCTCCAAGGATTTTTAGACCTGATAGAGTTATGCTAAGGGGCCTATTCTTATGTTGAGTGGGTTGTTTTTCTTAGACTAACTTTATGAGTTCTCAAAAGGAGATGATGTCTTGATTGCCCACATCCAGGCTAACATTCATTTCTCTTTTCTTCCACTATTTGTTAGCTTTATGATTTTTCTAGGGTTTTTCTCATTAGAGTTAACCTTACCATCGTCACATTCTTGGTTTGTACTATTATCCTCAACATGTTAGAGGGACAATATGTCAATTTAGGAAAGGTACTCTTTCCTTGTTCAATAAAGTTGCACAAGGGTAAAAATGATGATTTTATGCCAAACTTTAATGATAGAGATTTAGTGTTGAAACTCCTTGACTCCAACAAGGCTTAGGAAAAAAGGGTTTACTAATGGTCT
This sequence comes from Vitis vinifera, assembly GCF_030704535.1. Classification (NCBI taxonomy): domain Eukaryota; kingdom Viridiplantae; phylum Streptophyta; class Magnoliopsida; order Vitales; family Vitaceae; genus Vitis; species Vitis vinifera. The sequence goes on along the minus strand of NC_081823.1, from coordinate 11,874,923 downwards.
TTAGTGATTAGGAAGGTTTAGAGCACAAGGATATCCATTTTCGAGTCCCTTGTGGCTTTTAAGGCCTAAATTGCATGATTACTTTCTTTCTTTGATTCTTCTTTTTTTTTCTCCTTTCAATTTACCTACCCTCTTTTACTTTATTGTTAGGAGATCATTCCACCACACAATATCTCCTCAAATTTTACTCTAGAAGGAATTTTTAAACAAAACAATCTTCCTTTGATTATCTATAACTTTTTCGAGTTTCATAGCTACTTAGAGAAAGAAGAGTGTGTCTTAAAAATGTCTTCATCTAGCGTGTCAAAACTGTTAAGATAGAGCCTTTAAAAGCATGATATGATCTAACAAAATGAGGTTTCTTCAATATATTTATATTATGATTTCAATTTCTAATTTTCTATCCTTGATTGCATTATTACTTATAAGACCATTCAAACTTACATCATTTGCATTGTACATGACTTAGGTATGTTAAGAGTGCATAAAAGATTCATGTCATGGGTTCCTTATAGGTTAATGAGTTACTCAGAGTAAGTTTGGGGACTTAGGCAATCCATTTAAAGTTTTAGTGCACTATTTCCTAATTTGAGGGATGACTTATCTTGGTTATTGAGTTAGGTTTCCCTTGATGAGTTCACTAGTGTGTATACAAATTGGACAAGACTTACAATGAATCATGACATTGTCTACCAAGTAGTTATGACTTTAAGAAGTTACTATGTTACATAGACTTTCAATCATAAGAGAATATTAAGGTAGTGTTAAGGTCTTTAAAGGGTTCAACATGTGGATAAGACTCTAAGGTGGTCACAAATTCCCTATAGATTGGGTCACTATTAATTAAAGCAAGTGACACTAAACATTTTCAACAAAGGCATTATGATATCTCATGAGATTAATATGGTGTCTCCTATTAGGTGATCCTAATAACTTGTGATTATGAAATTTGTTGCCACAACAATTGCTTAAGTGGGATTGAAGATATGTTCTTTATGAACTAGTGTATGTCAATTAATCACAAAATAGGAGGATGTGAGACTCAAGGATTGTATAAGTAATCCTATAGAGGTAATTTTCTAAGGTTGATAGTTATTAACTCTTTAGATTATGGACATTAGCTCATAAGGAACCCATCTGCAGCGGACAGTAGGTCACAAGCTTAAGAAATTAATTAAATTAGATTTAATCAATTTTATCTCAATATAATATCATAGGACATTGGAATGTAGTTGATTTTCTTTAGTGGAATGCTGAGTCAACTTTAGAATTGGATTATCAGGGGGCTTATATTTTCCTATGGGTTCTAGTGATCCCTGCTCAAGTTCATAATTTTTATTGACATAAAGATTTGAGGAAATTGGGTTTAATTAATCATATGTGTGCATAAGGGCATTTTGGTAAAAATAAAAGTTGCACAAAAACTTATGACTATTTATCACTACAAGAAAATTGACTTTCAACGATAAAATATTTTGTCATTGAAAGTCTAAATTTTGCCTACAAAAACATTCCCCAATGAAAATTCTTTCGTGCCTTGTTCATCGCCCTAGATCCGTCACTAAAAGTTCCATGACAAAAATCTTATTTTGTCGCCTAAAGTTTTCCTTGAAATAAAATTTTGTTACTAGAAGTGTTTTCCAACGAAATATTTCATCGACAAAACTAAGAATTTTTGTCACGAAAAAAATCAAATTTGTCCCAAAAGTCGGTGATAGCCTACCGTCTTTGTTTAACTTGGCCACACCCCAGGCCTTCACCATTCACCCACAGTGCTAGCTCACCCATCAATCATGTGACCAGGCTCTGATACCACTTATTGATCGAGGTGCTCTATACTTCCTAGTGGGTCACCCATCCTAAGATTTCTTTTGCTGCAACATGCTTAACCACGGAGTATCTTATGACAAGACCCCCATTTGTTCTGAAAACTAATTGGTGATTAGAATGGAGATCTTATATTATTTAAGCTTACTCTCCATAGTCCATTAGGGTGGTTGTTAGCCCCCCCATAAGGCCAACACTATTTATTTATTAAATAAGGTATGCAAGTCGACATGAATTTGACTTGAACTCAATTATACTCAACCCTAAATCATGAAAGGGTGTTAAATTCAAGTCATATTGACAAGTCATATCAAATTTTGTCACCTCTAAACAAACCTAATGTTGAATGAGAACAAATTAGAGGACTATAGTTTATTAATAGCTAGAATAAATTCAATTCCAGACTTATGGATTAAAGTGATAAATTTGAAATATAAAATAAAAGTACAATTGGAAGACAATGTTAGGAGAATGCCAAAGTGTAATACTCATATTGACATTAATAAAATAATGATCAAAATGAAATTAGGATTCTACATCATTTTTTTTCTTTCCCTTTCTCATCTATTCCAAACAAAAATATCAAACATAATGAAACACTATAAATATAAATCATATAATAATTTATGATATATTTTAATTATTTTTATAACTATATTTGTTTTAAATATTTGATTAAAAATGCATACAAGTATAAAAACTCCTTTACAAGTTATTTGCGGTATAATTTAAGACTTTATTCTTAATAACTAATCAATTTTGATAAATTAGTAATTAATAATTTAAAAAAATAAATATAAAATTGATCAATAAAAAATAAAATAACCAATTATTAATAAAGATGTGATTGAAAACTTTTTAAAAAACTTTATATTTATATAGAATTTCACATGTGCTATATATATTGTACATTTTTTATTTTGTAAATATGAAAATAGAGCTAGGCATATAGTACTTGCAATATATTATATCATATAATATTTAACTTATACTTATTTATTTATTAATAATATATGATATCTTCATACACATAAATAATATTTGGAATTTTATGTAGGTAGAATGTTTTTATAGACACTAGACAATTTATTTGAGAAATTTAATTCTAACCAATTATTTAAAAACTAAGTAATAATTAAAAAAAATCTATTAATTTAAACTAGGTAACTAAATGTTAGTAGAAATTTACTTCTTGAGTGGATAAGGTATGATTTTGAATGAGAACAAATTAGAGGACTATAACTTATTCATAGCTAACATAAATTTAATACTACATTGGACTTGTATGGATAACTTTTACCTAATATAATAAAAATCATTTAGTAATATTTATGTATGTGTAGCACCATATAATAATATTGAAATTTAAATAAATTTATATCATAGGATGTAATCTTACATATCTTGGATTATCTATTGTTATTATTTATATATATATATATATATATATATATATAAATAACATGTTACACTATAAATATTAATTGCTTAAATAATTTACATTTTTTTATTTCATAACAATACTATTATTACATAATAGAACATTTAAATTTAAATAAATCTACATTCTAGTATTTAATTTTATGGATCCTTAATTTTTATTATTATTTATATAAATAAAATATTATAGTATAAATATTAAGTGTCAACAAATATATATTATATTATTTCATAGTATAAATCATCTACTTATTTATTAATATTCTTTATTAATATCACAATTTAATAACATGATTTGATGAAAAAATTACTCAATTTGTTAGGAAATAATATAATTATCGACGAAACCATTTTGTAAGCAAAAATAGATAAAAAGTTGTAACTTTTAGTGAGGAAATTATTTTCATCACCAAAAATTATAATTAGTGATAAATATTTTCGTAGGGAAATAGTTTATTTTCGTCACAAAAGTGTTTGCGCCAAAAACAAAACGCCAAATTTTCCTGTCACATCTTTCAATGACAAAAATTTCAAATTTGTTAGGAAAAGTTTGTAGAAAATTGGCATTATTGACAACATCTAAAATTTCATCGGTAAATGTTACTTTTAGCGACAAAAGTAGAATTCACCACTAAATTTTTGTCACGAAAAGTACATTTTCTTGTAGTGTATTTTAAGTTTTTTTTATTAAGCCACTTAATTAATTGAAGCTCATTAGAACTATTTAATTCATTAGTACCTAGTTGACTAGGTTAAGTGACCTTAGCCTATGGTGGGCCTAAGTCACATTAGCTTACAAAAGAAGTTATATAAACTCTCTTAGGGTTTAAGGTTAGATTGATGAGGGTTTGAGGTCAAGTTATCAATCTATCTATCCATCTATTCATTCATTGCTCTTCTAGAGAAAACATTAAGTACTCTCTTTCTCAAGGTGTGTAGTCACTTTACACTTGTTCCAAGGATTAAAGACAAAGTCATCGGTAGAAGCACCAAGTTTTTTTAGATCCCTGTAATAACTAGAGTATGATCTAGGAACATCTAGATGTAAAGGTATGCCTTTTAACACCTATATCTAAATATTTGAAATGTATATGCTTCTGTTGTTCTTAGATCTAGTTGCTCTAGGATCTTAGAGCACCCACTCTATGATTCCATCCTAACAAAACCTACTTACAGCCTTGTTTGATCATGCTTATGGGCTCATGCTTTCTCACCTCCTATGTTAGATATCTTTTTTCATTTCATAAAATTGTTCAAACAAAAGTATAGGTGAGTTGTAGGTAGCCAAACGTGCCTTTCTCATGTATCGGTCCCTCATGCTCTCTTATCAGGAATCTAGAAAATCGCTTTTATTTTTTAAGTCCTCCGATCTACTTAACTCTATTAAATCCATGGAGGTTTCAATTATAGATCTCATCTATTCCTTTTCATGTTCCCCTAATTGTTTTTTCTCCTATTTTGATATGTCCCCCATTCTTTAAAGGACCCTCTCCTACCTTCCTATTTCTAGCAAATTGATTATAGTGGAATCATAATAATAGGACAAAACTATTAGTTAGGCTCTTATCCACCATTTTGCATACAGGAATCTTCCTTTGAGAAGACAGAAGCTTAGGGGCTTTGTGGGTTAATTATCTTTCTTTAATGCTCCATAAGCTACTCTTTGGTTGGTTGGTATGTTGATCTATGAGATTTTTTCCATGCTTTCCCTCTTTCTTGACTCAAATGTTGTGAGTAGCTTTTCTTTTTCCCCCCTTTTGGCTACCCTTTATTTGGTCGTAGTGTGCGTCTTTGCCCTCTATTTGGTTGCTTGTTCAAGAGGTGAAACATGAACCATATTAAGTTGGTGCTAGCAAGTTTAAAGGAACTAAGTGGTAGGGAGCTAGGGGTGCAATTTGATTGAGTGAACATCCTGATGGTGGGTCTCTTCGTATTATGGGTTACATCACAAGCACTTAAGGACCACACTATGAGTGAGCAACATATATATAGGAAGGTCATAGAAGAGCTTTGATTGAAGCAAGAGGAAGTGTGGGTCCTAAAGGGAAAGCTAAAGGAGGTTAGTAGTGGGAGCACAACATTTGTCAATAGTAAAAAAATTTGTATTCAAATTTTATTGGAAAAGTTTATGGAGATGGAAAACCTAAAGGTCGAATGCATTATTTATTTCAAGGCCCATGTAGTTTAAGTGTTCAAGTGTTCACAAATTTTGCACATCAAGTTTGCTCCATCAGGGGAGGATATTGCTAGGCATGAAGTCCATCTTAAAGAGATAATCCAAATGTTAAAGGAAAATGCCTCAAAAGACACCAACCCAATTTTGGAGCCTTTAATCAAGCCATCTAGGCCAAGAATAGTGTCTAACCTGCTTTAAAAGGATCCTCGAAGATAACTCTAATTTTATTACAAGTTATGGGAGATTCTGAAGTCCTCTGCATTAGATCGGAGGAGTAATTAATACGTTGTTTATTTGGAGTTTGGCCTGCACACCCTTAAACACTTGTTTGCCATTGTGTCATGGTTTGTTTATGGCTTTTGTGCCTCTATTACATTAGATGGCCTTTATGACCTTTTTATGCTTTACATTTTGCTATTTTTATCTTTGATGTTGTTACTTTGTTATGCTAAAAGGAAGGGTGCCCATTAGGTTTAGGTGCCTATTTAGTTTAGATGCCTATTAAAAGGTAGAAACCCTACTAGAGACAAGGTTCTTATTAAAAGATAGGATGTCTACTAGGGAATAAGACAACTGTTAAGGGCAAAATTCCCATTGAGGATAAAATGACTATTAAAAGGCAAGATACCCATTAAGGAAGAGATTCTCGTTGAAAGGTAAGGCACCCATTAGAGTAATATGCTTGTTAAAAGGAAATATGCCCACTAGGGGTTAGATGATTTTTCTTCCAAAGGTTTCTCTTTATTTAAAGATAATAAATTTTGGTTTTTATTAGGTGGCACATGTTCCATGGTCATGGTATAAACTTTCCTTCAAGAACATCCCACTAATATGCATTGTGTCCCCATTCTTTTAATTAGGAATCGTCCTTTCCACAGGGAGGATAATTTTTCATCTTCTTAGCTTTCATGGAAAGTCCTTCTCAAAACTCAATCTTTTTCATGCAAGGGTCTTGTTTTTATTCCATTATGATTTTGGTTATCTTGCTCTAGTAGATAATCATCTTTATGGGTGTCACTTGCTTTCTTTCTTCAACTAGATCAAAATCTTGTTTTCTAGCAACAAGCACTTCTTTGCTACTCATTTAGGTACACAAGGTTGGCATTCTAATCATAGTTAAAATGATCACCTCTATCCTATATGTGAGAAAGTAAGGTGCTTCTCGGGTAGACGTTCTTTGAGTGGTTTTGTAAGATCAAAGTATAGTGAAAAGTTGCTTCACTCACATTCGCTTAGATTTTTCCAACTTTTTGCTTAAGTTCATGCACTATTACCTTATTATTGGCCTTTGCTGGTTGGATGCCTTAAGGGTACCACAAAATATGGTAACAATTCTCAATTCTCATTTCCTTATATAAATCTTAGAAGTTTTGGGTGGTTAATTGGAATCCATTGTTTGATACTATGACCCATGGTATCCCAAAGAAATGAATAATAGGTCATTGTAGATAATTTCATTATATCGAGCATCTTCCTCATCTATGCAACATAGGTAGGGTCCATCATAGGAGCTGGCACAATTCATGATAGTATACGACCTTACAACTTTTTTTTAGAGCCCCTGTGCTTCATTTTCCCCTTTATAATTGCTTCCTCTCGAGGAGGTACTAAAGGATAGGGATTTTTTAGAAGCATGTTATTGAAGATCCAATAATGAACCTCAACAATAAAGTGGGATGTTTCCACTATTGGTTATGTAACGTATACTTGAGGTTCCCGTAGGTGAGCTAGTACTTGTGTGGCTAGGGTATATACTTGTTGGTTAGCTTCTTTAGGGATAAGGCTAAGGTGGAACCTCTATAGGTCACATATAGTGGCTTAAATAATATTTTAGCAAGGTCATAATTGAGGTTTCCAAGCCTCATCATGTCTTGTGATCTTTTCGATAATAAGTTACAAATAGTTATATAATTGTATGCAGAAAACCCCCACCTCTTTTGCCAAAGGTAAGCTAGCTAGTAGGACCTTGTATTCCAATTCCTTATTAGTTGTCAAATACTCTAACTACATTGATAGGTTGATTTCAAACCCTATCGGGAGAGCATAGTAGTGTATCCCAATTGCTAAGCCCTTTACAATGGAGGCTCCATACACTCATAATGCCAAAGTCATTTGAATCGATCATTTCACTATCTATAACTCCCCTAAACCTTTTCATAATACTAGTAAACTTTATCATGAATTTAACAAGAGATTACAATTTGAATGCAACACATGGGCATAACATATATCGAATTTGCTAGGCTAGTTCTATTTTGTATTTCACCATTTTTTGAAATCAAAAAAATGATTTTATAAATAAGAGAGAGAGAGGAAGAAGAAAGAAAGAAAGGGAGAAAGAGTTTAAAAGGCAAAAAAAAAAAAAGTAACCCTAGGATTAGAGGTTTGTTAGGATTTTTACTCTCAAGTACAACTCACCACTAAGGCTCTGAACCTATGATATTGGCTTTAACATTAGGCTAAGGGTTTTTACCCAAAAAGATTGCTTCTTGAAATAAACAAGAACCACCTGAATAAGTTTCCTCTCTAATTGCCCTCTTTTGGATCCATGCAACTAGATGATTTAGATAGTTTTTATTTTTTTATTTTTTTATTTCATGTTAGTAGGCTTATGCTTAGTTAAAAGAATCATTTAAACAATGCTTAAGCATGCTCCCAAGGTTGCTTGACTTGTGATCGTCACAACCGATGCAACATAGACTTTTATCCCCATGGTTACTCCTTTTAGTCATTGTAACTACTAACAAAGATCAAATTCTTTGTAGCTATGCACAACTAAACCAATAGAGAGTTGAACTAAGATATCGAAGACCTCAACTCCTCTCACCTCTTAAAGTGTTAAAAGTTATCTAAGCATGTTAAAAATTAAGGAAATCAATAGAAATATAAATCTATAAGCTAAAACTAAAAAATTGAAAAGTAAGATCAATTGAAAAAACTAGAAAATTCATTAAATTGGAAATAAGGGAAATTTTATAAAGAAAAGAAAAGATTACAAATGAAAATTGAAAACTAAAACTGCATCAAGTTAGTCTTATTTGTATGAGGAAGAAAAAATATATAATTCTCTATTATCTATTTCTACTTATTTACAATCCTAGTTTTATGGGCAAAAAAATTTCCCCTTGTTCCAACTACTCCAACACCAAAATTTAGTCCTATGTCAATGTAGTCAATTGATCATGATTCTTAATGTATTAGCTTGGGGTTGGTAGCTACACCTCATTTTTTGTGTTGTCGACATTACGTAGGTTTTGGTACTACAATTGAAGACTTTGATGCATGCATGACTGTGCTACTTTTGTGAGTACACTAATAATTAGAAGAATGATTAAGTACACAACTCTTGTGGAGATATGAATGGTATGTAAGGTTAGAATACCCCTAAGAGTGCATTCTATTATTGAAAAAAGATTGCACATTTTAGATCTTGAGTAGTTGCACCTCTGGCCATCCTACCGACTCAAGTGAAAAGGTATGCAACTGCTAGGCTTAGAGCACTTAAGAGAGGTGCAAATTAAGGTGTTTGAGTGGGTGCACAACTTGGTCTTTAGGGTGTACATGGGAGGTGTACTATGGATTTACACTAAAAAAGAGGCATGTTATTAAGTCTTGTGCACCTAAGAGGTGAGGTATTTGTGTTTGCTCTATACTTACACATTTTTGTCCATGCAAGTTCCCAAAAAGGCTATGTTATACCAAAAATACCTTAAAGCCTACAAAATGCTCACAAAATTCATCAAATATAGTTGTTTAAGGTATTGTCAAACAATGCATTAGGTTAATTCTGAGTACCTCACACATTAAAGTGAGATATTTAGAGCCATTAAAGTGTTGAGTTTGAGTTAGAAAACGCAAAAAGTAAGAGAGCTCAAATGAAACAAAATAAATACATTAAAAGAAAATTTTCAAATCAGCCCTTACTTAGGTGTGACTAGATCTTCGCATACAAAAGGTTCCTTAAGTTTAGTAGTTTTTACTATTGTTTCTCCCTTCCTCTATCTTTTGATTTTTCAAACTAACACCCCTTAGTCTTAGGAATAGCAAGTTCCTAGGGCATAAGTTTGAGACAAATTGTTTTCCTTAATATACTTTCACTTCCCTTCCTCCACTCGCCCTTTTTGTTTTTTGAAAAATTAAAAGTTCATTCATCAAAGAATGTAGACTTTGTCACCTTCTTGTTGCTTATGTAATGGATTTCAATATATGACTCCCAGACCAGTTGGTATAAGGCACTAGGTGATAAAGCACCCTTGGGGAATTACCACCAAGCTTCAAGTAATAAATGGATTCCTTTAGTTGCTCTTCATTGCGTCCTCCTATAGGATGTTGGTGATAGCAAATCTTATCATAACACTTTATCTACAATGAGTTTGTTCTATTTCTCAAGTTGCCACCAGTTCTTCTCCTGAGAAGTATGAGTACCCTAACACTATAGTGCATGGTGTGTGAGACTAGATTAAAGAGAAACTTTTAGGAAAACTCATTTCTTTTTGGTTCCTCTAAGTTCACTATGGTACTTCATTACTTAGATGATGATTTTTAATAAGTCATTTAAGTAGATTAATTCCAGATGTGAGCTTGAATTAAAATATTTAAAACTAAGCTTATTTTACTTGATTTGATTGTTAAAAGAAAAAGGTAAAGAAAACAAAAATGATGCAAAAATTAGGTAAAGAAGTTATATTTATCAGGGGCTCTTGAAAAATTGTATAGTCTTGAGATTTTGAGTTCCTTGGGGGTATTTTTGTTTATCCTGTTCAACCTCTGACTATTACTTAATTGAATTCTTCACTAAGGGTGAGATTGACCGACAAAGTTCAATATCACCCATTGTTAGCTTCAAATGCTCATTATATGATGTTATTATCCTAAAGATTAAGCAATAATAATTGAAGACGTGGTCAACGCTATTAACCTTAACGTGATTCTTTTTTTGTTTGAATGTTCATTCTACTAAATGCTCTGTTGGGTTGTTCTAGTATTATGGCTACTATAGTGACTGGTTTAGTCACCTTTACTTCAATAAATTGGCTTGATTGTTCATTTTTAGCTCTCTTCATTGTCTCATTTAGGCTCAGTGTTTTGGTTTTTACCATTCTTCAGAGTTTTCATATTGCACTATTGTGTGTGTTCTTGTTTGAGCACATGCAAACAGTATTAAAATTACTTCCTTTATATAAAACTTAGAAAGCTGCTCGATTTCCTACCTACACCATAATTGATACATTGATGGTGGGATAGACAAAAGTCTCTAAGAAATTATAGGAAATTATGGTTTTGTTTAAGAAGATATTTTTCTTCCAAAAAGTTTGCATAAGAGAATAAAGATTTTTTACTAGGGACAACACGCTTGGATAATAATACAAAAGAATAAGTTGGCATCCCATGGGAAATGATTGCACTCTTATGATGTGTAATTTAAATTGTGCACACATAAGCTATGCAATATAAAAGGTTGCTCAAAGGTATGTAATTTTTAGTTGCGCTCTTTTGAGTGTACCATTTAAATTATTCTCTTAGGGTATGGAATTTAAGTCATGCTTTCAAGGTGTACAATTTGAGTTGTGCTTTATAGATGCACAATTTAAGTCATCATACAAGTTGGGCAATGCACCTCAAAGGTATGGAATTCCTATATTTCCAACACTTTTGTGCGCCTTCCTAGTGCTAACAATTTACACGTACTTTGAATCATGATGAAACCAATAGAGTGTGGAGAAATTTATACTTGAGTTCTTATGAGATGATATAGGTCACCCAAATGCATTGAGTGTACTGAGAATGTAATATTACAGGCTTCACAATGATGGTGCTACTACACACTCAAGTTGCAAGAGCAACATAAATAAAAATAATGAAGAAAAGAAAAGTGAAAGCTTTTTACAAATTGTTGGCTAGCTTCTAAAAATTGAAGCTCAATATTTTTAGTTTGCAACGAGAAGGAAAACTGAGGAAGAATAAAGCTAGTGTGAGAATGTAATACATTGTTTCATTCCTTCTTTGTTTCTTACTCTTTATAGTTTTCTTTTTCTATTTTTGAAATTTTTTTTTTAAAATGAAGCTTACAAACTTATTTGCAACCTATTGGAAATTCTCTTCTTCAACTAATTCTTATTCAACAAATTCATTTCAATCTACTATGTACATAGTTTCCTTTTCCTCAACTTCAGCGACTTCCTCCTCTTATAGCATCCAAAGATCATCTTCTTCAAAAATCTTGTTCCAAGAGAAAATGATAAATTGAGAGATGGGATGAGAGACTATATGTTGTTGGGGTTGGTTTTCAAGTTCCAGAAGATGTACTCGAGGGACTAAGGGGTTCCAAACCCTTGATTTTTCAGCAAGCAAATTTAAATGTTTAAGTGTTTCTTGTGGTTTCTCCTATATAAATTAACCATCACTCATGTTTTCAACAAATTGTTTCATTTAGGGAGATGGTCTCTTTTAAAAAGCAGAAGCAATCCTTAAGTTTTCAAAACTATGGTAAGGAAGTTGAGCAACAAAGCTTTAAACTGATCCCAACAATTATGCAAGGTCTCCTTCTTTACAAAACAAAAAATAAATAAAAAAATATTAAAAATATTTTGTAAAGTAGCCCAAGAACTTATACTATAGAGTCTTGGGTTATACCTCTAATGCTTAGCCTTTTTCTTTAATGAAAAAAAAAAAAAAACCTTGAGTTTCAAATGATCTAGATTTCATGAAGGTTCTACCAAAATAGACCATAGCTCTTCAAATTATTTTAAATAAGTATAAGGATTTTCATCATCCCTTCCATAAGATAAAGATACCAATTGGATCATTACAAGCTCAATGTTTATTTGAAAATATTCAAAAGGAAATATCAATTAAAAGAAAGCATTGACTTGGGTTGTAGGTAACCCTTATGGTCCTGGCTAGCTAGTTATTTGGGTTAAAATCCCCATTCATCATACTTCTATTAGTACTACCAATGCTTGAATTTGGAAAATAGATATAAGGTGGTTATGGTCTAATGTGTTGAGGAAAATGATAACTATGGTTTGGTTGATTACTTAGTGTCTTTTTTCTAAAATCATTTCCCTAATAAAGAACATGCTTGTAATGTTAGATTTAACAATTGAAAGTGAAAACTAAGCAAAAAAAATAAAGAAAAAAAAATCTAAATAAAACAAATTAAGTAAAAATAAATAAAAATCCAACTAAAAGATAGGTAGGGAATGGGTGAAATATACTTGCTAAGCTTTTAAAACAACAAACATATACCCAAAAATACCTCTAGAGTAGTCAATGTTGAAAAGTCCCTGGCAACAACACTAATTTTTTGTTTGTCATTCTCTAGTTCCTTTTTTTACCAAAATTTAAAAATATATTTAATAGTCAAGTTTTACAAAGAGGAATTAAACTAGATCATTAATTAAAACTCTCAACTCTTGAACCAAAAAAAAAAAAACTAATAGTTGTATAGCCGTTAGGTTGCCTCCACAAGGAATTATAAATTGGTAGCAACTGAGGTAATAGCTTTAGGGGTGTGAATGTTAGCTAAAAGATTAGAAAAATGATTTTATAAATAAAAGACACACACACAAAAAGTTTTAAAGATAGAAAATTAAAGAAAAGAAAACCCAAAAACAAGAGATTTATTAGGATCACCATTTTCAAATACAACTTACCAACGAGGTTGTGAACTTATGCTTTCAAGTTTAGGATTAATCCAAGGATCTATACCACAAAAGGTTCTTGCTTGAAATGAACAATAACCGTCTTAATAAGGTTCATCTCCCTCTAACTGCTCTTTTTTTTTTATCCTTGCAACCAAATGATTTAGATGAGGTTCTTTTCATGTCAATAAGCCTATACTTAGTTGAAAAAATTATTAAAACAATGCCAAAATATGCTCCCAAGGCTACTTAAATTACAACCCCCACAACCAGTGTAACATAGACTTTTCTGCCCATGGTTACTCCTTTTGGTCATCGTAACTACCGATAGATATCAAATTCTTTATAACTAATGCATAAATAAATGAGTAGAGAGCTAAACTTATTGATGGGAGACCTAAGCTCCTCTCACCTCTTAGAGTGTCAAAGGTTATATAAGTATGTTAAAAATTAAGGAAGTAACTGAAAATGTAAATTTGTAAGTTGAAAATGAAAAATTGAAATGTAAGATTAATAAAAAAGATTGTAAAATCCATTAAACTAGAAATTAGGGAAAGTTTATAAAGAAATAAAAATATCACAATGGAAAACTAAAAACTAAAACTACATTAAGTTACTCCTATTCCTACGAGAAGAAAAACTTATCTACTATTTCGCTTTCTATAATTTGCTTCTACTTATATATTTACAATCCTCCATTTATAGGTAAAAAATACTCTCTCCATTCCAACTACTCCAACACCAACCCATCTGGACTTGTCTCTTGCCTATATTGAGGGTCAGATCCTTGGTCAGTGTAGTCAACCCACCATCATTCTTGATATGTTAGCTTATGGTTGGGAGTTGCACTTTTTTCTCTATGCAATCAACATCGAGTAGGTTTTGGTAATAGAATTGAAGACTTTATAAATAACATGCTACTTTGGGAGGACATAGCTATTGTAGAGGTAAGAATGGTTTGTAATTTAGATGACATCAAGGGGGTGTACTACTACACATCCTGCTGACTTAAGCAAAGGGGTGCACAACATTTTGGCTTAGAGCACTTAAGAGGTTTATAGATTGAGTTGCTTGAGTAGGATGCAAAATTTGGTCCAATACATTAGAGAGCTCTTATGTGTTTGGTCTTCAATACATACATGGGAGGTGCATTATATGTTAGGATAAAGTCCTCAAAAGCATGACATGATGTAATAAACTCTAGGATTTTATTATTTGTTTAATAAAGTTCTAGTTCACTTTTATATATCCTATTTCCATGCATTATACCTTGTAAGCACTCTAACCTACATCTTTTGCATTATACATGACTTAGGTGCATTAGGAGTTACAAGGAAGATCTAAATTAATCACAGTTCCTTGCAAATAGATGACTTATTCATAGCCAATTCGTGAGTCTAGGCAACCCATTAAAGGTTGTAAGGCATCACCTCCTAATTAGATGGATGACTTGTTCTAACTATCGGGATGGGTTTCCCATGGTGTGTGCATTAGTGTGTGTGGTTACACATTAGACAAGACCTGCAATGAGTCATGACTTAAGGCTATCAAGTAGTCATGACTTCACTAAACTACTTCATTGTGTTGTCTCTCAACCTTGAGAGGATATTAAGTTTGTTCTAAAGTTAGTAGTAGATTTAACCTACCAGTGAGATCATAAGCTGATCATATATTTCCTATAGATTGGGTCACTATTGATGAAAGCTATTAGCAATATGAATTCTTGATAAAAGCACCATGATATCTCTTAGTATTGAGATAGAGTGTCCTTTTGGGTGATCCTAAGGAAGTGTGTTCATGGAAACTATAGCCATAGTAGTTCCTTAAGTGGAAGTTGACATAGACTCTTTAAGAGGTAATACATGTCAATTGAACACAAAATAAGAGGATCTATAACTCAAGGATAGTAGAGGTAGTTTTGAAAGGATGATAGTTTTCACCTTGTTGGACTATGGTCGCCAGTTCATGGGAAGACTAAACGCAATGGATAGTAGGTCACGGACATTAACACATGGTGTCTTGTTGTTATTTACATAGGATATTATAGTTTAGTTGATTTTTTTTTGTAGTAAGATGTTGAATCAACTTCAAAATTGGATTTTGAGGGAGCTAGTACTCTTATGGGTCCCAATGGTCCTTGCTCTAAGATCATATACCTTATTGGCATGGGTTATGAGGGTCGAATTAGCTATAGGTTCACTTTTGTGCATAAGGGAGTTTTGGTAATTACGCAAGATTGCATCGTGGTAAGTGAACAAGGTCTCTAGATTGGGTTAATTAATTAATTAGTAGGCCCTATTGGGTTGATGAATCAATTAGAACCTGTTTTGGGTTAAGATTAAGTGACCCAAGCCTATAGTGGGCTCAAATCACTTAAGCCTAGTGGGAAAACCTTATAAATAGCCCCTTAGGGCTTAGGGTTTCCATAACTTTTTCTAGAAAGGCTTCTTCCATCTCTAGAAAGAGAATCATAGCCTCTACCCTTCCTTCTATCCCTACCAAAAGTGTGTCAAGATTAAGGTTCAAGTTATAAGGCGAAAGGCTCGGGGTTTACAAGAGTTCTTGGGACTCCATTCTTCATCTTCTTTGCGTAGAATCGATTCAAGAACATTCAAATCTCAGGTACATTTTTCATTAGCATATTCTAAATCCGTATAAAGTTTAAAAATGCAAATTTTCTACTATGCATAGGATTTAGAAAAGCCTAGGATAGTTTTGTATGTTTCTAACCTAATCCGAGCTTAGGAAACAAAGAGATCTAGGATTTTCCCATCACTATGTGGCTCTACGCTAAAAACAAAGTGCATGATTGAGTCTTGCACACTTTTTAGGTGTGCAATATGTGTTTCCTTCCTACTTAGGCATTTTTGTCTCCATGAGTTCCCAACAAGGTTCTATTGCACCAAAAACACCTTAAAGCCTGTAGAATGCTCATAGAATGCATCAAACATAATATTCTAAGGTATTATCAACAAAACAAAACATTGGGTTAATTTTTTAGTGCCTCAAAACACCAAAGTAGGCTCTTTAGAGCCATTAAAGTGTTAAGTTTGAGTTTTCATCACTTGGTCCTTACCTTAATAACATGCACTTGGAAATAACATTGAAGTTTTAGTGTGGTGATCTAAAAGGTAAGCACCAACTTTTCAATATTTATATATACTCTCACGTTTCCACACCTAAGAGGGCTTTTTAGACATAGTACATTGGTTGCTCCTCTTTTCCTTCTTTTTGAGCAAATATTCCACTTATAGTTGCTAATGAGACCTTATAAGACCTTATAAGACCTTCTTATCCGAAGGTTTATCCAAAATGGGGGGTAGCATCATGTAATGCTTTAGTCATTCGCAAGCTTATTTGCACTTTTTGGTTCCTTTAGTCCATTTTCCATTCTTGCTGATGTCGAAGAAAGGATGACATTTATTCATTATCCAATATATGAATCTATTTCAAGCACCAATCTTGTTAGTGAGCTCTTGGACTTCTCTAACAATTTTAGTCATTGATATCTCCAAAGTTGCTTTTATTTGGTCTAGGTTAATTTCTATTCATTTGTATGTAACCAAGCACTTAAGGAACTTTCCACACCCTACATTAAAGGTGTACTTCATTGATTTAGTTTCATTTAGTACTTTCAAAGAGTTTGAAATGTTCTTAGGAAGTCAATCAAGTACTTGTTCCTTTTCTTATATGTTACTAACATGTTATTAATGTGGACTTTCATGTTGACTTCTATTTATAGTTAAAAGACCTAGATGATCGAACATTTGTAGGTAGCCTTAATTTTTTTGGGCCAAAGAGCATGGTTTGATAGCAATATGTTACTAATCCGATAATAAAGGCTATTTTTTCTTTGTTGCTTGCTTATTTGGTTCTACTTGGAATACACATCCATGAACATAATCAACTTATAATCAAAGGTGGCATCGACTAACTAATCTATTCAAGGTGAGGAATAGCTATCCTTAAGGAAATCCTTATTTAAATTGGTATAGTCTAGGCATACCTTCCACTTTCCCGTCTTCTTAGGTATGATGATTTTTATTCACTAACCAACTAGGACAAATTACCTCTCTTATAAATCTAGTATCTAAGAAACTGGATACCTTTTCTTTCACAATCTAGTGTCTTTAAGGAGCTAACCACCTAGGTTTATGTTGAGTTAGTGATATGCAACTTGGGGGTTGATACCCACCATGTCCTACTGTTTCCAAGCGAAGATGGGTTCTTTTCCAGTAACCATCTTAAGACATCATTTTTTGCATGAGCCAAGAGGAACTTCCTGGGTTTAGGGCCTTTAAAGTAATGACTCCCTAGGTTCTCTAACTGCCTTTTAGGGTCATCTGTTAATTGTTATTAGATTTATGATTTATGAACTTCTTATGGGTCCCGATTGATGCACTTCCTAACCGCTTTAAGGGCTATGGTGTATCACTCATGCTACCACCTAGTCCTAATATACTTCTCATATTCCTTATAGTGTTACGAATTTAATGATGTGATGGTAGGTGAAGAGTATGCCTTTTAGGTTGTATATCCAAGGTCATCCCATAATGGTATTATAGGGAAAATGATATCCATAACAAAGAATTGTGTCATTATATGGCAGCAACCAACTAAAACTATTAGAGTGACTTCCCTAGTTAACCCACGCAAGACTTTATCTAGTCCTACCAATTACCCTAGAGTCGACACTAGTTTTCCTTTATCCATATTCATTTGTTTGTATATGGGCTAATATATTTAGTAAGTTAGCTAAACTCCTTAGGTCAACTAAGAATAGATGCATGTCTTAGTCAATAATCCTTAAACTAATAACCAATAAATCTTGTGCAGGGCTTGGAGTCCTCTTAAGTCTTTGTTAAAGATGCATATGGCATATAGGCAAGTGGTAGTTACTTCATAGAAGGTTGTGTGGACTTTTACTTGAATCACCATTTGCTTCTATAATATCCTGATACCCTACCTAGTTACTCAAATCTAGTGAATGATCCCTCATGGATGGTAGCTATAACCACCTTGGGTTGGTCAAGGCTTTTCTTCTATCTTGTTAAGTTCATGTACTAGGAGGCAAACATCACCTTAAGGTTTCCATATCAGGAATAAACCATAACAGAAGTTGATAAAGCCAATAGAAAGTTAGTCCTTGGAGGCTGGAGAGGAAGATCTTGAATAAAAGTCTATCATTTCCCTTTTTTGGGATCATTATATGCTAGAAATGCATGAGTAGTCTAGGGGGTCTTAAGTTCCATTGAAAGAAATTGAATTTGGAAGGGAAAATCCTCATGTGGCAACCTTCTCCTGAAGGGCCCTAGGCTTAATCTCCTTATTCACCAAGGTTATACATCTAATGGTAGCTATGGTGGCAAGAAGCCCTAAGGCATTGAGGCCTTTGGTAAGTTAGTATGATTAAGGTCCCCTCCACCCTCCTTCCCTAATTTAATCTATATGTCGGTCTAATTGCTTTGATAACTATTATTCACTGACTTGAATCTTATTGGTGCAAACCAATGAGAGCTGTTGATTAAGATCACACTGGTACTCTTACACCCTTACCCTAAAGGCAACATTCTCTTGAGTGAGTTAGTTGCTTATTTTAGTAAGCTCCTCCATATGTTGAAAGGTTTGCTCTCACTCCTTTCTCCACCTCATATTTGTCATGATTACCTTTTCCTACCAAGAGTCCATTGCATGAGGTTCTTCTATTGCCCAACCGCCACTATGGGTTTAAACATGGCTTCAAGGCTTTTAATGCATTCCCATAGATGACACCATTTTTCCAACTCCTAGTTCACATTCTTACTTCAATGGATCATTAGGACCCTACAATCATAAGGAACCTAAAAGTGAGCACTCTAGGCTCCTTATGGTCATAAAGCCTTTGAAGGTCAAGTTAGTAAGAAGGATGAGGAAACTGCTAGATAAATAAGCATCAACTCAAAGGTTAACTTTCTTGATTTTTGGAATACTTACCTGGCATAGAGGATGTGGCCACTTTTAAACTTTGGAGCAATTAAGGTTTTCCCATATGGAGGCATGAGCCTTGGCACGAGTGCATGACTATGGTTTAATTCAACATTTATTTCTCATTAGTGCACTTAGGTGAGAGATTGATCATTCAACACTTGTGCAAGCTTTCTGGTTACTTTTTCTTTGACTAATGTGTGGTCTTCTCTTGTAGAGCAACCACACACTCACTTTTTTATTCTATCAAATAAACATAACTAGAGGATTTTATTTCTTACGATCTACTATACCTCAAACAAACATGTACCAAAGTAGTAATTTTAAGTCACTTATTTAATTTTTAACTAATTACTTTATTTACTCTTTTTATTTGACAATGGTTTTAGCATTCATAGACAAACAAATGATATAAAACACTAATTTATAACTTCAAAATTCTCTTAACTTCCATTATATATATTTTTTTAAGTACAACTATTACTTAAAAATATTAATCTAAAGAAATTCCTACAATGAAGGAAGTATATAGGGTAAAATCTTATAAAATAATGTTATTGGGACCAAGAAAAATTATTATCTTAGATTTATCGATAAATGAATATTCATTAATTTATAAAGAGTATTATGTTATTAGTATACAATATTGGTACATGTATGACTTATAAATTTAAAAATAATTCATATGGTAAAAAGATAATACATAGAAACCTAAGAGACTAAAAAAAAAGGATCGTTATTGATTGTAAAAGATAGAAAGACTCCTAAAAAAATAGGTATGACATCAAAACTTAATGTTGTAAAAGATAAAGATATTTTAAATATGTGATGATTCCAAAACAAGTGAATTTAGAAAAATAAAAGTTATAAAAAGTTACCTAATATTGTATTATGAATTTCTTTTTAATATATATATATAATTTAGTACACTAGCCTGAGTTAAGACCAGAAGGTTCTGTTATTCAAATAAGGTTATTAATTTATCAAGCACTCATTTATTGAGCTTTTACTATACAGACTATTATTTTGTGTTAGTAGAGCTTACAAAGTTTCATTGAAAGGGGCTTTATGAGTATTGGGAAGATCATGAAAAATTTTATTTTTATTATATTCATTATAATAACTATTATATTATTATGTTTTTTTCCATTTAAGTCCTATAGTCATATTAGATGAAGCATAATTTTCCTTCACTTTTCTTGATATTTTTGTCCTTAAGGTGCTCCTGTGAAATTAAACTATTTTCTTAGTCAACCTAATAGAGGAAGCATGGAGAATCAAGTTGGTAGATGTGACCTATCCACACAAATGTGCTATTGGACTCAATTTTTCAAAGGTAAGCACTTCATTTATTTAGTTTGTCAAATTCTACTAAATGTAACAATACAACTCATAATTACTCAAAAACTTAGTTATATAGGTACACAAAATAAATTATCTATCTATATATATATATATACACACACACACACACACATATATATAAAGAAAACCTAATTAAATTGCAAAGAGTGGAAACAACCAAGGTTGAAAATGAGAGATTTAGTATGTAAACTTATTAGGTTCAATTGAAAGATTTAGCATGCCAACTTATTCAAGAATTAATTTTATTAAATGCTTTCCCTAACATTGAAAACCGTTATCCCTATTTTGGTAAAAAGCTTTGAACTCCACAATCAAAGATTATTAACCAAGGAGAATACAACAAGAATTAAGATATCTAATAAGCATCTAGTAAATCTAAACCTAAATAGCAAGCTTTAAAAAATTATAATTGCTAAAGACTAAAGTAAAAATATTTAACAATTGCGACAATCTAAATTGAAAACATGGGAAAGGACTAGAATTGGAATTGCAAAACATGAACAACTCTTATAGATTCTCCCCAAATCTGAATGTGAACCTCCTCTCACAAGAGGAATCTTAACTGATAAGTATGCAACTTACTCTCAAGCTCTTAGTTGATAAAGTCCTACTGAGAGTATCTCATGAAATAGAAACTCCATTGTCTCCCACTCATGCATACTAGGCAAAACAATGTCATGCATCTCTCAACTATATCATTATCATCCATGTTCATATTGACTAATGGATTGTACAACTATGGAACACATTGATAAGAAAGGTGGAGTATTAAAATAAATTTCATCTCAACTTGTATAATTCATCCCAAAAGGTTTCTTGTTATACCTTAAACACATTTATTCACATTGAATTAAGCATCATTAATCCCTTTAGAAAAATATTTCAAAATACACCATACTTATAACTTATGAATGAAAATTGCAAGAGCATAAAAGTTATACTATATAATGACCTATATAAGATTAATACACATGACAAGGAAGGAGGAATCTATTCATTCATTCTTATTTGATTGCCAAGAAGATATAGTATGAAAATGCATGCTACCATGGAGATCTTCATTATGAGTGTACCTTAGTTCTTCTATATCATACAAATCTTAGTTCAGTTGCATCAAGCAAAGAACTTAAGTTTTGCATATGCTTGCTAAATCAAGCACTACATTAATGTCATTTGGCAATTAACTCCATTACAAGTAAAGTATGGACTATAGGACTATTTATACTTGGTCTCTTTCACTACTAACATATAAGTCATATTGGACACAACAAGGATCAATGACCTAGCACACTATCTAAGTGGTTCAGACTCATTATGTTTCAACTTTGCTCACTGTGCAAAGTAATGAAAGTGCATGCCAATAAAGTAAAGCAAATAACATGCCACCATCAAACAAGATTGAACAATGAATAAATCCTAGGTATAATGGTTAATTGAAATATACAATATGGAATCATAATCTACATGATCCAATGCTCTCAACTTAACTCCTATGTAATCATGATCTACATAATCCAATGTTCTCAACCTGACCCTAATAAACATATTTACGTATTAACTTAGTCAATGGAGGGATGGGGGGTTCAGTCTGTAACCATGAAACGTGTAGAAATATGTTCCTATGCAACCATGTCTTATAACAACTAATATTTAAGATTGATGTGTTTGGTTCAACTATGATAGTTGGGGCTCTTTGGCATAGGCTAAAGCTTCCTTGCTATCACAATAAATAGTAGTATGCTCAAAAGCACATGAAACATTATAAAACATATGTAAGAACATTGTAAACTAGTCACTTTCCTAAACGATAAGTAATGTACTCCTAACTCCATGATAGACAATGTCATAAATGATTGTTTTCTACTTCTCCAATATATGCTAACATCATGGAGCATATATAAAATTATAATTATATGTGGATTTGGGTTCATTTAGGATGCTACCCCAATTAGCATTGTTACAGCCAATCAAGTGCAAATTCAATCCTCAATAACAATTATACACCCTATGGTGCCTCTGAGGTAAGAAAGCATCCAATTCACTACTTTCTTGTAAGCAAGGTTTGGATCTAACCGGAACCTACTAACCTAATTATGTAATAAATATTAGTTCATGTTCATATCATTGGGTACTTTAAGCAACTAACAATGCTAGCATATATAGGAACCTTGAGTGATCTTTTTCTTTTCATCCAAAGTCTTAGACACATGTTAAAGCTTAAGGTTTTAACTCTCTCTATATGTGTGCTAATAGGTTTTCAATTTTACATCTAGAATTTTTTCAAGAATATTTGTTGTGTATGATTTGTAAGACAAACGAAAAATTCTACTTTATTGATTGCTTAGGATCATAACTTTGAGCACATAGTTTGCTTTAAACATGTTGTTCATTTTAAAATTTGATGACCACCACACTTTAGAGGCAATGACGATCTCATTGTCATCCCTAACTAACATGTCATTTGTATAGAAAAAAATAAAAATAAAGAATATACCTTTACTCCATTTAATAAACATGTAGTAGTGTTCTTAGACCATCATAAACCAATTAGTGTAATATACCATTGTTTAGAAGATTATTTTAGGCTATAAACAGACCTTCGTAGTTGTTAACTTTACCCTTCTATTTAGTTGCCATAAAACAAGTCAATTGATCTACATAGATCTTCTCATTCATTTCTCCATTAAGAAAAGTGATTTGAATGTTTATTTGGTATAATTCCAAATCCAAAGGCATGATAATGGTTTGAATGAGGAGAGTTGAGGCAAACCTTAGTACTCATAAGAAGTTTTTTATTATTCTGTTTATTATTTTACTTTACACTCTCATTTTGGTTGTATCATTTTTTCTATATTTACCTCTTGTATAATCACTTGTGTCACCTTCTGTATTTACCAAAATTCTCTTATGCACACATATGAATAAAGAACCCAACTATCCCTCAAATAATATGTCACCAAGGAATATGAGTTCAAGTGGGAACCATCGGGATGCATAAAAAAGTACTAGCTCCCTCAAAATCCAATTTTAAAGTTGACTCAACATCTAACTATAAAGAGTCAACTACACTTTAGTATCCTATGATATTAGATCGAGATAGAAGACTTGAGGCTATGACCTACTAACAATTGCATGCAAGCTTCCTATGAATTGGTATCCATAATTTAACGAGATGAATGTTATCAACCTTTCAAGACTACCTTTATAATCCTTTAATCTTAAATCCTCCTATTATTTTATTAACTGCCATACTATATCTGTCTAAGTGCATATGTCAAATTTCACTTAAGGAATTATTGTGGCCATAGTTTTCATGGTCACATGTCCTTAGGATCACCCAAGGGAACATAATGTCTCAAACCCTTAAGATATCATGATGCCTATTTTGAGAATACCTGTTCGTCCCAATTAATAGTAACCCAATCCATAGAGAATATGTGACCACTTTAGGGTCTCTCTCATAGGTCAAAGTCATTGAAGACCTTAGCACTAGATCAATATTCTCTCAAAGTTGAGAGCTCATGCAACAAAGTTGTTTGGTGAAGTCATGACTACCTAATAACTAATGTCTGACTTACCATAAGTCCTATCTAATGTGTAGCCTATTGGGATTAAGCCCTTGAAAGCATGACATGATGTAAGATATAGAGATTCTTTTATAAATTTATTTATTTTTGCTTCTTGGTTTCTTATTATTATCCCATTTGCATTAATTGGTTATTTGAACATACACACCCCACATCACTTACACTATACATGACTTGGGTGCATTAAGAGTTTCATAGAAGATCCAAAGTTATGGGTTCCTTACAAAGTGATAAGTTGTCCATGGTTGGTTCATGGATTTAGGAAATTCATTTAAGATTGTAGTGCACTACCTCCTAATAAGAGGGATGACTTCTCTTGATAGCCAGGATGGTTTTCCCATGGTGAGTGCACTAGTGCATATGATTTGCACTAGACTCGACCTATAGTGAGTCAAGACATAAGGCTATCAATTGTCATGATACACCATGCTACTATACGGTAAGGACTCTCAACCTTGAGAGGATATTAAGTTAGTGTCAAAGCCAACATGAGGTTTTGACTTATGAGTGAGACTCTAAAGTGGCCATATATCCTTATGGATTAGATCACTGTTGATGGAGGCTAGTGGCAAAAAATATTCTCAATGGAGGCACCATGATATCTTATAGATTGAGAAAATATGTCCTATTGGGTGATCCAAAGGACATGTGATCTAGAAGACTATGGCCATAATAATTCCTTTAATGGAAATTTGACATATACTCCTTCAAGCTAAAGTCAATTGATCACATAATAAGTGGGATCTATAACTTAAGTATTGAAGAGAAAATCTTGACAGGTGATAACACTACCTTATTAGATTATAGACATTAGTTCATGGGGACTCTACATGCAATGGATAGTAGGTCACGGATCTAAGCTTCATCTCATTATTATTCATATAGGGTAATGGAGTTCCATTAATTCTCTTTAGTGGAATGTTGAATCAACTCCAAAATTGGATTATGAAGGAGTTAGTCCTCCTATCTATCCAATTGGTCCTTACTCTAAGCTCATATACCATTATGGCATAGTTTTATGAGGGTTGGATTGACTCTAAGTTCACTCTTATGTATAAGGGTATTTTGGTAATTATGAAAGGTTACACAAGGGATAATAAACAAGGTCTTTGGATTGGGCTAATTGATTAATTAGATGACCTTATATGCTTAATTAATCAATTAAGACCAATTTTGAGCTTGATTAAGTGACCTAAGTCTTGGTGGGCTCAAGTCACTTAAGTCTAGTAGGAGAACCCTATAAATACCCCTTAAGGATTAGGGTTTTCATTGCTTTTTAAGATCAATCATCTTCTATCTTTAGAAAAAGAAAGTGAGCCTAGGATTCTACCCTTTTAAAGCCCACACCATGGAGTGGCAAGATTGTGGATTGAGTCATTGGGTGAAAGATCTTAGGTGTACGAGACCTCTGGAGTCTTTAAGCTTCATCTTCACTAAGCAAAATTGATTTGAGAACTGTCCAAATCAAAGATAAAGTTTTCTAATGACTTTTCTCTAGGTTCTAGAATATTAAAAAATTGATTTTTTCTCACGTTGAATAATATCTAGAGGCCTAGGGTATTTTGCATGCACCTATACAATCAAGGGTTATGGGAATGAAAAGATCTAGGTTTCCCAGCATAACTAAACACACTAGTTTCTCATCATGGAAAACCCATCCTAATGACCAAGGTAAGTCATCTCTCTAATTAGGAGATAATGCACTATAACCTCAGATGGATTACCTAGGTCCATGAACCAATGGTGAATGAGTTATTAACTTGCAAGGAACCTATGATTGGGATCTTCTATGCAACTCCTAATTCACCCATGTACTATGCAAGTGATGTAGGTTTAAATGCTCAATATACATAATTCATGAACAGGATAGGGAATAGAAAATCGAAGTCATAATATAAGTATTAATGAACTCCATTTATGGTTACATCATATCATACTTTTTAAAGCTCTATCCCAACATCATGATCTTATGAAGCAAACATGAAAGCTTCACCCTAATGCCCACAATGACAATGATGGGATAGTTCCAAGTTTTCTACACAAACATCTAAATCTAGTGAATAATATGTAATGGTAAAATCCCACTTGGTGGCATAAGTAGGTGGTAGGCTACTACTTAAAATTATAGTCTTGAAAATTGTCGAGTCACTCATATCCTTAGCAAGATCTTCAACATCTATAACAACTCACTCTAATCATGTAAATATTGTTTACTCTAAGCTTAAAGGGTCCTTATAGATTTAAAACACACTTGCATGGTTAAGAGGAGTCCATACATAATGCTAAGAACTTTTTCCCCTATTCAATGTGGGATATCACAATCACCCCCAGAGAGACATAACATACTTATTATGTCTCATAGGATTGCAAGACCAAACAAACAAATATCCGTTGTGAGGCTAAACAAACTCCCACATTGGGGTTGAGAATATACTCTAATATCATTTTTAACGACCCACTCCCAACTATGTAAATATATTCTATCTGCTTTGGGTTTAAAGAGCCCTCACAATGTTAAAATGTGTCTAAATAATTAAGAGGAGCTCATACATATATAATGTCAAGAACTTTTTCCTATATTCGATGTGGGATATCACAGTATTTTCCTTTGGTTTAATTGCCTTAAATAAATTAAGACTCTTGTTTAATGCTCCTCTACTCGAAATATCATCCTATAAGAAACTAACTTCATATGACTTAACTTCAATTATACTCTCGTGAGTTGTACATTAAGCATCACACAACCTTTGATTTATTAGAATATCTAATGAAAATTTACTTGTTTCCTTTATAGCACAATATATATGAGAATTTACATGAATTGAACCTACTAAGCCTTAGGATCACAAGTGAGTTAGGTTTAGTTTTTTACTTCTTTTTTTTCACAACTATATGGGTTTGAAGTAATTGATTTTGAGGGTACTCTATTCAAGTTTTAAGTTACAATCAAAACAGTAACCCTTCCTCCCCAAGGATATTAGAAAGTTGGCTTATGTCATTTTAAGTAAACCATATCCAAAAGTTTATGGTTACTTTTTTCAATTCAACCAATTTACTATCGAGTCCTTGAAGCTATTGATTGTCTTTGGATTTCCTTTTCATCATAGAGATTTTAAAAAATCTTTAATAGATACTCATGTCCATGATTTATCCTTAATGCTTTAATAGTTTTTTCTTTTCAGTTTTCTACAATATTCATATAACATCTAAACTAGAGTAATTCTTTGGACTTGTAGACATAATTGTCTATAAATGTGATGAAGTAGTAGGCACCATGCTTAGCTCTCATGTTCATTAGGCCTTGTACTTTAGAATGCCTTGGCTAAAAGGACGATATACCTTTGGGGCTTTCTTAAGAGGCTTCCTTATTAATTTTCCTTCCAAATAGTGTTCACAAAGAGTAGGCAAATTTTTAAGAGTTAGCTTAATATATTTTGATGTTTTTTCCCTTGAACTTATTCTAGAAAAAAAATTGATATTATTATATAGTAATACATTCTATAAATATTATAAAATATTAAATGGAGTTTAATTAGGCTTAGATTCTTGAAGCATTGGTTTGAACTAAGCCCAAAATTGAGGTCAACCCAAATTAATTTTTGGTTAAGAAAGTCAACCAAATCTTAACTTGAGTACTAAAAATGTTTTCTTAACTTCATCGAGATTCGAGTTAGGTTAAACTAATTTGCCAAATTGCACCCATTAGAGAAATGCCAATTTGTTGAATTCAACTTTTTATTTTGATTAATCCTCACAACTTTAGTTTGTCCTCACAAAATTCTCTTCATTTTTTTCCTTTAAGTTCAAGTAATTGATTTAATATCAGCTCTATGATCAAATTTCAATGGATATTACTTTACTACTCAAAGAATTATGCAGGATACACAATTTGCATTGTTTTGATAGATTTTGTGAATATTTTGTCACCTAATGCTCCTAGTTAATTAAAAAGAGGTCAAGTGATTGAGTTTGTACCAAATTTCATTAGGTTTCTTGATTATAGCCTTTAAATTCAAGTGTATGGTTTAAGGGAAATATATGAAACCTATTGAATCTTGTTAGAGTTTGGTAACTCGATTTCTTTTTTTGGTATAATCCTATTAGGGTTTGACAAGATGCCCTCATCGTGGACACCGGAGAAAAAACAACGTAATGATCAAAAGGCCCTATCTCAAATTCATCTTCATATGTCAAATCAAATTTTATAGGACATTCTGAAAGAAAAAATTTCTTGTGCATGATGAAAAGTCTAACTAGCAAGTTACATCTAAAATAGTGACTGTATTCTCATCGTATAACAGAAGGTATGTATTTAGAAGATCACTTAACCGTCTCTAAAGAAATTGTTTTTGATGTAGAGACCATGGAGGTTTAGTATGATGAAGAAGATTTAGGGTTGATTTTATTATGTTTGTTGCCCTCTTTATATACGACTTTTAGAGATACTATTTTGTATAATCGTGACACTCTTACTGGAGAAAGTTTTTTATGCTTTATATTCTAAGGAAAAGATGAAGTAGCTTGTGATTGGATCTAAGGCTCAGGTAGAGGACCTTGTTGTTTGAGAGAGGATATAGGAGAGGAATTTTGGTGGTGATGCGAGGGGCATATTGAAATGTAGTAATAAAGACAAAAAACCTATAGATACTATAAGAAAAAGGGGCACATCAAATCTGAATGCTATAAATTGCAGAATAAGAATAAGAAAGTTGCTGTAAATCAGAAGGGAAAACAACTAGAAAAATCTGGTGAAGCCAGTGTTGTAGAAGATGAGTATAGTGATGGAAAACTCCTAGTTTTTTTTTATAGCGACTCCAAACCTTACAAAGATTTGATTCTTGATTCCGATTGCACATTTCATGTGTCCCAATCGGGACTATTTTTCAACATATGAAACAATGTCCAAATGTGTTATGTAGATGAGAAATGATGCATCTTATAAGATAGCTAGTATTGGAATGATCAAAATTAAAAAGTTTGATATGCTTGTTAAGACACTTGGTGATGTGAGACACGTCCTAGATCTAAAGAGGAATCTTATCTCGTTGAGTACTCTTGATTCAAAAAGGTACAAGTAAATTGGTGAGGGTGGAGTCTTGAAGGTTAGCAAAAGTGTTCTTGTTATGATGAAAGGGTAGAAAAGGTCTTCCAAATTATATGTCTTGCAAGGTCTTATAGTTACAGGTGATGCAACTGTTGCAACTCTTTCATTGTCAGATGGTGATGTTATTAGACTTTGCCATATGCATCTTGGGCATATAAGTGAGAATAGGATGGTTGAACTGAGTATAAAAGGAATTTTTAATGGGCAAAGTATTAGTAAACTGAAGTTCTATGAGCATTGCTTTTTTGGGAAGCAGAGGAGAGTTAAATCCATAAAAAGCATTCACAAGACAAAAGGGACACTTGGTTATATATATTATGATCTTTAGGGACCATCTAGGGTGCCTTTTAAGGGAGGTTATAGTTATATGTTGACTATCATTAATGATTTTTCTAGAAAATTTTGGGTGTTTTTCTTGAAGCAAAAGAGTGATGTGCTAGCTACATTCAAGGACTGGAAGATTATGATTGAGAAGTAGATAGAGAAGTAGGTAAAACATCTCTGCACTAATAATGGCTTGGAGTTTTGTTATGATGAATTAAATGCTCTACGCAAGTTAGAAGGAATTGTGAGGCATCACACAGTTTGTCATACTCTACATCAAATAGTGTGGTAGAGCAAATGAATAGGACTTTGATGGAGAAAGTATGTTGTATTCTCTCCAATGTTGGTTTACCTAAATCTTTTTGGGTTGAAGCTACCACTATTGATTGTTTTCTCATTAATTGCTCTTCTTCAACTGCTATTGACAAAAAGACTCCATAAGAGGTATGGTCTAGTACTTCTGCTAATTACTCAAATTTGAAGATATTTGGATGTCCTACCTATGCTCATGTTGATAATGGAAAATTGGAACCTAGATTTATAAAATCTATCTTCCTTGGCTACAAGTCTAGTGTTAAAGGATATAAGTTATGGTGTCCAAAAACAAATAAAGTCATAATCAATAAAGATATTTTTTAGGAAACTGCTATGCTTTGTGACTTATCTTTTAGAGATTCTTATGAAAAAAAAAAAAGCAACAGAAATCAAGCACACAGGTGGAGTTTTAGATTGAATTAGGATCCATACTAGATTCTACATCTTAGTCTAGTTCAGGGATGAAGAGTGGTGTTGCTGCTCTCTCACCACCACAACCATCACCACAATAATCTATTGCTAAAGATAGGACTAGAAGAGATATTAAACCTCCACAGAGGTATATTGAGGCTAATTAGGTTGCTTATGCCTTAAATGTGGCCAAAGGTATTGATTCTAGTGCAAAACCTTCTACCTACTCAAAGGCAGTTAATTGTGATGTTTCTAATAGATGGATGATTGTCATGTAGGAGGAGATGGGGTCACTTCATAAAAATGGCACATGGGACTTAGTGAGACTAAATAAGGGTAAAAAGATTTTTAATTGCAAATGAGTGTTGAAGAGGAAAGGAGGAATACCAAGAGTTGAAGAAGCTAGGTATAAAGCGAGATTAGTTGTAAAGGGCTACGATTAGATTTCGAGTATAGACTTCACTAATGTGTTTTCTCCAAATGTAAAGCATAGTTTGATTCGAGCTTTGCTTGATATTATGACCATGTATGATTTTGGGCTTGAGCAGTTGGATGTGAAGACAACATTCTTACATGGGGAACTTAAGGAGGACATCTACATGCAGTAGCCTAAGGGTTTTATAGTTTCAGGAAAGAAAGACTAAGTGTGTTTGTTGAAAAAGTCTCTCTCTATGGCTTAAAAAAGTCACCTAGACAGCAGTATAAGAGTTTGTTCACATTCATATTTATCATATGCAGTTAGTGTAGTTAGTAGATACATGACAAATCCTGGTAAAGAACATTGGAAAGTAGTTCACTGGATGTTCAGATACTTGTGTGGCTTTACTGATGTTTGTTTGCATTTTGGGAGAGTTAGAGATGGAGCTGTTGGGTATGTCGATTCTGATTTTGCAAGTGACCTTGATAAAAGATCTCTTATAAGGTATGTTTTTACTATTGGTAGTTGTGCTATTAGTTGGAAAGCTACTTTGTAGATTACAGTTGCTTTGTTTACTAGAGGCTTAGTACATGGCTATTACAAAGGCTTGAAAGGAAACTATTTGGTGAACTTAGTGACAACTTACAGATTACCACAGTTTTTTGTCATAGTTAGAGTGCTATTTTCCTCACAAAAGATCGAATGTTTAATGATAGGACAAAGCACATTGATGTGAGGTATCATTTTGTGCGTGATATCATTGCTTTGTTATGGGCAAAGTTAGCAACCATGATAATCCTGTTGATATGATAACCAAGACACTCTCTATAGCAAAGTTTGAGCATTGCTTGGACTTGGTTAGTATTCGTTATTGAGTTGCCCTTTAGGGTTTGTGGAAGAGGTGAAGAGTTTTGGTTGAAGATTGGAGTTTGTTTTTTCATTCCTTACATTAGAATTTATGTCAAGGTGGAGATTGTTAGAGCTTGGTGACCCGATTTCCTTTTTTGGTCCAACCCAAAAAGTTTGCGGTGTAACATATATGGTGAAGAAAAATTATGGATTTTCCTGCTTTATTTATTTTTTTCTCTCCCATATATGTATATATTTTTAATGGTGTATAGGTTTTCAAGGATATATATAGTAGCCACTTGATACACTCCCCTTTTTGTACCAATTTTTGACATAATGGATTATCTTTCTCCTCTGCCCGTGGTTTTTCCCATCTAGGATTTTTCGCATAAATCTATGTGTTCTTATTTTTCTTGTTGCCTATTCTCATTTTTCCATAACAAACCCCAAATTCATGTACATGTGAAGATGAATATCAGATTGGCCATAAGTAATTCAAGGGTGTGAATCTTGAAACTTAATTTATTCAAGCAAACTGGCATCGTATATTTAATTAACTTAATGATAGCCAGAAAACACAAACTCTACACCAACCAATATGAGTTGGCAACTACTACTCACAATCACTTTAATTTAGATTAGTGTTTAATTGGTACTTTGTTCAGGATTGTTTCTTTCTTTTTTTTTCTTTTTTTTTTTTCTGTTATTCCTGCTTTTGCATCTGAACTGCTTCAATTTTATCCTGCACACAGCTTGCCAAAAGGCGAATGCAATATTCTGTGAACTGGTTGGACGGTTAGGTAAGGGACACAACAAAACTTCCACTAAAGCATGCAAAAGTCTTGAATGCAATGATATGTTGTCCTTAATATAAGTTTAATTGCAGTACCACCCATCAAGCAAATCCAAGAAACAAAAACAATGCATTCTCAGACTCTTCAATTGCTTAACCACCTATGTACTAAAGTTGAAGATTTGGAAGTACCAAGAGCAAAGGAAATATTCAGCCAATCATTCATTAATGGGGCAAAATATGGAATTCCCGAAATTCTGGAAAACATTCTAAAGTTATATCCTTCTGCACTTCAGTATCTGGATGAGGAAGTATTCAAATTGGCAATATTAAATCGTTATGAAAAGATTTTCAACCTCATCTGCGAAATCGGTATGCATAGACAATTTATAATACGAATCAGAGGTGATTCAAATAACAATATCTTGCATTTGGCTGGAAAATTGGCCCCTCCACACCGGCTCAGTCTCGTTTCTGGTGCAGCTCTACAAATGCAACGTGAGTTACATTGGTTTCAGGTAATAATTTTTGTTTTGAAGGGGAATTAATTTTCTTATACATGTCCACTCTTTTTCTGTGTCTTAGAAACATTTTGATTTTTACACAGGAAATCGAAAAATATGCACCGGAAGCCTTCAGGGAATTTGAGAACGATGAACAAGAGACACCAAAAATGGTATTTATAAAGGAACATAAAGAGTTGATAAAAGAAGGAGAGAAATGGATGAAAGGCACAGCAAAATCTTACACATTGGCAGCAGCGCTTATTGCTACTGTAGTGTTTGCAGCAGCAATTTCCATCCCGGGTGGCAACCATGATGATACTGGCATACCAAATTTCTCCGAAGAATATACCTTCAAATTTTTTGCAGTTTCGGATGCTCTTTCCCTCTTCCTATCCATTGCTTCGGTGCTGATATTCCTATCCATTCTCACGGCACGATATGCTGAAGATGATTTTCTTTTTGTCCTTCCCAGGAGGTTGATATTTGGCCTTGTTACTCTATTCCTCTCCGTAACATTCATGATGATAGCCTACAGTAGCGCAATCTATCTTCACTTTGGTGAAAAGAAGGCTTGGATTCTTATTACCTTGGCTGCATTAACCTGTTTGCCAGTGACCTTGTACGGAATTTGGCAGTTTCCCCTCCTTGTGAAATTGATTTATTCCACATACGGCCCAGGCATTTTTGGCAAACATAGTAATCGTCTGATCCGAGAGATCGACAATCATGGTGAGAGTATTCGACACAATTATGTACTTTGGGATTTGCATCAAATTCATGACTGAATGTATTGCCTTCACTCTCTCTCTCTGCTCCTGCGGACATTTTCTCCTAGATATTTCATTGTAATTCCAACTTCTGTCAACTATGATGAACAGGCTTAAAGCAAACTTTTTAAACTTGGCAAAATTGACTTTTTGGTACATGGCTAGATTGGTCAAGATGATAGTCATTCCTAGAAGGAAAAGAAAGGTACTAATTGCAAAATCTAAATATAGTCTACGGCTAAGGTGACTTATCAGGAAGGCCACCGGCCAAGGCCAAGAACACCCCTCTTGGTCAGACTTATACTCGCTTTTTATTACTGGGTAAGGGGAAATTCGGTTTTCAAATAATCAAACATTTCATCAAAATTGTATACATTACAAATACGCCAACAAAATACATGGTGGAATGAATAAATATATGCAAATATGAACATCTAAATTGATAATCAGGCAAGAAGTTATAGACGATGAATGAATAGATGATTAGGCAATCTAGGCAGATATATATAAAGAGAGATTTTTATAGATGGGTTTTAAAATGAAAGTCAAAATGTGGATTGATGAACAAAAATAATGTATTATCCCTTTCGTTTTAAAATAATTTTGCATATAAAATTGAGAAAATGAATTATTTCACCTATTTATAGAGTTATTTTGTTTGTCATTACCATCAAAATTATTCTAATAAATTAAATATCTAGTTTGTATAAAAAAAATACAAAATTATTATTATTCTTTATAAACAAATTTTTTCATGGGATTTATTTTCAATTTTTTTTAAAAAAATGGTCACCCAGCTCAAAGTGGTGATAAGCTCCCTTAAGGGTCACCAAGTCTCAAAGTCTTCTCAAATCCACAAGTTATAGTTTGATAATTTGATCATTCCATAATCCCAATTACATCATTTTGTCTTTTCCTTCTACTCCCATATAACTTTACTTTTCTACTTTTCTTTTCTACCTTTTGTGCTTTATTTACTATATGTTAAGACTAACTATATTATTTATTAAAAAAATTATAATTATACATTTATTATTATCATCATTGTTAACATATTATTAATATTATTATTTATGATATTAGTTTTATATTATTCATATTTTTATTATTATAATGTCATTGATTATAAACCAATCTTAGGATATAATCTTTTTTCCATCTAATTCCTAAAACTTATAGGCTTTATTATAAAAATCATACATAATAATGATTCATTAAATGTATAATGATAGTACACTGATATTATGTATTAATATAAAAGGCAACATATACATACGACAAAAATATATTGATCTTACAACATGAATACTTTAAATGTCTTATACATTACTGCATAACCTAACTTTATTTTAAAATTTTCCTTTTAAACAAGCATTGATGAATGGTTGTCATATATTTTATATATTTTTTTAACATTTCATCTACTGTAAATTAACCTTATAAGACATTTTTTTTATAAGGTGTATGAGTTTCATTATAAGAATTATTGCTAATAAGAATGCATCTAGTATATGATGCTAATTCATTGGGATGCCTTACTAATATAGAAATCAATATAGTAGGATACGACAATGCTTCTAACACTATTAAGTTCGTTGCAAAATGTATGTGTCATGGTTATGCATTGAAATTATAATATAAATACACTAAAATTACGATAACACATGCTTTAATTTTCTTTTTTTCATAATTATCAATAATAATTTTTTATTGTAATATTTTCTTAATAATCATATTGTAAAAAACATTTGAAAATTTATAAAAGTTTTTATAAGAAAACTTTGTCTTTAATACATGAATGAAACAGTATTCGTAAAATTATTTTATCATTATTATTGTATAAGTTATATATAATATTTAAAAAAAAATTGAAATAATAATAACAATAATAATAACTAATGAAACATAAATTTTAAATTAATTATTATATTATTTATATATGTGTTATTATTGCTATTATTATTATTATTATTTGATGGGTTATATTATGTTTATAAAATAATAATAATAATAATAATTATAATTATAATAACTAGAAGAGAAAAAAATAAAATAAAATAGAGAAAAGAACAAAATAAGTGTTGTAAATCGAGGATAAATGCAATGCAAATAAAAATGGAGAACAACTATATATTATTTTGATAATAATATATAATGGGGAGGAAGGAATCAAAAAAGAGAATTAACAGAGTTGAAAGAATGAAAGACATAGAGAATAAAAGAAAATTTCTATATTTCCTTGGGATGCATCTTACAGGAGATGGGAAGCCTTTTTATAGGCTTTCCAAATGGCTTCCATTAATGAATATTAATGGAAGTCATAAATAATATTAATGAACATTTAATATAATAAATGTGGTGGTATTCATTACTTCATTTATAATACTCTTCCTTGGATGTCCACCATAATACTCTGATAATTCTTTAAGTTGCTCTTGATATGTTACGACTGTCTCATTAAAAACCTTGCTAGTAAAACCCAATGGGACAAAACTTGGATGAAGGGAAAAAAAGTACAATACACTAATACCCTTTTACAAGCATACTCCCCCTCATGTCAATATCCTTGAGTTGACGCATTCCAATCTTGTGTATTAACTTCTTGAATGTTGAGGTTGGCAATGACTTTGTGAATAAATTTGCTAGATTATCACTTGAGTGTATTTGTTGCACATCAATTTCACCACTCTTCTAGTGTTCATATGTATAAAAGAATTTTGATGAAATGTGTTTAGTTCTATCTCCTTTAATATAACCCCTTGTTATTTGTTCAATGCATGCAACATTATCTTCAAATAATATTGTCGGGTCACTTTTGATAGAGGAGAGTCTACATGATTCTCGAATATATTGGATCATAGATCTTAGTCATATACATTCACGACTTGCTTAATGAATTGCAAGTATTTCTGAATGATTTGATAATGTGGTCATCATTGTTTGTTTGATAGATCTACATGAAATAATAGTTGATTCATGCCTAATTGGTGTCTCAGCTGATTCGTGTCCAGCTGGTGCTCCTTGGATGAGGGAGTAATCAACAAAATTTATAACCTATTACACCATATACTAGGGTAGCAAAGAAAAAGCTACTATAGTATAGCGGCTCTAGGATCGTTCACTGGGAAGGGTTTCCAAATTATCAATGATATCAATTCAAAGTGAATTGGTAGTGTTTCATTTCAAGGTTAGCTTAAGAACTAAAACACAAACTTTAATTGGTAAAGATTTAGATTTAAACTAACTAACAAAACAAGTAATGGGAATAACTTAGGAAGAAAAACATTCCTTGGAGGGTCAGGTTCACTGGGGTGGTTCCTCATGCAAAAGACATGGCTCCGGTCAGATGGTTCATTTCCTCGTTTTAGAGATTCAACATATAGTTAATTCTCTAACCGGTGTTGTACAGATACATCCTTCAATTAGATTTCAGCTTTAATTCTCTCACTGATGCAACTTGCAATGGTTCAAACCTCTCACTAAGCCTTAACCATTCAAGGTGATCTTTAACCTTGGACTTCCCTTCTCAAGCTCGCAAGAGATAACTAATGGATGTCTCCTTGGAGTCCAAAAGCTTACCAAGTGTTGGCAATTCCAGAAAATCCTACCTTAAAGTCACCTCCCAGAGGCTCACAAGGGGTAAACTAGTGCATCTCCATGGTTGGAAATCACTTGCCTTACCAAGTGTTGGCCCAGGTGACTCTAAGGTGTTTTAAGTTAACTAAAAACATAGAAATCACTAAAGGATTTCACTTCCTCTTCATTGATGGCTGAAACCACAAAGCTTTGCATTCTTGCACTTGGAACCTTCCCCGGCAACCTTAGCTCCAAGGAACTAGAGGTTTAGTTACTCATTCTCTGGGGAAAATTCCTCAAAGAGTGCATAACTTAGTAAGAAATAAATAATACAAAGTGAGAAGGTAAGGCAAAACAAAGGCCTGAACTTTACTTGCTTTTCAAAACTTTACAAAGGGTCCTCCTCTCTGAGAATAGGCTCCCGAGAGGTATTTATATGAACATAATATAAAACTAATTATTACATAGATATTTTCTCTTTTGACTAACTTAAAAGCTAAGGAATCTTGTAATTGGTGGCTTACAAGGAGTATTTTGGGATTTAGACAACAAAAATCTGATGTAAAATATCTCCCAATGTCGGTAGCAAATATCAGGATGCTCCAGGGACCATTTCGCAAGAGAAAATGGTGTCTGTGAGATTTCGCAGACACTCAAGAAGGGCTGCGAAATCACTTCGCAGCAAAAGGCTATTCTCGCAGGGCTGCGAAGTTGGCTTCCATCTTGAGGTTCCCAGCTTCTAGCTTGCGGCATATATTGGGCAACTTCAGGAGGAAATACACCATACTGTACAAAAAGGCTGCGAAATCACTTCGCAACAAAAGGGTGATTTCGCAACACTTTGCAAAATGCTTCTTTCAGCTTGGAGTGATCTGCTTGCAATGGCTGTAACTTCTTCGTTTCAACTCCGAATTGTGTACCGTTTGAAGCATTGGATTTTTAACTTCCTAAGCTTTGAAATGGTATATAGCATGCATCAATTGGACTTCAGAAAGTGCTCCAAAAGTGGCTACCACGACTGTCATCAAGAATATGCTTCATGGCAGATTCTCTTTACTTCTTCTCCTTGCATTCCGGATTTACTCTTGGCAAAGGACTTCCAAGCTTTGTCCTAGATTCCACATAACTCTCCTCAATATTGGATTGCTTTGGTGATCAAATTACTA
Source organism: Vitis vinifera (assembly GCF_030704535.1). Taxonomy (NCBI): domain Eukaryota; kingdom Viridiplantae; phylum Streptophyta; class Magnoliopsida; order Vitales; family Vitaceae; genus Vitis; species Vitis vinifera. The sequence continues at coordinate 11,836,692 of NC_081823.1, read as the reverse complement.
ACAACAACACCAAAACTTACACAAAGTGATTAAAATTGCTTTCAAGGGTCCTTAACATGCCAATTGAGTTAAAAGGCGAAAACTACTACTCAAAAGTGTTTAAAAGGATTAATTATAAGCTATCAAATAGCACTTTTTGAGTAGTAATCAGTAGTACCATTGCAATTAAACATCTACCCTATTTGTGACCTACCTTTATGTGGATCTGAAAAGTATCCTGCATTTATATATCCAAGCAAATTTTTTTTGATTCCCTTGAGTAAAATAGACTCACATCAGTAGTTCTGCAAAGATAACGCAATATATGTTTGATACCATTTCAATGTCTTCGAGTTGGAGTAGAAATGTATCTTGATAATAAATTGATAGAAAAAGCAATGTCTAGACATGTAAATTTGGTAAGATATATAAGTGCACCAATATCACTAAGATATGGTACTTC